>NC_089039.1:8775681-9382727 GCF_034140825.1 Oryza sativa Japonica Group
GTATTCCATGAACACTTTATTCATTAAGTTCATGAAGAAGGCAGGAGCATTGGTCAAGCCGAACGACATCACCGTGAATTCATATAGTCCATATCGCGTAGTGAATGCGGTCTTCGGAATATCTTCTTCACGAATACGTAATTGGTGATATCCGGAACGAAGATCAATCTTGGAGAATACAGTGGCACCTTTAAGCTGATCGAACAAATCATCTATCCGGGGAAGAGGGTACTTGTTTTTGATGGTGACTTCATTGAGAGCTCTGTAGTCAACGCACATCCTTTTCGTTTTGTCTTTCTTCTCTACAAAAATCACAGGAGCACCCCATGGGGAAGTACTCGGACGTATATACCCCTTTTCTTTCAATTCTTCCAACTGTTTCTTAACTTCGGCTAGCTCATTTGCTGCCATACGGTAGGGTCGCTTGTGCAGAGGAGTGGTTCCTGGAGCAAGATCTATCCGGAACTCAATCTCTCGCTTGGGCGGCATACCAGGTAGTTCTTCCGGAAACACGTCTCCGAACTCTCTGACTATGGGGATTTCTGACAGACCTACCTGATGCAGTTCTGAACTTCTGACAGAGGTTGGAGGTGCAAAGAAAACAACCGGTTGTTCTGGTCCTCGGTACAGGGTGACAGTGCGTCTCGCGCAATCCACGACTCCTTGGAATTGTGCCAGCCAATTCATCCCAAGGATCACATCCAAGTTCTTTGTGTCTAGCAGAATCAGATCCGAAGGAAAAGGAATCCCCTGAATTTCTATAGGAACGGCAGGGCTATAATACTTTGCTGTCATAACCCCGCCAGGGGTGGTGATGAGCAGAGGGTTTCTAAGCCTTTCTACCCCCAACTGATTTTTCCCCACGAATGGCACAGATATAAACGAGTGGGAAGCTCCAGAGTCGAACAAAATTGTAGCAGGGATGGAATGGACGAGGAACGTACCAACGATGACGTCGGGAGTTGTCAGCACGTCCTCGGCCGTCACGTGATTCACACGACCACGGATGACGTCCTTGCCACCGTTGTTGGAGCGGGGAGGCGCTTGGCCTTGCTGACGCCTTGGCTTTGGGCATTTATCCGCAAAGTGCCCGGGCTCGAAGTAGTTGAAGCACAGACGCTGCGGACCTGAAGCGTCCCTGCGGCCTTGAACGGGCTGCACAACTGGCGTAGGAGGACGGGGCGCACGAGTCCCTTGCTGATTCTGCTGCTGTTGCTGCTGTGGGACGCGCACCACGAATTGAGGTCGGGGCGCGGAGCGAGGTTGCTGCTGCTGCTGCTGTTGCGAGGAGGATCCCCCTGGGTAGGGATTGGTGTAGCGGACCCTCTGGTTAGCACCCTGCTGATTGCGGAAGTTCGCCAAGCGGCGCTTGTGCGATTCCAGCTCCTTGTGCTTGGCTTCCAAGCGGATGCTCTTGTCCACCAGACGTTGGAAGTCCGGGTAGTCTCCAGAGACTAGACGAACAGACAGCTCAGGGTCCATTCCTGCCAAGAACTTCTCTTGCTTCTCCTCGTCTTCCCGCACATCCTCCGGAGCGTAACGGGCTAGATTGTTGAACTCATGCAAATACTCCATCACGGAGCGGTTGCCTTGCTTCAACTCCCGGAATTCCCTTTTCTTAAGAGCCACGACTCCAGCGGGCACATGGGTTCTTCGGAAGGCGGCGGTGAAGCGAGCCCAAGTAATCGGCTGTCCCTCTGGCTGCGTAGCCTGGAAGTGGTCCCACCAGAGAGATGCGGGCCCCTGCAGCTGGTGGGCGGCGAAGATGACTTTCTCTTCGTCGCTGCACTGCACCGTGTCTAGCTTCTTCCCCACGGCATGCAACCAATCCAACGCATCCACAGGGTTGTTGGAGCTAGAGAAGGTGGGTGGACGGATGCGGAGGAATTCGGCGAGTTTGGAGTGTTGGGGAGGTGGTGGGGGAGCATTCTGCTGTGGCGGATTTTTGGAGGTGGTGGAGGAAAGCATTCATCATGTTGGCTTGCTGGGCGAGGATTTGGGGTGAGAATGGCGTTGGTGTCTAGTGGTGGTGGTGGAGGTGGGTTGCCTTGGGGGTTGGGGTTGCTGCCTTCGGGTTGGTTGCCTTCTCCGGTGTTAACATTTCTCCTGGTCGACACCATCAGAAAACCCCACACAGAACCAGCAAACAGAGAAGAAGAGCTGACGATTAAAACTAACCACCCACGACTACTATTATTCTTAAAATTATTACTGCTATTAAATTGGTTCATTAATGTTCAAGTTGCTTAGGCAAACAAAATAAGACAGGCTCCGACATAGTTACACCACACACCGGTGTAACCATGCCCCACACAACTCAAGAAGAAAAACGAAGAAAAACACACGCGCAGGCCTACTAACTGCTCGTCTACCGCTGCGACGGGCCAGGGCGGAAGGTGAGCAACAGCGCACCCTCCGAGCTACCAACGCCGGAGGCTTCCCCCTCCTGGGGAACCACGGGCGCAGGCTCGGCACGAGGGGTCTCGACGAAGCAAGTCCACGCCAGGGACTGACGAACAAGCTCGGGCCTGGAGGTGCTCTTGCGGGCGGTGATCTTCTGGCTGCGGCAGACGCGGCGACGCTTGGGGCGGCAGATCTCTCCCTGGGCGACCTTGAGCTGATGCAGCTGCGCCTCCAACGCGTCGAGGTCCTTCTTGAGCTGCAGATTCTCTTGGCGCAGCTCCAGGATCTTCAGGTTGTTCTCCACCATGCCACGACGCACCATCTGATGGAAGTCGATACGAGCCGCGTCGTACGCCTCCACCATGCGTGCCAGATGCACGACGGTAGCGTCATCCTCCGAGCTGGCGTCTCGGAAGGTGGCGAGGTCGCTGGCTCCTCCGCGACGGGGGTGGTAGCGGTAGGGCGAGTGCTGCAACTCGTCCGGGTAGCGCTGGTGAAGAGTGCCGATGGCGAGGAGAGCGGCGTTCTGGCAAGCGGCGGGGAAGGAATCTCCACCCGCAGTGACTGCCAGCGAAGTCCGCTCAGGAGAGCCGGAGAGGATCACTGCAGTGACCTCCCAACCAGCGTGAGGCTCTGCATCCTCACCCTCCTGCTCCGGGAGCGGCCTGGCCTGGTAATCCACTCCATGTGGATACCCCAAGACCACGCACATGCCTCGCAGCTCCAAGACGAAGCCAGTCATGTCCAAACCACGACGGGTAACGCTGCCGGCCATCTATAAACAAAAACAAAAGAAAAACAACATTTAAAATATCAGATTTTGACGATAAATGAAGCAGCAAGACAGAGAGAGAATAGCGGGTTTTCACAAATAATAAAGGATTTTTATTTTTAAAAATATAGCTAAGGCTTGGGATCTACGGCTCGTCCTAGGGTCAAAGGAGGCTCTGATACCAACTTGTCACGACCGGAAATAACCCAACGGGCATTCCTTACGTGCGTGCATTAATCCTTGTCCCAGGAGGCAAGGTACACCAAAAGTTGATACAAATCAGAGTTTAACAAGCGGAAGCGTATATAAAATTATTACATGGGCAACGAAGGCCCAGCACACTCAAAGACAACGAAAAACAGCGGAAGACTAGGGCGACGACCACAGGCACTTGACGGCAGGCACGAGCTAGACACCGAAGCCTTCATCTTCAGGGAACTCCTCATCTGGGCTTGGGAAAATTAAGCAAGACTGAGTACAACCACCGTACTCAACAAGACACACCCACAAATGCAAAATAAATGCAAGGGAGTACAAGGGAATTATAACATAAGGGGTTAGAGTTGCAGTAAACAGCATTTAAAGGAATTTAGTTGCTCAAAGCTAGTTGTAAACACGATCCTAGAACTAAACAATGTTATTAATCAAGGCCGTGAACCCACACGAACCTGCCTTAACCCAAGGCCTATGATGATTCAGACCGAACTGGCAACCCGACCCTGGGTCCCAGCTCGTCCTAAGCCAACCCAGGCCAACCATTCCACATTTTAGTTGTTGAGCAAATTTTAAGAATTATAACACTGACTTGGGTACATTGCTAGGCTTGCCCATATCCGAGGGCTCGGCTATTCGAATAGATTTACTCTGATCAGAGGTGTACATCTTTACCCACAAGACACATCTTCCTCACGTGTAACCACGTGCCACATACCACCACGGTATACAGACGAAAGACGTGACATAGTTTCCAACCCATCCTAGCCTTAGACAAGAGTACCGACCCAATTCCGCCTACGGCCGGGACCCCCGGGACAGGCAGACGGAACTGAGCCCCTGGCATTGGGCACCAACCCTCCGCCGTATGACATCTCGACTACCGGGCCGCAGCTCGTGTAGCCTTCATTTGCCCTGGAGAATGTCCATCGACCCCCGACTTCATCCATCTCCAATCCGTGTACTTTTGTTTATGACTAGACTGAGCCACAAACTAAGCCTTACCCATTAGACATGTGGAAGTACGGTAGTGCTTTGCAACAGAGGCCCGAGCTTTAGTCCTTATAGTGGCCGGGGTGCTACTTCCCACAACTGGCATGCACCCAAACCCCACCGAAAACAGGTTTTAGGGGTTTTGAAAGAGGAAGAGAGGTGTGTGTCCAATTCCAACATAAGCCAACCATTCCATGGTGTCCAAATGATATGAGAATTTCCCAAGTCTAGAGTTGTAAAACCACCTAATGTTGCCTAATTAACTTGCGAAGCATCTACCTAGAATTATACTAGTGGTACTATGAGTAGAGAGTGTCCACTAGTTGGGGTTTTGTTTGTCTAGGGTGAACAAGGTAATAATAATAACAATAACAATAATAATATGGTCATAACAAAGGTAAATAGGCATGGCTAAATAAAACAGTGATAACGCGGGAATTTAAATAAAGCGATAATGCAATAATTTAAATCAACATAATTTTATAAACTGGGATTCAATATGATCAAGATGATGTGTCTTGCCTTGCTCGTTTTCCCAATCGACGGCTTCGACTTCAACGAAGAGCGGATCTTCCGAAGCTGCAGCGTCTACACGACCGACGGAAAAGAAAAAGGCTTTAACACTAAATAACTCCACATAACAGCAGAAACAAAGCACAAAAATGGGTTCTTTACATCTTAAGGAAAAATTAGAGACTTGAACGGTCCAATTCCGAGTTCAAATGGCCAAGATATGGCCATTTGAAGTTTATATGCTCTTTAAATGGATATTTGCGAATTTCTTCATTTAATTTTCAATTAAAAATTCCCATTATTGCGTCAGCCGAGGGGCGGGCGCGCGGACCGGGTCCACGGGAAGTGGGGCCCACGCGTCAGCCGCTCGGTCCACGGTGGACCGGGCGCACGCGGCTGGCGGCGGTCGGCGCCGTGGGTCCCGCGCGTCAGCCTCACCCGCGGGCGCGGGCGGCTGACGGCCGGGCCCACTTGGCAGCCGCGAGGGCGCGCCCAAGGGCGGCCTCGCCGGCGCGGCCGACGGGAGCGGCGCGCACCCGCGCCCCGATGGTCGCCGCCGGCGACCAACGGCGCGGCGGAGTGGCACCCGAGAGAGAGGAGGGAAGGGGGAAGGCGAACGGCGGTCTTCGGCTCACCCCGAGACAACGGCGACGACGAGAACGGCGGACGGAGAGGAAGAAGACGGCGGCGCGGCTCGGGATGACGATGGCGACGGCGCTCCGACGGTCGGCGGACGAAGCGGAGCGGCGGACGAGGTCGACGGCGATGCGGCGAAGCGGACGGAGGGGTCGCCGAGTCGGGAGGAGGTCCGGAGCGGCGGCGACGGCGGAACGAAGCTCGGCGGCGACGGCGGAGAGAGAGGAGCACGGCGCGAGCACGATTTCGACGGCGAGAGCGAGCGGCGAACGGCGGAAACGGAGGAGGAGAGCACGGGCAACGTTTTTATAGCGACGAGAGGGGGAGAGCGCGGCCGGGGAGAGAGGAAACGGCGCGCGGAAATCTCGGCCGCCATAGATGCGCCGGCGAACTTCGCGGGATTGATTCGAACGAATCCGAGGGAGAGAGAGAGGGGAAAGAGGGGGAAACGGGGGAGGAGATTACGGGGAGTAATTCCCCCCTCTTGATTGCACGCGGGGCGGACGGGAGCGGCGGGATTCGCGGCGGCGGCGGCGCTAGGGCACGGGCGCTGGCGGCGGGCGCGGCGAGAGGAGGGGGATGACAGGTGGGTCCCACCCGTCAGCGAGAGTGGCGGGCGGGCCCGCCTGTCAGCGGCGCGCGCGCGCGCGGGGAGCCGATGGGCCGGGGGGGGAAAGAGAGAGAGAGAGGGAGGGAATGGGCCGAGCCGGCCCAAGAAGGGGAGGAGGAGTAATTGTTGGAGGCTTTCACATTGAATTTTACTTATTCTTTTGCACAATTTTGAGGATGAATTTTAGAGTCGATTTGGGACGCGACAGCTGAATCTGTTTCTCCCGAAGTAACAAATCAAAAATTCTATCAGCCTTGGTAATGTCAAAATCATATATTTCTTCCTTTCCGGAATTTTTCACCCATTGACATGAGACCACCTTTTTGCTTCTCACCCATTCGGTTGCTGCTACTTCAGGATCCTCTTCGTCCTCAGATTCAGAGACATAAGAGCTGATATAATAAACCTTTTTCAATGCTTTCTTGGCTTCTTGGAACCTTTGTTCATGTGCTGCTATTTTCTGAGCCAAGTGGGCTAAACTCTCAAAGTCTTGAGCCGAAAATCTTTCTTTGATTGGTGATAATAAGCCCTGGAAAGCCAAATCGGCTAGGCCAAGCTATAGCATCTAGTTCTAACATCTCTGAATCTTTGAATGTAATCTTGGACAGACTCTTCATGTTTTTGCTTGATGGCTGTCGGACCGGATAGTTTCATCTCATGAATTCCACTATAGAAGTATTTATGAAACTGTTTCTCCAAATCGGCCCATCTATGAACAGAATTGTATGGTAAAGAAGAAAACCATGTGAAAGCCAATCCAGACAAAGACAAAGGAAACAACCTAACTCTTAGAGCATCAGTAGCCGATGCTTCACCACATTGGGCCAGAAATCGGTTAGCATGCTCATAGGTTGAGACATAGAAAGAAAACAAAGTAAATCCATCAATGATAGCCGATCGGCTGGCTTGCCGATGACATATCATTGAACATTAAGCCGATGCAATATGCATTAAATTTAATCAATTGGCTGTAGATATTAATAGAATATAGTCCATATCTCAAAATATGTTTAAACCAAGTGATTGGGATAGATCGGATAGGGCGCCAAGACAGTATAAATCACTTATGTCTAAATATACATTAAGACAGAAATTATATATATTCATAGCATAACCGATTAATCAAACTTAACATGTATCGGTATCGGTAATACTCCAATACTACTTTATATAAAGATATTATCATGAACAAAATACACTAAACAAACATCAATCTAAAACCATGATAACCTAATCAGATTAATAGTAAGCTTAATATATTTTATTGTGCTAAGATCTCAATATAAAGGGCGGATTTAGTATATCAAGTGAACAAGATAACCAAATCAGGTAAGACCGGCTGAAACCCCGATGCTATCTCTATTAGCAATCATAAATAGGCTAGAGATTATAATTCTAAACACGACTTAGTAGATCAAACCTAACTGATGCAGCACTAAGTATGAAAAGAAACACAATATCTAGACGATCAGGTCGATGAAAGCCTTTTTGAGATGGTAGATACACTATATAATCTGAATCAATATTGGTATATAACCCTATCGGCTGTTTTCTGGCAACGAATGCTAGCCGATGAGGTCATATGGCAATGTTGGTCTAGATTATATAGCATATATGATAACTAGACGATTTACATAAACAAGATTAGAGTATCATAAAGATGGAAGCACTAATCCCGAGAACACAAACCGCCACGACAAGTGTTACCTCCTGCTGGAGATCAAAGTCGATGCAGCCCAACTCGAAACCAAGAACTCGTCGAAATAGAAAACAGTAAAAGGTGGCGATGCACCGAATTTGTTATTGAACTGATTGTTATTGATTTACACGACCCCGGGTCCTTTTTATACCCAGAATTACATAAGATGTCCTTGTCGGACACGACTCCTATCTAATAAGGAAACTAACAAAATATCCTAATTAATAGATATAATTGCCTTTTCCAGACTTAATCCGCACGTGGCAATCCTCATGAAGCACACCAACCGAATTCGACAATGATCCAGCCTTCTCTCTATCGGAACCGGTTACATCGGCTATCCTAGTCCGATTCTGTCTCAGCCGATGTACACCATAGCCGATTCGGTTGTCAGCCGATTTGTACTCTGTTTCTGTAACCGCCAACTTCCTTCCAAATCCGCTGTAGTTCTGTCTTCAGATCCAACACTTGATTTACCAAATTTGGTCGTTAACAACTAGCAAGCACAAGTCAATCCTAACATACTACATGTAAGACATATACTCAAAGGAAGGCTATATGTAGTTCAATTTTAGCATAAAGCAGGTTTTATTTTCAATTCATTTGAAAAGAATTTAACAATTTCAACTAACAAAACAAGTTTTAAATTTCATCATTTAATCATTACAATTCCATCATATTCAAATATCTTGTTGTCATCCTTGACAACAAGTCATAATATATATATCATCAATCTCATAATACTCAACACATTTTATCCAATTTCAAATGAAGTCTCATGTTCACAATTTTAAAATATAGAGTCTATACTTATGACACTTCACCAAAGCGCTCTTGACCGTGAGCACGGCTAATCGATTAGTTTAGAGAACTCTGCAAAGTTTGTACAGCTTTACCCACATGATATGAACACTCTAGTTTGTCTTGTGCCGGCCAAAGCACTACCATACTCTACACATTGAGTACGTTCTAGAGATCACAACGAAGTCTTTACACTACTAGTATCTAGCCTTGCACCAGCACAATACGTGTTCCCCCATCCTAGGCATACTGGGAATAATACCTAGAACCGTTAAGTGGCGGGCCCATGCCTTAAACTTAACGCCGTGATGGCGAATATCGAACGGACTCCACCACGTGGCACAATACCGGTGTATTGGACAGACTGAGTCACCTAAACTACCACCTCGGGGGCAAATAAGTTCCTATAAATTATCGACTAATTCATACACACCGGCCTACCATAATGCAAGGCTAGATGCTAGGTAGATTAATCAGCTAAGGCCCCCCCATAAGAGCACATGTCGATGTACGGATAACTTTAAGTTGGTGACACAAGTTCGGTCCTTACGGACTTGAGCAAGCTCTCCCCCTATCAGTATGCAACTAACACCATATGCATACCACTTGCTGCTCAAATCACAACCATACTTTTACACATTTTAGTTCGCAAATAATCATCATTTTCATTTTAATTCCAGCAAGGGTTCACTTAGTAAAATCACATTTTAATTATTGATGAAATAAGCATTTGCATACTTCTAAGCATGGCTAAGCTAGTAGTTGCATATATAAATCCATTTGAGCACAAGATATGTACTCTAACCATTCTAGGGGTACAAACAGCAAGGATCACAATTATTCAAGGTAGGGAATGCAGCAAATAGGTCATAGCTACCATAACCAAGTTTTAAATATCGATATAGTCTAAATTCACATGCATCTTTGCAAACAAACATTTTCATCTCCCAAATCATGGGTTTCAATGTGATCAAAGGAAAAGGGAGGAAACACTTGCCTTGATCCTGGAAATGTTAGCTCCTAATTCACTTCTTCACCGTTATGCAATTATCTATATAAAGTACACGTTATGCAATTAAACACCGAAATATGCGAAAATCCAAAATGCTCTAAAATGCATGATTTGTGCACATTGGATAGGTACTGGTCTAGGATGAATTTAGGTGAAAGAATTTCTATTTTATCTCATTCCATTTGAGAGTTATGAATTTTATAAATTATATCGGTATAATTTAGGATTTTATTAGGCAGTGTTGTAAAATACTTTTATAAAGTGATTTTTTTTATTAAACTTGACTTCACAGAGGTGTTGAGATGTGTTTTATAAGACTAACACATTTGGTTTCATAATTTTTAGAGTTATTATGAATTCTTTAGGTATTTTTGCAAATTATAACGTGTTGTAGGCATATAGTGTTTTATGTGTATATGGTTTTGGAGTTTAATGTCCAGATCATGTTCCATCTTAGGTGTTGAGATGTGTTTTATAAGGTTAACACATTTGGTTTCATAATTTTTAGAGTTATTATGAATTCTTTAGGTATTTTTGCAAATTATAACGTGTTGTAGGCATATAGTGTTTCATGTGTATATGGTTTTGGAGTTTAATGTCCAGATCATGTTCTATCTTGTTTGAGATGTATAAAATGACTAATTTTGTTAACCAATATAATTTTAGTTCATGATTTTAGATATTATATAACTTTACTTCACATTTTATAAGCTAGGGAAATATTCTATGTAAGTTACTTAATCTTTTAACCTAAAGATTATTAGGTCAGCTAAGTTCATCTAGGTTTTTGGTGAATGAGGATGAATGTACAGATTCTCTGGTCTAACTAGTTTTAATTAGTTTATTTAGAGCTAGAGTGCATTTTTTTTACATAATTTGCTTAACTAATACTCCCTCCATTCCCTCCATTCCAAATTGATCTACATATTTCATAGGTACACCAAGACCAAGAAAAGCTAATAACTCTCTCATAGTATATTTACTCTAGCAACAAACTCAATGCATACACCATCCCCACTATTTCCTAGCCAATAGCAAATCAAGATATTGCATGTGGGTTATAAATACATGTGTGCATGGATGCATACATCAATGTTCATTTACTCCAATGCACAAATAATGAATAGACCTAATAAATGAACACAAATATGTAGATCACTCAGCAAGCACAATATAGAACTAGAAAACATGTATACACATTATTGGCAATAAAGTCTGAACAGGACACTTTCTTTCTTTGAAAAGAAACACATTTCAAACACCAAGTTAAAGAAAATAGTAGTTCCCATCCCGGGCAAACATGAATTGAAATAGTAGTTTCCATCCCGGACAATTATGAATACATCCTAGCATTTGCCAGCAAAGCCGAGTAAGCGTGATCAGCGCTTACCCACAGGAACCTGAATAAAAACTAGATAGCACATCCATGACTCGCATGGAACATGAATAGTTGAAACCGGAAACAAAGAAACAAATTGAAACATCCATGTCAAGCATGGAACTTGAATTATTTAAACAGAACCATAATCTGGAATATTGAAATAAGAATAACATCGTAAACACAAGATAAAGTTGAAATATATATGGCGTAAACAAACAATCTGAATATAAGCAATCACATATCACATATCACATAAAAATATATCGGACATAAATAGATAGAGCAAACAATCTATGAATCACACAGTTAGTTCGTCATGCACTTGCCTTTAACCTTGACGGCAACCTGGCGAAACCCCCTCCACACCTGTGGAGTAAAGCTACAAGTAAAACCTCTATCGAGGAATCGTTGAGACTAACTATACATGTCCAAAACATTATGAAAGATCAAAACCTAAATTTGGTATTTATCTGGCAACCACACAAAACCACCTATACTAGCCCTATACAATGTTATATACATATTTCACAATCCACCTAACAAAAAGTAGCAACCGATATCACTTTAGACATCTAGACAAAATTCTCTACAACTTTCATGTGGGTGAAAAAAATCAGATTAAGCCTATGAAAGTCCCAGATTATGGAAAACGAATTATTGTCCTAGTACTGTTTCTATTGTTTCTCCCAAACCATTTATCGGAATTGAGTGAAACCAGCGCCATTAGAAAGATATTGATGATGAATACAAACTTTATTTAGGACAACTAACCTGAATCACAATGGCCTGTTTAATGCCAGATTTTAAAATACTGTTTCAGCCCATAATCAAGAACCTCAAAAATTGCACAAGCGACTATCGAATCAATTTCTATTCGAATCTTATACTTCTAGGGAGTAACCAAAAGTACTGTTGCAGCGAGGATACTAGAATTTCGAAACAAACCCACTAGTTGCGAAGTCACCGAAATCCCCAAAATTACTCGGCCTTTACCTTCCCTTCTTCCTCCTGTTCCCCTGCTTCCTCTGCTCTCTGCACCCTTCTCCTCTCTGACCGATGCAGTACCAGCCACCAGCAGCAGCAGCAGCAGGGGAAGGTTAGTAGCGGCAGCAAGCAAACAAGCAACAGCCCTAGATCAGATTGGCAGCAGTAAGACCTCACCGGGAAGAAGCGGAACCGAAAGAATCCACCGGTTGTGATGGAGGATGATGGCTGCAGCGACCGGCAATGGTCGGGGCAGTGGTGGCGACACAGAAGCGGCGGCGGTGACAGGAATGGCAGCAGCAGCGCCAGGGCGCTGGAGTAGCGGTGGCTAGGGCTTCTGTAGCGATCTCTCCTTTTTTTTCCTTTTTCTTTTTTTTTAAGTTATATAAAGAGACTAAAACACAAGATCTAACGGCCCACATCGTTTCAATCCCCAGGACTTCGTTCGGACTCCGATTACTATAAACTTATAGTCTATTTTACACTACTCAGTGAGCTCTACGCATCCACGGTACCTGATCGCCTATTCGAAAAACGGTTTAAAAACTGAACTTTTGCGCGTTCGTTTTAAGATCTCCCGAAATATACTAATTCGAAACTCGGGGTATTACAGTCAAACCTCCGTGCCCTCAGATCCAACAATGACGAGTTCAAACTCGAAACGTTGCAGAGGGACAGGGCCCGGAGGGAACTCCAGATCGCTTTGTGGGGATCATCGACATCGACCCCCACAAACCCTTGGTTCTTCACAGCTTGGAGGACCAAGAGTCTTCAACATCTCATACTCCACGCAAAGTGAACGTTATTGAGGAGCAAGGTACAAGTACTCGAGTAGCCCCGGATCATACCCGTACGCCTACCCAGCACTTGGACATCATCAATTCTATATTGATAGAAGGCCCTTTCGATCCAGACCTACACCACGACGGCGATCAGTGGGTGCAACGATTACGGTCCACAGTGGCAAATCTCAATAGCGCTTCTGCGGTGGCGGCTGGACCAACGACTTTGGAACCTCCTCGACCTCCACCTCGAGGAGACGCTATGGAAGTTGACGGCATTGTCAATGCTACCAGCGATCATCCCAGCTGTGATCCAGGCCATAATCCCCGCAATGCACGCGAACCTCGTCAGCAGACCCCACCGCCTCATGGCAATCATGACATACATGATCACTTGAACGGGCGCCAGCGGGAACCACGAGATCAAGATGATACCCATCGACATCAGCGCCGGTCTCCGCATCGACGCAACAATGATGGCAATTGAGGAGGCCGCTCAGACGAGAACCGAGATCGTGAGGATCGCCAAAGCCACCGCGATGACAGTGAACGTGGACGGCGAGCTCAGGGCGACATCGGTTGAGGTCGCCACGATCACGATGACGACAGACGACACCGAGATTCGTGCTCTCCAGATTCCCGGCGGGATTGACAACAAGGACGCCAACCTTGGGACCGCATGCCTAACCCTAGCGACCCCTCATCGTCATCGTCATCATCATCTTCGGCTGGTGCCCCTCGACGACAACACGGACATCGACCACCTCTATTGCCTGGGGGCGGATGAAGGGTGTTCACCCCAACACTGCGAGAAGTACGGTGGCCCGAGAAATTTTGACCAGTGGCGATAGAAAAGTACGATGGGATTACAGACCCCGAGGAGTTCCTCGATATCTATTCCACGGTTCTTTATGCCACTGGGGCATATGATAACGTACTCGCGAACTACTTGCTAGCCACGTTGAAAGGATTTGCTCATTCGTGGCTAATTCATCTCCCGCTCCGTCATGGGAAGACCTGTGGCAACAATTCGTCGCCAACTTCCAGGGAACTACAAGCGACACGCGATCGAGGACAACCTCCACGCCTTAATGCAGAATCCGGGTGAATCTTTGAGGGACTATATTCGGTGTTTTAATGAATGCCAGAATACGATCCCTGAAATCGCCGACGCTTCTGTTATTCGTGCGTTCAAGTCAGGTGTCCAAGATCGCTACACCACCCAAGAGTTGGCAACAAGGCGAATTACCTTCGCACGCAAGCTGTTCGAGATCGTGGATAGATGCGCCCATGCAGATGACGCCCTCCGTCAGAAAGATGGGAAAGGAAAAACGGGCGACGAGAAGAAAACAACCAACAAGGATACACCAGAGTCTAGCAAGAAAAGGAATAGAAAGAGCGGAAAGTGCAAAGCGGCAACCGAGGTCCTTGCTACAGATCAAGCAGAAGATACTTACATTGATGGCTGCATCTTTGTCGGCGACGGGGAGGTCGCAGACGGGGGTTGGCAGCTGCGTGGAACCTGAGGGAGGGCTTATCAGGACTTGCCCGACCCTTGCCTTCACGATGTCGTCATTCAAACCTACAAGGGAACAATGAAAGTCAGTAAAGGGGGAGTCAATGATATTTTCTGAAGAGCATGCGACATCGCGAGAACGAGTACCCCACTGAGAAACGCGCGTCACGTCTTCATCCCCCATGTACTCGTACACAGGGTGAGCACGAGCTTAGAGCGGTTGAATACGACGGCGTATAAAGTCTACAGCAACTTCATACCCGGCCAACCCTTGTTTTCAGAGGTCGCTAACTATGTCTAAAAAAGCCTGGAGGGATGGAATCAAGGATGGTTTTGAAGTCTAGTCAGAAGACCGCTCAGGCTGATCTTCTAGGACAACGAGAACAGGATCGAGCTCGTCTACATGAAGGTAGAACCACTTTGACCTCTAGCTGCTCTGAGAAGAAGGGCAGTTGAAGGGGATATATTCCGCCTTCATCCCATCTCGGACGCGGAACCCACAGCATCCTGAGATTCTATGGGGCTCCATCCATCAGAGTTCGTAATAATAACGAAAAAGATCAAGGAAAGGCACTACACCGATGTAGGCCTCGCAAAGATAAGCAAAAATGCTCAAGAAGGCAATGGAGCTAGGATTCAAGTGTAGAAGGCTGAGGCCATAAAAGTTCAAGATCAAGAGGAGGAATTCGGAAGGAGGAGGCAAAAAACCACAACGGACGAAATCTTCTAAAACTACGACTTGCCCTAGGGCGGGTTGGGGTTCAGTACCTCCTTCTGAGCGCTCCAGGTTTTGGCGTCCAGGGATCGAGCCCTCCACCTGCAGCTTCTTCATCCCGGTGGTGTCGATAGTGGATTTACCCAAATCCATGAGGGCGATCTTGGGGTGGCGAGGAAGAAGAAAAGGAATTAGGGGTTCTTGGAAGCAAGATGAACAGGAAGGCGAAAGGATTTTTTAGGCAAACGGACCTAAAATGGATCCTAGAGTCAAGTTTTATAGGAGCACTACCGAACGGTTCACATTTCGAGGAAAGGAGAGAGATTGCCGCCGAAATTTTCTGAGGCCCGTTATTGGCAGTTGTTTTAGACTTCAATTCAAATTCATTTGTGGACCGTTGATCTTCTTTCGATGATGTCGCAAACTCCATATCTTCTTGATTCTTATCGAGAACGACCACGTGAGTATGACAACATCGTCCGTGAAGTCTGGGATGACAACGAGGACTCATTTGAGTTGAAATCGGGGGCTACTGTCATGGTTAAGGATAAGGCATACCTTATATCCTACGACTTATAGAATACACGGATACGGTATACCTCTTTGTACACAATGTGTTTCGTATATGATCAGGGAATTTACAAGATATTATGGAAATAATCCTTGCAGGCAAGGTGATAATAGAGTCCTACTCGAAAAGGATTTGGTTTGTACTATATCGTGCAGGGTCCGTGGTCTCCGAGTTCTACTAGGAGACTAAGGTGATTCACGGTATAAAAGCCACACCCTCTGAGGGGTGTGGATCATCGAATCTTTGTGCCAAATCACCACCATAACCTACAAGCCAGAGGACGTGAAGCCTACTCGCCGAGAGATCTCGTCGAATCCATCTCGACAAGGATCTCGCCAGTAATCTTGGGATCAGTTGTTCTTTATTGTAATATGTGGTTTTCCATATTAATCCCATATAAATTGGATTAGGGCTATTACCTTACGAGGGGCCTGAACCAGTATAATCCTTGTCTTCTTGTTTGCTTGATGTCGTATCGTGTAGATCCTAGTACCGACGTACCCCAATACCCTATAGATCCGGTCTACAGGTATCACCCGTCGACAGGCGTGGTGAAGAACATAATCCATTTGTAGATGGAATAAGTTCATTTTACATCTCTCGTATCTTGACGCTGAGTTTGAATTATGTTTTTGAACCATAATACCAAATATAACACATTTCTTTAACATGCAAAACTGGTGTGAGGTTCAAGATAGTATAGTACCCAATTTTGGCTGACGCAACGAGTGAGCCCCACATGTCAGCGGCCAACTCTTCTTCTCCCTCCTTCCCTCTCTTCAGCATCTCTCATATTCTCAACTAGCCTTTGAGCGGCAGGGAGAAGGGTGGATACTAACTTGGAGAGGGGTAGCCAACAAGGAGGGCTAACGGGTGGGCAGCGAATAGAAAGGAGAGGGACGGCCGCCTACTTAGAGAGGGGCAGTGAGTGCAGCGAACTAGAAGGACAACGGTCACTACAAACTAGAAGGGCGGTAGGCAACATTCTTCCTCCTCTCTACCCTATCTTCCCCGTCTGTCACCAGGCCTCCGAGCGGCAGGGAGAAGGGCAATCGCTGATGGGCCACTTGTTTCGCATGGCACAGTGGAGGCGCCACTAATGGATGGTGTCGGCCCACCTCATCGGACTGGGCCACTCGATTAGCCTCACCACCCAACTGCGCAAGTGTAAGGCCCATTTGAGGGCTTTGTAATTTGGCCCCATTTGTTGTCTCGATTTTGGAGAGATATTTTCAGCTCACACGAAATGAGAAAACTCATTAGCATATGATTAATTAAGTATTAACTATTATAAAATTAAAAAATAGATTTATTTTTTTAACAGTGTCTACAAAGAAACTTTTTGCCAAAAACGTATCATCTAACAATTTAAAAAGAGTGTTAACTAAAAACGAGAAGTTCAGAAAAATAACTGGGGCCGAAGGGAAGAGTTGCACTTGCACTGCTTGTCTGAACGCAGTCCATGCCTCCGTGGCACGTCTGAATGTCCAAAGACGTACCTCCTCCGTTCCAAAATAATCACCTTTTACAATCCTAGATAGCTCTAGTTAGGACAAATTTGAATCGCAAAGATTGCTATATTTTGAGGGAGTACGTTGTTGAGTTGTGATCCAAATTCATTTGCACATATAAAAGGCGACTTCAGACGGAGCGAAGTGGAGGTCCGTTGCCGGAGGCTTGGGACGGAGCGAAGCGGTATGGATCGTCATACTTTAGGGTTTCACCTTATATATACTTCTTGTAAGCCGTCGTTCGGCGTTTTTGTAACCTCATCCGATGTAGTGAAGATTTGCTGGCTGGCGCCCGTGGGTTTTTCCTCTCCTGCCTTAGGAGTGTTTTCCACATTAAAATCTCGTGTCGTCTATGATTGATCTATTGTTCTTCATCGTTTATGTGCCTATCGTTTTCTAACATACGTGACCATGCTAGTTTACATCAAATCTGATTTAGCTTTTGTCGGGTCCCGAAACTAATGATTCGAAAACCGACATATTAAAACTGTATCAAGCCCTGGATCAGTAGATTGATACAAGTTCAACAATCTGGATCTTCATCGCATACATTTGATCATGCAAGGCTACAAAGGAGATTTCTTTATGTAAAATAATAGGGTATTTACAAGGCTGTGGCTAACTATTACAGCAAAACCTATAGAATGACTTAACTCTAATGTTTGACTATAGACTTAAACCATCTATCTAATCTATATTTGCGAATTAAGTTAGAATGAAACTAACTTATGTGTTTGAACTCCCAACTTTAGCAAGGACTCCAAAATGACTGAAAAAGGGGTTGAAGCAAGGGTGAGTACAACGTACTCGGCAATCTATTATATTCAATAATGAATGCATGAAATGGTAATATCTGAGTAAAGCTAGGTTTACTTGCAGAAAGCAAAGAATATAGAGGAAGAAAGCCTAAAATGTTTTAAATGCAACAGTATTTAATAAAATTTGGAATTAAGTTTCTAACCAAATACCATATGAGTCCCAATGCTCAAATCCGTGAGCACGGCTATTCGAATAGATTCATTTATACTTTACTGTAGTAAATGTACGCTTTACCCGCAATCCATGACGTGCCAAACACATTAGCCTTGTCATGGCAAAGCTTTTTGGTTACTAACATCAGTGGTACATGTTCCATGAACTCTAGTCCCCATACGCTCTGAACGTAACGTTATCAGCAGCGAGAGGAGTTCTGGCGTTCCCGAGGTCTTTAGAGAGAACTGATTGTATGACACCATGTCATCGCAATCAGGGTTCACAAACAAGTCGACATCAATAAATCTCATATATTTACCTGCGCCTCGGTAAATATCGCAATTGCCCTTCGCGACATAAATTTGCCTCCTGCGCGAGGACTTAAAATAGAACCACTGTACAAAGGCACCACTTTTGCTAGATAACTTAATCAGCTAGGTCTATACCCATACGAGAATTGTGGTCGTACTCGTATGTTTTTCACATGTACTTGGCAATTTTATGTCGGTTGGAACAGTACTAGCCACCCGGAAATCAACCATTTATATTGTACTGTCCCAATCTAACTTCATTAAATTTTATGCATAATCTAACTAGGCAGGGCTAAGCAAAGCTAGCATATATCTGGTTTACTATGTTCAGGTTATGCATTCAAAATCATGTATGTCTAATGCATGGAATAATAGAGATATAAAATATAGGAATTAATTATGCTCAAAGGGGAGGAATAATAACTTGCCTTGCTCCAACGTAAATAAATCCGAGATAGACAACCTGATTATCTGATCCTTGAAATACCACAGGTTGTCATCCAAAATATAATAGACTCTACTACAGAAGAGGAAGAACCAAATTCAATAAAAGCCATAAAATAGAAAGAAAGAGATAAACGGTTGGGACGGTTAGGATTTAGGGTATAGCCTATCTCTTTTATAGGGTATATGGATTACTGGGCTGATATTTTATGTGTGGGTTATTGTCACACCCCGAAGTTTTCCTCCCAAGCCAAAAATTGAATTTACAAATGACCCCAAGAAAATGCAGGTGAAATCAGGAAAAAAACCCTAATAAAGTAATGCAAATAATAATCGGATTGGACATGTGGAATTTTTCTTGAGTTCTACATGTCAAAATTCATTAACAGGATTTTTAGTGGAATTTTCAGAGCTCTAGAAATAATTTTAACCAATTAAAATTGAGCAAGCAATATTTTTATTCCAGGGAAAATCCTTTTTCCTTTTCTTTTTCTTTTTTTTTCCTTTCTTTTTCCTCCTTTTTGTCAAATGGGCCGTCGGCCCATTTCCCTTTTTCCTTCCCTCCTCCTTGCTGGGCCGGCCGCAGGCCGAGGCCCAGCCCAGGCCGCCCGCCTCCCTCCTCTCTCGGGGTCGCCGACAGGTGGGGCCCACCTGTCGGGCCCGTCTCCCACCTCCCGCCGCGCCCGCAACCGCCGCCGCGCCCGCAACCGCCGCCGCGCCCACGTCTCCGCCTTCCCCGGGCCACGTCGACCACGCCCGCGCGTGCGCCGCATCCCCCGCGCCCGTTCCCCTCTCTCTCCCGCTCGCGCCCGCGCCCGAGATGGCCGGGATTCGAAAACCGAATCCCGCCTCTCTCTCCTCCCCACTCCCCCACGTCGGCCGGCGAATCCCGCCTCTTCCGGCCACGTCCGGTTCCCTCATCCCCTATTTAAGCATCGCCGGCACCCCCTCTCGTTTTTTCCCCATTTCGCCGACCTCTCCCGAGCTCCCCATCGCTCCCGCGCCGTGCAACCATCCGCCGCCGCCGTTTTTGCTACTTCGGCCGCCGCTAGCCGCCGCTAGGCTCGCCGCCGTCTTGCGCCGTCGTCGCCGTTAGCTTCGCGCGGCCGAGGTCCACCTCGTCCACCCCTCCTCCGTCGAGGTTCGTCGCCGGAGCCCTCATCCCCACGCGCACGGGTGAGCTCCATCTCCACCGCCGCCTTCGGCCATGGTTTCCGATCGCCGGGATCTATCTCCCTCTCTCTAATCCCTCTCTTCTCCTTCCTTAGGGCACGCCGAAGCTCGTCCGCCGTCGCCGTCGCCTCCCGTGGCCTGCCGTCGCCGTTCGCCATCGTCTTCCTCCGCGCCGGCCACCCTCGGTGAGGCATCTCCTCTCCTCTCCTTCCCCGTTTCCCCGTGCGTCGCCGCCACCCGCGCTCGCCGTCGCTTTGGGTCGTTGCCACCGTCCGCTGCCGCCGCTTTTGCGTCGCCTCCGCCGCCGGGTGCCGTCGCCGGCAACCCGTTCGCGCGCGCGCCGTCGCCGTCGCCGCGGCCGGTCGGCCGGTCTTGAGCCGGGTCGCGCCGAGTGCCGCCGCCCCTTCCTTTCCCTCTCCCGCGCCACTGACCTGTGGGTCCCGCGTGTCGGCGCCCTCTCTCCTCCCCGTGCCACTGACCAGTGGGCCCGCGAGCCGCCACCCCTTTCTCTCTCCCGGGTCGCTGACCGGTGGGTCCCGCATGTCGGCGCCGCACTCCCCCGTGCTGACGTCAGCCCTGGAATTTATTGCGCAATAAAGTATTTAAGGATTATGGTTATAGTAATAAACACAGTGAATCTTCTAAAATTCATAACTAATTCATCCGAGCTCCGTTTAATCCCATTCAAGTCTCAGTAAATCAAGAAAAATGTGTAGAATCCATTAAAAATGGTTTTGTTCCCTGTTTCAGTAGTCTTATAGCCTGTTTGCAATGTTTGCTTTGTATGTCGTTAGATTCCGATCCCTCCGACGCTCCGGTGTACTTCGAGATAGTCGCCGAGGTTCCTCCAGCAGCAGAGCAAGGCAAGTCATGCTTGTCACTTGATCATATTGATCCTATATTGCAAATGTCCTAATGTTTTCTTTCAAATACCGCATTGGTTTTGCAATATTACTATGGGATGGTTACCTATTGTTACAGCCATGCTATTTTGATACCATGCTCCTTTGTTAGCTTGGGTTATAACATGATTAGAGTTTGGACTAGGAATTGCTTAGCCATGCTTAGTTCAACTAGTTCACAATGGGGAAAATCATATTAATGATTAGACTGTTGGTTCTAATGGTAATGTTGGATCAATACCACCGCTCCGGTGTTGGTTAATTAAAATGAATCACATGGTGGGCTGTGGGTGCATGGTTTTGCTGGTCGCACCCATGGCAGTTAAGGACCGGTTCGCGGGATGCCCTGGAAGAACTTATCGTACTTACCACAAGCCAGCGTGGGCAACGGCTGGGCTTGTAGTGTAGCTTTCCTCTAGTCGACGCATCCAGGCAAGGGTGGGCGTGATGGAGCGGGGCGGGCCCTGCGACGGCCTCTGTCGCTTCCGGATTCACCTAGGCACGAGAGGGGACTGCCCGTTGCCCGCTGGGGACGGGGGTGAAACCTGAGGTGTGGTGTGCTTGGCTAGAGGGGGTTATGCGAAGGGTCCTGTCACGGCCTCTTTCCGGTATGTCGTGGTGGCATGCCGGCGCACGGAAACGTGTCGTGGGGCTGTGTCTTGTGGGTACAGTTGTACACCTCTGATCAGAGTAAAACTATTCGAATAGCCGTGCCCGCGGTTATGGGCGGTCAACCAGATTCCCCGTGATTAGTCTCACCCTAGTGTAATCTGTTGAACTTGGATAGTTTAGGTGGATGGTTGGGCCTGTCGCAACGTGGGTTAGCGTTGGACAGCGGATGTTTAATACTGCTTAATTATTACAACAGTTTTCGCATTAAATTCCTGTTTATAAATGCCAGTATTTATGCAAATGAACCACTTTAGCTCTTCTTTGTTAATTCCCTGCATCATACCCCTATTCCGGTATGACTTGCTGAGTACAGTGGGTAGTACTCAGTCTTGCTCTACTTTTCCCAACCCCAGAGGACGGGTATGTGTCAGATGAAGGTTTCCCCGAGGAGTAGGCTTCGTCCGTGCCGTCGAGGATGCCTGTGGAGTGGTGTTCCCGCTGCAGTTTAGTCAAGGCTTAGCTCCAGTTTCTTTTGTTTTCCGCTGCATTTATGTAAGATTTTACAATGTTTGTAAGACGTGGATCTGTATGTCAACATTGTCGTTTGTGTACCCCGGCTGGTCCTGGACGGGGATTTTAATGCACATTCTGCTTGGAATTCTATTCGGGAATTTCTGGGCGTGACAGTTATAAAGAGTTGGCAGCTGGGGTGGAGAGGGAATTAAGTGGCTAAGATCACCTATATTTTAGGGTTTGTTGGAATCATGCCACCCTAATTTTGCAAAATTTGAGATATGCCACCCGTATCTCAATGACATGTAGGACCCACATGAGCCAATGACATGTGGGTCAGGGTAGCATATCACAAATTTTGCAGACTTTGATTGGTTAGTGGATAGGGAGTATAGTGGATAATTGAATTGGTTGAGTAGATATGTGACTGGTATTGGCTGATGGTAGGTTTGGGTAAGATTATACCTAGGGTTTGGTTATATTTAGGCCGACTAAGGAGTAGGGCAATATATCGGCCAGGCTATATATTTTATGTATAGGTTCTGGTAGACAGAAAGTAGGTGGCTGAGAGTATGGTGGATAGGTGGTATTGTAGAGGGGATGGAATTTGGATGACAACTGGGATTTGACTAGCAATCCGGTATCGGCTAGGGTTTGGTTGTTTGCTAGTCGTTGCTAGAGTTGGCAGCATAACGACTAGATTTAGTGTCTTCTCTAGCCGGTGTCAGCAGACAGCATATCGGCAAGAGGGAATAGGAGGTGGGTGCAGGTTTAATAGGGTGGAAGTGTTACTCCAACAACCGTGGGTGGCGGCGGAGCAGCTAGGATCACACAGAGCCCGAGAGCTAACAACTGTGCGGCGTGCTGTGGGGGTCGATGGAATAGTGAAGCTCCGACCGCTATACGCATCGAAGCGTGGGGTGCTAGGAGCAGCACTTCGACCTTGGGTTTGGTTTATGCCGGGCTTTACAACCAACGGTTCGACATCGGGGATAGAAAACCACGATCGTCCCCATGGAAGGCGTAAAAATTCCAACCGGCAGTTTTTTAGTTGCTAAAGGGTAATTGGGATAAAAGAAAATATTTGAAAAGTCAAATATAAATTCAAACGGTATTTGAATAAATTCAAATAAAATCTTAAAATAGCAAATTTGATATCAAAATGTAGATTTTGAATTTAGATGAATTTAGGTCTAAGTTTCACTGGAATCGGATCTACGGTTTATGAGATATGGGCTTCTAAAGAATAGAATTTGAATTAAATAGGGAAATTACGAAATAGTACTGTACAGGGGCCCACCTGTCAGTTATTTGTCTCTTCTTCTTTTCTCTTTCTTCTTCCTCCTTCCTTCTTCTGCTTCTTTTTCTCTTCCAGCCGAGCAAACAGAGAGAAGGGAGAGGAGGGGCGTCGATGCTCCGGTGGATGAACGGCCTCGACGGCAGCGGCCACGCGTGTTCCCGAGCGACGCGCACCCGGGGAGGTCGGTGGCTGGCCGAGAGGGAGAGATATATAGCCGGAACGGCGGCGGCAAGGGCTCACCTCGAGCCGGCATGGATGATGGCGGTGGTGGGTTGACTTAGAGGTGGAGGAAGAGGGGAAAGGGGAAAAACGGACTCGCCGGATGGAGGCGAAGCCGGTGGCGCGAGGATAGGAGAGGTGGAGCTACGGATGGGGAGATCGACCGACGGCGTCGACGATCGGCCATGGATGGAGAGAGAGAAAGGGAGCTCGAGGCTCTGTTGATGTGTGGAGAAAAGGGGAGGGCTCGCCTTATATTTATAGGCGGCGAGAGGCGGTGGCTGATGGCGGTTTAGAGGGGAAGGTCGATGAGGACACGGCTGCAGCGACGTGGAGAAAAGAATGACGGCGCCGGCTCTGTCCTCTTATTGGCCGACGATGGCGGTTCGTCCCAGTTGCTGACGTCGGCGGAATGAAGTGTAGCTGACGTCGGGTGGCGGTTCCTTCGCGTCGACGGCAAGATGGCGGCGGCGGTAGCTGAGTCGTGCACGGCGGCAGTAATGGCGCACGGTGGCGGCGCCTGGAAGCGCCCACGGGAGGAGGAGCAGGGAGTCGGCTTGAGTGGGAGGGGCTGGGCCGACTTGGGCTGGTCTGGGCCGAAGGAAGAGAGAGAAAATTCGGCCCAAATGAATAGGAAGGCTTTCTAATTTGTGTAGGGAATTGAGGGATGGAGTTTAAATCCAAATTAATATTTGGAAGAAATTTAAGTGGCTAACCTTTGAGATGAATTTATTTTGGAGATAATTTCCAAAGAGAGATTTCCTAATTATTTGAGTGCAATATTTTAGAGGTAGCATATAATGGAATTTATTTGATGCGCTCAAATGAAAGGGTAAGGGATATATGAATAAAATTGAATGTGTAAATAGGAAGGTGGGAAGAAGATAATTGGAGAAGGATAAGTAGGGTTTTAGCCTCAAAATATATGGCATGGGTTTCAAAAAATTGTTTGAGGCTAATAGGAAATTTGGATGACAAAGATATAATCTATTTTCTTAACACAAGAGCAATTATTCATAATATTTGCAATAATAATATTTATTGTGCCGAGAAGAAAATCAAGCCACAAGAATTAAATTGGTGGCTAGATTAAAAGAAAGGATTTGGATATTTGGATCGAGAATCAAAGGATGGGTCGACAATTAATTCCAATTAAAGTTAGAATTGCACATAGTTGGTTTGGAGGGTTTTCTTGGACCATAATTCATACAAATGAAAAGGGTTTTCGAACTAAATTTGAATAAAAGGAATTGCATCGAAAGAAGGTTTTAATTTAAAACCAAATCAAGAAATACCTCAATTTAACCAAATATATTTTTAAATGAAAAACACAACAGAAGTTAAATATCGGAGAGGGATTTTATGCAAGTTAGTTCTAGGAGGTCTCTCTAATTATATTTTCCTAGGTTCAAAAGGTTATTGAAAACATAAGAATCGGCATAATGCATAATTAGAAAATAGTTAATTTTCAGGATGTTACAGCTTTCCACTTAGAAGAAACTTCACCTGATACGATGATACGAGATGTTGTGAAACATGACAAATCAAGCTTACAAGTTCCAACTCTGACTTCATATGACATAATTTAATATAAGTGGTGCATACATTCGACATCAAAACTACGGAGAACTTCCATGCAGCAGTTCAACTTGAAAACTCAACATGAATACGGCTCCTTTCAAGACATTTTTAACCAGAAGTAAAATCTAAGAGAGATAAGCAACATCCTCCAGACATCGAGATTACCTGCATTGGATGAGACTGTTAATAATTAACCGATCAAACAAAAGGCAGCAGAGATAATTGACAATGACGTAGGCATATTGACAACTTCAAAAATTATGCACAAAAATGTCCAATTGGGGCGACAATAGACAATCACACATTAGTTAAGTATATTTGAATGCCAGAATAATAGTTCGATGAAACAAGTAGATACTCTGCTGGCAGATCAATACTTACAATACTTGGTTCTTTATAGTTAACAGGATATAAAGCAGCAACGGTATTCAGCTAACTTTATGACAAGCTCACAAAAATGTCTGGATTTTTTTTTTCCATGGCAAGTAGCTGTGATAAAAATTGCTTATATGTGCCAATCATTTGTGTATAGAAGGATTATACTCTCTCTATCCCATAATATAAGGCATGATCAACCTTGATACAGTGATCTCCAAAACTAATTCTTGTCTTATAATTTTTCATATATTATAAGGTTTGTAATAACAAAATTATAATCATATGAAAGTAAATTCAAATGTCAATCCAATAATATAATTTATAGCAAGTAAAATATCAAAATGTTTTAAAGGTGAAATCTTAAAATATGTGGACGCCTTAATTATATCATATTATGATGGACGGAGTAGTATCAGCTCTTCAGCAGTTTCAGTAGCCATGTCCCCACCGGCATAATAAAGCCTCTCCATGCAACGTTTATGTTATTGACTTATTGGTTAGACTAATTTTGGATTTGTAGATCTTAATTACTTGTTCTGAATTATTTAAATCGAGGATGAGATGAATGGTTTGCATGTACTAAATTTATTTGGATTTGTTATACTCAATATTTGTTTTCACTTTTAACAGAGGGTGATTTAAAGCTTGTTATACTTAATTAATTGTTTTCACTTTTAAAAGAGGATGATTTGAAGCAGTATGAGCAAACCGTTCTCTGCGTTGAGTGATTATCTCGTCCTCAGCGTGTTAGACCTGGGTAGCGTCGCATCGCTTACGTGAGTATCATCGCATCGCATCGCTTAAGTAGTTTCTCCAATATGTATATGGCACGCATTATTACCTTTGCACACTTAATTTGCATATATAATTAATCATTTTATGCTTAATTTGCATTGATCATGATTACTACGACAAGAACATCTAGAATAAATTGGTTTCATTGAGGTATTTTATCATAAGTACGGTTTCAGGAATATATCTGTAAGTTCAGTGGACATATTTAGTACTGGGTTATTATGGTGATTGAAAACAGAACAATAATAGCAAACACTCGATATGGTCACATACTTAAATTTGTCTGTGCTCTAAACGTTTCCTGGCTCCTAGCAAATATGCATGATCGAGTATTCATTGCAGTGATAGATGCTTTCCCACCATAAGTAATTATTGTATATAATTTTAGTCTTGATATTTATTTAACGGTCTTTTTTTCTTCTATGTTGTGTTCTTTGATTAATTAGGTGATAAGGAGGTGTTGAATAGTCTCACATTGGTTGTAGAAAAACAAGGGACCTAACATATACGTAGTGGAGAAGCCCCTCACATCATTGGCTACCTTTTAAGGTAGGAAAGACCCTTTACGATCATACAGGAGGAACGTCTAGACAAGGAATATCGTGATCTGAAGCTCGAGATCGAGCAAATTAAATTTGCTATACAGTCTCTGCGACATGAGAAGGAAGGGAGAGGCGACCATAATTTTTTTTCTTTTTCTGCTTTCATGTCGCTTTATAAACTCTCTTTTTTTTCCTCTCATACCAACTTCATTGTACTTGTTACACAGGAAGCATTAGGTGGCACCTCAAATCAGCAAAAACAAGGGAAGAACCAAAAAATAGAGTATGTTGATCAGACATTTTTTTGGGGCAATTTTTATAAGTTCTGTTAATTTATTTGAGTTACGGATATGATATGGATTTATAATTGGAATAATGAATTTGTCTGAATTTTCCTGTTCAACCAGGAAACCAGCGATAGATGGTATTATGAAGTCATTACGAGCAAAAGCAACAAAGTTGCAGCAGGTCAAGATAAGGTAGTCTCTGATTGATGCGCATTAGCAATTTAACCAAAATAAATCAATTATATAATACAGAGTGAAGTTAAAACATTCTTTTTACCCTTTTTTTTTCTTCACGGCTTTCCTTGGGAGAAGTTGAAGAAAGCCAAGAATATATTCAGCATGGATTTCAAGCTACGGCCGTAGATTAATTTATTAAGTTCCCGGAAACAAGACATGCAGATGTGTAATTATGATAATTCACATTTGGATGGCCTCAGTGTACTTTAATCAGAGTTTTGTTATTTATGAACCGTTTTTCTAGAGTAGATACCTTGTGAATTCTTCATAATTTCATCCCATGAATTCTTAGTTGTGTTATCAAACTTCTTGTGCAAATGGTATGCGCTTATGTCAAGCAGAAATAGTTATAGTATATTCTGATACTAAAAAGTGAGGTGGCAAGTGGTCTAACAAAACATTGCATCTTCCCATTACGGTAAAATCTCACTGATCTATGTGGCCCAATTTATTCGTCTCAAAAAATTTGGCTACTCCATTCGAGAATATAACAACCCAGATATATTATATTATAATAAATCTGGGCATACTTTCTATCCAGATTTTTATTAATAGAAAAAGTCTAATCTATGTCTATTAGATTGTTATATTTTGGGACGGAGCCAGTACCTCGTAACAATGGCAGCTAGAGGCATGTCAGTTGTTAGGTTTTCAAGGAGATGTAGCCATTGTTGATCATCCACTCTAGATTCCAGTGGTTGTTAACATTCTTGAGAGTCCAATAGGACCATCCAAAGGTGGCCTGCCCATAAACATCCATCTGCACCTTTGCATATCTCTGGTACTCTTCCTTTGTTGCATTGGGTACTCTCCACTCAGCCACCCATTCTCCTGCAGGAAAAGAACATATCTCATATTATGTTAGATTGCTTACTACCATTATTTTAGAAATTTTTAGGAATCCTAATGCAAAATAATTATACCAGTTTCTTGAGTAATTAATAAAGCTCTCTTTTCACCCAAAAAGAATTATTACTTACCCACAAAGGTGAGAGGGCCATTTTGTGTTGTGACATTTTTTAGCTCACTTGAGAAGTTTGATTTGATAAAATCAATGTTCTGCTGCACAGTCAGGTTATTGAACAGGTCATTGAACACCGTGTAGTAGTGCACATCGATGACGGCACGGGGGAAGCCGTTGGCAAATTGAAGAAACTCAGTTGGATCATGCGGTCCCAGACGGTTCGACATGATGACGTAAGCCGTCGATGAGTATTTCCTGACGGCGTTGTATCCATCATGGTAGTACTTCATCAGACTCTCCAAGGTGGCACGGGGTGCAAACGGTTCATTCATCAGCTCCACTGCCAGGAGGCTTGGGCTCTTTGCGTACCTATTGACGTCAAGGTGAATTAAAACAGTACGAGGAAATTCATCATGACAAAATGGGGCTTACTGTTCAGTATCAGATCATGCAACGAATTGTGATTCGAATTGAACTGAAACATCTTAAAGTTCCGCAGTTCTGTATGTTTTGATTCACTGCTAGACTACATGCTAATGAAAGATCTGCTGTCCTGAAATATCTAAGGAAATTCATGGCAGCGATATCTGGCTTACTGTTCATTATCTTACAACATCTGCCTCACTGTTCACTGTTCAGTAGCAGACCTTGAAAAGGTTTGTGATTCGGACTGAAATATCTGAAATTTCCAGAACTCTGAATATTTCTGTCCATTGTAAATCAACATGCTCATCACTTCAGAATGGATTTTTTTTTCTTTTTACTGAATGAAATCTGCCAATTTGCTTTGAAAATTCTCAAAGTGTGTTGCTTCTGGCATAGAAATGATCTATAAATATTTAGTGACTACAAAAGTTTGAACAATTTAAATTATGATTTTGGCACTGGTGAGAAAAATTTCCCTTGTGAAAGATGAGAACCCTGACCTGGATGCGAGGAAGTCGATCACTTGCACTGTCTCTGCGATGTTAGCATCAGATGTTCCCCACTCCTGCGTGCCATCTCTGGATGAGCTATGCTCCCATGGGTTCTGCGACCCGGGAGCCGCATGGAGATCAATAATAACGCCCAGCTTGTACTTCCTATATTCAGATACAAGAGATTAGCTCACAATCTGAATATTCATAACAATCCTTACAACGAATTCACAATCTGAAATGTTCAGATTAGCTCATGATCTGAACATTTGTTGATCTTTACTTTACTTGAGTCGATTTAAAGCTACAAAATTGTGATTTAATTTTGTGAAGACTTACTCTGCCCACTTGAAGGCATTGTCCAAGGTTTGCAGGGATCCTCCGACATATGGAGCCGGAGGATTGGGATCACTCGCAATCCACCATCCAACTGGAATTCGCACTGCTGTTAACCCGCTTGCTGAGATGAACTTGAAGTCGTCTTCGACTATGTATGTGCTCCAATGATTCTGCCAGAAAATAATATATAATTGATTCACAAAACTGAAGTGAAAATGATCCCAATTCATCAGTACAAAGCAACCATAATCGTGCAAACATATTTTCATTGATTTTGCTGGGTCTATTACTAAATTTCAGAAAAAGAAATCATGCTACTGTTTGGCATATATAGGACCAGTGCCAATAATCATTTAATGAATTGGTTCCCTCAATCATTCAGACACACAAGCTAAGGCCTCGGCTTTCACTTATGACAACAAAATTGGGACCAAATCATAGTGTTTGGATTGGCAATCTTTGACGGGACAGAACGCAAGACAAAAACAAGATAGTTTCGTTCAAGCAAGCTGAACTCAGCATATGTATGTGAAAATTTTACTCTGAATTCTGCAAGTGCCAAGTAGTAATGAACAGACCCCTTCACACATTTGGGATGCACAGGAGTGCTTCAATTCTCTGTAGTTTATGATGATGTACACGGATATTGGATTAAATTTCATTATCAAAAAGAAAAAAGTTTAGAATGGAGTCATGTTTGCATGCCTAGTAAATTTCAGGTCCTTTCAGATAAGATAAACACTATTCCACCTGTAATTGGCCCACCGGAATTGTACAAGAGGTAATCATAGCATAGATGCAATTTGCAACTCATATGTGATCACTGATCTCTCACATGCATGTCAGGATTTGTACAATTTCTTCCAAACTCAAAGTAAACACCGGGCTATATATCGGTTGCATTGATTGCTTGCTACTACTGTTTTCTTGTTTCTTTCCTCTCCCCTATAGACATTGACATCAGATACAACAAAAAACAAAACAGACATATCCCTGAAGTATGGACCATTCCAAATCATATAATTAAGGAAACAAGTAAGTATATGCTATATCATGATTCATTAGCTATGTATCAACAAGAAGATAAGCCTATTTTCATGACAAGTGGGGCCCTTGGGTTGTGAGATATCTTACCCTGAGTATTGGTGTAGCCTTGGCTGTACCATAGCCATTGCAAATCTGGTACTCTCCCTGCAGCTCCAAAACTTTTGTTACTACAAATACTGATGGGTCATCGTCTCCCCAACTTGTGCTTTCACCGTAGTAATCTGCTGTCACTGAGTTAGATCCCAATGCTATCTGCCAAATTAACCGAAATGTCACGTGTTGTTTAACAAGGAGTAATTGTAATTGTAATAGGAGGGGCATTGTACAACAGCATGTACTCACCACATTGTACATGTTCACTTAATATGAAGTAGGGTGATGCCTAGTATTCACCATGTAACTTTATAGTGTGTTAATCAAATTGAGTACATGGATGTTAAGTTTTTAAATACGACCACTATTAAGTAAGAAGCCAAGATTTCAGATAATATACGAAACCAAGATTTCAGATAATAGAAAAAAACTCTCTGCCTCTTCACACCGTGATATATGCATTATTTAAAAAAGCATATTAAAAAAAGGTAGAATTGGTGTGATGATGAAGTCGTGAGTATATGATTTTCCACGTAAAAGTTTGAACATTGATGTCCACAACACTACACGCCTAAATGCGTTTGTATAAATATTTAGTGAGATCAGTGGTTTGGCACATTCCTTTTTCTAAAGCATGTTAAAAATTACGTATGCGTTCATACCAGATATGTGTATGTGCCAGGGTTAATCCTATCGGTTAGGCCGATTTGATCGGGCCTCGCCGAAATGCCGAAATTTCGAAAATTTCGGTCCAAAATTTCTAATATTTTAAACAAAATTTAGTTGAATTTGAATAAATATTACCAAAATTTATGAAAAAAATAAAAAATTTCAGCCGAAGTAATATCGTATTGGAGGGGACTGAAATGAGAAATTTCGGTCCGAAATTTCCAACCCTGGTATGTGTGTCTTTCGTGTAATCGCGAAAAAAAAGAAGTACAATGGTGTAGCTCCTCTTAGGCAGTGCTTCTTCCACATAAACACGCGTGCCATTATGAATGTCAGTGCGCACGGTTTCTTATCTGATTAATTAATTAATTAAATAAATTACCTGCAAGAAGTGCCCATTTGGCGCCCTAATCCGCACCCGGCTCTTGTCGCCGTCGTCGCGCACCACCTGGAACGTCTCCGACGGCCCCGGCGCGGCGGCCACCGCCACCACCGCCGCGCCGCCGTCGCTCCCGGCGCCGACGAACCGGCCGCTCGACGCCCGAAAGTTGAACGTCGTCTCGTTGATCCGCCACAGCTGCTCGTGCAATCGCATGCATGTGATGTGATTTTTTTACTCCGGTGAGACCAAAAGTCACTCACACGCCGTACTCCGGCGAGCCAGCGGCGGCGGCGGCGGCGGCGGTGGCGAGGCTAACCTTGAAGGTCTCCGAGGCGGAGGGTGCCGCCTGCGTCCGGTTGGCGACGACCGCCGCGGCGCCGCCCTGGTCGGCGGCGGTGAGGTACGCGCCCGCCGCCACGGCCTTGAGCTGCAGCTGCGCGCCGTCCTGCAATCAATGTGTTCGGCGTTATGCCGGAGCGGCGCGGTGGCACCACCAAAGAACGAAACAGAGGTCATGGTCGGACTCATTCGTGGACATGGCGGCGGCGGCGGCGGCGAGACGGCCATACCAGGAGGTCCTTGTTAGGGATGGCGTCGAAGAGGGAGGGGAGGATCCAGCCCTCCGTGACGAGCCAGCCACCGAGGCACACCGCCCGGACGGGGAGGCCAAAGGAGGAGGGCGGCGGCGGCGGCGAGGGTGGCGTCTTCCTCTTGGCGTCGGAGAGGGAGCATAGCCATGACGAGACGAGGAGGAGGAGGCAGGCGCGTTTGAGAAGACGACTGCTCATCATGCTGATGCAGTGCTGGCTCACAACCTGCTCTGCTCTGTTTTGCTCTCTGCTTGCTTGCTTGCTTGCTTATATGGGTGTAAGAGCGTGTTCTTTTCAGTCTGGATTATCCGTACTACGGTACCATAATTTCTCTAAAAATAATATACATCAGCATTATTTAGATAACTTTTTCTGAACTCTTTTTTTGTTAGTTTATAATACACAATATTTAATTTATATATCAATTGTTTGTGTTCTATCCAATCATCCATAAGGAACAGAGCTAGATGATCAGGCCATACAAAGGCTACAAAATTATTGGCAATGTCGTAGGACTTGATATTGCGTGGCCAGCAATTTTTGTACGGTGCTATTTCTCAATTTCTTTAGATGTGGTCTTCTTTCTTCCAATGTTGTATCAATGGTTGTTTTTTTTTCTGTTACAAGTTGACAAGATAAATGGATCATGATCTGGGACAATATGGTTACTGCAAGGTGGACAACTGTCATCTAAAGATCCCTTGTGAATATGATGATGACTGTAATGTGGAAGATGGTGGCAATGATAGTGGCAACTTCATATGCATGTTTTTTTTCTATAGTTTAGATTACATTTGTGCATGATGTTCTGAACAAAATTTAATGTCATGACTTATGAGGATGATTTTCCATGTAATACAAAAAATTCTCTTTAATTACAATTAGTTTTATGAATGACTTGGTTTTTCTCATGTGTACATCATTTGAGTTTACGGGCCTCTAACCCAACAAGATAATTGTGCAAAGGCATGCTGGAATGAATAGTTGCCTATATTGCAATACTTATTAGTGTTGGTGCAACTTGATTATAGCCATTGCAAGGATTATATAGAATTGTTCATCACCGAAACTGCCAACGCATACAAGTATGGCTGAAAACTATTTACTTTGTTGCTAACTAGCAACGTTTATGCTTACATGTTACCAACGATTGTGTATGTGTTGTTATTGGTGCTAGCAACAGTAGCATAGGCAACGCATATTAAATGCGTTGATACAGAGCCTAGCAATGTTTATTTTCACTTTTTCAATACATATATGTATTGCTAAAGGGGTTCCTCTCGTAGTGTGAACCTAATGATTAGGGCACTTAAGTGCGTCGGTGACCAGCATGGGAGGTTGTCCTTGTCAGAGAGGGCGACTGGGTTTTGGGTTTTCCATCAACTACTGAGAAAATCAGGCATCCACTGTTAAGTTGATTGATGAGTCATGGGTCTCGATCGATCTCCATTTTTGTTGTAGCCTGGTCGCCACGTAAACCACAAGCAAGATAAAGATGGTGAGCAGCAAACAAACCGACGATGTATCGGCTTGGAATTTGGATCACATAATATATTTCGATCCACTAACAACCATAGTGTATGAAGGGATTTGTTTATCGTCATCAGCGACATTCCTGGAGGATGGAGTAGAATCTTGGCTCGACGTAAGAAGACGTATTTCTTTAAAAAAATAAAATTGATTAAAAGCCGGCCACTACATCCATTCTGGATGTGCATCGTCAATGGGCGAAGCTATGTGTAACTTAACGTATGGAAGCGATCGTAAAAAAAAAGAAGTTAGGAACCGAGCAGAGTAATTATCGATGTTCTATATCGACAATAATAAAAGATGTAACATATGAGGTCTTAAAGTGAATGAATTGTACGAATAAAGGTTTAGACAGGTTCAAACTCTCTCGATAAGAAGTAATATTCTACTTGTTATGGTCGGTATGGTCTACGAACGCAATAATCACAAGAAGATGGCAGAGGACGGCGCTTAGAACGACGGCTCATGAGTTAGCTCCGCAATTGCCGAACAAGGAACAGTGATCACGCTTGCATGGATAGGATTAAGTTAATTAGTTGTTTCCTCATTAGCGGTAATTCAGTTCATTGTAAGCCTATTTAAGGGCTACTGATTTATGAATAACACAAGCAATTGATCCGATCTACTCCCATCTATCTTCTCTACTCTCTCATCCCCTGCTCCACTTCCAACGCCGTCATGGGCAGGGCATAACCGATAGGAAAACTCTAGCAACTAAGACATATACAATTACAAATACCATAGTTATGGTCTCCTCCTATAGTAATCGGATATACGGGTCATATACACACCTGATACCCATAGTCTCCCTAGTAATCTTTACTCATTAGAAAAGTTCCAATTTAGTGTGAAATTGCAGGTTTTAGTGATATGTCATAAGGACATGGTATGGTAAGTACCCACAATCTAGTCAATGAACTTACATATTTGTCAATCTGATATCATGAGACTGTAGCGGCTGCGGATTTGGGGCTATGAACCTTCACCTTAGTGGATCACGAACATGCCACATGTGTCCCTTCCCTACAGTCCTATTGATGTGATTTATGTCCGGTTGCAATAGTGCAGAGACCGGAAATGTAATATTTTTCGTTATCTAAAAAAACATACTACATCTCATTTGTTCATAGAAGTACTCAATTCATAAACTCTAATAGCAGTGCTAACCACATTCTACAACGATATATTTTAACTTTATGCGTATGTAAACATTTCAGGAGAATTCAGCTAATTGATATGATCAGTGTAAGTAACCTCCCCATAAAATGGTTGTTTTAGCAAGGGCGAAGCTAAGCTCTGTTCATCGGGGTTATCCGATTCCAACTTCGATCCATGCTTATCAGGTTATCGTGCTATGGAATTAAGCTGATCCTGATGATATTTTCGGCTGGCTTTCTCCTCTAATTTTTACTCCCTCCGTCCCTAAATATTAGACGCCGTTAACTTTTTTAAACATTTTTGACCGTTTGTCTTATTAAAAAAAATTAAGTAATTATTATTTATTTTCCTATCATTTGATTCATTGTTAAATATATTTTTACGTATACATATAATTTTACATATTTCACAAAAGTTTTTGAATAAGACGAATGATCAAACATGTTTAAAAAAGTCAATGGCGTCAAATATTTAGCGACGGAGGGAGTACCTCTGCTTGAAATTTCTTCCAAACAATTTGTGGTATGACTAGTTACCGCCTCCGTAGGATGAAAATAGTAGATCGTGGTACCAATCTCTGCTACAAAGGCTCCCTCAGATAACTCCATTTGCAACGGATATATCGATCGCATCATAAGAGTATAAGACGATGGCTGGCAATGGCATCTTCACGGACAATGTTACATGGAAACATGGTCCGTCCATGGCGTGTACCTTCTTTACCGTGCGCGTGCGCACTTGGATGGATGCTTCCGTGAGTGAGAAGAAACTTTGGCTATTCTGCCTGGTTGCCAAGGGGATGTGACAATTGCGTTTCACGAGCATAGCTGCTGTACACTACCGGCTGGCTGGTCACTGCCTTTTGGCCTAAGATCTTGGTTGCTTCTGCCTTTCAGCTAAGCAGGATGAGCAAGATGCTGTAGCCAACTACTAGCAAGTACTAGTAGCAATCTAACATGTCATTCTACTGTAGTAACATACCCCTGCTTGCTTGCAGACGGTAGGTAATGTAACACGACAGTATTGGTCATAAACCAGAGTAAAAGCCGGAGAAAATTGTTGCTGAGACGGTTGCATTTGCATCTTGCCTGTCCTGCAGCTTCGGTAATCACACCCACAACTAGCAGCAATACGATTATCAGGTCACGAGAATAAGCAACTTGATGGGTGCACACACAAGGATTTTATATGAATTTCACTGATTGAGAACTCTTAACAAAACGCCATAGCCCCTCCTACGATCTTTTAAACAAAAATCACTACAAGTTTGGCATTCCCTTTTTATGCTAGCAGTAGAAACTTTGATGGAACAATCACTCTGGCACGTTAACCAATTCATACTCAACAAGCGATAGGTTATTGTCTTCTTTCACGGCGAAACTGGCAGGCTCTGTAACCTCCACACGTCCCCACTTGTCGACAGCAAGCCTCATTGAGCCCTTGAACATATCGATTCTCGCATTCCGCAAGATTGCTGTATTTCCTGGCATCAGCATGTCCACTGCAAAAGTAGAACCAAAAGCACAAAAAAATGAGCTCAAGCACTTCAAAACTTCATATCTCGAAAGAGAGATTAGTGACTAAAATTTAAAAGCACGAAAAATCTCCAAATCTGCTTCCCCTATACAGTGCAATTGTAGTTCATCTTAGTGTTCTTTTAAGTACTTCTGTAGCACCAAAATACATGCCATCCAATTACTTTGGAAAAAAAAGGGATAAGTGTCCAGCATCTGTTAAGGTCAGCATTTAGTTTTAACTTGTGCTTATGCAAGTGAGAAAAACACCAATTTTGATCCACATTTCAGCCAAGTAGATGAAATTGTATAAGCGTTTTTTTTGGTATATCCATAGACTTAGACCATGCAAGGCAATAATTACTTGCTATTAACAATTTCATATTCTTATCAGTAGATGTTCCATAGGAAAAAGAAGAAACAGCAACTCCTTTCCGCTACACACAAAATTGATTTTGAAAGTCAACCTTTTCTTTTAATATCTTTTTTTTCAGAACCCTATTTTTGTTCTTACACCACACCGTAGAGAGGGAGTTGGAAAATAGATGGTACCCTTTTTTTTTCCATTTTGCCTTAAAAGATAGGCTTTCTTGGAAAGAGAGGTTAACTTTTTTTTCATTTGCCCTTAAAACGGTTAAAAAGGCCTACTATGGTATGCTGAGAAATGAATAAAAAACCATGTGTCTCAAATTAGACACTAAAAATTCAGAAAACAATAAGAATGGAAAACTTCTCATGAGTGGAATGCCAAAAGGAATTTGTCCAAATATACAGCCTGAAAGGGTCAGGTCATTATACATACCCCCAACACTAAAGGAAAGAGATTAAAAGTTGAGCACCATACGAATGGAACGAGTTCCAAATGGTATATCAAATAAATCAATTTCAGAACAACTTGAATTTTCATCCCCACCTTTTAATTAAAATGAGCTATAAAGCCAAGGTATCCTTTAGGTAGCTAACTCAAATACTCAATTAATACCCGATACTGCCAAAGTAAATACTAACCATTTATAGTTATATTAAGTTATGATTAATCTAGGCTGTGCGCACTGCAGCCACAAGAATTATATGACCAAGGTTCCCTACAGGCCTACACAGAGAATTTAGACCGTGTCCTAGGAATAGGCAATGTGAAAACACTAAATCGGCAGCCCACACTGCCAAAAAGATCTAGTTTGCCTAACAGCCAAAGGCCCACTACACGTTGTTCAACAATATACTTGACCAAGTAGAAATTAGAGAGAAACCTCAAAATCAGACCATAGAAACAATGGAAGTGTTTTTAAAACTAAACAAGGGGAGAGAGATCCCTAAAAGGAACTAGGATAACAATAGCAGCACAAGTACACACATCACACAGACCAGAGAGCACATTACAACAGGGACAGCAGTCTCTAAAAGTACAAGACAAAAGATGAATCTTGAGCCAACGTTGAAAGCATGCTGTCAGTCCTTGGTAATCACCACCACCAACACCAAGCAACTGGGCTTGCTGGTTTGTGCTGAATGTTTTGATTGAAATCTCCAGCATTCATCTAACCAAGGCATGGAACACCTCGGCATACCCAACCATCTGATCGATTACCAACATCAATGCCTCCAAGACCCATGTATGCAACCACAGAATTGGGAGATTAGGGTTATAGAGAAGAGTATAATTGAGTTGTTAGTTAGTTCAGTTATCTGTCAGTTGGCTAATTATCTTTGCTATTCATATGAGTTGTTACTGAGTGCTAGCAACTAGTCTATAAAGCATGCCATAGAGTTGATATTGCAGAGCAATGAAGAAAGAATTTATCAATTTTCCCTTTCCAATGCTCTTCCTCCCAGTCTAATTCTTTGTGCTATACTGCTTTCTCTAGCAGCCGACATTGCATGGCTATTTTCCCTGGCAGTGTTTTCCCTTCGTGAATTCAGTTTGATCAGTTGACATTGTGGATGACACTCATATCTAGCCAGAACATGGCCAGTTGGTAGACAGTATGCTCAAGCATCCATCAAAGCCCTCGATGAGGGAGGCAATAATAAGAGATAATATCTAAAAAAATAGTTGGGGAAAGAGACAATAAATAAGCAGTTGCTACCACCACCGTCATCTGGTGAAGACATGAAGTAAGTCAAGTAACTGGGACAGAGAAAGGTGATAAGCTGATAATCAGCCTTTAAAAGTTCATAGCTGAACAGGAGGGAGATGAGAGGAGGGACAGGCTCACTATACAACAGTACTAGGTACTGGTGCTCACTGTGCATGCCCATCTCCCTCTCTAGTGGCTTTGATTTTGAAGAAAATAAAATCAAATCTAGAAAAAACACTGGAGGAAAGGTTAGTAGGAACATGGCAAGGAGGGTCCCACTGCTGGTGGGTGGAGGCAGTCCCAAAGGAGCCAGACACTGGAAGTCCTTACGCTAAGGATGAGTGCCTCCCTCCATCTCCGTTTGAGACAAGAGAGGGAATATAAGTTGCCAATACTTACAATCTGAACAGTACTCCCTCCGTCCCATAATATAAGGGATTTTGGGTGGATGTGACACATCCTATTACAATGAATCTGGAAAGACGTTCTGGCCAAATTCATTGTACTAGGATGTGTCACATCCACCCAAAATCCCTTATGTTATGGAACAGTGGGAGTAGTAAATATGAAATGAATGTGTTAGTGGAATAATTTGGCTAATAGTTAGGTCATGCGGGCAGGTCAAATTATTTGGATTAGCTGTTACATTGATTGGTTTAATTGAAAGATGGCTAAATGTATGTGTGCAGAGACCACTGGTCATGTGTGCAAACTACTAGGGAGCTGTAGTATGCACCTAGCATATGTATTGAATCGATGCAGCCTGCATCGATACAATACCTATGCTAGGTCAAATACTACAGCTCTCTACCCAGTTGCATCGATGCAATACCCATCCTGGGTCAAATATTACAGCTCCCTAGTAGTTTGCACACATGACCAGTATGTCACTGCACACATACATTTAGTCATCTTTCAATTAAACTACTTAACATTGTAACAGCTAATCCAAATAATTTGGCATGCCCGCATGAATTTACTATTAGCCAAATTATGCCACTAACGGAAGGTTCATGTATGATGATGCAGCAAATGACAATCTGCAATAAGGATAGCCACATGAGTGATTTATTACGCTATCATGGTCAGAAGGGTAGTGTGATGCCCATTTTCTTCTCACTTTTCTCTAACATCTATTCATACACCCGTTTCCCTAAATTGATTACTGCCAGGTTGACTCTTAAGAATAAAACGTAAGAAAATTTCCATCAATACAACACCTTTCGACCCAAATCCATGAAATACAAAAAATTTCCCACCCTCCACCTGCTCATTTCTTCAAAAGACTGAACAGTTTGGTATTTTTCGAAGGAAAGAGCACTCTCTCTTGTCGTGTTCCGTACTAGATAAAAGAAGAGGAGTTGTTGCATTTCTCGAATCGAACCCTAGCTATGGTATGAATAGAGTTCTCTTAAAATGCGCAATGGCAGCCACCTATGAGTCCTGAAGCTGCAAGGTTGGTCAACTACAAATCAATATTTGGTGACTCACCAATACTTGTGATATTCCAAATGTCAATTTGCGTAATGTCATAGTCTGGATTGGTCGACTACAGGCGATTGGTCATATCAAGTACTCCGTAGTAGTCATGAGTCAACATGTTATCCAGTTGACTCTAAAAAGCGATGGTAATTCACTAATTATTAAACTGAAAACATATTTGACGGCTCTTGTTAGATCCGCAAAATAACAAACATTGCAAAATTTAACAAATAACAAACATTGCAAAAATCAAATAAACTCGTAGAAACGCAAAGTCAAAAAGGCAACATCACCTTGCTCGTTGCGGGCGGTGAAGACGATGACCCCGGTCTCGTCGCCGACGAGGCACTCGGCGATGCGCGCGGGGCGAGATCCGACGGCCGGGCCGCCCCCTCCGGCACGGCCACGGGCAGGAACGGGGTTAGCGCTGACGACCTTGACGGTGAGGGTGTGGCCGCAGGTGCCCGGCTTGAGCTGGTCCACCTTGACGAACACCGGCTTCCTCAGCGCCGGCTTCTCTCCGCCCTTCGCCGCCGTCGCCATGGCCGCGCCGCGTCGCTGTCGCAATGCAGGTTGGGTGGGTAGCAGCGGAGGCGGTTGCGGAAACCCTAGCACGGGGGATTTTGCCGGGGGACGAGTTGAGACTTGAGAGTTCGGAGAAGAAGAGGAGGTGTGGCTGGTCGTAGTGGGCTTCATTTGGGCCCATAAATCAGGCCGATTAGCCCGCTAAAAACTTCTGCTGCCTTCAACTCTCCCGGGTGTGTTTGGTTGATAGGAGTCTTTTTTAAGGGATTGAAAGGTTAGAGGGATATAGGATTCTATTTGGTTTTTCAATGTGCTGGTAATTGAAAGGGAATTTCACCTTTATCCTACCTAAACAAATCTCAGTCATCTGTTTTCGGAGAAAACTACCCATCAAACGCCTGATCTCTAAAAAAAAAAAATCGGACGGTCAAATGTTGTAGTTGACCAACGAGTGAAACAAATGTTGAAGTTGACCAACGAGTGAAACATTAACTTATTTACGGTAAAAAAACAGCAGCTGAAACATTTAAAACTTTTATGAAACACGGTAAAGATACACGTTGAAACATATCGCTAACACTTATGAAACAATGAGATTTAACACGGTGAAGATACACGTTGAAACATATCGCTATCACTTATGAAACAATGAGATTTTACGGATTGAAACATATATTTTTCTTTCATCAAAATATAATTGTGCGATATCATCTTGTAAAGATTTAATTACAACGAATATAACGGTGTAATCGAATCATAGATTGGATAAGTAGTTTAGAAGAAAAATCATTTTAAAAATCGCTAAAATGCATGCATGCAATCATTGATGTGTGGAGAGAGATGGGAGGGCAGTGGCAAGTATTTCCGTGAATTTTGTGAAACACAATAAAAACAGACGCTGAAACATGTCGCTATAACGTATGAAAGACGAAGTACTAATGGTTTTAATCGGAATATAATCATGTGATATCTTGTTATAAAGATTTAATTCAATAAATACAACGGTGTAATCGAATTTTAGATCGGATAAGTAGTTTAGGAGAAAAAATATTATGAAGATTGACACATGCATATGTATGGTCGAAATGAATAGTTAATACAATTGAGTTAGCAGTTACTCTCTTCTTCCAAAAGTCTAAGACCTATTTTATTTTTTAGTTTTTCCAAAAATCTAAGTCATATTTGTAGTCTTCATGTGCTAAATTAAATTCTTGATAGGAACCCAATAAGCCATTTTAATGCTTATTGGTTGTATGTTCATTGGTTTTATCACATAGTGAATGAATTAATTGCTTCTTGGTCTTGATGAAAAAGAAATAGGACTTAGACTTTTGGAATGAGAGAGTAGTTGATTGCAGGTAGAAGCACCCGATAAATTTATCATATCGGTGGACTGATTCGAAAGTTTTCTAGACTGAGCAAGTATAGTGTGGGAGGCATCGGTGTGGTGTCCGATTTTTCCATCTTGGTCAGACGGGCGATTACAAGCATTCGCGATCTGTTTTCATTTAAGATCTAGTTTCCAACTAAACTCCATGTCAATTCTCACCAAATCTATCAAACAAGATATTGAGACTAAATATCAAATTCTCATATTAATCTCACCATCAATTCTCTCATCTAAACTCACAATCATTTTCACTTAAGTTGCCAAACAAGCCGCCAGAATACATGAATTTCACATAATTTTGCAGAATTTTCACTCATACTGTTCACAATAATGCTAATCGGTCTACCGATCCTAAGAAACTTTTTCGAGAGCTCATCTCCAATAAAAATAAAACATGTACTACTGTACTACTACTCCTTTGCTCCAACAATATATACAAATATCAATCTTTAAAATGTTTTTCTCCTACACTAATAATCCAATCTACGATTCGATTACACCATCGCATGATTATATTTTAGTGAAAGAAAAATATATGTTTTAAACAGTTAAAACTTAGTTTTCATATGCTATGGTGATATATTTCAGTGTATGTTTTTATTGTGTTTTACAAAACTTACACAACTACATGTTCTTACTCTCTCTCCTACCATACTACGTCATATTTTTCCAAATTTTCCCTTTTCCTTTTCCTCCATTCCATTCATGCATGCATACGTGTAGTGATCTTCAAAATATTTTTTTTCTTCTAAACTACATATCCGATCTATGATTCAATCACACCATTATATTCTTTGCAACTAAATCTTTACAACAAAAATATCACATGATTATATTTTTGGGCAATTTTGTTCTTGCCCCCTACTTTGATGTCCAATATTGTTTTTGCCCCTGTTTTTAAGTTTTCGTTTTTGCCCCTACTTTTTTAAAACGAAACAGCCGTTTGCCCCTATTCTGTTAATTATTGCTAACGGTGTTAAATGTAGGGTAAAAATGACAAGTATACCTTAGATATTTTCTTGGTACTTTTGTACACCACTTTCAATTTTAACCCAAATTTTGGCAAACTTTCACAAATTTTTGATAAATTAAATCATTGCTATAGTATGGCATCAATAGATTTGTATTTTGATTATGTCAAAAGTAAAGGAAAATATCTAAGACTATACTTGTCTTTTTACCCCCACATTTAACACTATTAGCAAGAATTAACGGAACATGGGTAAATGGTTGATTTGTTTTATGGTTGATTCATTTAAAACAGTAGGGGTAAAAACGAAAATAAAAAATAGGGGCAAAATTAATATTGTACATTAAAGTATGGGCAACAACGAAATTATCCTTTATATTTTAATAAAAAAATATGTTCAAATTGTTAAAACTCATTGTTTCATATATGATAGTGACCCTTTTTAAGGTGTGTTTTCACAATGTTTTACAAAATTTTAAATGCTTTAATTTTGTAAATGTTGCAGTTGTTGATTCTTTTTCACCATATATAAGTCAATGTTTCACTTGTTAGTCAATTGCGACATTTTATCATCCGATTTTTTCTTTTTTCTTTTCTTTGAATCGGGTGACCGTTCTATAATTTTCTCCCAGTTTGGTAGGAATTAATGGTGAAAATTTTAGCTTTTGGAATGAAGCGTAGAACTTGATTTTATAAAATAAGTCTATATTCAATTCTGTCAATGTGACGGATCCTCCACTCATAATACGGAAAAATTTCGTTCACATAAATGGAAGTATTACATTATTATTATTATTATACAAAGTTGATCTTCCAAAGCTCTATGAGTCGTCGTCTAGCTCGCTTGATCATAAGGAACAAGTACTCTGTCGAGACCGGCCTTGATGTCTTCGCAAAGCATGTCAGATAGGGCAAGGGCAATTTTCCCCACTTGACCTGCATAATGAAAATTGAACAGATTATTGAATTTTGTCCTTTATAATTTGGAATTGTTAGCCTGTTTGAGAAATATGAATTGCTAGCTTATAGAACATGCTGTGAATATGAGCTGCAGATATATAGGGTAACACCACCAGAGGCTCGATATCCTGAATTCTTTCGATTGCAATTCAACAAACAAAAAAAATTCAGAGATTAGTCTATCAAGTACTCCTATTTCCCACTGATTATCTAAAAAACTATGAAATAGTAGCAAAACAAATGATCAAAGTAGTCAGTACTGCATCCTTGCAAGTTGTAAAATTAGAATAATTTGCATATATTCAGATGCTTCAATCTGCTTGATGAATTTTTCAAGCGAAATTATACTAAATTTTGATTCTGAAGAATATCACTTACCATCGCCAACCGGCTGGCCGTCCCATTCGACGATGGGCAGCAACGGGAGGCCGCTGCCGACGAACATCATCTCGGCGCACCTCCTCGCGTCGGCGGCGGAGATCCTCGCCGCGCCGACGCTCCTGAGCACGCCGGCGTCCACCAGCCTGGGCGCCAGCGCGAGCAGCCGCCTCGCCGTGCACCCGCTGAGGACCCTGTCGAACGCCGGCACCACCAGGTCGCCGCCGCCCGTGACGAACGCCACGTTCATCATCGGGCCCTCCGCCACGCCCCCGTCGCCGTCCACCCACACCGACGCGTACGCGCCGCGCTCCTCTGCCTCCGCCATGGCCAGCGCGTTCGCCAGGTAGTTGACGCTCTTCATCGCCGCGAAGAACGGGTCCTTCATCGGCACCGTCGACGTGATCGCCCTCACGCCCTCCCTGAGCCGCGGGTGCCCGCCGGCGGCGGCGGCGGCGGCGGACGCGATGACGACGGCGTAGAACGCCGGCGCAGTGCAGCCCTTTGGCGAGAGGAGGAAGTCGCCGGGGCCGGCGCTGAGCCAGTACTTGATCGAGCCATTCCTGCACTTGGACGCAGCCGTCATCTGCACCAAAATGGCGCGAAGTGTTTCGCGGGAGAATGGGGAGCTGATCTTTGCTTTGGATGCAGATAGCAGCAGCCGATCCAAGTGCGAATCCAGCTCATACAGGTACCTGATCAAATCAAGAACCACTGAAAATTCAGTACCAAATGAGCGAATTTGCATGTGTCTGATGATCAAATCAAGAACCAGCTCGTGTATTATGAAAGTTCAAATCATCATCAGAAGCAAATGTTCAGATAAAAGTTCAGAGGACGAAGCTTAACCCGTCGGAAAGCATGGCGGTGTCGAAGACGCCATGGCCTCTGTGGACCATGTGATCGTCGATGGGGATGACCATCATCGATGGATCGAGGATGATTCCGCCGACGACGCTGGAGTACATCGCGCGGTATCGCTTGTGCTTGGTGGAATTCCATTTCTCCTGAAGCTTTTGGAACACCTGAAAGAAAATATTCAGGACTCATAGAATCATCACAGCATGAGGTTGATGTGCTCTGCTCTAATTATCTCTACAAGAACATTACTTTTCTTACTGGAAAAAGATTAAAAAAAATTTAGACGAATCTGAGTTGGTGTTCAGATTCTCACCTCGGTGCCTGACTCGTAGACAGGGACATGGTCATGGTGTTCCCCTGAAAGCAGAAAGAAACCATCAAAACGACTGGTTCACCGTCCAATTGCAAACATCAAAACAAGAATCAAAATCCGAATTTAAATTCTGAAATGATTCGACCAAGAACCAAACCTTGCATCCTGTCGATCACCAAGACATCAACGCAAGAGATACCGTAATGTTTGCAGTGTGTTTGATGAGAAGTTCAGATAGAGCAGCTAGAAGAGTACAAGTTCTGTTTGGGCTTTGCAAGCTGCCAAAATCAGTCAAAAGCCATGAGTCGACGACACGCCGGTTTTGGTGGACAGCGAGGACCTAAACAGGCGGATCGCAGAAACAGCTGCCGGCTCCCACCACTGAACGCTTCTTGGATTCTGTTTTCTTGTTTTTTTAAGAGCTGAACGGTTGTTAATGCTAACCGCATTGTTTTCAGAGTGAATTGCATTTTACATAACATTTTGTTACTAAAATTTTAATTTGAACCAAACTTTTCAATTTATTCTAGATTGTTTCGCCTTTGTTACACTTTAAATTATCCAAAATATTTTCTCGAACACATTAATACCTTAAGCACATCACATCTTGCACACCGGCGATTTTTTCGACTTACACTTGAATCGTCCTTTGCTAGATGAGAAGATAGATACAACTAGAAAAGAAAATTAGGGTGGTCTAAAATGTATAACAAATATAATCTTATTTAGCTTATAGTGAAAATGATATGTTAAAAGATGATTCAAAGAAAAACTTTGATGATAAAAGATAGATCAGAGTGCAATTCACTGTTCGACGGATCGAAAAAATGACGCGTAGAGAGTTCAAAAAAGAAAAAAAAAATCCAAGAAGCATTCAGGGGTGGGAGCCGGCCCATTTTTTCAACCTAGATCGCTCGAATTATTTTTGCCCTCGGATGAGAAAACCAACGCACAAGATAAAGGGAACTAACAGTATTTCATCATGTGCCATATTTTTGGTTAAAACGCGATCAAATTTCCAAAGCACAGATGACTAATAACAAATAATCATATATTCTTTTGAGGGTACAAATAATCATATATTAAAAATATATAGTGTGAATTTGAATTTAATTGAGAGAAAAAATAATTTTAAATAATTACTGTCATATATTGCAAAATTTACGTTATAGGATACTCCCCCCGTCCCAAAAAAAGACAAACCCTGGTTTCCGTGTCCAAACCGTCCGTCTTATTTGAAAAAATTATGAAAAAAAATTAAAAAGATAAGTCACGCATAAAGTATTCATCATGTTTTATCATCTAACAACAATGAAAATACTAATTATAAAAAAATTTCATATAAGACGAACAGTCAAACGTTGGCACGCAAACCCGCGGTTTGCCTTTTTTTTTTTTTGACGGAGGGAGTACACTGTGAAAAGTTCACACAGGCACTGTAATTTATTAACTTTCGTGTATATACGCAAGCAAAATTAGCAAACTAATTAAGTAACTTGATTAACTAATATTGAACAAAACTGAAAATAAAAGAAAATCATAGTATAGGTTACAAGGTAAAAGGTACTCTATATGTACATGCATTGTAATTTGGTAAATTCTCCCATCATATCATATACTCCTACTCCGTACTATTGTTTTCCCGGTGCTGACTGTTCATTCTTTGCCCTCTCGCTAGGCCACGTTGACGGCGATTGGTAGCCATCAGATACACTGCGTGTCGCCCACATCCTGGGACCTGGAGACCTGCTGGCTGGAGCCCGTTCGTCGTGGGGAAAAAGAACGAGCCCAAAGCCTCAGCCCCCAATACCTCAACCTTGGCGTCTCTGTGCCTCCGCCGAAGTAGAAAAAGAAAAGAAAAAAAGAAAAAAATTCAACTTTGACTCCTTAAATAGTACTCCCTCCTTTCCAAATACTCCCTCCATCTCAAAATATTTAACGCCGTTGACTTTTTAAAACATGTTTGACCGTTCATCTTATTCAAAAAATTTAAGTAATTATTAATTCTTTTTCTATCATTTGATAATCATTAAATATACTTTTATATATACATATAGTTTTACACATTTCACAAATTTTTTTTGAATAAGACGAACGGTCAAACATATTTAAAAAAGTCAACGGTGTCAAACATTTAGGGAAGGAGGGAGTTTATAAGTTTATACACTAAAAGAACAATTTAAATCACATTAATCAAGATACCATGCACACATTCTCCGACAATACATGCAAACCCCTTGCCAGTTACACCGTAGCACGCACACATTCTTTTATACTGTGTTAAATTATATTCGGATGAAATCCGTCTCACACGAGGAGTAGTAGAAGCGCACTAGGCATATGAGCGATCTCATTGGAGGCATTTGTGTGCCAGCGATAGGCACAGGTGGGAGATTCGAATTGTAACTTCACCTCGAGGGCCGCACCGCCATCGCTCCGTGTCGAGGTCGAGCCATGCCATCGCTCCGCCTCGAGGCCGCGTCATCCACTGGTGGAGAAACCCTCTGTAGTCTCGGTTCGTAACCTCCCTTTAGTCTCGGTTTCCAAACCGGGAGTACCAATCCGGGACTAAAGATCGTTATCTTTAGTCCCGGGTGAAATAACCGGGAGTAAAGATCGATCTTTAGTCCCGGTTGGTAACACCAACCGGGACTAAAGATGGCTCAGCCGGCCAACCGGGACTAAAGATGGCTCAGCCACGTGGCCGGCTGAGCCATCTTTAGTCCCGGTTGGTGTTATCAACCGGGACTAAAGATCGAGCTGACCTTTTTTTTTTGCATGGCCTTGTTGCTGCATGGTTTATATATATATATATATATATATATATATATATATATATATATATATATATATATATATAAACCATGCATATATTTGTTTCAATACATATATATGCATACATATATATATGTATATATATATATATATATATATATATATATATATATATATATATATATATATATATATATATATATATATATATATATATATATACATATATATATATATTATATTATATTATATGTATATACATGCATAATATATATGTATTTATACATATATATGTTATGCAAATGCATATGTATATAGATATATATATGACCAAAATATATTTACATTATAGAAAATGTGTACACATGTATATAGAAACATATGTAGTCATGTATTAATTACAATCCATTATATGTCCTAGCTAGCAACGATTTCGACGTAGTAGTACTCGCTGCTAGCTCAGAAGCTAAGGACCGGTGAATTGTGTTTCCGTCGTAGTAGAATTCACCCTTGGGATCAAGGATTTCTTCGTTGATGAATCCCATGAGTTGTTCTTGAACCGCCGCGATAAATTCCTTGTGTGTGGTCAGGTTATCCCTCATGCGAATAAACTATATGAATGTATGAAATTGATTAGTAATTAAACAAGAAATCGCTACGTAATGAAATTTTGAATTTATTTGTACGTACTTCGAGCTCTCTTGTGGTGATGATTTGGTTTGCAAGGCAGTGGCAATACTCGCACACGTAATAGCCGCACAAGTTAGTTCCCTGCTTTTGCTTTGCGCACTACAAATAAATGACAAACAACGAGAGATCTAATTAATATACACTTGTATGTATTTGAATCGGAGAAATATAAATGCAGAGCATGTGTACTCACAGGAAATTTGAACTTCCGCCTAAGTCTTTCTCTCCATTTGCCGCGGACCAAATGACGGAACCGATACCAAGCCCTACATGGAGTTTAAAGCTATGATTTGTAGTAGCAATTAACATAACAAGATTTTCTTAATTAACAAAGGAACTTATGACGGTACCTGTCTATAAGTTCGAAAACCTTGTCAAACGTAGACTCTTTTTTATCCATTGAGTCATATACGTTGACGGTGCAGGCATCCAGGTCGAAGAGTAAAAGCACCCAGTGGAATCTGCAATGTGCGTGGGATGCATTACATATGAAACACTTAGCAAGTTCATACGGGAATGAAATTTGGTATGTAGGAAGACAGTAAAATTAAACTAACTCTGTGTTGTATGGCAACAGTATGAACGTCTTGTAATGCTGCGCCTTCAGGAGATGGACGAGATTGTCCTCTGTTTCTTGTGGATATTGGTCGAGCATTGCGACGTTTACTTTCCGAGGGTCGATGAATCCAGTATCGAAAACCCTCTGCCGTCGGGCCCTTTGAATCTCCATTCTACAACGATAAAAGGGAGTATATTATTTTCTATAGTCTACTTATATACAAGGACCTAATTAATTAAAGGAGACGTATAGTAAGAAATCTAACTGAACGATATACTTACAAAATCCAGCAACTCATAATAGAGACGTCGAGGGCGTCCAGCTGGTATAGTTCGTAGATTCCCCTGAAATTGATCCAGAGAATGTCATCTCCTTGCAAGAAGTCCGTGTCCCTGATCCTCGCTCCGATCATCTCTCTACCGGTGGCGCTCATCTCCATGTACAGCTGATGGAACTTGTACATTTGTGTGGGTAGGGACTGCAGCAGCTCAGGCTTGACAAGCGGTTTACCGAGTTCATACATGTATTTCACTTCCGCCTTTTCGATTGGTGCGACTCCTAGCAATTGATCCGTAGTTAGACCGGTGTCAGTAATAAATTGTTCTATCGTCATTTCTTTACCGGTCACCAACGGCTCGATCTCCTGGTTTGGTTGCTCTCCAAGCTGAGGGACTGGTTTGGACTTTCCAGAAGATGCTTTCTTCAGCGTTCGCTCATAGTCCGATAGCTTGATGGCCTCCTTGACAGATGCAGACATACCCCTGAAGAAGTTCCTGACACTGGGGTCTATAGGAATCTTCTTTTCTGGACTTCGAGGCTTGAATTGTCTCTTGACTTCTGATGCAACGTAAGCGTCAAGCTCCTCTTGCGTGCAATCGTACCCCGGGTCCTTGTTCTTGGCGGCGTCAACTTTCGCCTTCTTCGTTGCCCTTGTGTGGGCAGGCGGTGGAGTTGGGGGGGCCCTTGACTTTGAAGGTGCCGGAAGAGGAGCTTGCGGGGGAGTAGGTGTAGGAGCACGAGGAGGAGTCGGTGCAGGATCCTGAGGAGGAGTCGATGCTGGAGCCTGAGGTGGAGACGGTGCTGGCGGAGCATGAGGAGGAGACGGTGCAGGATCCTGAGGAGGAGATGGCGGAGCCGGAGGAGATGGTGCACGAGACGCCGCTTGTCGCCCAGGGAGGATGATGTACCGCCTGCGCCATAGAATAATGGCATGGCATGTGTCTCGTAGATGCGTCTCACCGTCTCCTCCAGGGTAATCCAGCTCGAGGTCCTCGTACGCGCCTTCGACCAACTCAACTTCGACCTTCGAGTATCCTGCTGGAATCGGCCTGCAGTGGTAAGTACCTGAAGGGTCCGTTGGGATGGCCATGCCCGACGCCACCTTCATGTTGTGAGAGATTATTTATTAGTAATCAACATATATAAGCAGCAACTAGCGAAATGGCTAAATCTTACCTTTATTGATAAGTTCTTGAAAGGAATATGCAGCTCACATGGTGTCCGCTGAGTGATGTCATCAACGGGACAGGTCGATTCGTCCTGTGTTTGCATGGCGTCCATGCTCTGTGATCCTACCTGCCCCGTTGAGGCGCAGCTGCTACGGTTTCCTGACGGGCTCACCATTGCAGGAGGAATGGTCGGCTGGGGATCATGGGACCGATGTGCGGCCATGCGTTCATCAACCTTCCTTGCCACCTCCTCTTGCATGTTGAGTTCGTAACTCGATACCCGGAACTCTAGGTCTGCAATCTTCGCCTCGGTATCTCTCTTGCTCCTCATCCGACTCCTGTACGTGTGGATGTCCTCCTTGAAACCAATCTTCCAAGGAATCACCCCTTTCCCTCGTGTTCGTCCTGGATGCTCTGGAGTCTGCAGGGCGAGTGTCAGCTCGTCCCTATCTCTGTCTGGTCGGAACGTGCCCTGAGAGGAGGCTTCCACTGCATCTGTTAGTCGTCGCGCAGCCTCTCGTATCTGATCGCCGAAGACCAGTGAGCCATCAGCTGGGTTGAGCGTTCCACCGTGAGCATAGTACCAGAACTTTGATCGTTCCGGCCAATTGGCTGTTGCCGGTTCGATACCCCTCTCAATCAAGCTAGCCTCCATCTGCTCCCACTTCGGCATCGCGACACTATAGCCTCCTGACCCCAAGTGGTGATGGTACTTCTTCTTGGCGGCATTTTCTTTGTTTCTTTCCATCATTGCCTGCCCTTGTTCACCTGTCTTATATGCAACGAACTCGTCCCAGTGATCCCTTAGCTTTGGGAATGTGTCGAAGTTCGGTGTCTGCCCCTTCAGTATATACTTCTGGTACAGATCTCCCTTGAAGCTCTGAAACTGTTCTGCCATTTTCTTCAGAGTCCACCTTTTCACTTTGTCCTCTGTACCCGCAGGAAGGGTGAATGTCTCGAGCATTGTGGTCCACAGCATCTCTTTCTCCGAATCTGGGACAAAGCTCTCATGATCTCCGCGTGCCCTTGTTCTTCGCCAGTACACCGTACTGACAGGCACGTTATCCCGCACAACCCAACCGCTGTGACGTACATAGTTCTTGGCGGCTTCGGCCGGGGCACTAGGACGTCCATCTTCTTCCACTTCCGTTATGATGTGCCGACCCTCAAGCTTCTTCGCTGCACCTCGTTGCCCGCGTGCCCTCTTCTGTCCAACGGAGGGTTGACTACCACTAGCCTCCTCCTCCTGGTTCCCCTCCACATCCCTCTCCACGTTCCCTTCCTCGTTCAAGTACTGGTTTGGATCCTCGTTCCCCTCTTCTTCATTCCAGTACTGGCTGCTTCCCTCCGCGATTGTATCGTACAATATCTGTTCCTCATCGCGGTCAGCCATCTGTTGATACAAGAAACATCTGCTAAGTTACGAGACATTTATGTTTTAACAATCTAAGTCATGTATGCTAAGTGTAAATGTCGTACATTAGAACCCTACACAACCTTACGTGCTAAGTCTAATTACAAATCGTGATATAAGCTAAGTCTAGGTGACGTATATTATACAACCCTAGCTAGTAAATAATTATATACTAAGTTTAATTACAAATAAAATAATCTTATATTAAAACTCAAATAATATTACATGCTAAGACTAAAATAGTCATGTATATGCTAAGTGTTTCGTGCGTATATGCTAAGTCTAATTAAGACTACAATAGTCAATTGCTACTTGTCGCACCAATTCCGTAGTCAATAATTACATACTAAGTCTAATTACAAATAAAGTAATCTTATATTAAAACTCAAATAATATTACATGCTAAGACTAAAATAGTCATGTATATGCTAAGTGTTTCGTGCGTATATGCTAAGTCTAATTAAGACTACAATAGTCAATTGCTACTTGTCGCACCAATTCCGTAGTCAATAATTACATACTAAGTCTAATTACAAATAAAGTAATCTTATATTAAAACTCAAATAATATTACATGCTAAGACTAAAATTGTCATGTATATGCTAAGTGTTTCGTGCGTATATGCTAAGTCTAATTAAGACTACAATAGTCAATTGCTACTTGTCGCACCAATTCCGTAGTCAATAATTACATACTAAGTCTAATTACAAATAAAGTAATCTTATATTAAAACTCAAATAATATTACATGCTAAGACTAAAATAGTCATGTATATGCTAAGTGTTTCGTGCGTATATGCTAAGTCTAATTAAGACTACAATAGTCAATTGCTAGGAGTCACACCAATTCCGTAGTCAATAATATATGTCATACTAAGTCTAATTTGCAATAAAATAATCTTATATTAAAACTCAAATAATATTAGAACACTACACAATCTTATATGATAAGTCTAATTACAGGTCTAATAATCTTAATTAATTGCATTACAAATATAACAATCATTTATATTATTACGTCACTTGCCTGCTCCAATTCCTTCTAGGGCTAGCTCTTCCACTCAGGCTTGACGGACGACTCCGACAACACGTCTTTTCTGCAAGATACAAAAAGATGTATTAGAATAAATGCGAAGTAACATATATATATATATATATATATATATATATATATATATATATATATATATATATATATATATATATATATATATATATATATATTGCATTTCACGTTAACGTTCGTCCTCGTTCGTTCGCTCGTTCTCATTCACGTTCGTTCGCTTGTTCTCATTCATGTTCGTTCCCTCGTTCTCGCTTGTCTTCGTTCGATCGTTCTCGTTCTCGCTCTCGTTCGTTCGATCGTTCTCGTTCTCGTTCACGTGTTCGTTCTCGCTCTCGTTCGTTCGATCGTTCTCGTTCTCGTTCGTTAACGGCGGTGTGGCGGCATCGGGGCGGCGGTTGGCGCGGCGGCGTGGCGGCGGCGTGGCGACGGCGGCGGCGGCGTGGCGTTGCGGGGCCGTGGCGGCGGCGGCGTGGCGTGGCGGCGGCGGCATTGCGCGCGCGGCGGCGGCGGCGTGGCAACGACGGCGGCGGCGTGGCGTTGGCATGCGGCGGCGGCGTTGCGCGGCGGCGTGGCGCGTCGTCGTCGTGGCACGTCGTCGTCGTGGCGCGGCGTCTCGTGGAGGGCGGCGCGACGGAGAGAGATCGAGATCGGAGAGATCGAGATGCATGAAGGGAGATCTGGCGGCGGCGTGTCACGCCCGGAATTTCTATCCAAAATTCCAAATGCTTACATGTGTGTGAACCCTCGTCCAGGAATCAGCCGAGGCACACAATAACAAATTGATAATAGAGTACAATTATTACTCTAATTAATAAGCGTATAAAATGTCATTACAGAGGTAGATAGTTCCTCTCAATCAATAAAGATCTAAGCAGCGGAAAAATAAAATGAATGGCGCAGACGGCTCCACTCCACAGGCAGCTTGACCAAGGCTACACCTAATCCTCCACACCATCAGCCTCATTGTAGAACTCTTCCTCTGATGAATGATTGCAAGGTGAGTATATGACATACTCAGCAAGCCACGCATCAAATATGCAAGTGCACAGGATAACAAAGGATGGCATAGTAGGGTTCCATTTGCAAAAGCAGCATTTAGCAAACATTTCAGAATTTAATAAAACAGTTAAGTAGTAATTAAACAATATTAATCCAACACTATACAACATACCCTGTTGTATAGGCCCAACCATTCTGAACAACCATCCCGGCTGCACAGTTCTATCTCCAAACCAGGAATGTACCATTCCAAACCAGGAGCTAAACAAATTGTTACCATTTATAGCATTTGTTATCAGGATGAGAGGTGTGAAACTAATCACGAAAGACATTGTTCGACCCGCCCATAACCGCGGGCACGGCTATTCGAATAGTTTTACTCTGATCAGAGGTGTACCACTGTACCCACAAGACACAACCCCACATCATGTCACCATGTGCCTCAATACCACCACGGTACCTCGGAAAGGAGTTGTGACAATACCCCTTATACAACACAATCCACTGCAGCGCACCTTCCTGGATCATAATCACCCCCTTAAACAAGGCATGGACTCCCCAGCGACCCCGGTGGGCTTATCTCCGCCACTTCTCAGTCTGGTGCCCCGCAATGAACCATGCTATACAAAAGATAAAGCCGTTGCCCATGCTGGCTTGTGGTTGGCACGGTTAATGTTTCACAACCGAAACTCGTGAACCGGTCCTTAATTGTCATGAGCACGACCATCAAAACCATGTGCTCACAACCCACCATTACCAGGTTTTAGTTGGCACATTAATTAATTAACTAATCACGATTGACCATCGTGAACTATCATTAAGCCATCATTAAATAATAGTGAGTCATAGTTATCCCAATAGTGAGCTAATGTTTCTAAGCAGGACTAAGCAATTATATCTAGTATCTAGTTGAACCAATATAAATAAAGCTCAACTAGTCAAATTGTAATAGCCCAAGGTATCAAGGAATGAAGTAATCAAGTACAAAAGGGCCATAACAAAGAATAGGTTAATTCCACCCAATGACATTCGAAAATAAATGCAATAGTTGAATAGAAACAATAGCTTTAAATAGGATCAACATGCTCAAAGGGTTGTTTGGGATCTGTGTGACTTGCCTTGCTGGCCTTGGAACTCTTCAAACTCTTCTTCTGCAAAAACGGACTCTCCGGAAACGACGGAATCTAAACAGAAAGAAGCAAAATCACCAAAACAGCAAATAAACAAGCATGAACAGTACATGTGGATATTTTTAATGTGTAGATCTCAATTTTAGAAAAATTTAGAGACTTGAACCAACTAAATCGGAGCTAAGATGAATTAGTTATGAATTTTTAAAGATTAAATCGGATTAAAACACTTATATCGGTTTAAATTGAATTATGACGCAATAATGAATTATTTTTGAAAAGGAAAAGAAGGCTTATTGCGTCAGCAGGCTAGGGTTTCGGTGGACCGGGCGCACGGGCGGCGGTTCACACGAACGGACGGCCGAGATCGAACCAATCCAAAACGGACGGCCGAGATCGATCGGGTCCACGGCGGCTCACGGCGGACGACCCCGATGACGTCAGCGGTGACGTCACCGACAGCGGCGGCGGCTCGGCGGAGGAGACGGCTCGAACGGCGCACGCTCGCCGGCGAACGGCGGCGCTAGGACGCAAACGGAGGGCACCAAGACGGAGAGGACAACGCGGCGAACTCACCGGTGACCAAAACGGCGGCGGAAGACCAACGGGCGGCGACGGCGACGAGGAGGAAGCGGCGGAAACCTTCGGGTCGACGACGGCGATGCTGCTCCGGTGATCTCCGGCGACGGCGAAGAGGCGGACGAGGACGGCGACGACTTGGCGAGCACGACGGTGGTCTTCTCGAGCGACGGCGACGGCTGAAACGACGGCGGCGCACGGCTGGAGCGGCGGCGGCGACGGCAAAGCTAGGGCACACGGCGCTAGAATGATTCCGACGACGAGAGGCGAAGGCAAGGGTGGCGGCGGGTAGAGGAGACACCGGGGAGGCTTTTAAAGGGGCTCGGAGGCGGCGGCAAAGGCCCACGGCGGCCGGCGGCGAGGAAGGAAAGATCGGGAAGAACGAATCCGAGACAAACTCGAATCCAACGCTTTCCAAAACGATTTAGCCAAAGATTCCAAAGGAGAAAAGGTAGAGGAGATCCCGGAGATCATTTCCCCTCTATCAATTCGGCCGGAGAAGGAAAGGGACGGCCGGATTGGAAAGCGGCGGCGGCGGCGCGAAACTAGGGTTTCGGCCCGAGGAAGACGACGGGCTTGACAGGTGGGACCTACCTGTCAGCGACAGCGAGGGCGCGCGCGCGCGGCGGCTGCGGACTGGGCCGGACTGGGCCGAGGAGAGAGAGAGAGGTTTTGGGCCGACTTTCGGCCCAAAGCCAAAAGAGGACTTTTTAAAACCTTTTTCAATTTAAATTATTTCTTAAATGCAATTCCATTTATTAAAAATACTTCCTTAGCTCAAATAAATCCCAGAAAAATCTAGGAATTATAGAATTAAGCAAAGTATTTAATGAAATTTTATCTGGCCCCATTTTATATTGGAATTTATTAATTAAAATTAGATTTTCTCTTCAAGGCTTTTAAAATAAATTCTAGAAATTCCATTTAAACAACAATTTATATATTTTGAATTTTTAGGGTGTGACAAACCTACCCCCTTAAACAGAATCTCGTCCTCGAGATTCGGAAGAACTGGCGAACAGATGCGGATGAGCTGACTTCAATTCATCTTCTCGTTCCCAAGTTGATTCTTCTTCCGAGTGATTACTCCATTGAACTTTGCAAAAACGGATAACTCGATTCCTGGTTCTTCTCTCATTTGTTTCCAAGATACGGATTGGTTTCTCAACATAGGTCAAATCCTCTTGGACTTCTATCTGTTCAAGATTAGCTTCTTCGGTAGGTACCCTTAAACACTTCTTCAACTGCGACACATGGAACACATTATGGACTCCTGCCAAAGATTGAGGTAACTCCAACTGATAAGCAACCTCTCCTCTTCTACTGACAATCTTATAAGGTCCCACAAAACGCGGTGCCAATTTTCCTTTGGTGTGGAAACGATGAACCCCTCGAAGAGGCGTGACACGAAGATACACATAATCTCCTTCTTCAAAACTCAAATCTCTACGGCGATTGTCGGCATAACTCTTATGTCGAGACTGAGCCACACGTAATCTTTCTTGGATGATCTTTACCTTTTCTTCTGCTTCCCTTAGGATATCCGTCCCGAAAACCTGACGTTCTCCCGTTTGATCCCACAGAAGCGGAGTGCGACACTTCCGACCATACAGTGCTTCGTAAGGAGCCATCTGTAGACTAGCTTGATAACTGTTGTTGTATGAAAATTCTGCATAAGGTAGATTCTTATCCCAACTTCCACCGAAATCTAAAGCACAAGCTCTCAACATGTCTTCCAAAATCTGATTCACCCTTTCGGTTTGTCCGTCTGTCTGCGGATGATAAGCAGTACTAAAGTTCAGCTTAGAACCCATCTCTTCCTGAAGTTTCTTCCAAAAATTTGAAGTAAACTGACTGCCTCGATCAGACACTATCTTCTTAGGGACGCCATGCAAACACACAATCCTTGCCATATACAATTCCGCTAAGCGACTACCGGAATAGGTTGTCTTTACTGGGATGAAATGAGCCACTTTGGTAAGTCTGTCGACTATCACCCAAATAGAGTCATGACCTGATGACGTTCTGGGTAGACCAGTGATAAAATCCATACCGATTTCTTCCCACTTCCATTCAGGAATCTTCAAAGGCTGCAACAAACCGGCGGGTTTCTGATGTTCTGCCTTGACTCGCTGACAAACATCACATACTGCTACGTATTCTGCGATTTCACGCTTCATACTTGCCCACCAAAATCTTTCCTTGAGATCCTGGTACATCTTGGTACTACCAGGGTGAATGGAGTATAAAGTATCATGAGCTTCTTTCAGAATTGCATCCTTTAAATCTTTGTTGTCAGGTGTCACGCCCTAAAAATCGACTAAATTAAAAATGCATATTTTAAATCATTTTTAGAAACTATTTTAAAAGCCTACAAGCTAAACCCTAATTTTCTAGGAAAATTTTCAACATAAAAATGAGCTAGATAAAATTTTATTAAATACTATGCTTGCTCCTCTATTTTCTAGAATTTTCTGGGAATTATTTGAGCAAGGGAAGTATTTTTAATAATTGAAACAACATTTCACAAATTGTTTTATTTAAAAAAGTTCAAAAAACCCCTTCTTTGGTCATTGGGCCGAATTCGGCCCAATACTCTCTCTCTCTCCGCGCGGCCGAACCGGCCCATGCCGGCCCAAGCCGAGCCGCCCGCCCCCTCCTCCTCCAGCCGCTGACATGTGGGGCCCACATGTCAGGGCCGTCTTCAACCTCCGGCCGCCGTCGCGCAAGCCGCCCGAGCCGCCGTTTTCCCCCTCCAAATCCGCTCCAATCCGGTCTCCTCGAGTCCGATTGATTTAGGGGTTTTGTTCCTCTCGTTCTCCTCTTTCTTTTCCCCCAAGAATCAAAACGAATCGTTGAGTATTCTCTCCGAATCGAATTCGTTTTGATTTTATCCCTAAAACCGAGTTTGATTTCTTCCCGAATCGATTCCTCTCGTTTGGAGTTCGATCTCTTCGATCCAATGCCATATAAAGCTTCCCCTTGTTCTCCTCTTCCGTTTGCCCCCTCTCCCGTCCTCTCTCGTGCCTCGTAGCACCGCCGCGACGCGCGCCAAGCTCGCCGCCGCCGCCGGCCGTCTTCGGTCACGTCGCGCCGCCGTCTCCGCCGTTGCCGCCGCTTGCCGTCGCCGCCAAGAGGTGCGCCGTGGTGAGAGGAAGCTCGGCCGCCCCTCCTCTTTCGCCGCCGACCACCGGAGCCCCTTCGCCGCCGTCGACCCGAGCCGCCGCGCCGCTTTTTCTCGTCGCCGGCCGCCGTCGTGCATCGTTTGTCGTAGTGGTGAGTACCATCGGGTTCGTCTCGATGCCCTCTACGCGTAGATGCCCTCCGTTTCCGCGGCCGACCTCCCTAGCTCCGGCGAGCTCTCCAACCCGAGCCGGCCGCCATTGCCGACGTCAGCATGACGTCATCACCAGGGCTGACGTCATCATTAGGGCTGACGTCATCGTCTCCTTTTCTTTTTCTTTTTCCCGATTTTCTAATAGATTAAAACTTCAGAAAATCATAACTAAATAACCGTAGATCCGTTTTAGGTGGTTCAAGTTTCTAAATTTTTCTAAAATCAAGATCTACATGATAAAAATATCCACATGTACTGTTTATGTTTGTTTTTTACTGTTTTGTTGATTTTTGTTTAATTGCTTTAGTTTCCGACGTTCCGGAGGAGAGCGTTTCCGTTGAGGAAGGTTCCGAAGCGTTTGCGGAAGCCCAAGGCAAGTCACACAGATCCCAAACAACCCTTTGAGCATGTTGAACCCGTTTAAAGCTATTATTTTATTTCAACTATGCATTGTTTTCGAATGTCATCGGGTGGTGAACCTTTCCCAGTTAATTAATGGCCGAAGATGACTTTATTTTCCTATGGGTTATAATTTGATTAGCATGAACCTTATATATTGGATTGGTTCTATAGGTAAGTTTGCTTAGCCATGCTTAGAAACATTAGCTAACTAAAGGGGTTAAATATAAATTATACTACATTATTAATTAGGGTTATGTTCAATGGTAGCTCACGATGGTAAATCGTGTGATGTTAATTAATTGATAATTAAAACCTGATTAAGGTGGGTTGTGAGCATATGGTTTTGATGGTTGTGCTCATGACAATTAAGGACCGGTTCGCGAGCTACTGTTGTGAAACATTTATCGTGCCAACCACAAGCCAGCGTGGGCAACGGCTTTATCTTTTGTATAGCGTGATTCATTATGGTGCGCCAGACTGAGAAGTGGCGAGAAGTCCATGGGGGTCGCTGGGGAGTCCATGCCTTGTTTATAAGGGGGTGATTATGATCCAGGTACGGTGCACTGTGGTGAATTGTGTTATGCGAGGGGTATTGTCACGACTCCTTTCCGAGGTATCGTGGTGGTACTGAGGCACATGGTGACATGATGTGGGGTTGTGTCTTGTGGGTACGGTGGTACACCTCTGATCAGAGTTTAAACTATTCGAATAGCCGTACCCGCGGTTATGGGTGAGTTGAGCAATGTTTTTCGTGATTAGTCTCACACTACTCTTTAATGGTAATAATGTGGTAATTAATTTAATTCCTGGTTTGGAATGGATAATTCCTGGTTTGGAGGTTTAATTTGTTCAACTGGGGTTGGTTGTACAAATGTGGTTGGGCCTATGCAACACGGGTGTGTTGTATGGTGTTTATTTAATATTGATTAATTATACAACTGTTTTACTATTCTCTTAAATATTTATTAAATGCTGTTTGCTGCAAATGAACTGTATTATGCCATCCTTTGTTATCCTGTGCACTTGCATATTTGCTGTGTGGCTTGTTGAGTATGTTATATGCTCATTCTTGCAATATTCATTCATCAGAAGAGGAGTACTTCAGTGAAGGTGATGATCTGGAGGATTAGGCTTGTTCTTGGTTAAGTTGCCTGTGGAGTGGAGTCGCCATAGCTGTTCCGTAGTTTGTTATAGTTTTGTTTTCCGCTGCGTAGAATGTTATTTGTTTTGAGAGGAACTATCTACCTCTGTAATAATTTTAATTTGCGAATATTCAATAGTTAATTATTTGTACTCTATTATCAATATTGTCATTGTGTGCCTCGGTTGATTCCTGGACGAGGGTTAACACACATGTAAGCGTTTGGAATTTTGGATAGAAATTCCGGGCGTGACATCAGGGACACAAATTCTCTCACCTAACCATACAGTTCCTTGCTCGTCCTCCAAGAAACCGATAGCTTTTCCTCTTCTCATATTCTTCTTAATTTCTTGAATATCAGGATCATTAATTTGGGCTTCTCTAACTTGATCAATTAGAGTGGGCTTTGCTTCTAAGGCTGCAACGAAACCTCTACTGACAATTCCCAAATTTAATCTTTCAAATTCCTTGCATAATTCCAATGGCAACTGTCGTCCTTCTGTAGCATTGCAATAGCCTTTCCTGCTAAGAGCGTCTGCTACAACATTAGCCTTTCCTGGGTGATAATGAATTCTCATGTCATAATCCTTAATTAATTCCAACCATCTCCTTTGTCTCATGTTCAGATCTGGTTGAGTAAAGATATACTTTAAACTCTTGTGATCGGTATACACCTCCGTACGAGTACCGAAGAGATAATGACGCCAAATCTTCAACGCATGAACTACTGCAGCTAATTCAAGATCATGAGTAGGGTAGTTCTTCTCATGCGGACGTAACTGACGAGATGCATAGGCAACCACCTTCCCATCTTGCATCAGAACACAACCTAACCCAAGTTTAGATGCATCGCAATACACTCGGAAACCCTTCTTTGGATCAGGCAAAATCAAAATAGGAGCTGATATTAAACGACTTTTCAACTCTTGAAAACTCTGCTCACATTCTTCCGACCACTTGTACTTCACATCTTTCTGAAGCAGTCGTGTCATGGGCTTAGCAATCTTGGAAAAATTCTCTATAAACCTTCGATAATATCCTGCGAGGCCTAGAAAACTGCGAATCTCTGAAACTGTCTTTGGTTGCTTCCAATTGGTTACGGATTCCACGTTACTAGGATCGACGGCAACTCCTCCGGCTGAGATGACGTGACCAAGGAATTTCACTTCAGACAACCAAAATTCACACTTGCTAAACTTAGCATACAGTTGATGTTCTCGTAGCTTCTCCAATGCAAGGCGAAGATGTTCTTCATGCTCTTCTTTGGTTCGGGAGTAGATAAGAATATCATCAATAAAGACCACCACAAACATGTCTAGGTATTCCATAAATACTTTATTCATCAAGTTCATGAAGAAAGCAGGAGCATTGATAAGTCCAAAAGACATAACTGTCACGCCCAGAAATTCTCGAACCAGAATTTCTAAGCTGAATGTGCATTAAATCCCTGTCCAGGACCAGCCAGGGTACACAAACGACAATTGTTGACATACAGATCCACGTCTTACAAAAATAGAAAGGATTACAAATGCAGCGGAAAAGATTAAAGCGAGCTAAACCGGGAAGCTTGACTTCAGCAGCGAGCGGCTCCACTCCACAGGCAATCCTTGACGGCAGCGACGAAACCAACTTGACAAAACAGCTCCAACTAGGAAGATCTTCAGCTCTGGTGTGGGGGAAAAGAGAGCAAGACTGAGTACTACCCACTGTACTCAGCAAGTCATACCGGAAGAGGAGGTATGATGCAGGATGTAACCAAAGGAGGCTAGAGGTTCTTTTGCATAAAGCTAGCATTTAAAAACGGTAGTTGAAGGCAGTAAAACAGTTGTAGTAATTAATCAATATTAACCAAACACTGTCCAACGCTACACCACGTTGCAACAGGCCCAACCAACCACCTGAACTACACCAGTTCATTAAGCTAAACTAGGGGTGAGACTAATCACGGTGAATCTGGTTGATCGCCCATAACCGCGGGCACGGCTATTCGAATAGTTTTACTCTGGCCAGAGGTGTACAACTGTACCCACAAGACACGATTCCACACATGTCGCCATGCCCCGAAGTATCACCATGATACTGCAAAGGGGGAAATCGTGACAAGACCCTCCACATAACCCTCCCCTAACCATCCACACCACGCTAAGGTTTCACCCCCACCCCTCAAAAGGCAGTGGGCGGTCCCCTCTTGCGCCGCGGTGAATCCGGCAGCTGGACAACCGGACACCCCGGCCGACCCAACTCCATCACGCCCACCCTCGCCACCGGTGCCTAGGAAAGGGTCGAGCTATACTTCAGATCAAGCAGTTACCCACTCCCGCTTGTGGTAAGCACGGTAAGTCTCCCAGGGTTTCCCGTGAACCGGTCCTTAACTGCCATGGGTGCGACCAGCAAAACCATGCACCCACAGCCCACCATTCAGTGTATTCTAATTAACTCACACCATTGCGGTGGCACCAATCTAAAGCTATGCCAATAGACAAAGTCTATGTAATAATGTGATCCCCATTTGTGTACTAGTTGAACTAAGCATGGCTAAGCATTTCCTAAACCAACATCTAGTCATTTTGATACCCAGGTTATCAATGGCATATGGTAAACAATAAATGGCTGAGTAATAGGACCCATCCCACATGATATTGTAAAAGAATGCAACATTTAATAGAAATGCGGGATATTTGTAAATTGGGTACAATATGATCAAACGTATTGCATGACTTGCCTTGCTCTCGCACTGATGAGACCTCAGCAACGTCTTCGAGAAACCGCGGATCGACGAAACGGCCGAAATCTACGCGACAAACAAAGCACACAAGCAAAACATGCTATAAGTCTACAGAAACAGGAAACAAAACCATTTTTAATGGATTCTTTGCATTTTTCTTGATTTACTGAGACTTGAATGGACTTAAACGGAGCTCGGATGAATTACTTATGAATTTTAGAAGATAAACTGTGTTTTTACTAATAAAGAAAAGTCCTTAATCACTTTATTGCGCAATAAAGCCCAGGGCTGACGTCATCCAAGGGGGGGGGCGGCTGCGCCGACAGGCGGGCCCCACTGGCAGCGGCACAAGGGGAGAGGGAGGGGGCGGCTGGCATGTGGGCCCCACTGGGCAGCGGCACAGGGCGGGAGAGGGAGGCGCCAGCCGGGCTCGGCTCGGCCTCAAAGCCGACCGGCGGCCAAGGCGAGGCGGCGGCGAGGCACGGCCACCGACGGCGGTGACCGGCGGTGCGGGAAGCGGCGGCGACGGCCGAAAGGCGGCGGCAGCGGCTGAAGGCGACGGCACACGCGCGAAGGCCGGCGGCGCACACGGGAGAGGGGGAAAAAGGAAGGGGGAGAGGGGATTCCTCACCGATGAGCACGACGGCCGGCGCGAAGGAAGAAAGCGGCGGCGACGACCGGCGATGCCGAGGTGCGGATGGGCGGCGGCGGCACGCTAGGAGAAAACAAAGAGGGGTTAGGGGTAGGGAGAGCGACCACGGCGGCTAGAGCAGCCGGCCGGAGTTGGGTGGAAATGGAGAGCTCACCGGCGTGCGAGGGAAACGGCGCTTCGGCGACGATTGGCGGCAACCGAATGGTGGCCGAGGTGCGGGCGGGCTCGGTGAGCGCGACGGCGGCGACTGCGCGGCACGGCGGTGGCTATAGAGGCGGCGGCGCGTGGCCGGAGACGGCGGTAGGCGGCGGCGCAAGGGGCGAGCGGCGCGGCGACGATAGGAAGCACGGGAAGGCGCGGCGAGTGCGAAAAACGAGAGAGGAAGACGCGGGGAGCGATTTATAGGTGCGGGAGGGGGCGGACGTGGCCGGGGAGGTGGCCGATTTGGCCGGCGACGTGGGGAGGAGAGAGAGTGAGAGAGGTGGATTCGAAATCGAATCCCGCCCTCTCGAGCGCGCGCGCGGGCCGGGAGATGCGGGGGAATCGGCGGCGACGTGGGCGCGAGGTGCGGGCGCGGAGTGGAGGCGCGACGTGGAGCGGAGAAGGCGGCGGCGCGGCGGATTCGGCGGCGGCATGGGCGGTTGGAGCTTCGGCTCCAGCGGCCGGAGGTGGGAGACGACCGACAGGTGGGGCCCACCTGTCGGCGTCCCGAGAGAGAGGAGGGAGGGGCGGCTTGGGCCGGCCCACAAGGAGGAGGGACCGCGGGAGAGGGATGGACTGGGCCGACGGCCCAAGAAGAGGAAAAAAAGGAGGAAAAAGGAAAAAGAAAAAGAAGAAAGGATTTTTCCTGGGATTAAAATTGCACTTTGGTGATTTTTAATTGGTTAAAATTATTTCCAAGGCTCTGAAAATTCCACTAAAAATCCTGTTAACATATTTTGACATGTAGAATCCAAGAAAAATTCCACATGCCGATTCCGATTATTATTTGCATTTATTAACTGGGGATTCAGCTCTAGGTTAATTAAGATAATTTCTTCGGACGATTTATTTAGCCAATTTTTAAAGCAAACAAAAGGGGAAACTTCCGGGCGTGACAAACCTACCCCCCTTAAACGGAATCTCGACCCCGAGATTCGGAAGAGCTGGCGAAGAGGTGCGGGTGGGTGGCCTTCAACTCATCTTCTCTTTCCCAAGTGGCCTCTTCCTCTGAGTGGTGGCTCCACTGAACCTTGCAGAATCTTATTACTTTGTTTCTGGTCCTTCTCTCGCTGGTTTCGAGGATACGAGTCGGCTTCTCCACATACGTCAGATCTTCCTGAATTTCGATGTGATCCGGACTTGCCTGTTCCTCAGGAACTCTCAAACATTTCTTCAACTGAGAGACGTGGAACACGTTGTGGATGCCATACCTAGTGGTAAAAGCGGTCTTAGGTATATCTTCCTCTTTGATTCTCAACTGGTGATACCCAGATCGAAGATCTATCTTGGAGAAAACAGTGGCACCTTTAAGCTGATCAAACAAATCATCAATTCTGGGTAGTGGATACTTATTCTTGATAGTCACATCATTTAGTGCACGATAATCCACACACATCCTCTGGGTATGATCTTTCTTTTCCACAAAAATAACCGGAGCTCCCCATGGTGACGAACTCGGTCTGATGTATCCTTTCAGAAGCAAATCGTCCACTGTCCTCTTGACTTCTGCCAACTCATTGGCTGCCATTCTATAAGGTCTCTTATGGATCAGAGTTGTTCCAGGTACCAAATCTATTCTGAACTCTATATCCCTTTTAGGCGGCATACCAGGTAAATCATCTGGGAACACATCGGGATACTCCCGGACTAAAGGAATCTCTTCCAAAGTTATCTGGTTCAGTCTTGACCTTAAAGACTCAGATGACAATGCATGAACAGTTACAACTCGACCATCATTGCTGGTGAGAGTTACTTTTCTGTTAGCACAGTCTATCACACCTTTATGTCTGGCTAACCAGTCCATCCCTAGGATGACATCTAGGTCTTTGGATTCTAACAGGATAAGATTGGCCAGAAATGGTACTCCTTTAATTTCTATTCTGACAGAGGGGCTACGTTGCAAAGAGAGTGCTTGATTACTTGGGGTACTAACCATCAAAGGACGTCTAAGATCTTCTACTTCCATCCCATGATTTCCCGCAAAACTCATAGATAAGAATGAATGTGTAGCACCAGAATCGAAAAGCACTGTTGCAGGAACTGAGTTAACAAGGAACGTACCCAAAATCACATCTGGAGCATCTTGAGCTTCTGCAGCAGCAACATGATTGACACGGGCCTTTGGCACAGGTACTGTAGAGTTGCTCTGGGCAGGGACAACCTTCACGCGACGGGGCTTCGGACACTTGTCAGCATAATGTCCTGGGTCTCCACAGTTGAAACACACCACGGGCTTGCTGCCTTGCTCCCTCTTGGCAGGTTGTTGCTGTGTCGAGGCTGCAACAGGACGTGGGACTTGATTACGGATGTTATTGCCAGCATTGTTGTTGAAGAACTGACGCTGCGGACGAACAACAGACGAAGAACCTCCTTGTGGCACAGACTGGGGTCCTAAAGTAAGACGCGGCTTCTGATTACTCCCCTGTTGTGCCTTGAAGTGAGCCATCCGGCGTTTCTTCTGCTCCATGCGATTATACTTGTCCTCCTGACGAATAGCCTTATCCACTAACTTCTGGAAATCAGAATAATCTCCAGTCATGAGTGGGTAAGAAAGCTCATCATTAAGTCCTTCCAAGAACTTCTCTTGGCGCTCTTCATCATTGCGCACATCTTCTGGAGCATAACGAGCCAGACGATTGAACTCGTGCAAATACTCCGTAACAGAGCGAGATCCCTGGGTAAGCGACCTGAACTCCTTCTTCTTGAGAGACACTACTCCTGATGGTATATGCGTCTTTCGGAAAGCAGCGGTGAATTCAAGCCAAGTGATAGGTTCAGCAGTAATCCTATTCAGGCGGAAGTGATCCCACCATTCAGAGGCAGGGCCATGCAACTGGTGTGATGCAAATGAGACCTTCTCCTGATCAGTACACTGAAGCAAATCCAACTTCTTCTCTATGGCATGCAGCCAATCACCAGCTTCAACAGGATTAGTGGTGCTAGAGAAAATAGGCGGCCTCACACGAAGAAATTCTGCTAACTTATTCTGGGGAGGTGCATGATTATTTCCCTGGTTCTGCTAGTTCTGAAGTTGTTGCATCATCATGTTCATAAGCTGAGTCTGTTGAGCAAGAACTTGAGCAAGAGTGGGATTCTCTCCATTGTTGTTATTGAGGTTGTTGGGACCATTCCCGTTGCTGCGAGTGTTCACCATCTGGCATAGACAGGATAAGAAGAGAAACCGAGGGAAACTACTTAGGACAGAGAATTACTTTAACTTTTATTGATCTTAACTGAGTTTCATTATTACAAACTGAAGACTCTCACACCACTAAACTCACCAACTTCCTAACACTCAAAAGCAAACAAACGCATGCACTTACATCCCACCACTGATGTAAATCACACGCGAGACACACACAAGCAAACTTAAAGCAAACAACCTATCACAACGATCTAAGACAACGACTTAACAAATCACTCTAGTTCTTCCGAGCATCGGAGGTCGATTGAAGGCTCGTTCGGCTCGTCTTCATCATCTTGAGTTGCTACCCACTCAATCTTGGAATGGTTGCGCTTGGATTCTTCTTCTTCATCATCACTTATGATGATAACCGGAGGATCTGCTAAGGTTGGGGCAACTTCTTTCTCCACCACACGAACTTTTGGCGCCAATTGGTAGCGAGGGACAAATAGAGCTCTCTTCCTTGCGGTGAGACGAATCCTGGCCTTCTGCGGTGGTGCTTCTCCCTTCAATGCGGCTAGTTCCTTCTCCAAACGATCCATCTTGTCTTCTAGCTTGCAAATCTTACCACGATTCCGATCTTCACGATCTTGAGCTGCTAACACAGTCTCCGCACGACTTTCATCCATAGCCCACAGCATCTCGACCAAATGCCTTGTGGTAGCGTTATTCTCAATTCCTTCAGTCTCAAGGTAACTGCCACGGTCACTTCCCTGGGGTTGGCGAGGATGGTAGCGATACTCAGTGTCGGCCAACTGATTACTGTAGCGATCGCGGAGCTCTCCTATGGCGATCCTTGCCACCTCCTGACATGCATGGATGTAGTTTCTTCCTCCAGCTTCAAACATTACTGAGGGGACCTCTTCACTATTGCTGTTCAAGGTGACTTTGACTCGGCACTTCTCTTCATGACGATCATGAAGAATCTGGGCATAAAAAGGGGCAGTCCCAAATCCAATGGCAAAGGACATCGTACGCAACTCCTGGACAAAACCCTCAACACCAAACAGGTACTCAGGCTTGAAGCGTGGCATCTAAAGACAAGTGAAAGGAGGGAGTTAAGACATTTATCCAATTAATAGCACAAGTTTTTGGATTGATTTGAACAAAGTTTAGAAATTCAAAGTAAAAGGTAAGTAAATAAAGTAAACCAAACTTGCAAGATAAGTTAAAACAGTTGGAAACAAGGTTACAAATTTTGTACTTTTGAATAACAGGTTTCAAAAGAAATAAAAGAAAGTTATAAAATCAACATGCTAACTTTATTTTATTGCAGCAAGATTAAATAAAACAATATTGTAAAACTTTTGCTGATAAATAAGCCATTAGTACAGTAATAGATGTACGGTACTAATAACACTGGAATAAATTTTGAATGAGAACCATTAAAAAAAAATATGAAGTGCCTGTGCCATTAGTTTGGTTTAATTAAAAGAGAAAGGGAGGAGAACAGTTCTACTTTTCCAATAATTTTAGAGGGCTTCTATGGATAACCATTTGGCATAACCTAGGGTCAAGGGGGCTCTGATACCAACTTGTCACGCCCGGAATTTCTATCCAAAATTCCAAACGCTTACATGTGTGTGAACCCTCGTCCAGGAATCAGCCGAGGCACACAATAACAAATTGATAATAGAGTACAATTATTACTCTACTTAATAAGCGTATAAAATGTCATTACAGAGGTAGATAGTTCCTCTCAATCAATAAAGATCTAAGCAGCGGAAAAATAAAATGAACGGCGCAGACGGCTCCACTCCACAGGCAGCTTGACCAAGGCTACACCTAATCCTCCACACCATCAGCCTCATTGTAGAACTCTTCCTCTGATGAATGATTGCAAGGTGAGTATATGACATACTCAGCAAGCCACGCAGCAAATATGCAAGTGCACAGGATAACAAATGATGGCATAGTAGGGTTCCATTTGCAAAAGCAGCATTTAGCAAACATTTCAGAATTTAATAAAACAGTTAAGTAGTAATTAAACAATATTAATCCAACACTATACAACATACCCTGTTGTATAGGCCCAACCATTCTGAACAACCATCCCGGCTGCACAGTTCTATCTCCAAACCAGGAATGTACCATTCCAAACCAGGAGCTAAACAAATTGTTACCATTTATAGCATTTGTTATCAGGATGAGAGGTGTGAAACTAATCACGAAAGACATTGTTCGACCCGCCCATAACCGCGGGCACGGCTATTCGAATAGTTTTACTCTGATCAGAGGTGTACCACTGTACCCACAAGACACAACCCCACATCATGTCACCATGTGCCTCAATACCACCACGGTACCTCGGAAAGGAGTTGTGACAATACCCCTTATACAACACAATCCACTGCAGCGCACCTTCCTGGATCATAATCACCCCCTTAAACAAGGCATGGACTCCCCAGCGACCCCCGTGGGCTTATCTCCGCCACTTCTCAGTCTGGTGCCCCGCAATGAACCATGCTATACAAAAGATAAAGCCGTTGCCCATGCTGGCTTGTGGTTGGCACGGTTAATGTTTCACAACCGAAACTCGTGAACCGGTCCTTAATTGTCATGAGCACGACCATCAAAACCATGTGCTCACAACCCACCATTACCAGGTTTTAGTTGGCACATTAATTAATTAACTAATCACGATTGACCATCGTGAACTATCATCAAGCCATCATTAAATAATAGTGAGTCATAGTTATCCCAATAGTGAGCTAATGTTTCTAAGCAGGACTAAGCAATTATATCTAGTATCTAGTTGAACCAATATAAATAAAGCTCAACTAGTCAAATTGTAATAGCCCAAGGTATCAAGGAATGAAGTAATCAAGTACAAAAGGGCCATAACAAAGAATAGGTTAATTCCACCCAATGACATTCGAAAATAAATGCAATAGTTGAATAGAAACAATAGCTTTAAATAGGATCAACATGCTCAAAGGGTTGTTTGGGATCTGTGTGACTTGCCTTGCTGGCCTTGGAACTCTTCAAACTCTTCTTCTGCAAAAACGGACTCTCCGGAAACGACGGAATCTAAACAGAAAGAAGCAAAATCACCAAAACAGCAAATAAACAAGCATGAACAGTACATGTGGATATTTTTAATGTGTAGATCTCAATTTTAGAAAAATTTAGAGACTTGAACCAACTAAATCGGAGCTAAGATGAATTAGTTATGAATTTTTAAAGATTAAATCGGATTAAAACACTTATATCGGTTTAAATTGAATTATGACGCAATAATGAATTATTTTTGAAAAGGAAAAGAAGGCTTATTGCGCCAGCAGGCTAGGGTTTCGGTGACCGGGCGCACGGGCGGCGGTTCACACGAACGGACGGCCGAGATCGAACCAATCCAAAACGGACGGCCGAGATCGATCGGATCCACGGCGGCTCACGGCGGACGACCCCGATGACGTCAGCGGTGACGTCACCGACAGCGGCGGCGGCTCGGCGGAGGAGACGGCTCGAACGGCGCACGCTCGCCGGCGAACGGCGGCGCTAGGACGCAAACGGAGGGCACCAAGACGGAGAGGACAACGCGGCGAACTCACCGGTGACCAAAACGGCGGCGGAAGACCAACGGGCGGCGACGGCGACGAGGAGGAAGCGGCGGAAACCTTCGGGTCGATGACGGCGATGCTGCTCTGGTGATCTCCGGCGACGGCGAAGTGGTGGACGAGGACGGCAACGACTTGGCGAGCACGACGGTGGTCTTCCCGAGCGACGGCGACGGCTGAAACGACGGCGGCGCACGGCTGGAGCGGCGGCGGCGACGGCAAAGCTAGGGCACACGGCGCTAGAACGATTCCGACGACGAGAGGCGAAGGCAAGGGTGGCGGCGGGTAGAGGAGACACCGGGGAGGCTTTTAAAGGGGCTCGGAGGCGGCGGCAAAGGCCCACGGCGGCCGGCGGCGAGGAAGGAAAGATCGGGAAGAACGAATCCGAGACAAACTCGAATCCAACGCTTTCCAAAACGATTTAGCCAAAGATTCCAAAGGAGAAAAGGTAGAGGAGATCCCGGAGATCATTTCCCCTCTATCAATTCGGCCGGAGAAGGAAAGGGACGGCCGGATTGGAAAGCGGCGGCGGCGGCGCAAAACTAGGGTTTCGGCCCGAGGAAGACGACGGGCCTGACAGGTGGGACCCACCTGTCAGCGACAGCGAGGGCGCGCGCGCGCGGCGGCTGCGGACTGGGCCGGACTGGGCCGAGGAGAGAGAGAGAGGTTTTGGGCCGACTTTCGGCCCAAAGCCAAAAGAGGACTTTTTAAAACCTTTTTCAATTTAAATTATTTCTTAAATGCAATTCCATTTATTAAAAATACTTCCTTAGCTCAAATAAATCCTAGAAAAATCTAGGAATTATAGAATTAAGCAAAGTATTTAATGAAATTTTATCTGGCCCCATTTTATATTGGAATTTATTAATTAAAATTAGATTTTCTCTTCAAGGCTTTTAAAATAAATTCTAGAAATTCCATTTAAACAACAATTTATATATTTTGAATTTTTAGGGTGTGACACGGCGGCTCTCACCCCAGAGATGCGGCGGCAGCGGAGGAGGCGGAGGCGGCGGCGAGGACGACGAGCTCGAGACGACGGCGAGATACGGCGGCGTCGGCGCGGGGATTTGCCCTAGGCAGTGGCGGCGAAGGAGAGAGGCCGAGAGAGATCGATCGGCCGAAAACGTCTAAGTGTTGGTGAAGAAGACGAGGGCGCACCGGGAATATATATACCCCCGGATCTTTACTCCCGGTTGTTGAGAACAACCGGGACTAAAGATATCTTTAGTCCCGGTTGTTGAGAACAACCGGGAGTAAAGAAAAGATCTTTACTCCCGGTTGTTGAGAACAACCGGGACTAAATATATCTTTAGTCCCGGTTGTTCTCAACAACCGGGAGTAAATATCTTTTCCCGCTATTTCGAAATTCTTTTTAAACCCGGTTAGGGTTAAGAACCGGGACTAAAGATTATAGCACTGCATATGATTTTCGCTTACATATGTGTTTATAAAATAGAAGTTAATGCATTAACATTATTTAAAGTACAAAGATTAATGACAATTACTTCGAAAAATTATTTTTGTCTATAATAAATTAAGTGGATAAATCGTAATAAGCAAATATATGACTTATAATTAATAAAAATTCCAATATATATATATACTTAGCATATATATGAATGATATTATTATATTGGTAAAAACTCTAATTAAGATATGTATGTACATACTGCATGATTTAAAATTAATAAAAATTGTAATCATCATATATACTTAGCGTAGGAATTATATTAAATTAAATGCTAAAAACTCTAATTAACATATGTAAATGCCACATGCATGATGCATGATTTAAACTTGTTGAAACCTCTAATAATCGTGCGTAATTAACATATGCCATACATCAATTGATTTATATGGATAATCAATACATCCAAAATAGTTTACATCGTGTACACAATAATTACGGCATTACATCGGCGGTGACGGTTGACCGCACGTACTTTCTCCTCACTATTGTTCCCTCCTTGTGATCGCTGCGTGAGTAAGGGGTGTCTTCATTTGATAGGAGGATGCTAGGGTCAATCGTCACCGTGAAAGGGGGTTACCCATCCAACTGATCGTAATCCTCGTCAGTCTTGTCCTCAACTCCGACGATTTTTCTTTTGCCTGGGAGAACCACTTGACGCTTAGGCTCATCAGGCCCTCTGCCCTTCTTTCCTTTGCTAGACATGTCCTTCACGAAAAAGACTTGCGTTACATCATTGGCAAGGACAAAAGGTTCGTCCGAGTATCCAACCTTGTTAAGGTCAACAGTTGTCATCCCACTGTCATCAATCATTACGCCTCCACCAGTCAACCTAACCCATTGGCACCGGAACAGAGGAACCTTGAGAGGACCATAGTCAAGTTCCCATATGTCCTCGATGGCACCGTAATACGTGGCAGTTGTTCCATCGTGTCCCATGGCATCGACACGAACAAAGCTGTTTTGGTTCGTGCTCTTCATGTCTTGGGCTCTCGTGTAGAATGTGTACCCATTGATGTCATATCCCTGGAATGTCGCGATCGACCCAGACGGTCCCCTCGCCAGGAAGGCAAGTTGTTGGTTGATCGACTCGTTACCCATGAGATGTTGTCGTAGCCACGCGGGGAAAGTATCAATGTGATGCCGTGTAATCCATGCATCGGACTTACCGATGTTCCTGGCGCGAACTAGAGCCAAGTGCTCCTCGATGTAAGGAGCTACCAATGAAGAGTGTTGCAGAACAGTGAAATGGGCTTTACAGAATAAATTGTTGTCTACCGTCATTATTGCTTTCCTTCCGAGAGTTCCCTTTCCCCGTAGTCTCCCTTCATGGCGTGATTCAAGTACCCCGATTGGGCGAAGGTCTTCGATAAATTCTACACAAAATTCGATGACCTCCTCTGTTCCATAACCCTTGGCGATGCTTGCCTCTGGACGAGCACGGTTACGAACATACTTCTTCAGAACGCCCATGTACCTCTTGAAAGGAAACATGTTGTGTAGGTACATAGGCCCGAGAATACGGATCTCTTTCACAAGGTGACAAAGCAGATGCGTCATTATATTGAAAAATGAAGGTGGAAATATCAACTCAAAACTGACGAGACATTGCACCACTTCATTCTGAAGGGCTTCTAATCTATCCGGATCGATGACCTTCTGCGAAATTGCGTTCATGAATGCACATAGCTTTGTTATTGTTGCCCGGACATTGTCTGGAAGGATACCCCTTATTATAACTGGTAGCAGTTGTGTCATCAACACGTGACAGTCATGAGACTTTAGGTTTGTGAACTTCTTCTCCTTCGTGCTTATTATTCGCTTGATATTCGTGGAGTATCCAGACGGTACCTTTATGCTCTCCAAGCATTCAAACATACTTTCCTTCTCTGCCTTGCTAAGAGTGTAGCTGGCTGGACTCAAGTAATGGCTTCCTTTCTCCTTTGGTTCCGGGTGAAGGTCGCCGCGTTGTTCCATATGCTTCAGATCATTACGTGCTTCCAGTGTATCTTTCGACTTTCCGTATACACCTAGGAAGCCAAGAAGGTTTACGCAAAGGTTCTTAGTGAGGTGCATCACGTCGATTGCGTGGCGTACGTCCAAGAATTCCCAATATGGTAACTCCCAAAATATAGAGTTCTTTTTCCACATCGCCGCGTGACCATCTTCGCTCTCTATATGCTGGCTTCCAGGCCCCTTTCCGAACACTACTTTAAGATCTTTAACCATAGCAAACATTGTTTTCCCGCTGCGATGTTTAGGCTTCGTACGGTGGTCGGCCTTATGTTCGAAGTGCTTGCCTTTCTTCCGTACCGGGTGGTTTGCTGCAAGGAATCGACGATGACCCATGTATACAACCTTCCTACAGTGCTTAAGATACGTACTTTCTGTTTCATCCATACAGTGAGTGCAAGCCTTGTACCCCTTGTTGGACTGTCCGGATAGGTTGCTAAGTGCAGGCCAATCGTTGATGGTTACGAACAGCAGCGCTCGTAGGTTAAACTCCTCCTGTTTGTCCTCGTCCCACACGGGGACACCTTCCTTCTTCCACAATTGTTTAAGATCTTCGACCAGTGGTCTTAGGTACACGTCGATGTCGTTACCAGGTTGCTTGGGGCCTTGAATAATAATCGGCATCATTATGTACTTCCTCTTCATGCATAGCCAGGGGGGAGGTTGTAGATACACATCGTAACGGGCCAAGTGCTATGGCCGCTGCTCATCTCTCCAAAAGGATTCATGCCATCCGTACTCAAACCAAACCGTATGTTTCGTGCGTCCTTTCCAAATTCTTTAAATTTTCTGTCGATGTTTCGCCACTGCGAACCATCGGCGGGGTGTCTCAGCATCCCGTCCTGTTGACGCTCTTCAGCGTGCCATCGCAACATTCTAGCATTCCCCTTGTTCTTGAACAAACGCCTTAGCCGTGGTATTATAGGGAAATACCACATCACCTTAGCAGGAATTCTCTTCTTTGTTAGCTGCCCGTCTGTCACGCCCTAAAAATCGACTAAATTAAAAATGCATATTTTAAATCATTTTTAGAAATTGTTTTAAAAGCCTACAAGCTAAACCTTAATTTTCTAGGAAAATTTTCAACATAAAAATGAACTAGATAAAATTTTATTAAATACTATGCTTGCTCCTCTATTTTCTAGAATTTTCTGGGAATTATTTGAGCAAGGGAAGTATTTTTAATAATTGAAACATCATTTCACAAATTGTTTTTATTTAAAAAGTTCAAAGAAACCCCTCCTAGGCCGTTGGGCCGATTTCGGCCCAACTTCTCTCTCTCCCGCGCGGGCGAACCGGCCCAGCCGGCCCAGCCGACGCCGCCCGCCCCTCCCCTCTCCAGCCGCTGACATGTGGGGCCCACATGTCAGGGTCGTCCCCTACCTCCGGCCGCCGCCGCCAACCGAGCCCGAGCCGCCGCCTTTCTCCTCTCAAATCCGCCTCAATCCGACTCCGATTCCTCCGGGTTTTTGAGGGGTTTTGTTCCTCTCGTTCTCCTCTTTCTTTTCCACCAAGAATCAAAGAGGATCGTTGAGGATTTGATCCGAATCGAGTTCGTTTTGATTTTATCCCTAAAACCGAGTTTGTTTCTTTCCCGAATCGATTCCTCTCGTTTGGAGTTCGATCTCTTCAATCCAATGCTTTATAAAGCTTCCCCTCGTCGTCCTCTTTCGTTTGCCCTCTCTCCCGAGCTTTCTCGTGCACCGTAGCGCCGCCGCCACGTGCATTTAGCCGCCGCCGCCGCCGGCCATCTTTCGGCCGTGTCGCGCCGCCGCGTCCGCCGTCTCCGCCGCTTGCCGTCGTCGCCGTTAGGTGCGCACGGAGGTGAGGAAGCTCGGCCGCATCCCCTTCGTCGCCGCCGACCACCGGAGCCCCTCCGACGCCGCTAACCCGAGCCGCCGCCGTTGCCCTCTCGTCGCCAGCCGCCGTCGTGCATCGTTTGTCGTCGTGGTGAGTACCATCGGGTTCGTCTCGATGTCCTCTATGCGTAGATGGTCTCCAAATCCGCGGCCGACCGTCCTAGCTCCGGCGAGCTCGCAAACCCTAGCCGGCCGGCCCTTGCCGACGTCAGCATGACGTCAGCATGACGTCATCGTCTTCTTTTCTTTTTCTTTTTTCCGATTTTCTAATAGATTAAAACTTCGGAAAATCATAACTAAATAACCGTAGATCCGTTTTAGGTGGTTCAAGTTGCTAAATTCTTCTAAAATCAAGATCTACACGTTAAAAATATCCACATGTACTGTTTATGCTTGTTTTTGTACTGTTTTGTTGATTTTGTTTATTTGCTTAGTTTCCGACGTTCCGGAGGAGAGCGTTTCCGTTGAGGAAGGTTCCGAAGCGTTTGCGGAAGCCCAAGGCAAGTCACACAGATCCCAAACAACCCTTTGAGCATGTTGAACCCATTTAAAGCTATTATATTTCAACTATGCATTATTTTCGAATGTCATCGGGTGGTGAACCTTTCCCAGTTAATTAATGGCCGGAGATGACTTTATTTTCCTATGGGTTATAATTTGATTAGCATGAACCTTATATATTGGATTGGTTCAGCTAAATGCCTTATGTAAGTTTGCTTATCCATGCCTAGAAACATAGCTAATTAAAGGGTTTAATTATAAACTATATTATGTAATTGTTAATTAGGGTTATATTCAATGGTAGCTCACGATGGTAAATCGTGTGATGATAATTAATTGATAATTAAAACCTGGATAAGGTGGGTTGTGAGCATATGGTTTTGATGGTTATGCTCATGACAATTAAGGACCGGTTCGCGAGCTACTGTTGTGAAACATTTATCGTGCCAACCACAAGCCAGCGTGGGCAACGGCTTTATCTTTTGTATAGCGTGATTCATTATAGTGCGCCCGACTGAGAAGTGGCGAGAAGTCCACGGGGGTCGCTGGGGAGTCTGTCGCGACCGGGAAAATTGCCTTTTCCCGAACGCTAGTGTATTAATCCCCGTCCCAGGAAAAGCCGGGGTACACCACACAAACATGATATAAAAGACACATCTTTATTATATCGATAATATTTACATTATTACAAAGACACTTCAGGCCTGACATACAAAAATAAACAGCAGCGGACTAGCGGGCCTACGGCTCCATCTTCACAGGCGCTCAACTGGGGTATAAGCCAGGACTCCACCTAAGACATCTTCTCCAAAGCTTCTCTTACTGAAGGGGGGAGAAAGATAGAGCAAGAATGAGTACAACCACAGTACTCAGCAAGCCACACCGGCAGATGCATGATTAATGCAAGGGGGTACAAGGGGATAATAATAGGGGTTAGGTTTTGCAGTAAACAGCATTTAAAAGTCACTTAGTTGCCCAAAGCTATTTTATAAAGATGATCCTAGAGCTACACAATATTATTAATCAAGGCCGTGGACCCACACGAACCTGCCTTAACCCAAGGCCTACGATGATTCAGACCGAACTGGCAACCCGACCTGGGTCCCAGCTCGTCCCAAGCCAACCCAGGCCAACCATTCCACATTTTAGTTGTTGAGCAAATTTTAAGAATTAAAACACTGACTTGGGTACATTGCTAGGCTTGCCCATATCCGAGGGCTCGGCTATTCGAATAGATTTACTCTGATCAGAGGTGTACATCTTTACCCACAAGACACATCTTTACTCCGCATTCCATGGCCTTGGAACCCGTCGTAAACATGTGACATAACCCTTCACCCATCCTAGCCGTGAACAAAAGTACCGACCCAACCCTGCCTACGGCCGGTATCCCGGGACAGGCAGGCCAGGGTTGAGCCCCTAGCAACAAGATCTAGACCGGGTGCGCCACACACATAGGGGTGAGACCACCCGCGTACTAGTCCAGTGCCATGGCATCTCGACTAACGGGCACCGACCCGTGTAGTCTTCATTTGCCTAGACATCTCGATTACCGAGCCGCAGCTCGCGTAGCCTTCATTTGCCTCAGAGATATCCATCGTCGCAACGACTTCATCCATCTCTATCCGTGTCCTTTTGTTCAGGACTAGCCTGAGCACCGAGTTAAGCCTTACCCATTAGACATGTGGTTAGTACGGTAGTGCTTTGCAACAGAGGCCCGAGCTTAATCCTTATAGTGGCCGGGGTGCTACTTCCCACAACTGGCATGCACCCAAACCCCACCGAAAACAGGTTTTAGGGGTTTTGAAAGAGGAAGAGAGGTGTATGTCCAATTCCACCATAATCCAACAATTCCATAGTGTCCAAATGATATGAGAATTCCCAAAGTCTAAAGTTATAAAACCACCTAATGTTGCCTAATTAATCAGCGAAGCATCTACCTAAATTTATACTAGTGGAACCACGAATAGAGTACCCACTAGTTGGGGTTTTGTTTATCCTAGGGTGAACAAGGTAATAATAACAATAGCAATAATAATAAGGTCATAACAAAGGTAAATAGGCATGGCTAAATAAAACAGTGATAACGCGGGAATTTAAATAAAGCAATAATGCAATAATTTAAATCAAAATAATTTGATAAACTGGGATTCAATATGTTCAAGGATGATGTGACTTGCCTTGCTCAGAGAGAACGGCCTTCCGAACCTTCGGCGACGACCACGAACCACGCTTCGGGAACCTCCGGAACGACAGAAGCTACGCGAAGCACACAAGCAAAGCTACAAGCCTATAAAGAAGCAATAACAATACATAAAAAGAAAGCACAGGGTTCTTTAGGTTATAACAAACATTAGGAGACTTGAACGGGTCGATTCAGAGTTCGTATGACCAAGGTATGATCATCCGAGGTTTAATGCTGTTATATGGAGATTTGCGGATTATTATAATTAAGCATTGCAATTACAAAACATGTGTAAGCGCTAGCCTGGAAAAGACAGGAAGGCTGCGCCGTTGACATGCGGACCCCACATGTCAACCTAAAGGACCGCGGTAGACCGAGTACACAGAGTCGGTCCACGGGTCGACGGAAGCGGATCCCGTGTGTCAACCGAGGCGAGTGGCCGACAAACGGACTCCACTAGACACCACACGGGTTGCACACGTGGAAACCACGCGGCTACCGAGCGGGCACACTAACACGGACACTACACGGTCACCATCCGCACACGTGAACGACTACCGACACCGGTACACGGGTACCGGGGTCGACGACCGAACAACGAGCACGGGCGACACCGAAAGGACGAGGACGGGGCAGCGAGGGAGAGGGATCCTTACCACCACGCGACGAGGCGCGGGAACGACAACGACGAACGGGCGCGGCGGAGACAGACGGGCACAACGGAGACGAACGGCGAGGGGACGGCTTCGGCGGCGATCCTTGGACGAAGGCGAGACGCGGCCGGCACGGGGCTTGACGACGCGGAGCCGAGGACGAAGACGAGGACGGGGCTGCAGCGACACACTTGACGGACGCGGACGACGGACAAGAACGGCTTGACGGAGGGACGAACGCCACAACGAGCGAAACCGGGAACGACGAGAGGACGACGACGACGACGACCGGAGCCGGCGAGGAGGCGACGAGGGCTGCCGGCAGCGGCTGCACGGAGACGAGGACGGCGTGGAACACGCCGCAGCGATGACGATGACGGAGGCGGCGCCGCGAGACGACGAGCCGGGCGACCGACGGGACGTCGACGACGAGAACGATCGGAGACGACGATGATGGACCGCGGAGGGGTTTGGATGGAGGGGAAACGATGCCGAGGACGACCTTGCCGCTGCGATGCCGGAGGTGGTAGTGGTGCAGCAAGCCGACGAGCCGGGGAGGAGGAAGGGGCGACCGAAAGGACGCCGGCGACGAAGAGGATGGAGAGGCCGGCGCGGCGACGGCGTTCCGGCGAAACCGAGGAGCAGCCGGGGTGGAGGACGACGCTGCGACGTCAACGGAGGAGACGGCGACGTCGGTCGGCGTACCGGCGACGAACAGCAGCCGGCCGGAGACGGAGAAGTGGTGGCGACGCCACTGGATGCCGGCGAGGACGCGTCTCCGGTGATTTCCCCGCGAAACGGAGGCGAAGCCGGGAAAGAGGAGGCAGCTGCGACGCCGGGAGAGGTGGCGGCGCAGCCGGAGGGTGCACGGGCGAGGCGGGAGGTGCGGCTGGAGGTGGCCGGCAAGGAGGAAAGAGAAGGGCGACGGCGGGGAGGCAGCTCCGGGGGTCTCCGCGGGAAACGGAGGGCAGGCCGGGGTGGAGGAGGTGGCGGCGACGCTGGAGGAGGCGACGGCGCGGCCGGCCGGCGCACGGGCAAGGCGGTAGGGGCGGCTGGAGGCGGCCGGCAGCGTGGGAGAGAGAGGAGGGCGACGGGGAGGTGGATAGGGACCACGGGGAGGCTCGGGAGGGGGCTAAAACGAGAGAACGGGGGATGAGGATCCCATTTTATAGGATGGGGGAGAGAGCCGGCCACGGGAGGAGCGGGAACGGCGGCGGGAACCACGGCCGGCGGCAATGGAAGGCGGCCGAGGAAGACGCGGGCGTTCCCGGCGATTGAAGGCACGAATCAAGGGGGAAATTGGAGGGAATTGAAGAGGATTCAATGGGGATTAATTTCCCCTATTTAATTTTGGAATCCCATGAGCGAATCACACGGATTTGAGGGAGGGAAGGAGTAGGGTTCACGGGTGAGAGAGAAGCCGGGCGGCGGCTGGAGGAAGAAGGCGACGGCGGCCTGACGCGTGGGCCCCACGCGGTCAGGCGCGCGTCGTCAGCGCGCGCACGTGCGCAGCACGGGCGGGAGGCGCGGCTCGGCCTGGAGGGGGGGGTGCGGCTTGGGCCGGGCGGCCGGCCCAGGAGGAGAGGAGGGAGAGGCAGCCCGGGAGGGAGAGGGAGGAGGAGGGAGAGAAAGAGAGGGAGGAGAGGGAGACTTTGGGCTGGGCTTGGCCCAAAGGAGGAAGAGGATTATTTTTAGGTCTTCTTTTTAATAAACTTTGATAATTGTTTTTGTGGCTTAATAATTATTTTCGGTGCTCTGAAAATTCAAGTAAAATTTGAGAGCTCCATTTAGACCAAGGAGAATTTGACAAAAATTCTCCGGACCACATTTGAATTTTTCTTGTACGTATTTTAGTGTTTGCCAATTTCTTTTCGCATTTTAATTAATTCTATTATTCCTTTTAGAAAATGAATTTTATTTCGGGATGAATTTATCAGGACGTGACAGAGTCCATGCCTTGTTTTAAAGGGGGTGATTATGATCCAGGAAAGGTGCACTGTAATGGGTTATGTTGTGCGAGGGGTATTGTCACGACTCCTTTCCGAGGTACCGTGGTGGTATTGAGGCACATGGTGACATGATGTGGGGTTGTGTCTTGTGGGTACAGTGGTACACCTCTGATCAGAGTTTAAACTATTCGAATAGCCGTACCCGCGGTTATGGGTGAGTTGAGCAATGTTTTTCGTGATTAGTTTCACACTATTCATCAATGTTAATAATGTGGTAATTAATTTGACTCCTGGTTTGGAATGGCTAATTCCTGGTTTGGAGGTTTAATTTGTTCAACTGGGGTTGGTTGTTCAAATGTGGTTGGGCCTATGCAACACGGGTGTGTTGTATGGTGTTTATTTAATATTGATTAATTATACAACTGTTTTACTATTCTCTCAAATATTTATTAAATGTTGTTTCTGCAAATGAGCTATATTTTGCCATCCTTTGTTATCCTGTGCACTTGCATATTTGCTGTGTGGCTTGTTGAGTATGTTATATGCTCATTCTTGCAATATTCATTCATCAGAGGAGGAGTATCTCAGTGAAGGTGATGATCTGGAGGATTAGGCTTGTTCTTGGTTAAGTTGCCTATGGAGTGGAGTCGCCATAGCTGTTCCGTAGTTTGTTTTAGTTTTGTTTTCCGCTGCGTAGAATGTTATTTGTTTTGAGAGGAACTATCTACCTCTGTAATAATTTTAATTTGCGAATATTTGATAGTTAATTATTTGTACTCTATTATCAAATTGTCATTGTGTGCCTCGGTTGATTCCTGGACGAGGGTTAACACACATGTAAGCGTTTGGAATTTTGGATAGAAATTCCGGGCGTGACAAGTTGGTATCAGAGCCACCTTGACCTTAGGATAAGCCAAATGGTAAACCTTAAGTAGCCTTCAAAATATTTTGAAAAAAATAGAACTGCTCTTCTCTATTCTCTTATAAATTAATTAAGTTCGCAGCACATGCAAGGTTATGCACAAAATTTATTTAATTCAATTTCTTTTCTTTTAAAAGCAAAAAGTTGTCCTTCTCAAAATATTTCTTTTTCTCTTTATCAAATCTTATTGATTAGTCGGCACTGTACATCTATTATGGTATCGATAAAATCATGTTGGCACTAGTACTACTCATCTCTTTTAATGGTGACACTGTACCGTGCTTAAAATAGATCTTAAGTATTTTAGTTTTGTTTTAGTTATTTGTCAAAAAAAAAATATTTGTCCCTGTCAAAAAAAAAGGTTAAATCCTACAAAATATTTATAAAATAGCTTTGTATGTGTCTTTTCTTTTATTCCTTTTTGGTCAAAAATCAGTTAAGTCTAGTTGGTGCAGCTAACTTAGAAAAATATGCATTAATTCTTCTCTTCTATGTTTCTTTAGATGCCTCCCCATTCACCGAGAAATTTGATCGAGGTGTTAGGATTCATCAGGGAGCTGAGGTTGATGGCTTTTGAGGTAGGCTATGAAGTTGCTCCTGAGTATCGCCAGATTTCCCATGACCCCGACGAGGAGAAATGTCGTGTTCGTGTGATGTTGGCTAGTGATCGTGAAGACCTTCCGTCTTTTAAGTTTGAAGCTGGAGGAAGATCGTACTGCCATGCTTGTCAAGAAGTAGCTTTGGTGGCCATTGGAGAGTTGCGTCAACGCTTTGAAGAAGAGTTGGATTCATCAGCTTTCCAGTATCATCCTCACAAGCCTCATGGTCAAGACTATGGAACCTATACCTGTCCTGATGGTGAAGAGAGTGCCACTCTTATGCATGTGGTGCATATGCTTAGTGCTATGGATGCAGTAAGTGTGGAGCGAGACAAAGCAGCTCATGACAGGGAAAACTGGAATCGAGGCAAGATTTGCAAATTGGAGAGCAAGGTGTACCGTCTACAGAAGGAATTAGCTGAACTTAAAGGAGAAACGCCGCCGCCAACACCCAAGCTTCGTCTCGTCGCAAGAAAGAGAACCTGTCCGCCACCTCGTCTCCAGTTAGCTTCGAAGATTCGTGTGATGGGTGAAGTTGTGCCCGATCGAGCTGAACCTGTCATCGACATCATAAGTGATGAGGAAGAAGAGGAAGACCCTGAAGAAAGAGAGCCAGCTACTCCAGAGGAAGAAGTTCCATCGCTTCGTTCCGACGCAAGGCGGGAGTAGTCGCTTAGTTAGATCGTTGCCGTAGTTCGTTGTGTTAGATTGCTTGTTTAAGTTTGCTTGTGAGTGTGTGGGTTGTACTTGTTGCTTACATCAATGGTGGGATGTAACAGCATGAGTCTAGTTCTTTTGCTTGTCAGAGTGTAAGATAGTTGGTGAGATAGTGTTAATGCAACTTAAATATAATCATACACAGTTAAGAGCAATATAGAATTTAAATTAATTAAATAACTCCGTTCTAAGGGTGTCTCTCTGTCGTTCTTTCCTGTTGTCTCTGCTTATCGTCAGATGGTGAACACGCGCACTGGAAGTGGAAGTGGAAGTGGTAGTGGAGCTACTAACAATGGAGGAGATCCCACGCTAGCTCAGATTCTGGCCCAACAAACACAACTGATCAATCTGTTAGTGCAGCAGGCACAGAATCAGCAGGCAAACAATCAGAATCAGAATCCACCCCCACCTCCTCAAAACAAGCTGGCAGATTTCTTACGTGTGAGACCCCCTACCTTTTCAAGCACCACCAATCCCGTAGAAGCAGGAGATTGGCTGCATACAGTGGAGAAGAAGTTGGACTTGATCCAGTGTACTGAGCAGGAGAAAGTTTCTTTTGCTTCGCATCAATTGCATGGACCTGCTGCTGAATGGTGGGATCATTTTCGCCAAGGCAGGGCTGAAGGAGAACCTATTACTTGGCAGGAGTTCACGGCTGCTTTTAAGAAGACGCATATACCGTCAGGTGTTGTAGCTCTAGAGAAGAGAGAATTTAGAGCACTCAACCAAGGATCTCGTTCGGTCACTGAGTATCTCCATGATTTCAACCGTTTAGCTGTTATGCTCCGGAAGATGTTCGCACCGATGAAGAGCGTCAGGAGAAGTTTTTAGAGGGACTAAATGATGAGTTGTCTTATGCTTTGATGTCTACGGATTTCCGGGATTTCCAGCAGTTGGTGGACAAAGCGATTCGTCAGGAAGACAAGTATAACCGTATGGAACAGAAGAAGCGCAGGGCTGCCCAATTCAAGGCACAACAGGGCAGTAACCAGAGGCCGCGTCTCGTTACTGGACCTCAAGCTCCATCGTACCCTCAAGGAGGATCTTCATCAGTTGTCCGTCCCCAACGCCAGTTCTACAACAACAATACTGGTAATCGTGGCAATGACAACCGCAACATGGTTGCTCGTCCTGCAGCAACTTCAGTTCAGAACCAGCCTGTCAGGAAGGAACAGGGAAGCAAGCCAGGGGTGTGCTTCAACTGTGGTGATCCAGGACATTATGCTGATAAGTGTCCTAAGCCTCGGCGTGTGAAGAACGCTCCAACCCCGAACAACTCCAATGTTCCAGCACCGAAGGCCCGTGTCAATCATGTTGCAGCAGCAGAAGCTCAGAATGCACCAGATGTGGTTTTGGGTACGTTTCCTGTTAACTCTATACCCGCAACTGTGCTTTTTGATTCCGGTGCTACACATTCCTTTTTGTCTAAAAGTTTTGCAAGCAATCATGGGATGGAAGTTGTTAGTCTTGGGAGACCTTTACTAGTTAATACCCCAGGCAATCAAGTATTTTCGACACAGTATTGTCCTTCTGTTACTATAGAAATAGAAGAAGTTCCTTTCCCATCCTCGCTTATCTTATTAGAATGCAAAGATCTAGATGTTATCTTAGGGATGGACTGGTTATCTCGTCACAGAGGAGTTATAGATTGTGCCAACCGTAAGGTGACTTTAACCAGTAGCAATGGGGAAACTGTTTCTTTCTTTGTGTCCTCTCCTAAATATCATGGTGTGATCTTAAACCAAGTTGCTCTACAAGAGATACCTATAGTACAAGACTACCCAGACGTGTTTCCCGAGGATTTGCCAGGTATGCCACCTAAGAGAGAGATAGAGTTTCGGATAGACTTGGTCCCTGGAACCAACCCTTTCCATAAGAGACCATACAGAATGGCAGCTAATGAGTTAGCTGAGGTGAAGAAACAGGTGGATGATTTGCTTCAGAAAGGATACATCAGACCCAGTACTTCGCCATGGGGAGCACCAGTCATCTTTGTGGAGAAGAAAGATCATACTCAGAGAATGTGCGTGGATTATCGAGCGTTGAATGAGGTCACTATCAAGAATAAGTATCCTCTACCCAGAATTGATGACCTGTTCGATCAACTGGAAGGTGCTACAGTTTTCTCCGAGATAGATCTCCGTTCTGGATATCATCAACTTCGAATCCGTGAGGAAGATATACCAAAGACCGCCTTCACAACTCGGTATGGTTTGTTCGAATGTACCGTTATGTCATTTGGACTCACTAATGCCCTAGCCTTTTTCATGAATCTGATGAACAAGGTGTTTATGGAATATTTGGATAAGTTTGTCGTGGTGTTTATTGATGACATTCTCATTTACTCCAAGACGAAGGAAGAACATGAAGAGCATCTTCGTCTAGCTTTAGAGAAACTACGTGAGCATCAGCTTTATGCCAAGTTCAGTAAATGTGAATTTTGGTTGTCCGAAGTGAAGTTTCTTGGTCAGGTCATCTCGTCTGGAGGAGTGGCAGTAGATCCGAGCAATGTGGAGTCAGTGTTAAGTTGGAAGCAACCCAAGACGGTTTCAGAAATTCGTAGTTTCCTTGGACTTGCAGGGTATTACCGCAGGTTTATTGAGAACTTTTCAAAGATCGCCAGACCAATGACTCGTCTGCTTCAGAAGGAAGTGAAGTACAAGTGGACAGAGGATTGTGAACAAAGTTTCCAAGAACTGAAGAAAAGGCTAGTGACTGCGCCGGTATTAATTTTGCCTGATTCGAGGAAAGGTTTCCAAGTGTATTGTGATGCATCCCGACTCGGTTTGGGTTGTGTGTTGATGCAAGAAGGAAAGGTGGTTGCTTATGCATCTAGACAATTACGTCCTCATGAGAATAACTACCCAACGCATGACCTAGAATTGGCAGCTGTGGTGCATGCATTGAAGATTTGGCGTCATTATCTTTTCGGTAATCGTACAGAGATGTATACGGATCATAAAAGTTTGAAGTACATTTTCACTCAACCTGATTTGAACATGCGTCAGCGAAGATGGTTAGAGTTGATTAAAGATTATGATATGGAAATCCACTATCACCCGGGGAAGGCAAATGTTGTAGCCGATGCTCTTAGCAGGAAAAGCTACTGTAATATGTCAGAAGGTCGACGTTTACCTTGGGAGTTATGCCAAGAATTTGAAAAGTTGAACTTGGGAATAGTCAGTAAAGGTTTTGTGGCCGCTTTAGAAGCTAAACCTACTCTGTTTGATCAAGTTAGAGAAGCTCAAGTGAATGATCCTGACATACAAGAAATTAAAAAGAACATGAGAAGAGGTAAAGCCATCGGTTATGTAGAAGATGAGCAAGGAACTGTGTGGTTAGGAGAAAGAATTAGCGTCCCAGAAAATAAGGAGTTGAAGGATACTATCATGAAAGAAGCTCATGAAACTTTGCATTCCATTCACCCTGGAAGCACTAAGATGTATCAAGACTTAAAGCAACAATTCTGGTGGGCCAGTATGCGACGTGAGATAGCAGAATATGTGGCACTATGTGATGTATGTCAGCGGGTCAAGGCAGAACATCAGAAGCCAGCCGGTCTATTACAACCGTTGAAGATTCCAGAGTGGAAGTGGGAAGAAATAGGAATGGATTTTATAACCGGTCTACCCAGAACGTCGGCAGGACATGATTCTATTTGGGTAGTGGTTGATAGGTTGACAAAAGTCGCTCACTTCATACCGGTCAAAACAACCTACACGGGGCATAAGCTTGCAGAGTTATACATGGCCAGAGTGGTATGTTTGCATGGTGTTCCTAAGAAGATAGTGTCAGATAGAGGTAGCCAGTTTACTTCGAAGTTTTGGCAGAAATTACAATTAGAATTGGGTACCCGTTTGAATTTCAGTACCGCTTATCACCCTCAAACAGATGGTCAGACGGAAAGAGTAAACCAAATTTTAGAAGATATGTTGAGAGCTTGAGTTCTAGATTTTGGTGGAAGTTGGGATAAGAATTTGCCGTACGCGGAATTCTCATATAACAATAGTTATCAAGCTAGTTTGCAAATGTCTCCGAATGAAGCATTATATGGTCGGAAGTGCCGTACGCCGCTTCTTTGGGATCAAACCGGTGAACGTCAAGTTTTTGGGACAGACATATTGCGAGAGGCGGAAGAAAAAGTGAAGATTATCCAAGAAAGGTTGCGCGTTGCTCAGTCACGTCAGAAGAGCTATGCTGACAATCGTCGCAGAGATTTGGCTTTTGAAGAAGGAGATTATGTATACCTTCGGGTTACGCCGTTACGAGGAGTTCATCGTTTCCAAACCAAAGGGAAATTGGCACCGCGTTTTGTGGGACCTTTTAAGATTGTGAGTCGAAGAGGTGAAGTAGCTTATCAGTTAGAGTTGCCTCCGTCAATGACAGGAATACATGACGTGTTCCACGTGTCTCAGTTGAAGAAATGTTTACGAGTACCTACGGAGGAAGCAGATCCTGATCGTATAGAGCTTCAGGAAGATTTAACTTATGTTGAGAAGCCAGTCAGAATCCTGGAAGTAAGCGAGAGGAAAACCAGGAATCGCGTTATACGGTTCTGCAAGGTTCAGTGGAGCAATCATTCAGAAGAAGAATCAACTTGGGAGCGAGAAGATGAATTGAAGTCAGCTCATCCTCATCTGTTCGCCAGTTCTTCTGAATCTCGAGGACGAGATTCCGTTTAAGGGGGGTAGGTTTGTCACGCCCTAAAAATCGACTAAATTAAAAATGCATATTTTAAATCATTTTTAGAAATTGTTTTAAAAGCCTACAAGCTAAACCTTAATTTTCTAGGAAAATTTTCAACATAAAAATGAACTAGATAAAATTTTATTAAATACTATGCTTGCTCCTCTATTTTCTAGAATTTTCTAGGAATTATTTGAGCAAGGGAAGTATTTTTAATAATTGAAACATCATTTCACAAATTGTTTTTATTTAAAAAGTTCAAAGAAACCCCTCCTAGGCCGTTGGGCCGATTTCGGCCCAACTTCTCTCTCTCTCCCGCGCGGGCGAACCGGCCCAGCCGGCCCAGCCGACGCCGCCCGCCCCTCCCCTCTCCAGCCGCTGACATGTGGGGCCCACATGTCAGGGTCGTCCCCTACCTCCGGCCGCCGCCGCCAACCGAGCCCGAGCCGCCGCCTTTCTCCTCTCAAATCCGCCTCAATCCGACTCCGATTCCTCCGGGTTTTTGAGGGGTTTTGTTCCTCTCGTTCTCCTCTTTCTTTTCCCCCAAGAATCAAAGAGAATCGTTGAGGATTTGATCCGAATCGAGTTCGTTTTGATTTTATCCCTAAAACCGAGTTTGTTTCTTTCCCGAATCGATTCCTCTCGTTTGGAGTTCGATCTCTTCAATCCAATGCTTTATAAAGCTTCCCCTCGTCGTCCTCTTTCGTTTGCCCTCTCTCCCGAGCTCTCTCGTGCACCGTAGCGCCGCCGCCACGTGCATTTAGCCGCCGCCGCCGCCGGCCATCTTTCGGCCGTGTCGCGCCGCCGCGTCCGCCGTCTCCGCCGCTTGCCGTCGTCGCCGTTAGGTGCGCACGGCGGTGAGGAAGCTCGGCCGCATCCCCTTCGTCGCCGCCGACCACCGGAGCCCCTCCGACGCCGCTAACCCGAGCCGCCGCCGTTGCCCTCTCGTCGCCGGCCGCCGTCGTGCATCGTTTGTCGTCGTGGTGAGTACCATCGGGTTCGTCTCGATGTCCTCTACGCGTAGATGGTCTCCAAATCCGCGGCCGACCATCCTAGCTCCGGCGAGCTCGCAAACCCTAGCCGGCCGGCCCTTGCCGACGTCAGCATGACGTCAGCATGACGTCATCGTCTTCTTTTCTTTTTCTTTTTTCCGATTTTCTAATAGATTAAAACTTCGGAAAATCATAACTAATAACCGTAGATCCGTTTTAGGTGGTTCAAGTTGCTAAATTCTTCTAAAATCAAGATCTACATGTTAAAAATATCCACATGTACTGTTTATGCTTGTTTTTGTACTGTTTTGTTGATTTTGTTTATTTGCTTAGTTTCCGACGTTCCGGAGGAGAGCGTTTCCGTTGAGGAAGGTTCCGAAGCGTTTGCGGAAGCCCAAGGCAAGTCACACAGATCCCAAACAACCCTTTGAGCATGTTGAACCCGTTTAAAGCTATTATTTTATTTCAACTATGCATTATTTTCGAATGTCATCGGGTGGTGAACCTTTCCCAGTTAATTAATGGCCGGAGATGACTTTATTTTCCTATGGGTTATAATTTGATTAGCATGAACCTTATATATTGGATTGGTTCAGCTAAATGCCTTATGTAAGTTTGCTTATCCATGCCTAGAAACATAGCTAATTAAAGGGTTTAATTATAAACTATATTATGTAATTGTTAATTAGGGTTATATTCAATGGTAGCTCACGATGGTAAATCGTGTGATGATAATTAATTGATAATTAAAACCTGGATAAGGTGGGTTGTGAGCATATGGTTTTGATGGTTGTGCTCATGACAATTAAGGACCGGTTCTCGCCCGACTGAGAAGTGGCGAGAAGTCCACGGGGGTCGCTGGGGAGTCCATGCCTTGTTTTAAAGGGGGTGATTATGATCCAGGAAAGGTGCACTGTAATGGGTTATGTTGTGCGAGGGGTATTGTCACGACTCCTGTCACGCCCGGAAATTCACTAGTAATTTCCGAACTTATTTGTGCATAAAATCCTCGTCCAAGAATCAGCCGAGGTACACAAACTGACAATTTAATATACAGATTCATCAATAACTAAAGCGAATAAATACTTACTTAAGAGGCACTTAGTCCTCATCAGGAAGAAAACTGCAGCGGAAAATAAAATCTAGCGAAGCTCCGGCTCCACTCCCACAGGCAGCTCAACTGGGGTATAAGCCAAACGTCTTCTCCTTCCGGATCCTTTTTCTTCAACTGAGGTTGATTGATTATTGCAAGAATGAGCATATGACATACTCAACAAGCCACACAGCAAATATGCAAGTGCACAAAGATTCCAAAGGATGGCATAATATAGGCTCATTTGCGAAAGCAGCATTTAGCAAAGAGTTAAGAGTAGTAAAACAGTAGAGTAATTAATCAGAAATTTTAATCAACACTGAACAGCACACCCATGCTGTACAGGCCCAACCATCCTGAACAACCATACCCGGCTGAACAGATCTAACTCCAAACCAGGAGCTAAGCAAATTATTACCAGTTAATCATCAATAATTATTGTGAGAGGTGTGAGACTAATCACGAAAAACATTGCTCAACCCGCCCATAACCGCGGGCACGGCTATTCGAATAGTTTTACTCTGGCCAGAGGTGTACCACTGTACCCACAAGACACGATTCCACACATGTCGCCATGCCCTGAAATACCACCACGGCATTGCAAAGGGGGAAATCGTGACAATACCCTTTGCACAACACAACTCAAAACAGTGCACCGTTCCTGGATCATAATCACCCCCTTATAAACAAGGCATGGACTCCCCAGCGACCCCCATGGACTTCTCGCCACTTCTCAGTCTGGCGCACTATAATGAATCACACTATACAAAAGATAAAGCCGTTGCCCATGCTGGCTTGTGGTTGGCACGGTAAATGTTTCACAACAGTAGCTCGCGAACCGGTCCTTAATTGCCATGAGCACGACCTTCAAAACCATGTGCTCACAACCCACCATTAATCATATTTTAATTACCAGTTAATTATCATAACACGATTAACCATCGTGAGCTACCATTAAATATAACCATAAATAATAATGTAGTATATATGATTCATCCCATTAGTGAGCTAATGTTTCTAAGCATTGCTAAGCAATTATATATATACTTAACATTTAGCTGAACCAAACCAATACATAAGGTTCAAGCTAATCAATTTTATTACCCCAAGGTATCAAGGAATAGGGCATTCAATGCAAATTGGCCATAACAAAGGAATAGGTTCACACCACCCGATGACATTCGAAAATAAATGCACAGTTGAAACAAATAGAGAATTTAAATATAGGATCAACATGCTCAAAGGATTGTTTGGGATCTGTGTGACTTGCCTTGCAATAATCGATCTTCAATTAATCTTCTTGATCACTTCCGACGCACTCACGAACCTTCGCAACGACGGAAACGACAAGCTAACACGCAAAACGAAGAAAAAGACTAATAAAAACCAAATAAACAGTACATAAAAAGTAAACAAACATGTAAATCATAATTTTAGATGAATTATGAGACTTGAACGGCCTCATTCAGACTTCAAATGAATTTATTATGAATTTTACGAGATTAAATCTATTTAAAGCCCATTTAAAAAGAATTAAATAAATTTAATTCAATTTATGGACAATTTTAATATGTAGATCTTTATTTTAGAAAAATTTAGCAACTTGAACCACCTGAAACGGATCTACGGTTATTTAGATATGATTTTCCGAAGATTTAAACTATTAGAAAAAAGGGAAAAAGGAAAAGGAAAAAGAGACGATGACGTCAGCATGACGTCACCCACGGTCGGCCGATTAGGGTTTTCGAGCTCGCCGGCGATAGGGGCCTTGGCCGGGGAAAAGGAGGGCACCTACGCGTAGAGGACGACGAGACGAACCCGATGGTACTCACCAAAGTGCCAAAAGATGACCGACGACGGCCGGCGACTTGGAAGACGGCGGCGGCGGCTCGGCTTGACGGCGACAAAGGGGCTCCGGTGGTCGGCGGCGAAGGGGGACGGGCGGCCGAGGTTGCTCTCCCTCATGCGCATCTAACGGCGGCGAGACAAGGCGGCGGCGGCAACGCAAACGGCGGCGCGACGCGGCTGGAAGGTCGCCGGCGACGGCAGCGGCTAGGGCAACGGCGCGGCAGCGCTACGGGCGACGAGAGAGCTCGGGACTTGGGGCAAACGGTAGAGGACGACTAGGGGATGCTATTTATAGCATTGGATTGAAGAGATCGAACTCCAAACGAGAGAAATCGATCCAAGAAAATCAAAACTCGGTTTTGGAGATAAACTCGAAAACGAATTTGATTCGGATAAAATACCCAACGATTCGCTCCGATTCTTGAGGGGAAAGATAGAGGAGAACGAGAGGATCAAAACCCCTCAAACAAACGGAAGAAAAGAGGCCGGATTGGAACGGATTCGGAGGGGAAAGGAGGCGGCTCGGGCTCGGCATGGGCGGCAGCTCGGCCGGCTGGAGGTTAGGGATGACCCCGACAGGTGGGTCCCACCTGTCGGCGGCTGAGGGGAGGAGGGGGCGGGCGGCGTCGGGTTGGGCCGGCTTGGACTGGGCCGACTTGGGCCGGTTCGCCCGCGGAAAAGAGAAAGAGTTGGGCCAAAAACGGCCCAACAACCTAAAGGAGGGTTTTTAAAACTTTTTCAATTAAAATAATTCGTGAAATGTTGTTTCATTTATTAAAAATACTTCCCTACCTCAAATAATTCCCAAAAAATTCTAGAAAATAGAAGAGCAAGCATAGTATTTAATAAAATTTTATCTAGCTCAATTTTATATTGAGATTTAACAAATTAAAATTAGATCTTCTCTTTTAAGCTTTTAAAAAATTATTTCTAATAATTCCTTTTAAACAACAATTTATAATTTAAGGATTTTAAACAAGAAAAGCTCTTAACAATTATAATTAGACCATTTAATGATTAATTTAATATTTAAATAATTGCTGAACTTCTCTTTGTATGATTAAAATTAATAATTGAGCTCCGAAAAATCCGAGAAAATTCCAGAGAGTATAATTAACCATGGAGAATTTAATAAAAATTAAATCCATCCATGCTTTATATTTAGGAAATTTTATTTCCCACATTTAACTTCACTTGTAAATTAATGAACATTTAATATAAATTCTATTAATAATTTATTAAATAATTTATAAATCCTAAGACAAAAATCAGGATGTGACAACTCCTTTCCGAGGTACCGTGGTGGTATTGAGGCACATGGTGACATGATGTGGGGTTGTGTCTTGTGGGTACAGTGGTACACCTCTGATCAGAGTTTAAACTATTCGAATAGCCGTACCCGCGGTTATGGGTGAGTTGAGCAATGTTTTTCGTGATTAGTTTCACACTATTCATCAATGTTAATAATGTGGTAATTAATTTGACTCCTGGTTTGGAATGGCTAATTCCTGGTTTGGAGGTTTAATTTGTTCAACTGGGGTTGGTTGTTCAAATGTGGTTGGGCCTATGCAACACGGGTGTGTTGTATGGTGTTTATTTAATATTGATTAATTATACAACTGTTTTACTATTCTCTCAAATATTTATTAAATGCTGTTTCTGCAAATGAGCTATATTTTGCCATCCTTTGTTATCCTGTGCACTTGCATATTTGCTGTGTGGCTTGTTGAGTATGTTATATGCTCATTCTTGCAATATTCATTCATCAGAGGAGGAGTATCTCAGTGAATGTGATGATCTGGAGGATTAGGCTTGTTCTTGGTTAAGTTGCCTGTGGAGTGGAGTCGCCATAGCTGTTCCGTAGTTTGTTTTAGTTTTGTTTTCCGCTGCGTAGAATGTTATTTGTTTTGAGAGGAACTATCTACCTCTGTAATAATTTTAATTTGCGAATATTTGATAGTTAATTATTTGTACTCTATTATCAAATTGTCATTGTGTGCCTCGGTTGATTCCTGGACGAGGGTTAACACACATGTAAGCGTTTGGAATTTTGGATAGAAATTCCGGGCGTGACACCGTCAACTTCTCCTGGATCGTCCCGTCTAATCTTGTATCGTAGTGCTTTGCAAACAGGGCATGCTTCTAGGTTCTCATACTCCTCACCGTGATATAGGATACAATCGTTCGGACATGCGTGAATCTTATGAACTTCCAGTCCTAACGGGCAGACTATCTTCTTAGCCTCGTACGTTGTCTCGGGCAATTTGTTTCCCCCCGGAAGAATGTTCTTGACGAGTTTCAATAAATCGCCAAATGCCTTGTCACTAACCCCATTTTTTGCCTTCCATTGCAACAACTCCAGAGTGGTATCCAACTTTTTGTGCCCCTGCTCGCAACCTGGGTACAACGAAGTTCTGTGGTCCTCCAACATCTTGTCCAATTTATGGGCCTCCTTTTCACTTTCGCAGTCCTCCCTGGCGTCCTGCAACATCTGACCAAGATCATCCGCAACGTCGTTACCATCAGCAGCTATTTCCTCCTCGCCCGTTTGATTTCCTTCAAATCCAACATACTGAGCAAAGTCCGGAATATTGTCGTCTTCCACTTCATCTTCTTCCATTTCAACACCTTGCTCTCCGTGGGATGTCCAACAATTATAGCTTGGCATGAACCCCGACTCAAACAAGTGGAAATGAATAGTCCTGGATGCAGAATACTCCTTCTGATTCTTACACTTATTGCATGGACAACAAATAAAACCCCTTTGCCTGTTAGCTTCGGCCACTCTCAAAAAATAGTGCACGCCGTCAATAAACTCTTTGGACCGCCGGTCAGCGTACATCCATTGCCGATCCATCTACATGAGTCAAAAAAACCGTACACAAATAATTATTCTTACAATAATGACAGTCATACAATAATTATAAGATATCTTTATTCATACAAAAATCATAAAATATTACACCAAATAATTCTTAAAAACTATTTGTAAAGTTTTAAACTAATTTTAATGTGTTTTACTTCTTTTAATTTTCATTTTAGTTTGTTTTCTATTATTTAAGATTAACTTTCACTAGAGTTTTCCTTCTCAACTATTTTATAAAACCATGTTTAGCAAATGAACTAAATTTCTATATATTCTTTCTTCCCCACACACATTTTCTCTCTCATCAACTTACAACTAAATTTTGGAGACAAAAAAAGTGTGCAAAACATAGGTGCAAATGTAGTATGACAAAAAAAACATTGGAGGATGAAGTTGCAAACCTTTTAGGCACCTCCGATTTGTATGTAATCACCAAAATAAATTCAATAGAAATTTTGGCATGACCTCCCCTCTTTTTTGAAGAAATTTTGAAGCTTGCTCAGGCAGCTGGAGGAGGAAGAAGACATATATATAGGGGTGGGACTTTAGTCCCGGTTGGTAGCACTAACCGGGGCTAAAGATCACCGGGATCTTTAGTCCCGGTTGGTATTACCAACCGGGACTAAAGTTACGATCTTTAGTCCCGGTTGGTGTTACAAACCGGGACTAAAGATCCCGGGGGGGCCTGACAGTCCCTGACAGCATTCGAACCGGGACTAAAGATGATCTTTAGTCCCGGTTGGTAACACAAACCGGGACTAAAGATCAAATATGCCCGCTACCCTTTTGAACCGGGACTAAAGATCATTTTTAGCCCCGGTTTTTATTGCATCCGGGACTATTGTGGAAATCGGCCGACCGACGAAAGATGGTTTCTCCACCAGTGTCGTCACTTCGTCTCGAGGCCGTCGTTCCACCTTGAGGACGCTGCTCCACCTCGGACTCGGACTAAACGCGGCAAGATCCAACCATGCCAGGGAGGATCTTGGTGGAGATCAGGCGGCCCCTACCGCCGTGATCCCATGCATCGGTCCTCCTCGAGCTCCCTCTCTTTTATGGGCAGCAGAGTCGAGCGGACTCGCTAGCCACCTCATATTGCCAGGCAAGAGAGGATAAAATGAGAGAAGAAAGAAACCATCTCCGGCGCGACGAGAAAGGACATTTATCTCGTCTCCCTGAGACCCTAGGCACAAGCTGCCGGAGAGGAAGCTCGTTGGATTGGAGGCGGGCGGGTGCGCACGCGCTCGACGGGGCTAGCCGGTCGCCACTGTCGTTGTCTTCCTTTCCGCGAATGAGCGTGTTGGAATTGCTCTAATCTATCAAATTTTATCAGGGAGGCAATCTGCACAGTGAACACCAAACATGGATCGCACATAGTAAATCTTTTTCACGGTGATGACTATACTTTTGATTTCGGCGAAAATTTCGATTTTTTGGCGAACGCGCAATTTCGTTAGCACCGATAGTTACGAAATTTCGTTATTTTTTACACTTTTTATCAAAATTATTTAAAATTGTAACAAATTTTGACTGTATTGAATAAACTTTGACTAAATTCAACAAAATTTCAAGAAATCCTAAAATTTTGGTCCATGTAATGACTTGCCGGTTGTCCAAAATTTAGAACCAAAATTGCAATCACTGGCGACTGCCCATTTTCTCGCAACCGCCACGAATCCCCGCTTTGGACTCGAATTCCCGCCTCGTCGCTCTCTAAATCGAGCGAGGGGACGAAACGAACGCGATCCGCCACATTATTCCCATCCCCTCTCTCTTTCAATTTCTCCCTCCCATCCATCCACCTCCAGCGCTAGGGTTTGTGCGCCGCCGCCGCCACCAGAGCTAGGGTTTGGGGATCTCTCGTCGTCCGTCCGCCGCCACCCCCGCCACCATCCATAGGGGTTTCGTGCTCCCCGCGCCGCCATGGCCGCCGCGCGGAACCCCCTGCGCCGGTGGAAGCCCTTCCTCGCCGCGTTCGCCTCCGTCGACGACGCCATCGAGATCGAGGCCGCCGACCTGGGGATCTCCCGCAGCGAGATCCGGCGCGCGAGAGGCCGCATCGTGGGGATGCTCCGCGGCGCGGAGGACGACCGGGAGGCGGAGGAGCTCTGCTCGGTGCTCGACGAGGTGATGGCGGAGTCTCTCCTGACGCTGCGGTTGGTGCCCGTGACGCCCAGGACGCTGGCGACCACCGATCTCGCCGGGGTGGTCGGCGCGCTGAGGAAGCACGACTCGGAGCGGATCCGCGGCCTCGCCACCGACATCGTCCGCCGGTGGAGGGCGGCCGTGAAGCGAGACCTTGTCAGGATCGGGGTCGCCATGGAGAAGCTCTCTCAGACACCGGAGCGCATCGAGGCCGCCGATCGGCCAGTCTCCGATCTGGATGCGAAGGTGAAGCGCGCACTACCGGTGGCGTCAGCACGGCGAAGGCCTCAGAGCCATCGCTGCCCAAGAGGAGTGCTCCGGCCGACATGGGCTCGGCAACAAAGCCGAAGGAGCCAACCCATCCGCCGAAGAAGAAGCCGCCGGCCGCCGCGATGGTGTCAAGCCCAATCACAGTGACGGCGGCGAGAAGCTGATGACGGCTGCTACAAAGCGGAAGCTCGATGAGGCGCAGAAGCGGCGCAAGACGGCCGACATGGCCGCAGCAGCAAAGCCAGAGGGCTCTAATTCGCTCCCGTTGTTGAAGATGGTGGCGCCGGCCGTCGTTGCCAGCCACGGCCGCCGCGAGAGCATCGAGCTCCACAACGACGAAGAGAAGATCGCCGCTGCGAAGCGGAAGCTGCGTGAGGGCTACCAAGACGCAGAGGAGGCGAAGAAGCGGCGCAAGATCCATGTGATCGAGGACCCAAAGATGCTGAAGCACAAGCAGGAGAAGATGGATATCCGATCCTGAGCGTGCGGAGCCGAGCAAGCCACGCCTCCTCCATGGCCGAGAAGAAGAAGAGCTTCCTCGTGTCGTCCCTTGGGAGGCTTTAGGCTTACTAGAGATTTACCTCTGAACTGTAAATGAACTGTGCGTCCAAAGATCACAGTAACATCTTGTATTGGCATGAGAAACTCTCTGACCCTGTACACAACATACCGTTTCTATGTACGTACGTATGACTCGATCAATCAAATCAATCCTGTTAGTTAATGTAACTGGATAGTATGTAAGAGTATTAATGTATTATCAGTGAAATCAATGGATCAATCTTATGATCCTCTTAACTTTCCTCTGTTTTTTTTAACACATCTGTAGTACAAAGTATATAAAAAGGTCAGATGTGTCAGTTACAATTCTGTTGAGTGGGTGAAATTTCCATACAATAAATTCCCTCTGTAGTGTCACAATCCTGCTGAGTGAGTGAGCTCATTATTTGGTTGCGTCTCCACGCCTCCAGGGCTCACCGCCCAAACTTGTCGGGACTAGCTATCCATCACGTGACAGATTTTAGATAGTTGGATTAGACTCATTTGATCACTTGATTAGAAGAGTCTATACATGTATCAATATATATTAATTATATATATTTCATATATTTTATTTATTAGATCTTTGCTTCGCAAAAAAAATATCACCAACTCATCTACTAAAAGTTACAGGTGTAACTATACTGTAACTATAGTGTAATTACAGTGTAACTATAGTGTAATTACAATATACTTACATGACTTACAAATGTAATTTTAGTTATATAGGACTGTAATTTTATATTTTAGTTTCAAACTAGAAAAGATGCCCGTGTGTTGCAACGGGTAAATACTATTTTAATCTTATTATTGTTATACAGTTTGGCTATGGTAAAATTCACTGTGGGAATTTGCTTGGATATTTTTTCTAGAAAATATTGAGCTGCAATTAGGAGTCCAAAATTCATAAATTAGCATGCAAGTGTTTTTAAAGAGATTTTTTATACGACTCCTTTTATATTTTCAAAATCAAACGAACTTAAAATCCGACTCAAACATGGATCTGTATTTCCAAAAGCGAATGAACTTAAAAACCGACTTAAACGCGGATGACGTACCAAAATACCGGCAAAAATATTTTTAATTTTTATAATAGTAGAGAAGAGATAGAGATATATAGTAGAGATTAAAAATTTAAAAAAATCAAAAAAAATAAAAAAAATCTTCGCAACATGGTCTTCGGCTACGACAATACTGGACCTTGTCTTTGTCTCCCGCGTTCATGGGCCTGCATGCTTAATCAATCCCGTTGGCAAAAAGAAATTGTGGGTGAATCGCACACGAGATTGTTTGCGCGGGCTTGCTCTCTGTTTCGCTGTTAAAAAAAAAACAAATCCTATCATTGCGGCATGGATCAACGATCTGATGCGTTAGGGGGTAAATTGATACGGAGTCGCGATGCAAACCAAAAGGGATGACGTGTTGGCAAAAACATCTTTAATTTTTATAATAGTAAAGATAAAAATATAGGTACGGTATAATTATATGTAATTACATTGTAACTTACACGTAATTATATGCTCCTTGTGCTCAGTGGAGGTCACGGGATTTCACTCATTTGTATCTAAGTAGAGTTAACATTTAGGCATCGTTCGTTTAGGGGTGATAGGGGAGATTGGCTCTCGTTTTCCGCGCGCACGCTTTTCAAACTACTAAACGGTGCATTTTTTGTAAAAAAATTTCTATAGGAAAGTTGCTTTAAAAAATCATATTAATCCATTTTTGAAATTTAAAATAGTTAATACTCAATTAATCATGAGCTAATGGCTCATCTCGTTTTGCGTATCTTCCCAATCTTCTCAATCCCCTTCTCCTCAAACATTCCTTAATCGCTTTTGTTGTATAGTAAAAACAGAAAAAGATGCGTGCAAGACATCACTTGGCAACATACATGCACTGCTTCCCCGTACGTATGTATGTATCACGTACATGCATGTCACGAACCGCTGCCACCAACGAGGATATCACGTACGAACGGCGCGCTGCACCGTTAGAAAAATCGACAAATATTAAGAAAAAAATTTGACGACAAATTTCTAGCAAAACCAAACTTGTCTCCCCCAAACGCCAGGCCGAGCCACAGCCCACGTACGGTGCGTTCTTGCTGCCGAGAAGAATTAGTTCATTTAGTTCCCTTAATTTGTCGTGTAGTGTAATTCTCATCCCTGAACTGCAAAAATTGGATACAACCTGTTTCCAGCTTAAAAAACAGTGCAAACAAGATCCCTCAGTAGTATTATCCCTAGTTTTGGATGACGTGGCTCCTTTGACTAGATCTTATCTTACGTGGCATTAACGTGGCGGTAACATAGCACTTTGATCCAAAAAATAAAACAGGCAACATTTAAAACTAAAAAATTAAAACAAAATATTGGGGGCCCATAAGTCAGTCAAATAAGAAGATAAAAATATTGGGACCCACCTCCTCCACCTCAGCCTGTCTACCTCTGTCTCCTCTCTCCGCCGCGAGAGCATGCAAAGAGAGACAAGGCGGGGAGGGCGGCGACGGGTACTGTGGGGTGGTGCCGCTGCTAACATCCGACCACATGGCGGCTCCATCTGAAGGTAGTGACCAAGCTGGAGTTGGGGTAGAGGTCTTTGGGTGCCATGCCTATCTCTTCCACTTAGCAATCCACCGCCATGGCCACCGCTGCGGGCTCCTCTTCCTCTATTCCTGCAAGCCAGTCTCAAAACCCGTTGCCCCGTGACTTCCTCGTTCATGTCAAGGCCTACCTCTCTCCAGCCGCGACGGCGTCGACAAGCTCCTCAAGATCTCCCGCTACACCGCCCACTTTGCCCTTGCCGGGTGCTCGCTGCCCCCCGCCTCCTCTGGCCGTCCGCCTCAGCAACATGCGATGACGACTTCTTTGTCTGCCATAGAGAACGAAGAAAAACCCCAATATGTTAGTCGCCGGTAACTCTAAGTCGGCAATGGTAGTTTTCGTCGGGAGTCAAAAAAGGGAACAAGGTGGATACAAGAATTCATTTTTGCAATTCAATTCTCAAAATGCAAGGATAAAGAGAATTCTCTACTTTCTTCTACCTTGGTCTCCGGCAGAGCTTCGTACCTGATAATGTATTATACAATGCCCTTATTCAGAGTAGTCCAACGGAGTTGTATAATCAAAGATAAAAGTGGAGACACAAAGTTTAAGGGTGAGACTCTCTTTCTTATTCTAATCATCCCATCAAGCTTGATGTACAAATGAGTAGCCCTAAATATAGTGCAATCCTAAATATGCAAAGTTTGGTGATGACTCAATAAGTATATTTGGGCTAGGCATTTGTGGGCCAAGCCCAAAGTTTCTTTTAACAATTACCACTTCAAAATCAAACTGCTCCCACAGCGCAGCACGTCAGCACTCAGGACCTAGGGATGAAAACAGTTGGAAAAACCCTCTACCATTTCCATTTTCATTTTATTTTCTCGAAAATGGAATTGGAATAGTATACTCGGAAACGGTAACAATATCAGTAATGTTGGTATATCGAAAACGGAATCGTCGGAACGGGAATCTACCGATGTCGGTCGGAAGTCGAAAATTCATGTCGGAAGTAGCGAACTGTGGTATCAATCCACATTTAACTATGTATGAAGATGACCTTATAATTTCACCCTTGCATCATCACGCTGCCACACAACACCATTATATGATGATTAATAAGTTGACAATAAGATTGACAAACAATATAAATAAAGTTCAACTATACTTCAACATCAATGTGGATAAAGCATACAATGTGGCTTACATGATAGGATTACATCATAACTAATATTGTCCGACTTTTTTTTAGGATATAAATTTGAAGTCTTCGAGAACACCAAGCTCACAAGTTGGCATGGCTTCAGCTGATCAGCTCCTTGTCAAACATCATTCATCATTTCATCATCAATTGACATAGCTACATCGTCGTCCTACAGACTACAGTGGCACATTGCATAAGAACTTTTATGTTGACACTGTATAGCTACCATTGTAATTAAGTTTTATGCTAAACTAGACATTTTGGTAGTTTCCAGGTCAAGGGGGGTCACTGAGTGGAGTCAAGTTGGTGGGGCCCGCCAGTGGGTCCCACTGTCTTTCTTTTTTTCTTTTCTTTTCTCTCTCTTATCCTTCCCTTCTATCGGTTCCTTCTCTTGCTCTCTTGATTTCTTCTTTGTTCTCTCTCATTCTCTTCTCTGCCTTCGGCTCCTTCACGCGCGCCCGAGAGGAGAGAGGTGCCGGAGATGGCGGCCTGGCGCAGGGCAGTGGTGGGGGAAGGAGAGAGGAGAAAGGGGCGGCGCCAATGGGGAAGAGGAGGCCCCGGTGCGGCGGCGCTCGGCATGGCGTCATTCGGTGCTTGGCGTGGTGGCGCTTGGCTCGGCGGCACGGAGGCCGGCGGTGGAGGATGGGAGAGGGAAAGAGGGCCGGCTGCGATGGAGGTTGTCGGGGCGAAGGAGGCTACGGCCGGCGTCGGCGACATCTACTGCCGGCGTCGGCGACATCTACTGCTTTAGTCTCTTAATGCCTAATGGGCTGCTTCTGCTCCGGCTAGCCAGGCCCAGCCGGCTTTCTTCTTCGGAATTTTGTCGGAAATTTGACGGAAATTACCAATAAAAAACGGTTACCGACCAAACGGTCGGAAAAAAACCCATATCATTTCCGCTACCATTTTCGAAAGAGATTACCATTTCTATTTTCGATACTGATAATTACCGATACCGACTGAAACGGTCGGTGCAAACCGGAAACGGAAGCCGGAATTCTCGGAGATTTCCGTACCGTTTTCACCCCTGTCAGGACCCACACAGAATCGTGCGATCTTCGCGTCGCCATGGAAGCCAACCTGCTGTCGCCGCGGCGCATCATCTTCTTCGGGAGCATGTTGGCGGCGGCGGCCCGCCGCCGCGACCCGGCCTCAGCGGCCTACTCCATGGCGTCCATGCTCGTGCTGGTGCTCTTCTTCCGCTGCATGGGCGCCGTCGCGCGCGCTCCGGCGGGGCCACGGAGGCAGTGGCTCAGGGCCGCCGTCGTCGCGCTCTGCGTCGCCCTCACCGGCCTCGTCCAGCTCCAGATCTACAGCCCCGCCGTGCCCCTCTCTGTGGCGCTCGCCATCTGGGCCGTGTCCGTCACCTGCTTCTCCGCCGTCTTCCTGGTTGCCTCCGCACGCCCGCAAGTCGCTCGATGAAATGGCGACCTCGGCTTTGACGTTTCTACTACTGGTACGGTACCACCAGACTTGTTATCACTACCCTCCCTACTGCTGATGAGTCACTTGCAGGATTCAGACAATGTTTGCATCTGTAAATATCGTTACAGGTGTTCTTAGACTTCTTTATAGGATTGACCGTGAATTCGTCCAAATCTGACAAATGCTAGTTTTTGCTGTAAGTATGCATGATTTCCGTAAAACTGGGCATGTGCGGTCGAAATTTACTTACAGTAGGTGCCTTGCTGCTGGAATTAAAATTTCATGTGGGCGAAGAATATGTCCACACTGATGGTTGGAGACTTGGAGTGTATGATAATATCTCTCATTCCATGAAACATTGAACAATCATGTTGCTTCTCAAGTCCCTACAGGGCTACACCTGTTGAATACACAATTGAACATATCTCTTCTCAAAGCATGACCAATTCTAGATTTTTTTTTTTCCTGCACATAGCATTTCCTTATCATTGTTGCATGCTTCGATTTACCCTGTCCAACTGGCTACTGTATCTGGGCATGAATCGGTAATTCTGTTTTATCCAGCTTCGATCCATGAAGCATATTTGGTTGATACTATCTGAATAGCATTGTTACTTGTCTATTTATTACGTTCTCTTAGTATGATTTGGGAAAGTACTATTACCTTTTTTTTCTTTTGCTGAAACTGGGGTACGCAATTTGTCACAATCTCTGATTAAACCCAGACAGAGTTCATTTTAGAAAGAACACATGGCCACATGGTACTGTAGTTCACCAAAGTACATGTTCAGGTGATCGTTTTGGTGTAACAATATCAAAATTAGCTCACCTAACGCCTTCTCAGTCTTATATTGGCAACATGGCACTGTCAATGACCTCAATTTTCTTTATACCATATCATCACTGACTCCGTACTATACAGTACGGACAACCTTAATAAATCATGGAAGAATAGTCAAAGACAAATTAAACATGCGTATCATAAATTGTCAAAGACTGATTATTTTTTTTTAAAAAAATGTCTATTGTGAGATTTTGGAGCCGCCTATGCCTTGTTCAGAGAGTGTAAGATTTTGAGAAACGGTTGATTGATAGTCAATCTCTGAGAATCTAAAAATGGCTGGATTCCCAATTAATTTTTTGAATTTTATAGCTGCATATTCTCAAAATCTGGAGGGAGAATCTGCATTATTTTGAAAAATTGAAGATTCTGCGAAACGTTATAATGGCTAGAATCTGTACTGTACTGTTTCTGGAACATCGTGGGGGTATTTTTCATTCAAATCTTGTGTGTAACAAGTAACAACAAGATACAGAGGACCATAGATCACAATGTAGTTGCCATCTGAAACATAACTTTAACAAATTGAGACATAGATATAGAGAAAATAAAATGGTATATACGTACCCGAATTTTTGGTGATGGAAGTATATATCACGACCTATATATATACTGCTACTATGGACTATATATATAGATAGACTCTGCTAATGGCAGGGGCAAATGACATCGGTGACAATGTGGAGGGAGTACATGACGACGACGAAGTGGACGGCCAGCGCGACGAAGCCGGCGATGAGCGCCGCCATGACGTGGTTGCAGTAGGCGTGTATCTGCCCGCACACCGGCAGCCACCCGGCGTGCGAGTTGCCGTTCTTCGCGATGTCCGATATGGCGCCGGCGGAGGCCACGGCACCGGCGAGCACCATCCCCAACACCTGCGTACATGGACGGACGGAGAAATATTGATCGAAAACTGGTTCTACAATCTTTTTTTTTACCAGATGATACCATGCATGCGACAAGCTTTAGGATCATCCGTGCAATTTAGTATAAATAAATCTGGTCATTTTAAAAGACGGAATAATGTGAGCCTAGTATGGTGCTTTCTACTTGTAGTAGAAAACAATTTATAAACTGTTGATCTCATTTGATCGAAGGGTTTGTATCTATTTATATTATCACCTTAGATAGTGGCAGTAGAAATGTCGAGGATCATTATTGTCAAAAAAAAAAAAAGTGTGAAGGGACATAATCGTCATTTAGTAGTGGGTAAACCTTTTTTTTTCTTCTTTTTTTAGCTTTTTAGATAGAATATGAGCAATACCAACACAATGAATGACCACATATCGATTTAGCCGGGGAAAACCATAAATAACAAAGTTACCCGTAATAACTGTATTAGTAAATTACCGATTTACTCTTGGTAACGAACGGTTCAGATCATTTTTACTAGTAGTATAATACTACTAGTAGAGAACACTGAATCATCTTTCTTGATCATTTCGATTAGAAAATGGCTATAATGTATTGCGGGATCGCCTTATGGATAAACTAATAAATGTTTAGATTTTGTGATTGTTTTCTACGAGTTATTGAATATCAACAACTTATTATATAGAATCTCATTTTTGTTTTTCTAATGAGTTATGAGTTACAAGCTCCTAGGATACAATGGAATTTTCGCAAAGTTGATCTTTACGAGTTTTACCATCAATTAATTGATTGGAAAGTCCAATGCCGAAAAGAAGGACATTCATTATCTTGCTGTTTAGAATGAATCGATGAAACGAGGGAATCAAACAATATTGTAAGTAAATTTACAAAACAGAGAGGAGACAGTACCACATCTGTTGTTAGCGCCAATCTGGAGAGGGCACTCCCTGCCGGCACGGCCAGTACGAGCAGGCTATACGCGGCCGCCACGGCATACGCCACCACGAAGAAGCTGCCACAGAACACAACAGTACGTGCAGAGAACTCAACCGACGATGGCATTGGAGCAATGTTGCTAAATCGTGATCTCAAATCGAAATCGGATGTTCTAAGTAGGACCATATATAATCATAGAATCATATACGTAAAAATCACAAAATCGTAGATTCTATATGTAGGATAGGAGAATCAGGCACCTTAAATAGAATCGTAAAGTCATAAATCATATGACAGAATTGAGATTTTGACAACTTTGTACAGAGGCAAAGTTAATCAACAACATGTATATATATGTAATATGTTCTACTTACATAAAAGATGGGGTGTAGGAGTACTTGGCCTCCATCTGAATGCCGAAGAAGCTGGTGGTCTCACGGCTCGTCACCATGACGACCGCCGCCGTTGCAGCAGCCGCCGCAGCGGCGAGCCGGAGCACGGCGTTCATCAGCCGGTGCACCTTCGCCATGATGCTGCCTGTGCTTGCTGCTGCGCGAACACAGCTGACAGCAGCTTCAGCCTTTAAAGCTAGGGATCAGAAACAAATAGGCATTAATTTGGCAAGATTCAGGTGTGATTTTAGATAAGCACACTGGCCCTGTTATTGTTTTTGTGGAGTGGTTCGGCAGTTGATCGATCAGCTAGCTATATAGATGGAAAAGAGCGCGAAAACGAGCAGATGGTGGGCAGGTTGTTGGGCAACTTTACCGCCCTAACTTGTTCCAATTCTTAGGTGCACATGTATACACACACCTTCTGTCACACCCGGAAAGAAAAATGAAAAGATCAATATAAATGTATTTATGTGTCTCTTATATATGTCAAATGTCTTGGTGACACGAAACATTTCGGAAGATGTGCGAGAAATCTCGGACCATTGTTGTTTCTTGTGGGACAGAGACATGATGATGTGCGAAATTTCTGGTGTTTAGTAAATCTGTTTCTTCCCTTCATAGTCCATTTCTTGAAGAAAACTTAGGGTACATGAAAGGGACAGTTCATCTACTTGTTGTTTCGGGCAACAAAACTGATCTTATCTCGGTGTGTAGCGCTTAGCTTTATTGTTGAACTGAACCAGCACGGTGGTCTGCACATTATATCGGACTGTAGGACACCAGTTCATCATTCGGAGAAATTTGGTAATTCGACACTTCCTTTGTTGTTGTCAATAGTACCGGCGCCTGTGTGGCTCTCAGTGTAGTCTCATCACTCGGAGAGATTAGTCCTAATTCTTCCTCAAAGTTGTCAAACACGACGCAAGTGAAGAATGTGAAAGTATAAGTATAATTGAGTATCTTGAATGTTAGCTTCAAAATCATAACAAAAGTACTGATGAACAGAAATTGAGATAATGCAATACATCATCTCAAAAGGCCAAATAGCTAGCCTTCTTAAAAAATCACTTTATTTTGGAAGGGGTTGTCATTTTGCATGAGATACTCAATTCCTTGCACCAGAAAAAACATATAGTGGCATTCTCTTCAAGGTGGATTTTGAAAAAGCCTATGACAAAATAGATTGGGTATTTATTTACGGAATGTTAAAGGCAAAAGATTTTCCTGGCCAAGATTGGGTATTTATTTACGGAATGTTAAAAGGCAAAAGATTTTCCTGACCAGTGGTGCAATAGCTTTCTCTCCAGAATCGCGTAGTCAGCACATCCGACGAGCGGACCCACTTATACTTTTGTTCTCGCTTCGTGTAAAAGGGTTAACCCAGAAGTGATATGGTTGGAGAGATGAGGCCTTATAAGTTGGTTCCACCCTTGCTAGACTAGCAAGGTGGTACTAAACATGCGCACATAGCTTACATGGGCCACACATACCTCATCCTAATTGGGCTAAGATGTCACAGGGTGTGATTGAAAAATAAAGTAAATGATTAAATTGGGCCATATTTTAAAACACATAAAGAGCTAGGACAAGGTGATCCACTCTACCCCCTGCTGTTCAATTTGGCAGCAGAAGCACTAACCTTGTTAGTGCAAAGGGCTGAAGAAATCGGTTTCTAGAAGGGCTGGGAGTGAGTGAAGAAAACAAAATTACAATTCTACAATATGCAGATGATACAATCTTCTTGTTACCAGATAATGAAAATTATGCAAAAAACTTGAAATATATTCTGTCTTTTTCAGTAACTGTTAGGTCTCATGATTAATTTTAATAAAAATGAGGTTTTTTTATTGGGGGAGCAAAAGACAAACAAGAGGTTTAGAGCCAGATCTTCACATGCAACATAGGTGCTTCGCGTGTCTCAATAGATCAAAAAAGGATCCTAAAACAAGACTGAAAAAATGTTGAAAACAAAATGGAACACTAGTTGGGATGCTGGCAAGGCAGACTCCAATCCATTGGAGGGATATTGATCTTAATCAACTCAAGCTGCAGCAATGTGCCCTTATACATGATCTCTTTTTATATATTACCACAAGGGGTGAAAGAGAGACTGGATTATGTTATAAGGAGATTTCTATGGCAAGAGAACCAGGGGATTAGAAAATACCACTGGCAAAATGGTCAGAAGTTTGTTCACCTAGAGACCAAGGAGGCCTGGGTGTTCAAGATCCAGAAAATATGAACAAAGCATTGTTAGGAAAATGGATCCGGAATTTGGAAAATAAAGAAGTTTGGTGGCAAAACATTCTGAGGAGAATGGATATGGAATTTAGGTCATAAACCTCTTTCTGTGCTAGATGGTAAACCTGGTAACTCCCATTTCCGGAAGGGGATAATGGTAGTAAAAAAACTCCTTTTATAGTTACTGCACAAAAATAGTGGGGGATGGGAGGAACACTCTTTTTTTGGAGGACAGTTGGAGGGGGGTGACCCTTGAATGAACAATTTCCAGGGTTGTACCACATTACCCTGACAAAAAAGATAACTATTGCTAATCTGCATCAGAAGGGGCCAGACTGCATCAAATTTAGAAGAAACCTACATGGAAACAAACTGAAGGACTGTGATAAAAACAGTAATAGTTGGGAGTCTTTGCGGTTGGATGGAAATTGTAAAGACAAACTTAGGTAGAATTTTACAAAAGATGATAAGTTTACTGTGAAATCTTTTTACATGGCTTTGAAAATGCAACAGGTAAACTTCCCACATAAAAGAATATGGAAATTCAAAGTCCCTATGAAAATGAAAATTTTTGTATGGTTGTTTACCAAAAACAAGATTCCGACTAAGGAAAATTCATATAAAAGAGGGTGGAGAAAGGGAGAAAAAAATGTCAATTTTGTGATAAAGAGGAAGATGTGCAACACTTATTTTTTGAATGTCCAATGGCAAGACCTTTTGATGTGACAATGGCTACTACGGATACATCCGTTGCTCACATCATGGATGAACAACAAGATATCATGTTCGAGTCCTCCAAGTGCCAAAATCCAATTCGTCCACCTGCTACACTGCTGACTTCAAACGGCCGCCGAAGCTCCATACGACCTCCGTTTTTGGCCCGTGAGTACTTGATGGAAAGCTCTCGGAGTCCTCTTTCCAATGCATCAAGCCTCATTGCCAAATTCCATCTCAGTCGGCAGCAACTGAAGAAACAAGGTGCTGCGACACCTGTAATGGGCCTATGGGCTTGTAACTTCATTTGGGACCCCGGCCCAGGTGGGGCCCATGTGGGGTGCGCCCCAAGCTGGTGGAGCACGACCCTAGGCACCCCTAGGTCGTCCTCCCACCCCTATATATAGCTAGTTACCCCTTCAGGGTTTCTGGGGTTTTGTTAGATTAAAGTTTAGCCATTGCTACTTGCTTGCAGCGCGCGTGTCGGCTAGACCGTCCGTCTGCTTGTTCTTCGGAACTCCAACTTATCATTTGTATTAAATTCCTATTTGCAATATCAGATTGCTTTTATCTTGTTCTTACTTGTTTCTTCGATTTGCTTGCAGGAATAGGGTTGATCTGCACCGGCAAGATCAACAACCCACGGAGAGGTGTATCGATCGCTAAGGCGCAACACAACGTCTCGTACGGTTGTAGTCGGATCGTCAACGTTTCTCCCAAATCGTAGTTATCACAACTCACCGAAAGATCGGGCCAACAACAGCCTTGAGTGTCGAGAGGAACTCAGGGTTCATCAGGTGGTATCGGAGCTTTCGTTGCTCGGTGAGTTTTTATCTTCCTATAACCAGAAAATAGCCATACAAAAAAATTCGTATCATTTACCTAGCCATATTGTGCCATTGCATTGTTCTTTTCAATTTTTGCTTTGTTGAATTTTGTGTTGCATCGTCACGTCGTGTTGCTGGTCTTAGCGTCTAGTTCGTTTAGAGTTTCGAGTTCTGGTCACGTTTTGTACCACAGTCGTCGCTGCCACCGTGTCTCTGTTGTTGTCGGGACCTACAAAAACGGAATCGGCTTGCTGCCACGGTTCTGTTTTTGTAGTTTTCAGAATTTTTTATCGGTCAGTTTTGGAGTTGCATTTAGGATTTGCTTGAGTTTCTGGTTTGCCCGTGAATAGATCGGCCTGTGCTTGTTGCCGGTGTAGAGAGGAGGAAGAAGAATTTCCAAATCTGTTTTTGGAAGTATGAGAGTTTAATCTGGAAAGAAATAGTAGATCAGATTGATTGAAATCAGTTTCCCTTTTTCTCTCACCATAACCAGACTCCTAGGTAGTGTAACAACCTGAAAATTCGACAAACGAAATCAAAACTCTAAAAATGCGGACTTTCAAAAACTTTTTAAACCGATTGCATCATGCCGACTTCATTCGCCTATTTCATTGGATTTTGATGTCGGAGTCTATTAATCGCGAATAATGAATGACTAGCTAGGAACAAACCATAAAAGAAAATCTAGTTGACTAAATAAATAATTAAAATATAATTAAAATAAAGGTTAGGTGGGCTTGGAAATAAATAAAATATTATCGCAACCATATTAACAATAATTAAACTTTTGTGCGATGGAATAACCCTAATTAAAATAAATTATATAAACAAAATATGAGTGATATTAAATTAGGTGAATCTTTAGTTAGAATAATATAAATATGGGGTAAAACTCCATTTATGCAAAAATTAAGAATTTCGGAATCAAATTCATATGAGAAACACTCTAAAATCGGTTTATTGGAAAAGTGCACTGTTCATTGCCCGCCACGTGTTCGACCTGGTCCCCAGCCTTTCCCCTCCCCTGCCACGCGCGCCGCTCCCCGTCGCGTCGCCATCCCAGCGCCGCGCGCCGTCACCATCGCCGTTGCCGCGCCGCACCGACGTCGCGTCGCCTCGCGCCTCGCGCCCGCGCGCCGCTCCCCGTCGCGTCGCGTCGCCGTCCCATCGCCGCCTGCCACCTCGCCCCGCGCGCCCACGCACCCCGTCACCGCCCGTCGCGTCGCCGTCCCCTCCCGCGCCGAGCCGCTCCGAGCCCCGCGCCGCGCCGCCCGCTCGTCGCCATCGCCGCGCGCCGTCGCCCGTCGCGTCGCCGTCCCGTCGCCGCTCGTCCGTCGCCGTCGCGTCTCGCGTCCCGCCGCGCGCCGAGCCCCGCGCCGCCCCGAGCCCCGCGCGCCGCCCCGAGCCCCGCGCCGCCATCCCGTCACCGCAGCCGCGCCGCCGCCCCTCTTCCCTCTCCCCTCTTCCCCATTATCTCCCCCCTTCCCTTATATAATTTTCCCCCCCACTCCCACTCTCTCCCTCCATCCTCACCTCCTCTCCTCTACCCATGTCGCTGCGCCGCCGTTCCCACGCCGCTGCGCCGCCGTCTCCACGCCGCCGCCATCGTGCCGCCGCGCCGCCGCCCTCGTGCTGTCGTGCCGCCGCGTTCGTGCCCCCGTGTCGCCGCCCCAGTGTGCCGCACCGTGCGCCGTCGTCGCCGCCGCCGCCGTCGCCGTCGCCGTCGCCGTCGCCGCCGTCGGTGAGCCGCTGCCCCCCCCCCCCCTCTTTCTTTTGTTGCCGAGCCGAGAGAGAAAGAGAGAGGCCGAGGGAGGAAAAGGAGAGGAAGGAAGGAGGAAGCCGGGAGGGAGGAAAGGAAGGAAAAAGAGAAAAAGAGAAAAGAAAGAAAAGAAAAGAAAAGAAAAGAGGAAAAGGAAAGAGAGGAAAAGAAAAAGAGAAAGAAAAATTAAGGGGGAAAATTTAAAATATTTACAAATATTAGAATTTAATTGTAGGATTAATGAAAATATAGTTAGATAAACCCTTGCTAATTAAATACCTAAAATACTAGCATTTAAATATAGGATTAATGAAAATATGATTGGATAAATTCCTATAGATTATAGATAACTTTTAGTACTCTCCATAAGAAATCAATTCGCGGTATTAATTTAGATGTAATTAATAATTAAACAAATGTATGAATTCTCGTAAATTGTTGTGGATTATTTCTAGGAAATCTCTATAAATAATCGATCAACGGTAGCGATTCGGATTTAATTACTAGGGTGTTAGCCGTGTATTATATTTAATCATAGACCAAATTAAGTCGTATAATATTATAAGATAATTCTAGGATTCCGTCCGACATTTAGCTCGCGATAAGAAATTTCTAACCTAATATATGGATATAATGCTAGGGTAGATTAAATTAAAAACATACGACAACAAAATATTGTAACCGCAAAATAAGTTAAACCAAAATTTGGGGTTTGCCATAGTTCGCGGATAGTAAAATTAACAAAAAGGAATTGACTTTCGCGTTCGGCTTCCATTTGGATTTACTTGGATTTTTATTTGAATTCTAACCGAATTCAAATCAATTTTCGCACGTAACTATAGAGACCGAGGGAGCCGCGGATCCAGGTGAAGGCCAAGACCCGCAAGACCTCGAGCAAGGCAAGTCATCACTATTCCTTGAACATGTTGATCCCAATTGCGAAGTTATTTTGTTTACAAATAAAATTGCATGCAAAGATGAACATCCTACTTGTGATTATGCCATGCCTTGATTATTGTTTATCCCTTATTCCTTCGTAACCATGTTTACGTATGAGTCCCTAGTCAATTATGACAATTGCTTAGAAATGCTATTCTAGAATCATGCATACTCATATTTATCAAATGCTATATGCTTGGGCAATTACCTTTGGGAAGGTAATTGAGATGCGGCATGTGGAGACATGAGCGCCACATTGCCATGATATTGATAACATGATTTGTGAAAGGAGAAATAAACTAAATAACTGTTTTCGACTGGGGCGGACGGAGGATTTGGGTGGTATCTGGAAAAGGCTAGTACCGTCCCCGGTCAATTAAGGACCGAGCCATGAAGTTAAGCATGAAACGACCCCCGTACAACCGTACTTCTCGAATGGGTATAGACCTAGCGGATTAGATAGCCGAGCGGAGGCAGTATCCCTGCATAGATGGTTCACCCCTGAGTGAGGCAGGTGCGCTACAATGGGATAGCCGTTGAGGTAGGGCCGAGAGGCGTGCCCTACATCGGTGTCGCCATTGGTAGGACTGCCATGAGTGTGTGAGAGAGAGAACTTAACTTGAACCATAATTTAATATGCGTGTGAGACTTCTCTTTCCCGGGAGCGCCAGAACTCCTCTCACTGCTAGAAACATGGACGCCTAGAGTGCATGAGGATTTAAGTTCATGGAGCGGGTACTGCCAATGCGAGGTTATCGAAAAGCTTTGCCGTGACGCGTCTCATGTGTTGGGACAAGGCTCATGTGTTGGGCAGTCGCGGAGTGCGGGTAAAGTGTACATCCACTGCAGTGTGAGTAAACCAAATCTATTCGAATAGCCGTGCTCGCGGTTATTGAGCACCGGGACATGTATTACACTTGGCTAGACTCTAAATTCTTAACTTGTGTGGGAGGGGATATTGCATGATGAATTTTATGCTGTTGGAGCCACTTCCTGAGAGGCGGGAAGGTGGACGTCCTCAGAAAACCATGACGAATCAATGGCGGGAAGCTATCCTTGGGATCACAATGGATGGTGGACAGAACCGTCGTTGTTTAAATACAAACTCTGGTACTAAAATTTGATCAGTCAATGCTAGGTCTTAGGCTTGTGAAAAGAATTACAAAACTTGCTTTGCGCAAAAGAACTATGGCCATCCTTTGAACTCCCCCTTTCATATGCATTGTTGTTGTGGTGGCTTGCTGAGTACGGTTGGTACTCATCCTTGCAAATATAAAATTTATCAGAAGCGGGAGATGAAGCCTCGGAGGATCCCTATGCCTACTATCAGGAGGGAGATGAAGACGATGGCGTCCAGTAGGTCTTAGTACGGTCGTTGCCTGTGGCAATGGCATGCCGCTGCCTGAATTCCGCTGCCTTATCTATTTCTGCTTTTGGATGTATTCCAGACCTCTCGGTCCGATGATTTAAGACTATGCCTGCGGGCCTATGATGTAATAATTCGTATTAGACACTCGTGTATGTGCACTTGATATTCCAGCTATGAATTCGTGTGTACCAAACTACTTGATCCAGGGAAATGGTACTGTTTACACGATTGATTCCTATTATAAAAACGGGGGTCCACAGGTAGTGCCGCATCCTTCCTTTCCTTACCCACCACCACCCCGGGTCCGTGACCAGGCCGAGTCCGAGTGTCTCCTCTCGGTCACGGTTTCAATCTATACCGTGATCTTGCATACTGCTTGGTGAAAATTTTTCGAGTATCGGATTGAAAATCCGTTTGCAAAAACGGAACCTACAGGACGATAGGATTCCATTTTTGTATAGTTCTAATTTTGGGTTTTAACTTTTACATTTGAGTCCCTGTAAATTTTGTATTTACGTTTGAGTCCCTGTAATCTTACATTGAGGTCCTTGAATCTGTTTTTGTAAAATAAAATCAAAAAAAAAGAAAGAAAAAAAAGGCAGAAAGGTGCATAAAAAAGAAGAAAAGAAAAGCCGCACCCAAAAAAAAGAAAAGAAAAGGAAAGGAAAAAAAAAGAAAGAAGAAAGAAAGAAAAGAGAAAATATTGTTATGTTTGAGCTGAACTTCATATATCAGAGTTGTGCATGAGTTGTTCCTAGTGCTATCTTGTGGTATCGTTTGTGTCTAGGCTCGTGTCTCTAGTACGTTCTAGCCTAGGACCAGCACGGTGCTTGACTTTGAACAATTATTCAACTTTGCATTCTCTGATTTGAGCATTTGCTATTCCTTTGCTACATATTTAAGCCTACTCAGAGCTCCACAGATTTGATTGCAGCCGTACAACAAGTGTTCGCCAAGGCATCGATACATCCAACCTCCATTGGGGTGCTTGGTTGAGTCGGTGTATGTCACCATTCCGCTTGCATTGGTAAGATCTTATAAGAGCTTGGTTAAAAGCTTGAGTGTGTGTGATTTTTGAGCTGCCACTACCTAGTATAGTAGTTAATAGGAACGCGCATATTTTTGTGTATGTTTCTTGTTTTCTACTAACAATGGCAGGGATACGCAAGATAATTGGGGATAGCTGTGCTCACCATCGACATCTTCGTCGAGACATGAGGAGTGATCAACATGACCTTTATGAGGTAAGTGACAATGTTCTAGGTAAGATCAAATCTGCACTGCCTTATTTCGAGGGAAACTATGATCCTCATGCTTACATTAATTGGGAGCTAGCGGTTGATAGTGAATTTCAAAAGCATGTCTTGTCTGAGAAACAAAAGGTTATGTGTGCCTCTAGTGTTTTAGTTAAACATGTTTCTAATGATTGGAAACATCTTTGTAGGCATAACAAAATACCACAATCTTGGAAAGACCTGAAACGATATTTTAGAGATGTTTATGTTCCCATGTATTATGCTGATATTCTGCTCAACAAACTGCAATGTTTAAAACAAGATACCAAAAGTGTTACTTCATACTATCATGATATGCATGCTTGTTTATTACGTTGTGGCTTAGATGAATGTGAAGAAGCTACAGAATTGAGGTTTTTACGTGGACTTAACAAAGAAATTCAGGACATGCTTGCTTGTGAAAAGTATAGATCTCTTTCTCATTTGTTACAACTTGCTTGCAATGCTGAAAGTAAAATAGAGGAGGATATGAAAAAGAAACACGCTATGTCTTTGCCTCCAATTACTAACTATTTGCAGGAAGTGCATAATCACGAAAAGGAGGAGAGAGACATGAAAGAGCCACCAATTCCATTGTTCACACTCAAGTTCGAGACACCTCCATCATCTAAAGAGGACATCCAAGGTAAAGTAAATGGTACTGAAATTAATCAAGGTGAGTGCATTGTTAACGAAGTAAATTTGTCCACTTTTCATGCAAAAGTAGAGCAACCGTTAGTGGAACCAAATGCTGGAATTCCTTTGTCACAAGTTGATTTACTCGCTGTTCCTTGTGATAAAGAAGAGTTGTGTGATAATGCTTCACTTATATCCATACCACAACTAGTGAATGAACATGCTATTCCTAGTGTTTCTTTGTGTGCTGATTTTAAGTATGCTGTTCACATTGCTAATGAAGTTGAGGAACGTAAATTGCTATCTTCTTTAAATACTTTGGGCTATGTTCAGTTTGATGATTTTTGTGAGCTCGATAATTTGAAGGAGAAATTATTTGCTAAGTCTGATTTGCCATGTCCAACTAATGCTATTTTTCATATCTTTGGCAAATATAATGATAGAGGAATATATTTGGTGCATAGAGTTTTCATTTGTTCGGATTTAGAGAAACATGTTATTGCTAATCACACTACTTCGAGTTTCTCTAGTTTTGATTGGATGAAACAGGTTATTTTGAATGGACTATGTGAAGAACACCATATGGAAAAACCGAGGACGGTTTTCCGTGAAGAAGGGGAGGATGATGTGACCATGGCTACTACGGATACATCTGTTGCTCACATCATGGATGAACAACAAGATATCAAGTTCGAGTCCTCCAAGTGCCAAAATCCAATTCGGCCACCTGCTACACTGCTGACTTCAAACGGCCGCCGAAGCTCCATACGACCTCCGTTTTCGGCCCGTGAGTACTTGATGGAAAGCTCTCGGAGTCCTCTTTCCAATGTATCAAGCCTCATTGCCAAATTCCATATCAGTCGGCAGCAACTGAAGAAACAAGGTGCTGCGACACCTGTAATGGGCCTATGGGCTTGTAACTTCATTTGGGACCCCGGCCCAGGTGGGGCTCATGTGGGGTGCGCCCCAAGCTGGTGGAGCACGACCCTAGGCACCCCTAGGTCGTCCTCCCACCCCTATATATAGCTAGTTACCCCTTCAGGGTTTCTGGGGTTTTGTTAGATTAAAGTTTAGCCATTGCTACTTGCTTGCAGCGCGCGTGTCGGCTAGACCGTCCGTCTGCTTGTTCTTCGGAACTCCAACTTATCATTTGTATTAAATTCCTATTTGCAATATCAGATTGCTTTTATCTTGTTCTTGCTTGTTTCTTCGATTTGCTTGCAGGAATAGGGTTGATCTGCACCGGCAAGATCAACAACCCACGGAGAGGTGTATCGATCGCTAAGGCGCAACACAACGTCTCGTACGGTTGTAGTCGGATCGTCAACGTTTCTCCCAAATCGTAGTTATCATAACTCACTGAAAGATCGGGCCAACAACAGTCTTGAGTGTCGAGAGGAACTCAGGGTTCATCACTTTTGTGGAACATTGTGATCTATGCACTAAACCTGAAACCAGTGTTGAATAACCAAAATTTGTTTGGACAGTGGCTGTATAAACTTGATAAAAACATGAAACAAATGATGGAGGTTGGGATGGCTGCTGTGATTTGGACCATTTGGAAAACCAAAAATAAAGCTTGTTTTTGAGAAAAAGCTCCCACATGACCCCACTGACCTGGTCTCTTTGGCATGCTACTAGGTGGAATCCTAGGCAACTATGCAGAAGTTGGAGGCAAACCAAAGAAGATTGTAATTGGGGCCAGGCTCATAAGGCAAATAGCAAATGAGATCTACAGCTCAAGACATTGATGGAGGGCGGGTACGAGAAGAATAGAAGGCTGAAGATCGTCTGACAATATGGAGTTTTTTTTTTTTTTGGGATCCTAGCTTCCACAGGCCACCTTTGTTTTGTAACCCCTTGAAGGCTGCTCTCTGTTTTGGTCTGTTGGCTGCTGGATCTGTAATAGGCATAGCCCTTGTTATCTCTTTCGTAAGTCAGTCCTGGTAGCGAACCATAGGTGATGCTTTGCTGTTTTCCTTTCTTGTTTCAACTGTTATCCAGACTCTGTAAGTTGTGTTATCATTTCTAGTAAAAGAAATGGGGGCTTCCAGGCCCTTGATCGGGAAAAAAGGAATATCCCTAGCTGGGTAGGGCACATATTAATTGCAAATATGAAGTATAAAGTAGTAAAATAGAACTCAGATTATTTCTTGGTCGGTGTTCAATACATTGCATTTTTTTTAAGAACTCATTATATTAGACATTAAAAGCAGAGTACATGATGTAATTGTGCATCGTCAGCCACAGAAGCTGAGGTAAGAGTGTCCTTAGTAGGACAGCTATTGTTATAACACAGATGAGACAGATTTTGGCACACATATACTGGTGTAAATTAGCGCCTTGCCGGTAGAGCTCGGCTCCGGCGAAGCCGAGGAGAAGGCCGGGCCGGCTTAGACTGCCGCGTAGGCCTTCATGTAGGGGTGAAAACGGTACGGAAACGGACGGAAACCATCTTTATCGTTTTCGTTTTCATATTTTTTTCGGAATCGAAATCGGAATCGGAAACCCCGGATACGAAAACGGAATCGAATATTATCGAAATCGAAAACGGAGCGAAAACGAACAGGCGCGAATACGGTAACGAAAATTTATCGGAATAAAAAACCCTTCAAACTAATAAATCCAATTGAATAAATTATCTATGTTTAAAAGAGTAATGTTGTTGATAAATCCCAATGTAGCACAAAAATATTCTTATGTAATTTTAGATTTGCATAACAAATATTTTTTTTAAGAAAAATAACAGCCAAACACCATGGTATTTACTATTTAGTGCTTAAAAAAAGAATCAAGGGTATTTCAGTCACAAAATTTCTGGTAATTCCGAGAAAATTTCCGGAAAGTTTCCGACCGATTCCGAGTTCCGACGGAAACTGCCCTTATCATTTCCGATTCCGTTTCCGAGAAAATAGTTCCGAATTCGTTTCCGTTTCCGAAAAATTCCGAAAAAATTCCGACCGGCATATTCCGTTTTCGAAAATAGGTCCGGAATCCGGAAAGTTTCCGTACCGTTTTCACCCCTACCTCCATGGAACGACCGCCGCCACGTAGAAGAGGAGGAGGACGCCGGCCACTGCGCCGCGGCGTGATCTGGCAGGGACGAGAGGGACGACGACGGCGGGATCCCGCGGGGACGAGGGGGACGACGACGGTGCCGCCCGTACACCGCCTCCCCACTGCCGCCGCCGCTGGCGGCCGCCGTCGCGGCGCCGCCCTCCTCCTTTCCCGCCTCCTCCTTCGCGCCTCCGCTCGCAAGCTGCCTCGCCAGCCGCCACACGCTCGCAAGCCGGCCGCCGCTCAGCCCCACAAAGAGGAGAGGAAAAAGAAGAGAAAAAAATAAAGGGCAGAGAGAGAAGGTGATGTGGACACCTGATATGTGGGTCCCACGCTGACTCAGCCGTCACGTAGACTAAAACCGGGGTCAAAACCACCAAAGGATCTTGGGTGACTGGTTTTGTATAGTTAAGAGACCCCGCATATCTAGTTTTGCGGTTGGAGGATGTTTTTTTATCCCGATGACAAGTTGAGGACCTTTGGTGTACTTTTTCCTACAATAAAAACATGTTGCTCTACTCGACCCTCGAGGCCTTGACCCTCTCGTGGGCTGTAGAATGTTCGGGTCTCCTTCTCTTTCAGCAAAGTGGGCTGGGCTGGGCTGTAGTATTGCGGGCTTAATGACCCAGTAATTTTTTCCAAAAAAAATAATATAAATGTTTCAGATCTCTACTACTCCAATTGTACGGTCCTGATTCTCCGCATAGATCCATATATACCTCTCACCCCCCCCCTCTAACCCTAGACATCACCTAGCTCTCCCTCCTCCCCTCCGCCGCCGCCGCCGCCGCCGCCGCTTCGCCTCCTTCCTATGCTGCCTTCCGCGCGGAGCTCAGCTGCTCGTGGAGGCAGAGCCGTGCCCGTCTCATCCCCTGCCCGTGCAAGCAGCTAGGTAGGACGATTTGAGCGTGGTGTTAGGCCGAACCGCTGAAGGAAGATTGCTCCACTGTTGACTGCATTAGGATTCAATCCTTGCTGCTAAATGTATTGCTTATATTCAGCAATATAATGTTCAGCAGCAAGAACTGGATCTTAATATAGTCGATAGTGGAAGAACGGTAACATATGTGGTTTGCAGCAGGTGAGCAGGATGGGTGTGGATGATTGAATATCTCTGTTCAGTGTTTTCATCATCTGACTGAACACTGAATCAGCTTGCTGACGTTAGAGGTTTCAGTTTACCTAATTTATGGTCTGTACCCATGAAAAGTGGGAAAAGGCTGAAGAATTCGATTTCTTTCTTTCTTTCAATGTTGAGCACAGCTACACAGGCATCCAACCCAACATCATGTTGTTCAACATGATATTTGTCTGCCTATGCAAGAAGACCAGGGCTTTGGAAGCCTAAAAAGTCTTCGACCAGATAGGATCTTAGGGTATGAAACCCGACGCGTTCTCGTGTGCTGCATATTGTTTAGCTTGTAAGATAGATGAAGTAACCTGACCTATAATCAGTTAAATGCCCTATAATCTTGAATTATTGATTTATTTATGGCTTCAGCTTTCAGTAACAGGGCTTTTATTACTGTAACCATATAATCCAACATAGCAGATGAGTTGACAGGCAGGTTCTTGTCTTCACACTGTTGAAATAATAAAATTTGTTTCCTTGGTTTCTTCCTTTGTGAAATTATCGAAGGGAATTATCAACTTAAATTATACTGTATTCAGAAGGTATAGCTGAGATGCCAATGAAATATAGCAATGAATAAATTAAATGTTTTTTTCTTGTAATGTCAGTTTGTGGCTTATTTACATTGCATTTTTTCTTGGTTTTAAACATTTCAGTTGGCATTTGTATCTATAATTCGATGCTTCTAATAGTCATTAGCACGCCTACCTGTAGTACTTTCTGGAAGACAAAGCTTGAAACTGAGCTTGACTAGTATACTTCTGCTGCTTGCTTTCATATGGAAATTTATTTGGAACCCATAATCATGTAATATTTTACATGCACCTTAAGCACACTAACCTGTTCAATTCATTTTTTCCCCTTTTCTAGATGCTTCGCATACATCTTGCAAATGGGTTGTTACAGGCTCTCTGGAATCAGCATTCACCATTCAGGAACATCTTGCAAATGGGTTGTTACAGGCTCTCTGGAATCAGCATTCACCGTTCAGGAACCAATAACGTTTTGTACTGCCAAGTGCCAACTATTATTTCCTTTGTTGTTATTGCTTAAAAAAGATGGTTATACGAGTCACAGGCCATATTTTATACTGGCAAAGTCTTTTTTTCGTATTTTTCTCCTTGGATGAGAATATCGCCTTTCCTTGCTGAACCCGTTACCTGGTTGCAACACCGGAACATTGCATTCGACTCAGCTAATGGTACACATCAGTTTTTGACGGGATGTCTGTATGTGCGTTCAAACATTAATTTCCCCTGTAATGGTTCAACTATTACAATGTTACTAATTACTATCATCATGCGATGTATGGTTCTAATGCTTAAATCCTCCATCCATGTAGGATTGGAGTACCTCCACGGGTCTTTCAGTCCACCATTGATCTTGATCCATAGAGATGTGAAGACCCAGAACATCCTTACTGCAAATTGTGAGGCAAAAATATCTGATTTCAGGCTGAGCAGCCAGCGCTTTCTGCAGTGAAACCAAAACACACACCACCACTGATCCTACTGCCACTCTTGGATACTTGGACTCTATGCATTTCCTCACCCCTAAGTAATAATAATTCATTTGGGGTAACCAGCAAATAGATAAGAAATTGGTGATTGTTTACCATGAGCAGGTACTACAAAACCTCTCCTCTCGACATCGCAGTGAAAAGAGCGATGGCTTTGGGGTTGCTCCCTTAGTGCTTATCAGCTATCACAGCTCAACCAACGATCATCAGCATTGTGAAATTTGGTGCAGAACAGCCTTTCTGAAGGACATTGCTGACAGCAGCAGAATAACTGAGCAAGAGGAAATTATGATATAAACTCTGTATGAAGGTGTCCGATCTGGCTTTGCATTGCACAAAGCAACGCATTGTGGAAGGTTTTATGGGAGAGCTTGTACCTGGAAGACCTCGTCCTGTTACTACGAGGTGCAGCTCCAATGGTACGTTTGCTGACGCTAAGTTGGGGCACTCGAGTCAGAGAAAATTAATTAGAGAAACATCAGCAAGGGAACACAGCTGATTTTCCTACGGTGCTAATTTTTCATTTGATATAGGAGTATGAAACATTGGTGAATTGTTTAAACTTTAGTAAAGACCTACAACCTATTTAATCTGGCGATAAAAATCTGCCTGGACGACTCCCTGGTATTCATTATCAAGCATGCATTTTATTTATTACTGTACTGCAGCACTTAAGGAGTGACTTGGGATGAGCGTTGCGGCTGCAGTCGACAGTCTCACTGCGTCACGCACATAATCCTCCTCAACTGTACACCATCCGAATCGTTGCCACTTGCCACCCGCGCACGTACGCTATCCCCCACAAGAAATCCCCCCAGAGCGATCGCTAACTATGCGATCGGTGCACAGCTGCACATAGGCAGGGAGGGTGTGTGGACGTGTGGTACCCGACACGTTTTTTTTTAAAAAAAAAACTCATGTATTTTATCGATTATAGATAACTAGGTGTTAGTATATAGTATGGGTTAATTGGATCCATGCCATTGCAATTTTGCTGATTTGAAAAAATACCACTACTATTTATGATATTGGATGCATGCCACTGAAAATTTGTAAAATTTGAAACATGCCACTCCCGTTAAGATTTCCATCCGAGCATGTACATTTCCGTCGGACCCTTTGTTTCTTCTCCGTTTCTTCTACACTGATACGCAACATCAGCAAATCCAAATCATCAGTAGCCGATGGCGGCGCCTCAGCTTCCGCGGCCACGGCTGGCTCGGATGCGGCGGCAAAGATGGTCGCCTCGGCTTCCGTGGCCACGGCCGGCTCGGACGCGGCCGTGACGACGGTCGCCTCGGCTTCCGCGGCCGCGGCCTGCTCGGACGCGGCAGCGACGACGGTCTCCTCGGCTTCCGCGGCCCCGGCCGGCTCGGACGCGGCGGCGACGCTCAATAGCCTCGACTGTATTGGTCCCTTCATCCTTGGTGACCTGTCACGAACAGACATTTCCCTTGGCGTGACATGATCACGACAGTCTTCTCCTCTGGTTCCAGCTCCAGCTCGCCCGGCTTTGCCTCCTCCTTTGCCGCGCCTCTGCCTTGGGCTCCTCGGCCACAGTCGGCGCCGCCGCCTTGGGCTTCTCCTTGGCAAGCTCCTCCATCGCCGTCCACCTCTCATGGCACACCACCAGGTTGCTCGCCACGACCGTGCGCTGCTCCGCGTTCTCCCTGGCCGACCGCCTCCGCCAATCCCCACCACCGCGAGTGACCTCAAAGGCAGCCGCCCAAATCCGCTGCCGCCGCTTCTTGCTCCACCATCGTCGCTGCCGCGTGCACGCCGAGCGCCTCGGCGCTGGCACCGTCGAAGCTTGCAGCAGCCATGGATGGATGGATGATGGTGGTGTGGATGTGGCGGCGGCAGGAAGAGCACCGCGACGGTCACACCGTCGGTGGCAGGAGACGGCAAATCCTTCTCTCAAGTGGCTTCCTCCGTTGGCGCCTGCAGCTGCAGCCGCGAGGCCGCCACCACCGCCGCCGCCGCCATTCCCAACGAGGAGGAGCTCCGCCTACTACAAGCGCTTGCAGCAGTAACGCGACGTGAAAGAGGACAGGGAGGATGGAAAGAGCGACGAAGAGGACGGAAAGAGTGACGGAGTGGCATGGTTTCAATTTTTAAAATTTTCAGTGGCACCTATCCGATTACGCGAATAGTAGTGGTATTTTTTTGATTTGTCACATTTGAAGTGGCATGGATCCAATTAACTCTAGTATATAACACGAGTTAACCGCAGTGGGGAGTCAATTACAAATATAAACAGTTTTAAAAAATGCTCCTTATGTAGCCAAATTAACATAAGCTCCTAAAGTTTGTTAGGAATAACTCCTAAGAAATAAGAAAAAGCAATCAAGTCCTTTTCTCCACCAGGTTGCAGGCTAGATCCATAGCGACGATGGTGATGAAGAACCTAAGAGTAGCTTTCAAATGAAAGTGCAAGGAAGCAGGTTGAGACTTCCAAGACAAAACAATGAAAACTCAGCTTCTTTTTCTTTTTTAAGATGCACCGTCGACGACGAAGGAGGCTTGCATTCATGTGGATGCCTCGTCGGAGATGAACTAAATGGCCAGCGCAACCGTTTGTGAAGCAAACTTGCCTTACTTCAAGTTGGGGGGCATCCATGGCAAACTCAAAGACAAGAGAAACGTGACATCAGCAAACTCTTCCACTACACAAAAATACCAAGAGAAAAGAGAAAACAAAGGGAAAAACACTATGGCAAATGGCGCGAGAGGAGTCCTCCAGCACCACACACCATCTCGTTGTCCTCCTCCAGCTCGGCCAACGCCTCCCAGCGGCCGCCGCTGGCGTCGGCGTCGGCTTGGCGGTGGTGGCAGCATAAGAACGGCTGGCAGAACTGCGTCGCCTGTGGCGAGTACATTAGGAGGGGGACAAGTTCAACTCCCGCGTCGGCGGTGGCGGCGAGGCAGGAGGAACGCGGTGACGATGGCGACGCCATGAGGGCGCTTGAGGATCGGAGCCGCGACGCCCTCGGCGGCTGCCGCCCGTGCGCAGCTTCTCCCCCGGCGGTTGAGGCCAGGGGAGATCGGAGGCCACCCCCACCGCCACCGCTCAGCCCCCGCCGCCACTGCCGCCGCGTAGGCCGCCGATGCCAGTGTGTCCCCCAGCGTCTGCCATAGTGCCTCCATCCCCAGCATCTGCTCATCAGCGCGTTCGGCACCGCCGCCGCCGCCGTCATTGACGATGTCGTCGGGGTACACGCGGGCGGCGGCGAGCTACCTGCACGTCCGCAGCAAGAAGTGCGCGCTCCTCGTCAGCATCAACTACGCCGCAACAAGGTACGAGCTCCGCGTCGGTCTCCTCCCCACTCGTTGGCCGGCCTGCCCAGAGAGAAGAGTGTGTGTGAGAGAGAGGAGGAAGGGAGAGAAGAGTGGAAATAGAGAGATGACGTGGCATCCGGACGTGTGGGACCCATGCTGAAACAGCCACTACGTCGGATAAAATCTGGGTCAAAATGACCAAATGACCTAAAGTGAATGGTTTTGTAAGTTGAGGAATCTTATATATCTGGTTTTATGGTTGGGGACGATTTTGTAACTCGATAACAAGTCGAGGGACCTTGGGGTGTACTTTTTCCTCCTTTTTTTTCGATTTTGCTAAACATCTCCCGCGTGATTTTTTTCGTGGCATTTGACTTTTTTTGGCCACATGATCTTTGCGCCAAGATTTGTGCAGCAATTCCCGTGGATGAGGTCGACAGGGAGTCAAGGTGTGTTAGTCTTGCCGTGTGAATAAAATACGTGAAGTATGTAATTTTCATATGTCAAATTAAGAAATATCTCGATGTTAATTTACATGTCAAATTAAGTACTAATCGATACAAAAAATTTAACATATCTTAAACATCTAAATAAAAATTGATTTCTTTTACCATTGAAAAATTAAGACATTTGAAACTAAAATAAAAAATAAAAATAAAATAAAATTACAGTCCTATATAACTAAAATTACATTTGTAAATTTAGTTGATTTGACATGTAAGTGACTGTAATTTTGATAAAAATAATGGGTAAGTAAATATGTACTTATTAAATTCTTTAAAATATAAAATTACAGTCCTATATAACTAAAATTATATTTGTAAATTTAGTTGATTTGACATGTAAGTGCACTGTAATTTTGATAAAAATAATATGTAAGTAAATATGTACTTATTATTTTCTTTAAAATATAAAATTATAGTCCTATATAACTAAAATTACGTTTGTAAATTTAGTTGATTTGACATGTAAGTGTCCTGTAATTTTGATAAAAATAATATGTAAGTAAATATGTAATTATTATTTTCTTTAAAATATAAAATTACAGTCTTATATAACTAAAATTACATTTGTAAATTTAGTTGATTTGACATGTAAGTGTACTGTAATTTTGGTAAAAATAATGTGTAAGTTAATATGTATTTGTTATTTTTCTTTTGTAGTCCATTGTATGTAAATACAAGGGTAAAAAAGATTTGGGTGATTTTTTATGAGAAATCACCCGATAAATATAAAAGATACTCTTTTTTTTTCCTTTCACCGTGTTGTCGCAAGATTAGTGCAAAGTAGCTGTAGTGATGGTAGGACGGTTGGCATAGGCCTAGGCCCAACAAAAAATTCATTGCGCTTTCAAAGGAGCAAATTGGGCTCATGTCCTATACGGGCTGGAATCAGCCAGCCTTCAAAGCTGCTTGACTAGGAAGGAACGATGTAGAGTACAGTGGTATCTATTAGTCCACAAAAAATGAAGTCCAAATTCTACCTACACATTGAGAAAAAAAACAAATTTAGATGCGTACAATATGTTACTTTTTATATGCTTAATTTGTCTTTTCTACATATTGACGTTGAGTTGAATTTGGACTTGAGATTTTTATGATTTATGATTTATGACGTGTATAGATATGTGATATGAATGTTAGCAATTTTTTTCATAATTTTTCATAACCATTTATGGTTTTTAACAAAATAAGAGGTCATCCCTCGAGAGTCAAAATAGTTTCCCCCAAAATGATATAAGACAAAATTTGCTATAGGACATCAAAATATTGCGGCATTTGCTGTGAGACACCCGAAGATCGTCTATTTGCTCGTGGACACTCAAAAAATATGGTAATTAGCTGACGGACATCAACAACATTATTTTATTATTTCCGATGAAAACGGAGAGAGAAACTTTAGTTAAAGACAAGTTTATCCATGGACCCACTTGTCAATCTCTCTTAATTTGTTCTTCTTCTTCCTCTCATGTCATGGTGCCCGCCCACGTCGCTCGCGCTCGTTGACGGCGCCTCCGGAGCTCGCCGCCGCCGCATCGATGTTCCCGTTCCTGTTCCGCAGCCGGATCGCCCCGATGCTCCAGCTCGCCGAGCTCCTCCGCGACCGCGGCCTCGCCGTCAACGTCGTCCACACCACCTTTAACTCCCCCAACTGTTAGATAAACTAGAATTATCTTGTCATCTGATATATGGATATGCACGGATGGTTTGTTGGTTCAGATAGATAGAAGATAGGATTAATCTAATCCCTTGTAATTAGGATCCTGAACCAGCGCCACCGCATGCATATATATTTGTAAACATCGCGTTTTGGCGCATCTCAATTAACACGAAACCTGCGTCCACCGTGACGTTTTCCTGCTCGCTTCTGTTTTTTATACCGACGCCACGCGCCGTGTTTTTATACCGATGCCACGCGCCGCCCATGCACGAGCTCCTCCCCGATGCCGTCACTGACCCCGCGCCGACCCGGTCGAGCAGATGCTGGCGCTCAACGCCGCTTGCAAGGCGCCGTTCCGTGAGGCGCTCCGGTGGGTGGTGCGGCGCGGCGGCGGCCAGGCCGCGGGGTGGAGCGAGGTGGTGTGCGCGGTCGTCGACAGGCAGTGGTACGCGCGCCATGCTCCACTGCATGCTCAGCTACTCGCGCCTCCGCTCCCGGGCACCGGCGCCATCAACGAAATCCGTGTGGGGCGGCTGCTGGGCGGCAAAGGCGAGTTCTTCCCGGGCACCGTGCGGGATGCCGCCATGCATCGTCGCCGTCGGCGGTGAACCCTGGTGATGCGCCGCCGCCGCCGCCCTGCCGTGGCTGAGCCGTCCCGGCTCGGACCGGCCACGTTGGCCGCGCGCGTCACGCCTCTGCTCAGCTCAGCAGCAAGCGCGAGGAAGAAGGGGAGAAGAAAAGAAAAGAAAGAGAGGGGCATTTTGGTACTTACACAACTCTTTCTCTCTCCATTTTAACTAGAAATAATAAAATAATAGGAGGAATATGTCCAGTAGCTAATTACAACATTTTTACCGTATCCACGAAAAGATTCACGATCTTTGGGTGTCTTATAGCAAAGGCTATAATTTTTCGGTGTCCTATAGCAAATCTTGCCATGATATAAAACAGATCGACATGATCACACACGGCCGACCGCGTGCAATGTTAGCCTTTTCATGTTACATGCTGAGAGACATCCATGTATGCAGAGTCAAGACAATACTTAATTATATGCACACGTACAATTTGAAATTGTGAATTGAGTTCATAACTTCATATATAGTAGCACGTTTATAAGCACTGGTCGGCTATTATGCCATTACAAACACTGATCACACACACAGTAATTAACACGTATAACGATAATCATTGACACGTACGACAACTGCAGCGATGAGGGGAGAACTGGTAAATCATCTGCGCCTCCTCCTCTGTACGTATCTCGCCGTTATTAATTTCACACTTACAAGTACACATCGTTGTTGCACCAATCGATCCAATATATATATGCCTTTTGCCTGCAGACATATATGTATTGCAAAGCTGCATGCATGGTGCACATGCACATGCAGCTATGCAAGTTGTGGTGCAGTGCTTGCGATCATTAGTAGTTCACCGTCGATGTGTACGACGCGCCGGGCTTCCAGCCGGAAGGGATGACGTTGCTGGCGACGAGCGTCTTGCCGGAGCTGGACGTGAGGCGGATGGAGAGCGGCGCCTGCAGCGCCGCGCCGGCGCTCAGCTTCCAGACGGCGCCCCACGACTGCTGCATCGGCGTCCAGGCGGCGCCGGCCCCTGTCTGCATGAGGTCCATCCCGGAGAGGTCGCCGTCCCCGTTCTCGTACTTGACGAGCACCGCGAAGTAGCTGGGGTTCGAGCCGGCGTCCACGGCGAAGGTGAGCATCACTCCGCCCCAGTTGCACGGCACCCTGACACGCGACAAGATCGATCAGATGATCGATTAAAGGACACAATTGCAACTGTTGCGCCGCTTGGCCGCCGTCGCTGCTCGCTGCATGCATATGGAAGACAGTGTGTAAGATGTTTACCGGTTGTACTGGATTTGGAGGACGCCGGCGGCGCGCAGCTGGTCGGCCTGGCCAGGATTCGCCATGGCACCGAACGCCGTCCCGCTCAGGTCGAAGTGGACCGGCTCGCTGAGGCACGGGCCCCCGGGGCACTCGTCGGTGAGGACCACAGTCACCGGGTTGCCCGAGCAAGCGCTATTTCCACTGCATTTCACCTGAAACATTGTTTATTAAGTTCCAATATATGCTCATTGTACATCGTATATATACGGCTGGTATTCTCTCTCAGTATATGTATATATGTAATGTGTACCTGGTAGCAAGAGCCGCAGCCCAGGCCGGACTTGTAGATGGAAGGGCTGCCGGCGGCGATCATGGACGAGAACGGTGCCTGGTCGACGGCAGCCTGGTACCCACATGCCCCACCTGTACACAAAGATATTGATTGCATTGTTGTTAAGACGCACTGCATGATATAGGCATGGATCGACTTTCTTTTCGAGAATAACGCTCATCTGATGACAACATATGTATTTAATTACCATCACTTCCAGCGCCATTAGCAGCACCATACCACGTAGCTCCGCCATTGGACCAGCTGGAGAGCTTGCGGTGGAACTCGATGGAAGCGCAAGGACGTGGAAGCAGGGTGAAAGCGGCAATGACAACGAAGGTTGACAATATCAGCTGGAACTTGGAATTCATGGCTGCTATAGCTAGCTTAGCTAACTGGGTGCTTAGCTTAACTTGCTAGGATTGTTGTTGCTTTGCAAAGATTGGGAAGATGCAAGCAGATGGTGTGTGAGGTGGCTAGGGAAAGGAGGTGTTCTATTTATAGGCAGCAGACGACGGCTTATATCCTTCCATGCATGCATATATGCAGACAAATCGCTCTGCTTTGCTTGCTCTGTTGGATAGTTCCACATTCATGCTACTAATGCACGTGGCTAGGGTCAACATACGTTAATTAAGCACAGCCGAAAAGATTGATTAGCTAATTACGTAGTAGTAGGTCGGCCCTTTTTGTGTGTAGTTCACTTGTCCAATCCTCAATTCGATCGTTATTGGGACCATGGCAGTTACCGGTATTATGTACTACCTTTCGATCAGTTTCTGCCTGCCTGGCTAGATCTAGCAAAGCTGGTTACCATTTAGCTGTAGCCCATCTTTGGTTAACTTCTACTCGTGGATGTAGCTCGTGTTGAATGTAGTATACACATATTATGCGTCATTGCACCCTGAACTCCCAAGGCCGCATGAGTTATATTTTGTTGCAACTTGCAACTAGTAGAAACTTGTATGTTTGTAGAATGATCTATAACATATTAATCTATCTAATTGAGTTTTTTTAAAATTTTTTTTCATGACCATTTAGATAACATATGTAAATAACGATGGGATATCCCCTCGATGATTTAGAATCCACTCCCATGTTATTAATACTTCCTCCATCTCATAATATAAGGCGTGCATGTATTTCAAGATTTAACCTTTAAAACATTTGACCAACACTTAGTATAATATGGAATGAATTTTATTTGTTAAAAACTATATCATTATATTGAGATTTAAATTTACTTTTATATGATTATAATTTTGTTGATACAAATTTTATAGTATATGAGAAATTATAAGCTAAATATTAGTTATGGACACCGTGCCAACTCTGATCGTGCCTTATATTATGGGATAGAGGTAATACAATTAATGTACAGTTGTGTTGATATGCAACAGAGGGTAACTGTACATGATTATAATATGTAGATACCAAATTAACAATGTCAATTACTTGCATGACGACGATGCTTTACGTTTTCCGTGTCCGGAATATATCCTGAGCAAGCTAGCTGATCTATTGGCAAAATGGAAAGTCAAAAGTTCACAGGAGATTGGCCGTTATTTCGGTTGATTACCACACGCGCGCGTGATGCGATGGTGACCGCTAAGCTTGCGCATCCCGAGGGCCGAGGCCCGAGAGACGTCTCCCCTGAAAAACCTCTCCTAGCTAGGCCTAGCGCATCATCGAGACATCGACGATCCTCCCGGCCCCCGGTCAACCGATCGATCGACCGTTTCATCCCCGGCCGCATCCCCAAATCCGCCAATCACTCGTGCCCCCCGTCAACTCTCTCCTGATCAACGAGCGACGCCCCGTCGGCTCCCGCGAGTGAAGCATCGTGATTCGGGGCAGCTTTGCCGGGCCATGGCGTACGTACGTCCCGATCAGATCAGCCACGACTCTCTCTACCACTGCGAGAATCAGGCGCGCGGACCGCGCGTGCGTGGACTTTCGTAAGTCACAGCGGCGGCCAACATGCATGTGCTTGGCCGGCGGCCGGGCGGGCGGGCTCCTGGTGCATGCCATGCATGAATGTAGCTAGCTGCACGTACGCCTGCACACCGTCGATCGATCGGTCGCGATCGATGCATGCGCATGTGTGGGATGACGAAATTAAGGTTGAGTATTGTGGTCGCGTCAAAAAATCGCTGGAGTGCTCGGGTGGCTAGTTAATTTTTTCCGCCTTGATTTCTGCTATTAACCCGTGAGTCCCGCCATACCGGTGAATCGGCACCGCACGTACGGTATGAAGCCAAAATGCTACTCCCTTCCGTCCTAAAATATAAGCATCTTTTATCCTGACACGGTCTCCGAAATACTACTTTGACCAATAATATATATAAAAATATGATGTTTTAAATAAAAATAGTTGCATATTATGATAGTTTGTTTAATGATAAATCTAGTTACATCAATTTTACATTATTGACCTTTTTTATTTCTTTGAAGTTAAAAATGTTTGACTTGTCACTATGCTAAAATTAAATGCTTATATTTTGGGACGGAGGGAGTAATTCGCTAGTGCTGGTTGTAGGAATAAGTTCACTAACCGTCCCTCAACTTTACGTTGAGTTTGTTTGATATGCCTTACGTCCAATACCAGAAAATCTTCATCACCTCCAAACTATATAAAACCGTGCAATTTGGGTCCGATAGCAGTTGGATACCCAGTTTCGTTGACGTGGCATCCTAATCAGCAAAAAATAAAAAAAAATGAGGGATCCACGTGTAAGTGAAGTAGAAGAAAATGTGGGGCCGGCATGTCAGCCCCATAATCTTTCTTTTCTTCCCAAGCCTGTGATAGCTGGTGGGAGGGGCGGCGGGAGAGAGGAGAGGAGGGGAGAGAGGCCGCCGGTCGTACCGGTGGGAGAAGGGGGAGAAGAGGCCAGCCGCGCCGACGGGTGAGAGGGGAGAGGCCGCCGGTCTCCTCCAGGCGGAGATCCTCAGCCCAGACACTAACTCCTGGATGGGCGCTACCACCTTGCTGCCGGCGGCGGTGCGGCGCCGTCGCCACGTCCGTAGCACGCAGGCGGCGAGGGACGGTAGAGAAGCCGAGCATGCGGGAGACAACAGCGTAGGTGGCGTCTTCGGCCTTTCGGTAACATGAGGACGCGTGGAACGACTCCGACGAGGGCACGGAGATGGTGAAGGCGAGGTTCTTCGGGAGCACGGACACCATGATGTCACCCAACTCGCCTAGGCTCGTCGTCGTGATGCCGCGGGAGAGGGGAGAGGTGGCCAGCCGTACCGGCGAGAGAAGTGGGAGAGGAGACTGGCAGGAGAGGGGGAGAGGAGGAGGTCGAATTCGTCGTTGTCGTCTCCCGATAAAACCCCAAGCGTGTGGTTGTCATCCTCTCCCGGCCTACTCCGCCCACTGCATCGTCATTGTCCTCGCTGTCTGCCGCGCCATCCTCCCATAGAGTGTCCTCTGCCGTTCTCTGCACCCCACCGCCGCCACCCCTCTCCACATATCGCTTGCTCTGTCCTGCCAGCTTCGTGCGCTGCCGATCCGCCTGACCTGCTCGTGGCATGGGGAGAGAGGATAGTGAGAGTGGGGAGGAGTGAGGATGACAAGTGGGCCCCATAATTTTTTATTCCTTCCTTGCTGATTAGCATGACACTTCAGCGAAACCACTCATATATACTGCCATGGGACCTATTTTACACGATTTTGAACATTTAAGGGGTAGACATTTCTGGTATTGGGGATTGGGGATGTCAGATAAACTTGACATAAAGTTGAGGGATGGTAGGTGAACTTATTCCATATAGATATCATAGATTATCCTGCTGGGCTGCTGCTGCCGTCGTCTGCTAGTGGCACACTATTCTAGGCCTCTCGATCGGGTGTGAGGCCGCCTGCCCATGAGGGCCTTATGTGGGCCCATTAGCATTTAACCCACCCATGGATGAAACAGGAACTTTAGCCCTAAAGGGTGCCTAACCCCCCTCCGAGGGGAGGACCGACCGTTGCTCGGGTGGCTAGCTACGCGTGTGTCCGGGCAGCCCACGCGAGTTCGATCCATGGGATCGCAACTCGCGTGTCCCGCTAGTGGATTTTTCCAAATTTCCCCGGGATCAATTTCAGTTGGTCCTAGTTAGGTAATAGGGTACACACGCGTGCGCGTTCAGTGGTACTTCACGTTTCCTGTGCGCGTTCAGTGGTACTTCACTGTGGCCTAGTGTCTCCAATCTCAATCCTAGTGTGTGTTGTGGTGTGGTGTTGTGTGTGTTCGTATGCGTCTTGAGTTGTACAGTCTAAAAAAACTTTTGTCCGAGGGATGTTTTTATTTAGAGAAAATTAGAAAAGCCAACCCAGATATCATTATGAGTTTGATATTCTCCCCCTCTTTAAGACAATTGTTGCAAATATCCTCCTCCTAATTCACCTTGTTTTGATATTCCTCTCAATTACCGATGTTCATGTTTTTTTTTGCTCTCTTTCCAGAGTCTTTTACCCCCTATGCCATTAAGAAAGTTGGAGGTTACGTGTGTGCCACAAAAAAGTTTTGAGTCGCTTGTATGCCATGACACAAACTTTCTTTTACCTGTGCGCCACTTTGGATGGAATCAACACTAACGGAGATTAACGGAGGTTTGAAAGATCTATTTTGCCCTTGCTCTATTTCAGCCACTTTGGATGGAACATTTGGAAGAGAAATCGGCAGCGGCGGCTACCGGCGGCGGCGGCGGGAGGCGCGCCGCCGGATAGACGAGGCGAGGCAGCGGCGGCGGCATGCCGGCGACGGCGACGACCGGCGATGGCGGCGGCGGCGGCGTGCCGGCAACGGCGATGACTAGCGGCGGCGGCGGTGTGCTAGGCTAGGGCACCGGAGAAATTGCACGGGAGAGTAGTGAGATGAAAATGCTTCAGGGGCAATTTAGTCATTTTTATACGTGGGTCCCACATGTCAGAGCTCATTATCTAACAGAAGGTGGATGGAATGGCACACGGGTAAACGAAAGTTTGTGTCATGGCATATAGGTGACTCAAAACTTTTTTGTGGCACACGCGTAACCTCCAACTTTCTTAATGGCATAGGGGTAAAAGACTCCTCTTTCCATGTGTTATATGACTTAGTGCATCTCTTTATGTACATATCCCAAACATATCTTATTTCTCAGTGACATAAACTGCACCGAGCTCATCTTCCTTTTCTTGAATCTACTAAAGAAAATCAACCGCTTGAACCCCATGAAGCAAACACAACAACTCATCTTCCAGTAATCAAGATGCGAAGACCACCACTGTCCAACGACGTGTTAGACGCCATGAGTCAGAATGCCACGGTCGTATCATATAGGGCATGCATGGCCGATATGATGACAACCACGGCTTCTTGCTTATTGTTATCCATACAAGTGATATGGGGTTTGTGTTACGAGAATGGGTGAGCAACGGCAATTTGGGGTTGGGGGGGGGGAGAGGAATCTTAAACCAAGGTGAATTAGGAAGGAGTATTTGAAACAAATCATCTTATAGAAGGGAATCTCAAACTCAGGGTGATATTAATTTGAGGTGGTTTCTGTAATTCTCCTTTTTACTTTTCTTGACACCACCTGTTGTGTGTTTTTTTTAAAAAAAAAGGAACACCACCAGACGATGCGATATTTCATATTGATATAGAAATTTTTTTTTTACAAAACTACAATCCTGTGAGACTATAAAAAGAAAAAAAAAACAAAACACACCGACATCACCAACACACTCCAAGAAACTAAGACCACACCGATCGCTGCTATGCGTGACAAGGCGTTGCTAATGTGCAACAAAGTCACCACTGAACTGCCAAATCAAACTCCAAACAGCTGAAGAAGTGACCTCCTAGACACCCAGTGAGAAGGGATACATAAGAAAAGGGTGAGAGAAAATAAGATTACCTGTCCTTTGAAACAAATCTGCCGCCATCTAAGAGTGCCAACCTAGTATCATTCTTGAACTCTCAAGCCAAGAAATTGTATATGCACAACATAATTGAAGCCTAAGAGCAATGACTCCTAGAGAAAAAAAAAGTAAAATTGCAAAGGAAATGATGATCATATAATTGCGGAAGCCACAAAATAGAGAAACAATAAGCTGATTCAGCCCGATCTGAATTGAAATATGACGATACAAACGTGCGCAGCAAATTAATTGATAGTACAGCAGCATGACCAGTGTTGTAACAATATAACTTTAATATAACTTTTATATACTGTGATTACATATACTTCCTCCGGCTATATAATCCTCGATGTTTTGGATAATGATATGGCCTCCAAAATGAGGGTTGCTAGAGAACGGCATACCTTTTAATTCTCATTTTGGATACTACGCGTGCATCTCGTTTAGGCTTTGTACCTGAGTCCGAGGACGAGGCGTGTGGAGGCGACCCCAACTCCGAGCCGTCTCCTGACGGCTGCGTCGTCCCTGACTTCGAGGATGAGGCGTGTGGTAGCGACCCCGACTCCGAGCTGCCTCCCGACGGCTGCATCGTCCCTGACTCCGAGGACGAGGCGTGTGGCGGTGACCCTGACTCCGAGCTGCCTCCTAACGGCGGCTTTGTCCCTAAATCCGAGGAGAAGGCGTGTGGCGGTGACCCTACTCCGAACCACCTCCTGACGGCTGCATCCTCCCTGAATTCGAGGATGAGGCGTGTGGCGGCAACCCCGACTCCGAGCTGCCTCCCGACAGCTGCTCCATCCCTCGTGGGAATGTGATCATGTGGGGCCGGATGACACTGGCCAGATAGAGTTTGACATCCTTTGCACACGTAAAAGGTGATTTAGGGTGTGTTTAGTTGACGAAAAGAAAATTTTTTGAATGTCACATCGAACGTTTAACCGGATATCTGAAGAGATTTTTGGACACGAATGGAAATACTAATTTCATAACTCGCATGGAAACTACGAGACGAATCTTTTGAGCCTAATTAAGCCGCCATTAGCATATATGGGTTACTGTAGCACTTATGGCTAATCATGGACTAATTAGGCTCAAAAAAATCTGTCTCGCGATTTCCATGCAAAATGTGCAATTAGTTTTTCTTTTTATTTATATTTAATGCTTCATACATATATCCAAAGATTCGATGCAACGTTTTTGGAAAAAATATTTTAGGAACTAACCCGGGCCTTAGTTGTAGGATATATTCGTTTACTGTCCCACTATAACGGGGGGATAGTGTCCCATAATTTTTCTCCTCCAAAATATATGTTTGCTTATATTTTCCTATTGTAATACATATAATAAATAGAAGTAAGACAAATCTATATATCTTCTTGTTCAGTAACTTTCAACTAAATACTTTTATAATTATTAATAGTGAAATCTATAAAAATTTAAAGAATCATGGAATCTAAGGGAGGAAGTTGCATGAAATTATTGGTGCTCAAAGTTTGAACAGCCACGATAATTTACTTCTTCCGTCTTAAAAAGATAACTTAGTACCAAGATATAATATATCCTGGTATAACGAATCTAGATAGATATAGAGAAAGTTGTAGTTGGATGTGTATATAATAGTACGAGTTTGGTTTTATGGACCGAGAGTTCCCACCATTTTAAACAACAATTTTTCCTACCATCAGATTGGTATCCGGTGGCTGAGATCTGTACCAACTCTACAACATAACCATCCCCCTCCGCAAAGATTGGCATGGGCCTCATCGTCGCCATCGCCGCCGCCCGCCGGCGAGTCCAGCCGGTCTCCCGTCTCCTTCTCCTCCCAATGCCACCAACCGTTTCCTACCCCCGATGCCTCCGCCGCCCTCTTCCACCCTACCGGCGCCATCACCATCACCATCCCCGCCCCTGAACCCCCTCTCAACCCGCATCCCCAACCCAAAGAAAACCTAATCCAGCTTGCTTGCCGGAGTTCGGTGGCCGCGGGAGTCACCTTAGAAGGAGATGAAGAAGTCACTTCAAAAATCTCTGCGTGATCCGATGGTTAAAAGTTTCGACCAAGGTCTCCCAAGGTACGATTTGCGATATTTTTACCAATTCCGATTTCTTTAGATATATCTAAGATGTTGCTTTACCAATTACCAGGCATAGAATATGTCTCTGAAACAATTTTAGATTAGAATCTCGATGAACTAGTCCCTTTTGGACCTTCAACTGATGAGCATTTTACTGTTAATGGTAGCTGGAGCCATCATGTTGTCTGTGATAGGTTGTTCTGTAATATATAATGCTACGGCATAAACAGATGTTTTCGATGGAACATGTTTGTTTTCTTCTTTTATAGAAATGAGCTTTGTTCCTTGTTTAATTGTTTATATCCTAGATATTATTATATTCTTGATGTATTCTTCATAGTTTTTTTATGGGAACTATGGCAAGCTTTCACTGGCTTGAACTTTATTGCACAAAAATGGACCACACTTTAGAAATCTAGCTATACATAGGTGCATTGGAGGATCGTATTCTTCATTGTTACTATATACACTATTAATCGGGAACAGAAGAATGTAATTTTGAATGTTTCAATGTCTCAGTGGGAGGCCGCCTTTGTGGTCACCTTAAGCTTGTTGTTTTGCATCCATGGTCAACTAGACAATCTTGGTAAGCCCTCTTCTCTTGTATTATGTATAGAGTTGAACTGATTTCTCATATTGATCTTCATATGTTGCTTTGGCAGGTTTCATAAGCATCGACTGTGGATATATCACGAGGCCAAGCTACCCAGATTTCAAGACAAATCTAACATATGTAGCCGATGTGGGCTTCACAAATACAGGGTTTATTCACACTGTTGATGTTGGCAACCTGCAGAGGGATCTTGCACAACGGTACACAACTGTCCGCTACTTTCCCAATGGAACTCGCAACTGCTATACGCTCAAGCAGCTAACACGAGGTGGCAAGTATCTTGTGAGGGCCACCTTTGGGTATGGCAACTACGATGCTTTCAACTCACCTCCTGCCTTTGATCTCTATCTTGGGGCCAACTACTGGGTCAAGGTGAACATTACCAACTCCAGCAGAGCATATGTCCATGAGACGATTGCAGTGTCTCCTTCTGAATTCTTGCAGGTTTGCTTGGTAAACACTGGGTCAGGAACTCCTTTCATCTCAGGGCTTGACCTAAGGCCAATGTGGCACAATGTGGCACAATCTCTAGTTTTGCTCAGCTTTTTCCGTGAAACGGTCAGTTTTGGCTTCAATCGCTTCCATTTTGGAACTGATGAGCACCACATTAGGTACCCAGTTGATCGCTACGACCGCTTCTGGCAGAGGTATGAAGACATTCCTGGCTGGGAAGATGTTCCTGACAAAATCAATGGGACAGTCAAGAGCCCCCAAAACGACACCTATGGTGCACCTTCTGATCTTATGCGTAGTGCATCTACTGCGGTGAATGCCTCAAGGATGGACCTGCCATGGAGTTCTGATGCATCCATGGATGTTGGCATCGGCCCCGAGTACATTGTTGTGCTATACTTTGCCGAGGTGCAGGCTATCTCAGATAACTTGTTACGGCAGTTCCTTGTTTCTGTGGATAACACCCCGCTGGCTGCTGCATTCAGCCCACGGCACATGTTGGCTGATGTTTTCTCGGGAACTGTGCTAGGCTCAGACCAGCATAGCATCTCCCTCATTACAACAATAATCTCTGACCTTCCACCTTTGATTAGTGCCATGGAGATATTCTTAGGGCGGACACTGAATGAGTCTTCCACTGGCTCCTCTGATGGTATGTAGCATGAATTATAACTTTTACAACATTTTTTCCCTTCCCAATCAATCGACATGCTTGTTCATCTGTCTGTTTGTCTGTGTATTGCTACCGCCATATTTTAATATATGATGTTTAAGACAAGCTAATTAAGCCTTTTTTGCCTAATTAGCTTGTTCTAAACATGATATATTAAAATAAGGAGGTAATATGTCATTAAATCATGATAAAAAGTAGTTCACTCTTTACCTGTATTTTCCTCCGCTTTATACTTGCTTGCTATATATCTACAGCCATTGCCATGATGACTATACAGACAAAGTATTCTGTGAAGAGGAACTGGGAGGGTGATCCTTGTGCTCCCGAAGCTTTTGTATGGGATGGATTGAGCTGCATTCATACTTCCATCGGAGACATCCAATATAATCCTAGGGGTTTGCACAGAATAACAGCTTTGTGAGTTAATTCTGCATGCACGATCAATATCAGAACATGCACGATCAATATCACAGCATGCATATATATGCTGCCAGAAGTTTTATTGACTTGCACAATTTCATTCAACAGAAAGCTAAGAGAAAGAAAAAATGAAAATCACACAGTGTACATTTTTCTTTTGACTTTAATACTTTGATCTTAACTGCAGGAACTTGTCATTCAGCGAATTGATTGGTGATATTGATGCTTCCTTTGGTCAGCTTTTGTTGCTCCGACACTTGTACGTAATGCATACTACTATATATCATTTCAGGCATACATTTTCCAACACTTTTAGTGTGATCATTAGTAGAAGTTGCAGACATGTATGTCAACTTGTAACGTTGAGTTGAGTCATCATGCCACCGAGACTAGTCATTTTGTATATATTATGGTATAGTTGCTTCTTCTACATGGTTCTGCTTGGTGTGGATCCAGAGAGGAAAATATAGTAGAAAAGCAGATAAAAGGAGTAGCGAAAACAGATTGGGCAAGAGATAAGGAGAAATGGGAAGAAAATGGAAGAGGGCAGAGCTATCGTGTGAGCAGACAGCATGATTGCAGAGTATTAGAGCATAGAACAGAATTGAGAATAGAGGGATAATATAGCATGTCCTGTCCAGGTCCAACCGCTACTATGTATTGTGCTGTAGCCAGACGTTGGAGACGCTTAGTCCAAGCTTAGCTAAAGACATGGCATTATGCCTGCATATTAGTACAATTCAAGCAATTTATTCTCTTCATTGTGTTTCAAATAATAACATAACACTACAGCGTTTTTATTTTTTGGCAACTCAACCCATCATGCTGCTATGTTTGCAGGGATCTATCTTACAATAACCTGTCAGGATCAATACCTGACTTTCTGGGTCAAATGCCATTGCTTACCTTTCTGTACGTTCTACGCTTCCATTTAATCTATCCTTTTCAAAATTAGTGTAAGCTCTCTAGCAAATAATACTGTATATTTGGATACTGTAACGCACAAAACTATAGTATTTTGATATATAGTTCTCTTCTGTCATAGGGATTTGTCAAGCAATAACCTCAGTGGAACAGTTCCAACTAGTCTGCAAGAAAAATCTGACAGTGGGCAGATGATACTAAAGTTTGTACTTGTTTCTCATATCTTTTTGATGGAGGAAACTCATTATATTTCATACTATTTATAATTTTATTGCATTGAATTGCTGTTATCTTTTATGTGTCAAACAAGATTGCAGGCAGTCTTTTGCAAATTACCCTTTGCAATTTGGCGCCCTGTAATTAGAGGCTATAGTTGGATTCTTGATTGAAATTTAATCACCTAAAATCTCGCCAATTTACCTGGAATTATATTAATTGTGATCTCTTACATGTATGCCAATCGCCGTTCATTCTGTTTGCTAGGACTGGAAATAACCCCAACCTGTGTGGAAATCATACATGCGACCCCATTTCTAACAAAAACAAGAGGAACAAATTTATAGGTTTTGTAATAGCTGCTGCCATAGTAGCTACGGTGTTCGCGCTGTCCCTATCTGCACTTTTCATTTGGTACAGGAGAAGGAAGACAAACCCAGGTAACTGTAGCTAAATTACCAGTATATTGATAACATCGTAGGGATTCATTTGGCTAAAGATGCAGCAGCATTTATTCTGCACACTAAGTGCTATTTAAAATGGATGAGTGACTATGAATGCGTGAATGTCTCTCAAATCCAGATGTGCTTCCTGAAGCTGATCCATACAAGAGTCGGAGGTTCAAGTACAAGGAACTCCAAGTCATCACGAATGACTGGAGAAATGTAATTGGGGAGGGTGGATTTGGTCATGTCTATGCTGGTCAATTGGAGGATGTAACTGACGTTGCTGTCAAGGTTGAATCACAAACATCTTTGCGAGGGAATCATAAGCAGTTTCTGGCAGAGGTATGTACGAAGACACCAATTGTAGTACAGTTTGATGCATGCATGGCCTAATCTATATTATGTATCATTGGATCATTAGAAATAGTGTAAATGTAACCATGTGTATCTTGCAGGTTCAACACCTGACCAGGGTTCATCATAAGAACTTGGTGTCCTTAATTGGCTACTGTAACGACAAGAAACATCGATGCCTTGTCTATGAATACATGGATGGGGGAACCCTGGAGGGCCGGCTCAGAGGTCGGTAGCTAGTCACATTAAATTTTTACCCCCACAATACTCTAGGCAGCATTTCATAAACCACAGTACTAGGCTTGTTTGACACTGCTGCAATATTCATATGTGGCCTCTTCTCAACCATTGATCAAACAAAACATACTCTAATTACGCACAGTAGGAATTCACACATTAGTCAAAACAAGATAGAAAGCATTGTATGATTAGTTAATGGTTTACTTTTTTAATTAAAAATGAGTCCTTATGTACGTGTCATGAAGCATCACAGGAAAAATAAATTTGGAACTAAAAACAGTTTCTATTCAAGTTAAAAAAATATATAAAAGAAGGAAGAAAACAATATAAAATATAGTTTCAGAATTTTCAAAAGGCCCATCTGTTCTTGTTCACAGGTCGTGAAGATCCACCTGAACCACCCCTTACCTGGCTGCAACGCGTTAACATTGCACTAGGATCTGCCAACGGTACTGCGCATACCCAGAAATTTTAGTTAATTTGCATATCAGTTTTAAATAGTGCAAATTTTAGTTTACTGTGCCTAGTATCCCATGTTTGAAATAATTATACAAACACATGCGTGCAGGATTAAATTACCTGCACACGATGTGCAGTCCACGGTTGATTCACAGGGATGTCAAGGCGGGAAACATCCTTCTGACAGCAAACCTTGAAGCAAAGATATCTGACTTTGGGTTGACAAGGCCTTCCATCCATGGGACAGTGGAAACACGCACCATCACCCAACTGGCTGGCACTCCAGGATACATGGACCCAGAGTATATAACTATCTACTTGTTAATTCCTGACTACCTGTGTTAGTTTAGTACCATTCATAATATTTTGTTCAGGTCATTGTCAGCAGTAACCATGAGCGTGCATTGCATATATGCTTTTTAGATCCCTTCAAGCTAGTCATCCAAGTGAGAGCAACGACGTGTACAGCTTCGGAGTTGTTCTTATGGTGGTCATCACAGGGAGAACAGCGATCGTCACCATCAATGGCACAGAGAAGAACCTTGCACAGTGTGTGCGTGACTGGCTTTCAAGCGGAAGAGGAATCGAGGCTATCGCTGATCCGATGATACGAGATGATTGCAATCTCAGCTCTGTAGAGATGGTGGCACAATTGGCACTGGATTGCACGGAGCCCGCTGGGCAGGACCGGCCAACTATGGCGGATGTTGTGACCACACTGACGGAGAGCTTGCAACTGGAGATGTCGTGGTCGTCGCCGCACTCCATGAGATCCAGCACCACCATCTCATCATCAGCTGGGTTCACCGGTTCAGGGCGTGCTGATCATGACGCCGCTGCTGACTCCATTGCCGTGCTTCAAGTAGAACAGGCCGTCGTGGAAACATCAACAAGGTACGTAACATGCGAATGATGGCCTGTGGAATTACTCGGGAATGTGTTAATATGTCATGAACCCTACGTCTAGTACTCGCGTTTGATTGGCATGAAATTCTTCCTGTATTTGGGCACGAAATGTTTCCTCCTGTTAAATCACTGGTTTCTGTTACTTTTGGTGAACAGAGGGTGCTCTGTTTTTGCCTGAGTGATCATTTCTATCTTTCTTAATGGTATGTATCATCATATCATCCTTCAGTTCCCAAACCAATCAACTGTATATGCAGGGAATACATGCATATATCCAACGAGCCATAGAGTGTTGATAAAAATTGTGAAGGAACTGATGGGGCTCTGATATAACACAGACAATAGTGTGCCATGGGATTTTACTTGCTAACTGAAGGAACGCATCACAAGATGGACAGTATCAGAGCTAGATTCTTTTGGAAGGGATTAGAGGATTAAAAGAGATATCACATACGGCACACTATGTTGCCCAAAGGAATTTGGAGGGCTGGGATTTATAAATACTGGAGCTATGAATGCATATCTGCTTTGTAAGTGGATCTTCATATTAGAATAGGGTTCAGAAGAGCCATGCTGTCAACTGCTTAGAGAGAAATACTATATCGGTTTCAAAATATAAGTATTTCTAGGTTTTTTTTAGTAAGAATTAAGATGGAAAAATATTTTCTTTTAGCCCCTTCTGTAGTTGCATTTTGAATTTTGAATTACTTAAGAGTCCCTTCCCAAGCATCTCGTTGGCTAAAACTTGTATAGATTCTGTGATATAAATTTTGAATCTGCTTATATTTTTGGAAGAGAGAAAGAAAGAGAGTAAATTAGTGATGATTGATGCCTCTTTCAGTCGAATGCTTCAGGGGCTTCACAATTCTGGATAGGGCTCCACGCAGTCAAACGTTGGATGAACTCATGAACACCGGAAGCGAGTTCTCCATACATGGCCAGTATGTCTGGTTACCTTGAAGCAGCTGTTAAATAGATATGTGCAAATGGAGAATGGGACATTCAGCTTCACAGGACACTTGGTGAATCTGAGTTGAGGAGCTGGAATGAACTGCAAAATATTCTGGATATGAAACAAGAGATCATTGTTATTTTTTCGAACACGCTTTAAGCGTCGATGTATTAGAAGCTATCAAAGTTCATTTACACGACCGCACCATATGCTAGCAGCAGGCACCGCCACCAGAACGTTGTACAAAATGCAAAAGTTTAGCGGTGCAAGCTAAAGTTTCAGGGAAGAATTCAAGCGGCAGCCTAGCTTAAGAAAATGAAATGGCTAAGAGAACCACACTCTAAGCTATGTCGGGGAAAGTGAGACAGTTAACCACACCTACAGTGTGTGGCTATATGCGCTCCTTCACAGTTTATGTGCTGTTGTTTGAGAAATGCATACAAATGGCGAAACCTACCAACCTTGCTTGATAACTTCAGAACTGTGATTCTTTTTTTAGCAAATTTGGAGTTCAATTTGGATCAGCTTCAGAACTTTAAAGGAGTTTGGGCGATTCGGAGAGAGTTGGTTAGCCTGCAGTCTAGTTGGATCGATTTTCAAACAAATCAGCACAGAAATCATATTAATCTACTCTAGACATAAAGGTACAGAAAAATAACTTCAGTGATTTCTGTCGACTGCGTCCTCTCAATCGACCATATATACTTTTATCAGAGGGTTAGTTGGATCCATGCCACTATAAATATGTCATTTTAGATAAATGCCACTACTATTCACGATATCGGTTACGTGCTACTCAACTTTTCTTCCTTCCCGTTAATGTGGAAATGGATACTTCCCGCTCCCACGTCTATGTTGGCCTCCGAGGTGCTAGGAAACGGACACCCCAGGATAACTGGCGTCTCTTTATCTGACTCCATATCCAGTATCACGAAGTCAACCGGGATGAAGAAATCCCGTATCTTAACCGGCACATCCTCCGCTATCCCAGCTGGGTAACGGACCGATGAATCAGCCAGTAGCAGGCGCATCTGTTTTGGTGCCAACACCGTGAAGTTGAGCTTGTTGAAAACCTCCTTGGGCATGACGCTTACGCTAGCTCAAAAGTCGCAGAGGGCCTAATCAAATTTTTGTGTCCTGATCGAGCAAGTGATCATGGGACACCCCAGATCCTTCTTCTTTTTGGGGAGCTTGTGGAGTATGGCATTGCTGTATTCCTCCATCAGCTTGACCACCTCAGTTGTCGGTAGTGGCCTCTTGTTGTTGAGGATATCCTTGAGATACCGTGCATAGGTGGGCTCTTGCATGGCATCCAACAGCGGCACGTGTATGTGGATCTTTTGGATCACCTCAACAAAACGAACGAACTGCTCGTCCACTGATAGCTTCTTGTGTCTCTGGGGAATGGCAGTAGCCTTGTGTTGCAATACTCCTGCGGCACAATCCTCTCAGGTTGAGTTATCTCCTCTATCGCAGTTGTGTTGTTAAGCGACGCTTCCTAGCTGTTGTTGCTGCTCCTTGTTCCTGCAGAGTTAGGATACGGTGGATCTCGAGTGGACTTACCTCCCCTCGTGGTGATCGTCTTAACATTTTCAACGGAAGGTTCCGGTTGCTTCAGAATCCTCCCTGATTCATTAGCGGGAACTAAGGCAGCTAGCTGCGCCAGATGTGTTTGTATCATCTTATTAAAACTTAGCTGGTTTTGAAATGCGGAAGCAAAACCGTCTAACTTAACATTTATGTTTTCTAAAATCTTATCATTGGTAGCCATCTTTTTACTAAGAGCATTAGTGGTTTTGGCTTGCACAAAAACAAGATCTTTCAAGGAAGGCTGGTTAGAAAAGTTATCGCTGTTATTGCCTCCTTGGAAATATGGGTGGGGCTGGTTCCACCCCTGGCCTCCTTGTGGACGGAACCCGTTGTTGTTGTTCCCCATGAACATTGCCTCTTCATGGGTTTTCGGAGAATGACCCATGTTGCCACAAACTTCACACGTAACGTGTGAATCCAAGGCCTTAACGGTGCCTTGAGGCTTCTTCTCATGTTCATCCAACCGCTTCATGAGAAGGTCCAGCTTTGCAGCGAGCATTTCCGTCTCCTTGACGGTGTGCATGACTTGCTGACGGGACTGGAGTTGTTCTTCGCTCCAGCCCATGTTGGACACTATCTTTTCTATAAGCTCGACGGCTCCACTGACTGTCTTAGAAAAGAAGGCTCCTCTAGCTGCCGTGTCCAAGTGGTCACGGGACGTGGGTGTGAGCCCATTGTAGAAGCTTTGGAGTATTAGCTAGGCATCCATCCCATGATGAGGACAGGCGGCTACATACTCTTGGAGCCGTTCCCAAGCTTCGGGAATTGATTGGAATCTAGAAATCCTTCCATGAATGGCGTTAGTTTTGCCCATCGGGAAGAATTTAGACAAGAATGCTGTAGAGCATCTGTCCCAAGTGTTGATCGTAGCACGGTTAACATAAAACCACTGCTTTGCTTTCCCCACGAGGGAGAAGGGAAACAACCTGATTCTAACGGCATCTGGGATGACGCCTTTTACTGTGTATGTGCTGCAGATCTCTAGGAACTGTTGCAGGTGTGCATGGGCATCTTCATAAGAGAACTGCGTAAGATCATAAAAGATATGTTCAATAGAACAAGGGTGCATATAAAGGTAAATAGCTAGTCTTATACCGATTCTAATCCCAGATGGAAAAGTCTTACAACAAAATGGCTACTTCCAGTAGCTGGATATTAACATAATACTAGAGTTGCTAGTGGTTCTACTGCTGGTCGGTAGGTCCAACAGCATGGGTAGGTCCAGTAGCATGGGTATGAAGAGGACCACTATCTAGCTTCTGATCTTCACCAGCGTCGTTGTCATCCTGTTGGCCCCGCGCAGCTGGAATTGAATTAAACAGAAATGAGTTGCATATGGTTAATGCTCTATAACAAGAATCAGCCGAGAAAATTGATCAAAAGAGACTCTATAATAAGTCACATCATCAAGATTCAGACTCCTAGCGTTACATGGTACCGAACCACATCCCATGAACGTTGACTTAGTGGTGGCAGCAACCACAGATGTAGCTTTGTGCTTGAGGGACTCTATCAGGGACAGTGCAACCTCGCCCGCCTGCTCAAGAGCTTGGAGAATCCTTTTAGCGTATATGAATCGGCTGCCAGCAGCAAGAGCAGCCATCCTTGTCTTCTGCACCTCCGATCTGGCCTCCCCCGCCATCTCTGCTATATCAAACGCTGATTTTGCATCCTCAAATATGGAGAGCTTCACCTCAGCCTCCTTGCGCATCCTCTCAATGCTGACATGCAACTCATCCTTGCTACGTGCAATTTGCTGCCGGGAGTGGGACAGAACCTCCTTGAGGCAGTTGGCCTCTTCGAAGGAGTCAAGCTTACACCTTAATTGATTGGCATTTGTGATGAATAGGCGTACACCTCTGCACGACCTCGGCCCTTCGCAGCCACCTTGCTAATATTGCATGCGTCGAACATGATCTCCCCACCCTTCCACTGCTCGACGCGTGCAGAGGTGTACGCCTGTTTATTACAAATGCCAATCAATTAAGGTGTAAGCTTGACTCCTTCGAAGAGGTCAACCGCCTCAAGGAGGTTCTATCCCACTCAGCAGCAGATTCCACGTAGCAAGGATGAGTTGCTTGTCAGCATTGAGAGGATGCGCAAGGAGGCTGAGGTGAAGCTCTCCATATTTGAGGATGCAAAATCAGCGTTTGATACGACAGAGATGGCGGGGGAGGCCGGATCGGAGGTGGAGAGGACGAGGATGGCCACTCTTGCTGCTGGCAACCAATTCATAGATGCTAAAAGGATTCTCAAAGACCTTGAGCAGGCGGGCGAGGTTGCACTATCCCTGATAGAGTCCCTCAAGCACAAAGCTACATCTGTGGTTGGTGCCACCACTAAGTCAATGTTCATGGGATGTGGTTCGGTGCCAGGTAACGCTAGGAGTCAGAATCTTGATGATGTGACTTGTTATAGAGTCTCTTTTGATCAATTTTCTTGGTTGATTCTTGTTATAGAGCATTAACCATATGCAACTATTTTCTGTTTAATTCAATTCCAGCTCCGGGGGGCCAACAGGATGACAACAACGCTGGTGAAGATCAGAAGCTAGATAATGGTCATCTTCATACCCGTGCTTCTGGACCTACCCATGCTGTTGGACCTACCGACCAGCAGTAGAACCACTAGCAACTCTAGTACTATGTTAATATCCAGCTACTGGAAGTAGCTATTTTGCTGTAAGCCTTTTCCATCTGGGACTAGACTCAGTATAAGACTAGCTATTAACCTTTATATGCACCCATGTTCTATTCAACATATCTTTTACGATATTTTGCAGATCTCTAGCACCCTTGGTTGCTGTATTTATGGGAAAGGGTTCCCAAAAATAAATTAGCTTGAAAGCAATTAAAGAGTTTGCTAACGATAACGATATGATGTGAGATGTAGTTCCTAGGGAGATGGAGCCATCAAAGAATACGAACTGTTCCGGTTGCCAGAACCGACCAAGACACCTTGGCAACCAGAACATTTCGTCATTTTTTGATAACTAAGGAACTTTAAATATATGAGTTAGGGTAATCAAGATATACATGTTTAGTATTGTCTTTTAACTTTCTTGCCGTACACCAGTTATTTAGGAAATGTCTCAGCAAGGTGAGCCCACGTCAGCGAGAACTAGTGGGACAACATCGAGCCGGAACCCTAGGATCCAGAATAAAATTCCTAAGGAAAGATACACCTGCATCTCCTCATTTAGTTCCTAGGTTATCAAACCATCACATAATACGAAGTGCATGGGGAATTATGTTGGTTTGGTCGGGGTAGTCCATAGATGGAACCGACCAAGACACCATAGTTCTCCATGCACTTCGAAATCTGTCATTTTTTTTTTGATAATTAAGGAACTTAGGGGTTAAGTGCAATTGTCTATTTATTTTTAGTTTGTAGGTTATCAAACCATCACAGAAAATAATTATATTGCACATCTAATAAAAATTCACCTTCAAAGGATATCAATGGAAAAACCCATAGAAGCGCAACCCACGGGTGACAAGGGTAAGGAAACTCAGGCCGTCGTCGAGGAAGATATTTGCACGCAAGTAGTCGCGGAGGAATCGTCGTTGTCAAGCTTCAGTGAAGCAGAGAGTGGATCGTATCACTCACCGAGTGACCCCCATCCTTCTCTTGCAAGGAAGAGAAAGGGCGGGAGCAACAATGAAGAAGTTGACTCCGACTACAGCCCTCGCGAACCGGTGGTACGTAATATATTATATATGTTTAGTTCCAATCCTATTAAGGACATACTATGGATTTTAACTGAAGTCACGTGAAATGCAAATATAGAAGAATGCTCCACGTTGCTCTAAAAGGAAAGCCCAAGTCGCACCCGAAGCTGAAGCTGAAACTAGAGCTGTCATGCTCATCACAACTTCAAGTAAACCAAAGAAAAGAAGGGGCGAGCGAGGGAAGAACATGTTGAAAGAAGTCAGCGTGCTGAGGCGGATGTGAGACAGGGGAACCCCTATCACCAGAAGACTCATGTTCCAAGTATAGCAACCAATGTGGGGCAGTAGTCAGGGATATCGTGGAGATCACATTGAAGGATTGGAAGAAAGTTCCCGACAATAGAAAGAACAGCTGTTGGATGTCGCTGCAAAGCAAGTTTGAATATTCGAAGGGACAGACGATGATAAAGGGAAGCACTATTGTTGGTATTTCTTAATGACTTTACTAGAAATATAATTCCCAGCAATGGCACAGAAATATTCATGGTATATTATGGTTACAAAATTTTGGGCTCATTTGGTCGTGTCAATTTAGTGTTCTCAGCTCACTTGTCCACAAGTTCGATTCTCGACAACGTTCGATTGATTGATCGTCTGTTTTGCTGTCGGTTCTCCTCCATTTTTTACTGTATTCTCTGCAAGAAGTTAGGATCCAAGTGCTAGTGGAAAATAGTTTATTCTAACATAAATATGCATTGCAAGCATAACTAGTTCTCCTTTATTTTAGTAATATTGATGGGCGAAACTGATCGATAACGACTGTCAACAACTATGCGCTGAAGACTATGGGCAAGCTGTGGCGAAATTGGAAAACAGACCTGAATAGGAAATATGTCCAGAAGGGACTCACGCCGTATAAGGACTACGTAAGGATAATACAGGCCCAGAGGGATGAGTTCGTTGCCCTGAAGACATTGGCCGAAGAAAAGGAGAAGAGCCAGAAGATGGCTGAACTAGCAAGAAGGAATGAACATCCTCATCATTTGGGATCGACCGGTTACCGTCAAGCGATGAAGAAATGGAAAAAACAAGATGAAAATATGGAGAAGGCTTGGAAAGAGGTTCCTATGAAAAAACACAACCCACGAAGCAGGAAATGGGTGCGTGCAAGAACACCGGCCTTCACCCCGAAGGGGTTGTAGTCTTCAAGGATCAAAAGCTCCAGGAGGTATCTGTCAAGATTAAGAACATCGTCACGCAGCAACAGGCCGGGACATTCTTGCCAGATAGAGACTGGGACGAGCCCACATATGCGTTGGGCAAACTGAAGCACTTAGGCTGTGTGCGGGGAGTATCCTCGAAGACTAGCTGGAAGGATGGATTCAAAGATGATGCTCATACCTACAAGAAGCGTGATCGCTATAAGGAAGAGAGACTGTCAGGCTAGGGCAGCAGCTCGTGAGGAATGTCGTAGATATTGGAGCGAGAAAGTGATGCACTGTGGTGCGGTTTCGGAGCCCGACCCGAGCTATCCGGTCGACGATGTAACGAAGGATACTCCGTGTAAGAAAACACCGGTTGGAACTAGGAGGTTCATACCGGGCCGTAGATTTCATTGCCAAGACATTCCAAACGATTATGCCAAGGTAGAGCTCCAGACGGTCAATGAGGCTCACCGGATGCACGAGATCGACATTCCAACACCCGAGGGGATTGTGTACCTTGTAGATGTCGTCGACCACTTTATACTCCGGCACAAGACTAATATTCAAGTAGGGTCAACGGATGGAACAGATCGAGCACTAAGGTTACCAGTGTCACCGTCTCGTCCACCAAGGGACCAAGAACCGAGGGATCCTCCAGTTGCATCACCTCCAAGATTAGAGCAAGCTGTTGGATCGCCGGAAATATCAGAGCCTCCTATTACATCACCTCCAAGATCAGAGCCTCATGTTGCATCACCTCCAAGATCAGATCCTGCAGATGCATCACCTCCAGGATCAGAAGAACAATGAGGGCTTTTCTAGCAACAATCAGAGCTAGCAATTCAAGAAGTGTCTCCCACACAACAATTAGAGACTGCACAATCAGAGCCTAAAAAGCAAGCGGAGGGTGAAATTGAAGAGGTGCCTGAACAGGCAATGCCCAATCAACCAAAGCCATCGCAACTAGAGCAATCGCAACCAGAGGAACCTAAGGGTGCCAATGTGCCAGTGATGGTAAGGACGCACAAGCACAAAGAAAAAAGTGCGACGAAGAAAAAATATATGTTAACGACATTCCGCGGAAGGGACAAAGATATCATAGATGTTGATTTTGATAACAAAAAATTAAAAGGGTTCAAACATACGATTATCTCAACTCCCCGGATGTGCCACATGAGTTTCAGAATGGCAAACCATTCATGTACGACTGGCAACCAACAGAAGGACCGTGGCAATTAAAAAGGTGGCATGAATGGTACATCAGGGCAAGCACCATCAAAGGCATTACATCATTTACAGTTGCCGTGCAGGAGAACATCTTCTGGAGTGGGCCATGCCTATTCCAAGTCCATTTCTCCGATATGCATTCCCTCTTCCGTCGGAAGAGGCTGGACACCAATTTGATCGGCATCTGGTGTCTGTAAGTGCATGACTTGAACGTGTTAATAAATCGTTATATCTATTTGCGTAGCTGATTTGGTCATCCATTGTTGACAGAATGAATTATGTGGAAGCCGAAGTGATGAGAAAGCCTGTCGGCTACCTAAACCCGTGCAGGATAAGTAAGTCGAACCACACCTACACGCTAGACGAGAAGAAGCTACCGGCGCACATTAAGGCGATGACTCCCAAAGAGAGGAAAGAATACATAGGACAAAGGCATCAGGAAAAGATTCTCAATGTGGCTACTTGCGTAGCTATAGTGCTTGAATCTATGCAGGACAAGGAGTGCGTTTATGCCCCATATGCCTTTGAGTAAGTTTTCATATCCACTACGAGTATATACATATAATCACGGCTCAACTAACAATTTCATTTTCAGCAACCATTGGATAGTATTTCTTCTCTATCCAAAGTACAATGAAGTCATCATCTTGGAATCTCTCGACAAAGATAGCAATACATACCCGGAAATGCTACGAATTATTGATATATAAATTATACCAGGAAATGCTAAGAATTATTGATCTGTAAGTTATATATTCTCATGACGTGTTTTTATCTTTGAGGAATCTAAATTAATTATATCTTCAAACAGTGCATTTAAAAGGTATTACCAGAAAGGCAGACAATGGAAAAACTCAAGAGAACGCATACTCATCCGCAATAAGTGGCCGGTAAGTACATTTGGATGCCAAACAGTGCTACTTAATTTTCATAAATGCATGTGTGTATCCATTTAATAAACTAATATACCTTATAATTGATGTTGAAAGTGTCACAAGCAACCGATGGGACCGTACTAGGCGGATATTACATCTGTGAGTACCTAAGGGTTAATGGGAGATATTGCGCGAATTACGACGAGGTAAGTACAAACTGCCAATACACTTGTTAAATTAATCGCTAGCTTGTATTATTGCGAATAATTGTCACGTCCCAAAACGACTCTAAAATACATCCTCTAAATTATGCCTAGAATAATTAAAATCCGTGTGAAAGCCTCCAACAATTAAAATGTGCAAAGTTAAAAGTCAAATAAGGCTTGGAGGATTTTTGTATATTTCCTAAAAGCCTAAAATGCGTAAATAAATTTTAGTGGAATTTTCAGAGCACAAATAATAATTATTAAGAAATAAACAAAGTTAAAATGATTTTATAAAAAGAAAAACTCTAAAAAGTCCCCTTTCCCTCCCTCTCCCTCTTGGGCCGGCTCGGCCCATCTCCCTCCCCCTCCGTCTCCTCTCCCCGCGCGCGCGCCGCGGACGGGCGGGCCCGCCCGCCAACCTCGCTGACGGGTGGGGCCCACCCGTCATCCCCTTCCTCCCGCCGCTCCCGCCGCCTCGCCCGCGCCCTAGCGCCGCCGCCGCCGCGAATCCCGCCGCCTCCCGCCGTCCCCGCGTGCAATAAAGAGGGGGAAATCACTCCCCGTGATCCCCTCTCCCTTTCCCCCCATTTTTCCCTCTCTCTCTCGCGTTCAAACGGGCGGATTTGCCCCCGCAAATTTCGCCGGCGCCATTGATGGCGGCCGGACCTCCCGCGCCTATTCCTTCCCCGCCGGCCACTCTCTCCCCCTTCCAACCCTATTTAAACCCTCCCCGCACCTCCTCCGTCCGTTTCCGCCTCTCGCCGCCCTTCCTCCTCGCCGGAATCGAGCTCGCGCCGTCGCTCTCTCTCTCCGCCGTCGCCGCCGAGCTCCGGTCCACCACCGTCGTCGCCCCAAACCACCTCCCACCTCGGCGCCGCCTCCTTCGGCTTCGCTGCATGCTCGCCGACCTCGTCCACCCCTCCGTTTCGCTCGTCGACCGCCGGAGCGCCGCCGTCCCCGTCGACCCGAGCCGCTCCGCCGCCTTCCTCCGCTCCGGCTGCCTTTTCGTCGTCGCCGTCGACCTAGGGTGAGCCGTGGACCGCCGCCTCGTTTCCCTCTTTCCCTCCCCTCTCTCGGCCGCCGCTCCGATGTGCCCATGGCCGCCGCCGACGACCATAGGGGCGCGGGCGCGCCGCCTCCCGCCGGCCGCGCCGACGTGGCCGCCTTCGGGCGCACCGAGCGGCTGCCGCGTGGGGCCCGGCCGTCAGCCGCCCGCGCCCTTGGGTGCGGCTGACGCGTGGGACCCACGGCGCCGGCCGGTGTGAGCCCGAGTGCACCCGGTCCACCGTGGACCGTGAGGCTGCCGCGTGGGCCCCACTCCCGTGGACCCGGTCCGCGCGCCCCTTCCCCTCGGCTGACGCAATAAACCCTTTTAAAATTAAAATTTAAATGAAGAAATTCGCAAATATTCATTTAAAGAGCATATAAACTTCAAATGGCCATAACTTGGCCATTTGAACTCGGAATTGGACCGTTCAAGTCTCTAATTTTTCCTTAAGAAGTCAAGAACCCATTTTTGTGCTTTGTTCCTGCTTGTTATATGGAGTTTATTAGAGTAAAGGCCTTTTCTTTTCCGTTGGTTGTGTAGACGCTGCAGCTTCGGAAGATCCGCTCTTCGTGGAAGTTGAAGCCGACGTTTGGGAAAGCGAGCAAGGCAAGTCACATCATCCTTGAACATATTGAATCCCAGTTTATAAAATTATGTTGATTTAAATTATTGCATTATCGCTTTATTTAAATTCCCGCGTTATCACTGTTTTATCTAGCCATGCCTATTTACCTTTGTTATGACCTTATTATTGTTATTGTTATTATTTCCTTGTTCACCCTAGAATAAACAAAACCCCAACTAGTGGACACTCTACTCATGGTACCACTAGTATGATTTTAGGTAGATGCTTCGCTGGTTAATTAGGCAACATTAGGTGGTTTTACAACTCTAGACTTTGGGATATTCATATCACCTGGACACTATGGAATGGTTGGATTATTGTGGAATTGGATTCACACCTCCCCCTCTATTCAAAATCCTCAAAATGGTTTTAGGCTGGGCTCGGGGTGCATGGTTTTGATAGTAGCACCTCGGCCATATAAGGACCGGTCTTCGGGCCTCTGTTGCAAAGCACTACCGTACTTCCACATGTCTAGTGGGTAAGGCTTAGTTTGTGGCTCAGTCTGGTTATAAACAAAAGTACACAGATGGAGATGGACGAAGTCGGGGGTCGATGGACATCTCTAGGACAAATGAAGGCTACACGAGCTGTGGCCCGGTAGTCGAGATGTCATGGCACAGGGCCGGTGTCCTGCTGCTAGGGGCTCAGTCCTGCCTACCTGTCCCGGGGGTTCCGGCCGTAGGTGGGGTTGGGTCGGTACTCTTGTCTATGGCTAGGATGGGTTGGAAACTATGTCACGTCTTCCGTCTGTATACCGTGGTGGTATGTGGCACGTGGTTACACGTGAGGAAGATGTGTCTTGTGGGTAAAGATGTACACCTCTGATCAGAGTATAATCTATTCGAATAGCCGCGCCCTCGGTTATGGGCAAGCCGAGCAATGTACCCAAGTTAGCGTTTTAATTCTTAAAACCTGCTTAACAACTAAAATGTGGAATGGTTGGCCTGGGTTGGCTTGGGACGAGCTGGGACCCAGGGTCGGGTTGCCAGTTCGGTCTGAATCATCGTAGGCCTTGGGTTAAGGCAGGTTCGTGTGGGTTCACGGCCTTGATTAATAATATTGTATAGCTCTGGAATCGTGTTTACAAAATAGCTTTGAGCAACTAAGTGTCTTTTAATGCTGTTTACTGCAAACCCTAACCCTTTATATTATAACCCCCTTGTACTCCCTTGCATTTATCCTGCACTTGTGGGTGTGTCTTGTTGAGTACGGTGGTTGTACTTAGTCTTGCTCAATTTTTTCCAAACCCAGAAGAGGAGCCCCTGGAAGATGAAGGCTTTGGTGTTTAGCTCGTGCCTGCCGTCAAGCGCCTGTGGTCGTCGCCCTAGTCTTCCGCTGTTTCCCGTTTGTCTTTGTGTGTGCTGGGCCTTCGCCGCCCATGTAATAAATTAACTATTTACGCTTCCGCTTGATAAACTCTGAAATGTATCAACTTTTGGTGTACCTTGCCTCTTGGGACAAGGAATAATACACGCACGTAAGGAACGCCCGTTGGGTTAATTCCGGTCGTGACAATAATTTCCTTAATTTGTCGTGATCTGGATGCAGCTTCCAAAATTTCCCAAGTTTGAAAGAGAGCTCGATGATAAATCCATGGAGAACATACAACGGGACATGTGCTACTTCATCCACTATGAGTGCGCACATCAGCTTGGGAGGTTTTTCGACAAGGACGGAGTTTTGGACCTGCCGGAGAACGAATCCCTATCTAACTAGAGCAGGAGTTTAATATAGCTATGGTTTGTCATGATCTGGATGCAGCTTGTATATGTCATCGGTAGGTTTTGTAAGACATTCAAATATTTGTATATGTCGTCGATCGAATTTTGTCAACGTACATATATAGGTGCTTCGAAATTATATATGTATATTATTCTGCTTCATACTCCACGTGTTGCTCTAAAATACGTGAAAGATAACATACTCTATCGATAGCTCGATTAGTTATATCATCCACGTGTGACTCTGAAATACACGAACAAACAAAAGAAAAAAAATATAATATTGTTTCAATTTGTTTTACAAAAATATTACATCTTCACAGGTAGGCCACATGTCAGAAGTCGGACGGTTCCTATCTTCGCTGTCGGGCCACGTGTCCTTTCCCAGAACCCTTTGGGCATTTTTCCTAGCGGGCCAAGTGTCAAAAAAAATCAATAAGCCACTAGCGAAGAAATATCTTCGCTGGCGGCTGTCCTAAGACTACCACAAGCGAATATATTTCTTTGCTAGCGGCTGGCCTATGTCCTCCGCTAGCGAAGAAATATCTTCGTTGGCGGCCGTCCTAAGACTACCGCCAGTGAAGATATGTCTTTGCTAGAAGCTGTGCCTTAGTCGGCCGCCAGCGAATATATTTATTTGCTGGCGGTAGATAACTGCTAGTGAAGATCTACATCTTCACTGGTCTTTACTTTGTGGCGGCTGCAATTTCTGCCAGCGAAAACCCAAAATGGCTTCCACGAAAGATGGTTTCATCGTAATGACGGATTAATTAGGCTTAATAAATTCATTTCGCAGTTTCCTAGCGGAATCTGTAATTTGTTTTGTTATTAGACTATGTTTAATATTTCAAATGTGTGTCGATATATCCGATGTGACAACCAAACCCAAAAATTTTCCCCAACTAAACAAGGCCTAACTCAATTGTTGAATTATATATACATTGGTACACAGATACTAGCTAATGGACAAGTAGATGTCAGATATTTCTGTCTCTATTTAATTTAGATTAATGAATGGATATTTGATTATAGAGATAGAATAAATATTTTTAAAAATTACCCGTATATATAGTTTAAAAAAGTGGTCTATTACTAGAAAGATGCTTTTTGATTATTTTTTTTCACAACATATAACAAATGATTCGTTTCAATAATCTGAATTGGGCCCAAGTCAGTTAGCTGTGTTTATTTCCTGAAATTGGGGAGAAGTTTAGGGAAAGTTGGTAGTTTGGAAAAAAAAGTTAGGAGTTTATGTGAGTAGGAAAATTTTGGATGTGATGTGATGTGATGGAAAGTTGGGAGTTCGGGGGAAGTTTGGTATGAACTAAACAGGGCCTTAAGGCTTCATCGAAATGCAGCATTCTCAATTTATAGTAATAGCAAAAATATAGAATTGAAGTGCCATCGCACTTCACAACCAATGGATTGAAAAAGATACAGAAAAACATCAGTAATCACTAATACGAGAAAGATTTTCGCGTGCGGTCAAAACCGGTTTTCGTGTGGGTGGGCCGCCCGCACGCACCCAAGGGTCTGCAAATATCGCAATTTTTGTGTGCGGGTGCTTATGTCACCTACACGGAAAAACAAAAATCCAAAAAAAAAAAAATTTCAAAAAAATAAAAACCCTAGAATCGGCGCTGCCGCCGCACCTCCCGGCCGCTGCCTCCTCCTCCTCCTCCTCCTCCTCCTCGTCGGCCGAGGACATCGCTCCCACCCTCATTGTCATCGCTGGCCGAGGACAATGCTCCCGTCCTCGTTGTCATCGGTGGCGGCCTCCGCGCCGCCCGCCGCCGGATCCTCACTCCGGCCGGCCTCCACGCTGCCTGCTGCTGGATCCGCGCTCCCCTCCGGCCACACCGCCACCGACGCCCCTCCCCTCCGCCGGATCTGGGGAGGGAAGGAAGGGGAGGGGAGGGGAGGGGAGCCGGATCCTGCGCGTGGGGAGGGCGGCCGGCTGCCGGATCCGTGCGGGGGTTGGCCGCCGCCCGCTGGATCCCGCGCCTCCACTGCCGCCGCGTGGTGGAGGCCGCGCGTGCCGTCGCCTACGCCCACCGCTGTCGCCGTCGCCGCGCGCCGCCGTCGCCTACGTCTACCACCGCCGTCGGTAGGAGAGGAGAGGAGTGAGGAGAGGATAGGCCGCGCGGAGAGGAGAGGAGAGGCGCCGCGCGTAGAGAGAGGAGTGAGGAGAAAAAGAGATAGATAGACTCATTTTATTGTGGGTAAGAGGGAAAAGAGGGAGTGGGTATTTTTGCGTGCGGCCCTCTTGATAGGTCCACACTGAAAATAGACTCATTTTCGTGTGCGGTCCATTTAAGAGGACTACACTGAAAATAGGCTCATTTTCGTGTGAGGTCCTCTTAAATGGACCGCATGCGAAAATGAGCCCATTTCCCAGATGCGACTAGTTATGGTCTGTCTGCAATCTAAATGGTCCCTGTATAGGAAAATCGTTTTTAGTGGTGAATGATTGTTTGGATGGAGCACAGTAAAAACACATAAATCACAAGAGATATATACGCCAATGATTTTTTCTTCAAGATGTTGGACCTTATGTGAATATTTATCCAAAATACCTATTTTTTCAGTCGGTTCAATAGAATTTCATAGGATTTTTTCAGTCCTTTAATACAAAGGACCACATAAGAAAAAAAAATCCATGGAATTGAATCCCTCCAAACCTTCAAACCCTTTGTTGCAAAGGATCCATTAAAATTTGAAGATTGTACCTTTATGAAATGGACAAGCACTTATTGGTGAGAAGTATCCATCCTCAAGGAAATTCAGAATAGTGTGTACGGAATAAAATTGCAATATTTGGTAGAATATGTGGATTTAATATATATTATTCCAATAAAATAAAATACATGCAACATATCATCATTCACAAGCTAGGAAGTAAGCCTGCACGTCCTGATCACCTCATTTTATTTGTGCATTAAATAACATTATCCAACACACACTAATATTTTTTATCATATCATCTCGATCTTTGTTCGTGCGTGCATCACATTAGACAAATTATTTATTTATAGTAGTAGCTAGCACATGCATGCATTAAGCCACAAGATTTGCAGCGTGCTATAAACCGGTGTTGGCGGTGGAAGCAAAGTGGAGCGAGTAGTTAGGAGGTGGGTAACGCTGATGTCTCCGGCGATGGTAAGCTGTCGAAGATAAGGAAGACTGTATGGACAAGGCTACTGCTAGCTTGATGGGGGTGGAGAGACAAGAAGGAAGGAGGTCTGGCGGGCCTCGCTGGCTGCTTTCAACACTGGCAAGACTAGGTGACAAAGGAGGTGGGGGATCGGGGTGAAGGATGGACGGAGAAGTGTTGGCCATAGCGAGGAATCGAAGGGTGACGGAGAGATAGCGAGGAATCGAAGGGTGACGGAGAGTTAAAGTTCAGGGGTTGTACGAATTTCAAAGCATATTTAACGGTCTAAAAAACGTAAGATGTGTGGTGAGATTTTCAATTTGTTAATTAACTTTGCAATATTGTTTCTTGATTTTCAATAGTCAACAGTGACCGATCAAATTTGCATTAGGCCATTCCCAATGAGAGTTTCATACTCATTAAATAGGGTGGCATGTCACCATTTTTTTATGATGTGGCAGGGAATTAATGACGTGAGAGAAATAAGTTTCATGTAGATGGAACTATGTCTACACTGTTTCTAATACAATTTATCTCTTGCATGCACTACTTATGAAACAACAAAAATAACACTATGTATTGTACGAACTATTTTAATATAATGAATTAAATGCCTTGTTATTTATGTGGCACTCTTAGAAGCATAAAAATGATACCTCCCACGTGGTCTTATTTGGCTGATACTTACTCTCCAAAAACAAAATATATTGGTCCAATTGAACTGATATCAAAATATCGTTTTCCTCATTCCTCAAGAATAAGGTTCTCAAAGATACAAGTCATGTCTTAGTAAAATGCAATGTTCATTTGGTCTTGTTACAGTACTTAACTCGATCATAGAATTATATAGTGGCGTGCATAAATTAGCTAACGTCGACAAGTAGACATGAAACATGTCCGTCTAATTAAATTAGCTAGCCATGTAGCAACAGACCAGTTTCGATCGGCTTACAATTTGAAGATTGTGCCTTTACGAAATGGACAAGATAGCACTTGTCGGTGACAAGCATCCATCCTCGAGGAAATCCACAATAGTATACACGGAATTAATAAAATTTTGGATTTGGGAGAATATATATCTGGCGATGAAATATATATATATATATATATATTTATTCCAATCCAATAAAACAAAATACATACAACATATCACCCAGAAGAAAGTAAGCCTGCCCGTCCTGATCACCTCACTTTATTTGTGCATTACATTACATTATCCAACACACACACACACACATACCCCAATCTTTTATCATATCATTTCCATCTTTATTTGTGCATGCACGTCACATGACATTACTTACTTTATTTGTGCACGTACTAGTAGTAGCTCGTGCATGAATCCAGTGAAGTGATCAGTGATCAAAGTGAAAATGGATCAAGGTCTGGTTAATTACCAGCCGTCCATCACAGAACCTGATCCAGGAGACCAGGCTCATTACCAGCCGTCCATCCGGTCTTCTTGTCCCAGTACCTGTTCCAGACCATGATGCCCCCATAGTTGGGCAGCTTGTTGATGAACTGCAGCACGTCGTAGTAGAGATCCTTGTGCGACACGTAGCCGTCCCTGTCAGCCTCCGGCGACGCGACGACGCCGACGAGGACGCGGCTCTGCGGGTACGCCGCCATCCACTTCTCCAGCTCCTCCCTCCTCGACGCGCACCGCCCGTCGCCGAACACCTTGACGTGGATCCGCGAGAAGAGCCCCGTGGACAGCGCCGCCTGCAGCCGCTGGTCCGGGAACACGCACCTCGCCGTCGCCGTCAGCATCACCCCGAGCCTCCCCTTGTAGTCCTTGTTGTGCGCGTACAGCCGCCGCGCCAGCTCGTCGTAGTGCTCCGTGGCGCCCTGGTCGATGAAGAAGTCGATGCCGTCGACGACGGCGTCGCCGAAGGGGCGGGCGACGCCGGGGCGGCCGCCGCCGAGGAAGGCGTTCCAGAGGTAGTCCTCGAGGTCGACGGCCGCCTGGGAGGTCGGCAGGGAGTACTCGCCGCCCTGGCCGCCGATGGCGAGGAGGACGAGGATGCCCCTGGACTGGCAGTGCTTGATGTCGGGGCCGACGGCGGAGACGGTGTGGCCGGAGATGTCCAGCTTGTAGGTGCCCGGGATGTAGCCGAAGGCGCTGAGGAAGGAGATGATGACGGTGGTGTAGAGGCCGGTGTCGCACGCCTCACGGAGGGACCCCTCGAGCTGGTCCGTGTTCCGGCCCCAGAACACGACGGTGTCGCCGGTGCTCTGGCCGGCGGCGAGGCTGGACGAGAGCAGTAGGACCAGCAGCGGGGCAAGGCGTCGGGACGCCATTGATCTTGACTACTATACACTACGGGTCTTAGCTAGATGGAGTAGTTAGCTACCTATCGATTGTGATGCGGAGAATGGGGAGGGGTGTGTATGGGTATATATAGGGATGTCGCGCGTGTTCTCAGCTGGATCGTCGATGTTTGGACGTCTCTTCCTAGCTTCTCGCGCGCCGCCGGCGACGTGGCAGCTTGCGTGGCGATCAGACGATGAGCAGGGAAGGAAACCAGCTTCACCAGGAAGCAGGATGGGTGGGGAGTGGGGACAGCTAGCGCTGTCGCGCGCGTGCAACTACAGTTCGAATCAATGGAAATTAAGCATTTCCAAGATTACTACCGCCATATTATTTTAATATATTATTTTAACATGGGGAAAACTGCAAAAACCTCTCCTAAGTCACTTGAAGTTTGACATTCCACCCTATAAGTTATTTTGTTGCAAATATCCACCCACCTATTCAATTTTGTTGCAAAAACCACTCTAGTAAACACATGTTTAATCGAATCAACGTGTTTTTATAAAATAGGAGTCATCAATATGTTCTTTACCAAAACTATATACTTCTAGAGTATTCTTGACACTTTTTTTAATGAGATTCCATAAATAAAATTGTTACGAAAGCTTAAACATTGTCATACTGAGTTTTGCTATATGCAATAAGGAAAATAAGCCTGATGCAATCACTTGACAAGATTGATTTGGCTAGCTTAGCCTGTGGTAAACCTACATCAGCAATAACGAACTTATTCGGTTAAGCACGTGCGCATTGGGTGGTTTTTGTAATAAAACTTAGTAGAGGATGGGTATTTGCAACAAAATGACTTATGGGGTGGAATGTCAAACTTCAAGTGACCTATGGGATGGTTTTTGCAATTTTCCCTTTAATATTTTACATTGTTGATTTTTAAATACTTGTTTCACCGTTCTTTTTATTTAAAATTACAAAATTATGATTTATTTTATTGTGAGTTATTTTAGAACTAAAAATACTTTAAGCATGATTTATATCATACGTATTTGCACAAAATTTTAAATAAGACAATTGATCCAACGTGTGTTCAAAAGTTAACGACAACATCAATAGACACCACTACTTTACTATACTTATAATTTAACCCTTAACGCTGACTAGTCTAGTATGATGAACTATGTTTTTGTTTTTTAGACGAACGGCGCTAGGCGATACAATGTTTCATATTTCATATTGAGATAGTAAAACAAAAGGTAATTAACCATACAACATTTAACAGTTCTTTTTTCAAAAAAAAAATCAAATCTAGATATAATAAATTTAAAGTGTAATTACATTGTATATATATAATTGGTCAAATCATACGTGGCCAATTCGCTAGCTACCACTACTACAGAAAATGTTATAGGCGTCGGTTTGAAAACCCTCATGTGTCAGTTTGGAAGCCGGGAACTATTGGTCAGCACCAATGACTCAAGTCATCATTGGTGCCATTTGCTTAACTGACACCTATGGGTATTATATTATAGGTGCTAGTTCTCCACACAAACCGACACCTATAGTGGTTTCGGGGACGACGTGGATGCCTTATATAGGTGCCGGCACCTATAATAGTTCTGATGCATAAAAAATATATTTCCTAGAGTACCGAATATTAATTTCCTGAAAACATGTATAGAAATCACAGAATATAACAAAAATCACACACATCCTCCACATTTACATCGACATTCACATCCTCCACATTATTGTTATTGTTATTGTTTTTGTTATAATTATTGTTAGTAGTAGTAGTACTACTACTACATCGACATGGTAGTCTATCTAGCCTATGTTTTCTGAACTTGAGAGATTTATCTAATATTATTTTTACTAATTCTTTTAAATTATTTTCATTGACGGTCGTTATCTATATGGTTGTGCAATCATCTATATGGTTGTGCAATCACTTTCGTACCAGTTGTGTGGAATTGATCTGTGGAGGTTTGTAAAATCCCGATTTTTGCTCAAGTTTAAAACCTATTTTGAATACATATTTTAATTTATAAATTTTATCTCTTATTTGAATGTTGGTTTGGTTCCATTCTAGATCTCAAATCAATCATCCAAAGTCCATCTAAAAGATCCTAGAATAATGAGTTCCAAAGTCCATTTACAATTACAACAACATCTCTAAAAAAATCAATCTCTGAAATTCCTATAAATTCTAAAACATTATTTTTCCAGTTGGCTACCTTTTCTTTTCCCTAGGCCAACTTATTCCCCTCTATCTCTTTCTCCCCGGTCCAGACACCCCTACCCTCTTCCCTCTGCAGGATGGCCCATCCCTTCCCCCTCCTCCCTTGGTCCAATTGACCCGGCCCAGCTAGTGGAGTTGAGCTTGCCCTAGAAAGGCAGCTCACTCGCCCGTGTGACCGCACTGCCATCCCTGTCGTTGTGGCTGGCTGCCAACCACCTAACCACGTCGCACAACACAGAGCCATTGTGCCCCATCCCCGCATTGCACCACGCCACACAGTGCCATGCCGTGTCACTCTGCGATAGATTGTGGACGTGCCTCCCCGCCTGGCCACCTCCACCTTCCTCCTCATCAAACCCGCCAACCATGCGGGCCCCAAGCCGAGGACCTCCTCGCCGCCCTATATGCCACACTATCGCAGGCATCATCACGCGGTCCCACGCCGACGCCGTCCAAGCTATAGCCACATGACACCTCACCTCGCCCCGTCTTTATTAGCCTTGACGTCCACGCCGTGTCAACGCCCCTGCGCCTAGTCCACTGTCTCGCCTTCTCTTGCTCCAGCTACCGCGGCCGTGCGTTCAAGATGAAGGGGTGAGCTCGTACTGTCGTTGTCCATGCTCCCTTGTGCCATCATGCCTCCTTCCTTTACCCCGAAGCCATCGCAGCTCCTGCATCCACTAGCCCTGGCTATAAAAGCCTCTATACCTTGCCGTCTTCCTCCTTTCGCCCTTCCCGTCGCCGCTGCCAACTTCACACATCACCAGCTAGCCCAAGATGCTCCTGGACAAGCGCCTTAGGTGCGCTCTGAGTCACGCTGCCATACCCGCTCATTGCTCGGTTGAACGCCATCGATGCGCCATCCCTTCCTGAGCCAGCTAGCCACCAGCACCGCCACCACCTCCTGGCAAGGCAACTTGCCACCTCTGCCATCCCAACTAGGTTGGCACCGCGCTCAGCCACCCCGCACCGGATCTGCAACCGCCTGCTCGCTGGTCGCCCTGAACCTAGGGCTCCATCAGCGGAGCTGCTACTGTCGCCCCCCCCTGTTTGGAAAGCCACCAGAGCTACCACTATTGACTTTGCCTCGATCCGGGCCGCAGTCGCGCCAGGTTGAGCACCGCCCGTGTGACCGCCTCCTCCCCGCTACCCCAGTAGCGACCTCCTCGCTCCAACTGCTCAGCTCCGCCGTCCTCCGCCCTTGTCGCGCCTGGATCTCTCTCGCTCGGGCAGGGAGAGTGTGAGCACTGAGGAGAGGAGTGTTGAAATCGAAAAGAAGAGAGGAGAAAAGAAAAGGAGAAGAGGCAATGATAGGTGGGATCCATGGTCTCTCATCATGCTGTACACAGTAATTGTTCTCCTAATCCCCTCCAATGTCTCTATGACATATGGGTCCAGTTTTTATAATTTCTAAATAAACTTCCTTTTAATCCTTGAGTTACTTATGAGTGGGACCCATTGTTCCCATCCGACGCGCGCTCAGTCCACCGTTCCAGAGTCACTAACACGTGGGCCCATTCATGGGGTCCACCACCAGGTCCATAACGGTAGACCTTGTCCACTTACCGTTCTCTGTGAACAAGTGTGCACATAGTCTGCATGAGCCGGGTCAATGGTCGTCGGGCCCCACACGCTGACCCGTGAACCATGAGCCCTGTCCACCACTTAAGGGCAAGTACTATAAGCCCTTAAGCACTTGCCCCTAGATGCCATGTAGACTCATTTCCTGATGTGGAAGAGGGAAGGAAGGAGAGAGTGAAGGAGCCACCTCTCATGCAAGGGGTGACCTCTACACACTTCAATAAAAAAGTGAGAGCATTAAAGTTATTGGGGTTTGTGTGCTAGAGGTAACTTATTGTATAGATTACCTCTTAATTAATAGAAAGGTGATAGAGATGAAATTAGAAGTGACAACCACCTCTATTATAAAACTTGTCCTAACAGCACCAGGTGCTCGGTTGACCATGCGCATGCGGCGGCTCCTCGAAGCCTATGAAAGTGGACCCCACAAGGTATATCCCTCCAGAATATTCTTTTCCATAATAGAAACTCTTTTCCCTTTGTGCAAAAAATCAATTAAACTTCGAATATTAATATCTTGAAAACATTAGCTCTGTTTTACTCCGTTCTACTTTCACAATTTTTCTAACAATGAGATCTACCTAATGGCAACCTTATTTTGCATTGTTGTAGCAAACTTAGTAGCTTTTGTGTTGATTTACTCTATCTCACGCTACCGGAAGATAATCTAGAAGCTGTTCTTGACAAGGAAGAACCACCGCAGGACCAAGGCAAGCCACCTTTGACCATGTTTCCTCCTATATGTGCAAAATAATGTTTTGTTGTAAATATGCATGCTTAGGTCACACGTTAAACTGTTTGGCCTCGGTTTGTGAGAGCAACCAATGGAACTACCTAGTAGTAGCACTTATATATTGTAGGGTATTGGAGTATCAATCCTTGATAGCCCAACAAATGATGCGTTGGCGTCTTACCCTATGGGTATGATCGCTGAGGTAGCTTGCTTATCCCTACTGTGATTGTATTGCCGCATAGGAAGCATGGATTTCCAACCAAATAATATTCAATACCTGATGTTCTATGTTTGTGTGTTTGTGAAATAAATCTAGATTGTGAACTTTGATCCGGCTGGAGGAGGGGAGCCGGCTGTTGTTGGCGGTGGCGTTGGACGGAGGAGGGGCCAGAGGGGAAGGGGGAGGAGAGCCGGCGGCCGGAGGGAGGGGCCGGTGGGGGAGGGCGGCAGTGGGTCGGGGTGGTGGCAGGGGGATTTTTTTTTATTTGGTGAGGTTGTTTTCTCAGGCGGGTGGGTGTAGCTCTTGCGAGGCTGCGTAAGATATAGTGGCCCGCCTGCGTAATCATCTATTTTTGCAGGCCTTTAAGTATAGGCGGGGTGGAGCTCCATCTGGTAAAATCTTTTTGGCCCATGAGCATAAATCATTTTTCTAGTAGTGCTACATAGAGCCATGACCGAACTGCCCACCACTATCTCCATGCAGCCGAAACACTCATGGGCTCTTGAACATAACCGAGGCAAAAAGGTTCTAGAAGGAGAGGATGAGAGAGAAGAAAAATTCATTCGTCCCTTGCACAGAATCTGCATGCCGCCATTCAAGGGCACTGAGCCTAGACACTCTGCATGCGAGTTTAGGAAATTACAGGATCTCCTAGCTAGGCGACACATCCAAGGAAGAAGGAAGTCAGAAGCACTATCGATGTCCATCCATGGAATTGGATATAATTTTCACCTACAGGATCCCACTAGGGAGGGAGAGAGGCACATCGACAATGTCCATTGAGAGATCGTAATGCATCAAAGTGTCGGCATGCTGCACCCACCGCCATCGCTTTGTATTATGGTAGGATGTGCTCATGAGCTTGCCACTAGCTGCTACCTGCACAACTCAATGCAGTTGTCGCACGGCTAATCAGGATGTCGAGGCCCCAAATCCTGCGGTGCCTCATCGCCTTGCTGAAATCTCGATCGTCGCATCACGCCACCCTGCTAGTCTGCTACCTTGGACGCTGGCCTCTGAGCTCCCATTGAGCAGATTTGGCTAGATCTGGCCTCGATGGTCACCGCCGTGTTTGATAGTGCGCCTACAAGTATGTGTATAGTTTCCTCTTCACTAAACAACAATCATGGCATAAAATATAAGATATTATTGTTTTATTAATTAAAATTAAAAAGGTCTATTATATATTGTCTTCAGTATTTTCTTTATGACGCAGAGGGTGTAAAAGATTGCAATCTTGTGTCAATTTTTATACATGTCCTTATGCTCTCTTCATCCTCAAATATAATACTTTTTAGTATGTACAAATCATTTATAAAAAGGGATGTTAAGAAATAATAGTACCCGGGATAAGTATTTGAAAGTAGAAATTGTTCGATGAGCCTGACGTCATCATCTTCAATCCCACTATTCTATTTCATTAGTTGTTTGCAAACAATTGTTTGGACCTTAAGCGGTTATCACCACCATTTTGTCTCACTGTATAGCCATCCACAGTGAGTTCCATCCCTCCTTTCTTCCTTTTCTTTGAGAGCATCTCCAATAGAATTAGACTCTTCAAATACCCATATAGCCAGTTTTTCAACTGATTTGGGTAGTCAAACTAGGTGCTCACCCTTTGAATCGCAAGGTTTAACAAACGGAGGAATAGGAAAAACACATGATTCTAACCGGAATCAAAGTGTAAAATAGAGCATTGCAAACAAAGGAAAAAACACAGGAATGCCTAAAACGTTTGATTGGACTATAGGAAAAACGCAGGAATCAGATGAGAGAGATAGACTTAAAGGAAATTTTCCTAAGTTTCCTCCAAAATCTACATGCAATGTGTCATTTCATAAGAATTTCATCGGATTTGGAAAGCTTCAATCCTTTGAATCAAAGGGCCAAATAAGAAAAATTTCTATAGTATTTGAATCCTATGAAATATCTACATAAATCCTTTGATTCAAAGGGGCCCTATTAAATATCTCTAAAATGAGGACCCATATGTCAACTCTACCACCCCTTGTTCTTCCTCCTCTTTCTCCCCCTCTCCCTCTTATCCTGCTGGGGAATGGGGCCCTATCCATGAGCTCCTCCCTGACCCACTCCCTCTGTTGTGGCAATGATGTCTGTGCACGCCACTGCTCCGCGGGGGAGGGAAAGGAGGTAGTGACAGAGGATCCGTGCGCGCGAGGTAGGCTCATGGGTGTGACGGAGGATATCTGTGCGAGCGAGGGGGGGGGGAGGTGTTGGCGGGAGGCGATGGCAACTGTGGATCCGTGCATGCGAGGCGGGCTCGGGAGTGCGGCGGCGGATCCGAGCGTGCAAGGCAACAGCGATGGCGGTTCCCCACCTTGCCGGCCTGTCCTTCTCCACAACCATTCATGTGCGGCAGGCTCGGCCAGTGAGCCGTTGAGCCTCCCTCCCTCTCTCACTATCCTCTCGCCCCGCCGCCGCATCCTCTCTCCCTCGCTAATGCCCAGCCACTGCACCCTCCCTCCCTCGCTGCTTAGATGCAGAGAATGCGTGGAAATGAGCATGCCAGGTGTGGGGTCCATAATTGGTGAGCCAGTTTGGTCAGTGAAGGGAGGAGTTGGCAAGCCATCAAGCTTTGCCATCCAGATAGAGATGCTGTTGGAGTGAGATTTTTTTTGCTAGAATCACTAAAATTTGGCTTAGAGAGTTATGATAGATGGAGCTGGATGAGTACTAGGCCTTTTCATCTCACATAGTTTTCTTTCTTGAATATATATTTTTGTTGTTCAGGAACTACTCGCTGTCAAATTTGTTGTTTTTTTCTCTAAGCTAGTGTACATCAAATTTAATTATGCTTATTTGTACATGAATTCTATATTATGAAATACTCCTAGTTGTATTTTGGCTTTACAACTATTTCAATCACATGTAAGCACTAAGCAGCGGGTGCATACGCACCTGACCGGGTATAAAAAAATCTTGGACCGTTTTCATCTACTCTCCATTAGGAAAAGATGACAATTCTAAGAGGGCGTAGGGGAAATTAGTACGAAAGACAAATTACCTATATGTCTCATATTTAGGCCCTTTTTGTTTAGACTTATAAACCAACTTATAAGTCAAAAAGTCTAAACCTAAACAAACAAGTAGCTTTTTCGTTTGGCTTTTTTAATGCCATAAGCCACTCTAACACTATTAAACCAAAAGCTAGGTTGGAGAAGCTTTTTTTGGCTTATATGAGGTAGATGTATGTCTCCACAACTAAACGTAGGACATTAAATTCACTGACTTATAAATCATATAAGCCAATAAGCTGACTTAAAAGTCTAAGCCAATAAGTCTAAGCCTAAACAAAGAGGACCTTAATAAGGACGGTTGAGGATAAAATATGGAAAACAAATAAATGGAGGTGATTGTTTAATTGATGGGATAAGTAGTACTTTATAATTATAATTATAGTTCTTTTATAAAATTTGAATGCTAATTAACTGCAATCTTCTTATGAGTATATTGTACTGCTGCAGCAAGCAAAGCTGTCGGAGGAAGCAACATGATGCCAACATGCACCTGTATAATCGAGAATTACTGTCCATAATGCGACCCGATATGGACGGGTCGGAGTCTCAGAGATGATGTGTATCGACCACAGAGCTTGTTCAGTCATGTTAGCTCTACCCTGGAAGATACTGATCTGATCAACGTGGACGTTTGGACTAATTGAATTAAATGGTGAAAAGGACATGCAAATCACATTCAAGCATGTGTTGAGAAATACTGGATGGAAAATGAATGATGACACATATATCACATTCATATATTATAATATACGGAGTATATGCGACAAATAGAGATTGTTGCATCCTTCACGCATGGCCGCACAATGTGTGATAATGTTGATAACTCGATATTATATTATTATTTGGAGACAACCCAACTAATCTGCGTGGGGTCGAAGCTTATGATCTCTTGCAGAAGTGTGCACGCTCCTGCATATATGCTACCTTTGCCTTATCCACCAGCTCATGGCACATTGGCATCAGGGGTAGTACGGTTCCAAGCTCACTAATTCAGCGAAATGTTCCTGGCGCCTGAAAAGTATGTATACAGACAGCTACTGAAATACCGTTAAATTTCCGTCATATTTTTATGACTTTAGATCAAATCAAGCTTCGTGTGTTATTCACACCTTATCTTAATTATTTACTCTTTCTGTTTCAAACTGCTCATTGTTCTAAGTTTATCTTAAGCCAAACATGCCTATCTTTCACTCTAAATTTTTAGAAATGTAGTTTTAACAATATGATTGTAAATCGCATGATAATCTAAAAAATATAAATCTTAGTAGGATGTTAACTACATGTGTTTGTAGAAATTAATGGCAAAAAAAATGAAATATTTAATTTAATACAAACTAAATTGATAAGTAATTTGAAACGGTAGAGAGTATTAGTTCTCTCCACCTCTCCCATGATGAAAAGCATGAGCCGCGTTCTTCGCTTCAGCCGCTAGATCCTCCATCTCTCCTCTACCTTCCCCATCGTCTCGCCTCCATAAGGCGAGCAATACAAGAGACCCGCACCCCACCACTTTCGTGCGTTCCACTTCCATCTAGATACTCTAGATGTGCCACTTCAAAAAGCATTAGCGACTCTGAATCATTTGGTTCTGCTTGTGTTGAAAGATATAATAGGTATCATTTGGATCATGCTCTCGATAAATGTTTGACCATTATTGTTAGTTCCACTTGTGGAGATATATTGGAATGAGACTGGCGTGGAACATTTCCCTCAAAAGTCTGACATTGTTTCATCTCTCGTACGGAACTGTCAAAACTAGAGGAAAAAAATGGTTCAATAATTTAAACGGTGAAACACAATCGAACCACACTTCGAATCATTTTGTTCTAACATTTGAAAAAAATGAAATGCCATAAATATACCACTCCAGTATTTTGATTCAACACAAATGAACATTAAAATTGATTGTCTGAAACATAAAAAAAAAAGAGTATATTGCACCCACGGTATAACAACTTGGCGGGTGTGTGAGATATAGTGCAAGAACTTAAGAATTAAACGTTCGAGTGCAACAACTTGACAAGTGAGTTCTAGTATAAGAACTTGACAATTTAGTTTTTGGTGCATCAATTTAACTAAGCATATGCTAGGTGAGTTTTTCTCACGATATCAATATGACATTACATAGCAATCCTACGGATATTACCTAATAATATTGAATTTAATCTTTAAGAATTATACTGCACATCTAATTTACATCAACTACCTTTAAGAATTTTTGTTTTCTTCACCTTCCAAAATCTCAACCGAAATTAAATTTCTACATCCAGTTTAATTGACTTTCAAATATTAGTTATTCGGATAAAAATATAAATATGCTTATATACAAATCGACGCTAGTATATCGTCAAAATAAGTACTTAAAAATTGAATATGTATAAAAAAAGTGCTCTAAATAATTAAGTTGCCGCGTAACTTCTTAACTTATTGTATCAAAATCGTATATATCTTGCAAGTTGTTGTATTTATGCGATCACTTATACAGTTCTTGTACTAAATTACACCTACTTGCCAAGTTGTTACACTGGAACAATCATTTCTTAAGTTCTTGAACCAAATTACACCTACCTGCCAAGTTGATGCACCGTGGGTGCAATTTACTCTAAAAAAATCATAAAAAATCTACTTCTTTCTGCTCGATCTGTCGCTATTGGTGCTATAGGTGGGTCCTTGCCCGAGATCCTATGGGACCGTCGTACCACGCCACCATTGAGGTTGCCAAGGCCAAGCTCATCATGCTGCCATCGAGGATGAGAGGCTATCACTACTATGAGAAAGGTTTTTTCGGGCGGTCAAAACCAGTTTTCGCGTGTGGGTGGGCGGCCCACACACACCAGGGGTCTGCAAAAATCGCTATTTTTTTTGCGTGTGGCGCACCCGCACGGAAAAACAAAAATCCAATAAAATAAAATTAAAAAAAAATTGAAAACCTAGAATCCGGCGGCGCCACCGCTCCCGGCCACCATGTCCTCGTCGTCGTCGTCCTCCTCCTCCTCCTCCTCCTCATCGTCGTCATCGGCCGAGGACGCCGCTCTTGCCCTTGTGGTCATGGACAGCAGCCTCCGCGCATCCCGTCGCCGGATCCGCCCTCCCACCGGCCTCTGCGCCCCCCTCCGGCCACGCTGCTAACGCCCCTCCCCTCCGGAGGGGAGCCGGATCCTGCGGGGGAAGGTGGCTGACCTCCGGATCCGTGCGGGGACAGCTGCCGCCGCCGGATCCGTGCTGGGGTTGGCCGCCGCTCGCTGGATCCCGCGTGTCGTCGCCGTGCCGCCGCTGCCGCTGCGCTGCCTATGCCTGTCGTGGCCGTCGGGACTCAATCAGGAGGAGAGGAGAGGAGAGGACGGGGAAAAAGAGATAGAGAGGAGAGAGGAGAGGAGAAAAAGAGGAGAGGAGAGAAGAAAAGGAGATGGAGAGGAGAGAGGAGAGGAGACGAAGAGGGGAAAATTTAAAGTGGGTAGGAGGGAAAGAGAGAGTGGGTATTTTTGTGTGCGGCTCTCTTAATATGTCCGCATGCAAAAAATAGGCTTATTTTCGTGTGCGGTTCATTTAAGAGGACCGCATGGAAAAATCAAATTTTTAGTGCTGTCCTCTTAAATGAACCGCACGTGAAAATGAGCTTAGTTTCTCATACGCGACCAGTTATGGTCCGCCTACAATCTAAATAGGAAAATCATTTTTGTAGTAGTGTATTCTTGTCATAAGTGAGAGAAGTATAGACAAATAGGGAGAGTGGAGAGAGTGACAGTTCGAGAGGTTTGAAGAGAGGATAAGATAGAATCAAGGTTGAGTGGTGGAGAAATCGTGGGATGAGGGGTGTGTCCGATATTTGACCTCGCGTCAAACACTTGATTTATAACTTTTTCAGATATACTGGAAACTTAACCATCAAATAGGAATCAAAATATATTAATATCTTTGTAAAATTATGGAAAATATTTAATATATTATATATTCATGTAGAACTAATGGTTATGTACATCGAATTTAAATTTATGGTTTCATCATGTGATAGATTAAACCATAGTCATATCGGATTTTCCCTTAACATACTTTTAATTTTGATCGTACACATTAATTAGAGAAACAAAGTGACAAATTTTTCATGAAAGGTAGCCGTGCCTGTGCTATTAGTCGTTTAGAGGCTATTTAGATTGTAGCTGAAGTAAATTTTGGTAAGTTGGCAATATTATCAAAATTTTGGCAGGATTTCTTATGTATTTACTTAAGTTTGCCAATAAACTAAAACTAAATGTAAGCACTTTTATGACAACTTGCCAAAAAATGATATGGTTGAAAAATAACATCAATATGAATAGCCCATTAATTTCTCCTTTATCTCAATTTGAATTCTAATTTTGTGAAGATAGAGGTCGCAACACCCATACACTGTTAATTATTTCTTTTGTATAAAAGAAAGTTTTATAATCATTTTTTTCACCAAATGAACATTTATACTCTCTTTAGATAAGTCCAATTCGAATATTTACTATGTCCTGTCCCAAAATAAAGTGCATTTTTAGTATACTACTTTTTTTCCCTGTAAAATGTACTTTATCGGGCTTATTCATGGATGGAGATAATATATATTTTTAGATGATACTCCACGTTTTATATGAAATACGGTAGAAATGATGAATTAATATAAGTTAAGATATTAAAAAATGATGTGGTACATTGAGCTCTAAAACGAAAAAAATATAGATGATGTATCATGTTTATATTTAACATATAATAATTGTTAATGATGTGATATATTGTACGTTAAATATGGTAGGATCTGTAGTAGCTACTCGGTTGTACTCCCTTCGTTTCATAATATAAAATTTTTTAGCATCGTCTACATTCATATAGATACTATCTAGATTTATTAGTATCTGTGAAAAGGAGGAAGTAGTTTAGTATAGATCAGGAGATACTTGTGGGTGTCAAAAGAGTTTCCCCGTAATATTTGTCCCGTACGTGTATGCTGTGCCAATACAAGTATAGGTACATGCATCTGCTCCTTCTGGGCGGCTAGCTAGTGCCTAGTAGTACGTGCAACGTGCGGTGGTGTTGGATCGATCGAATCGTGCAGGGGGCTGTGTGTTGGTGAAGGAAGGTTGGCCGTTGGGGAAAAAGACAGACGAACGAGCTGATCCTGCCGCCGCGCGCGTAGCGCTGCCGCACGCGCGTTCGTCAGCCGTCGGCCGGGGGTAGGTAGATGGTCAAATGCCAGCGCCGATGGATCGGACAAAACTAGCATAATCACGCGTGTGCGCCATAATTAGCAAGGAAAAGTAATTAAGTACGTGTGCAAGATTAATTAGATAAGATCAGCACGACATCGACCAAATCTAGTTAGTCTTATCACATCATGTCAAAGCTTAATCGATCACCATATATATAGCTTGAAAAGCGCGATGGTACAAACATTTTATTCGTCTAGAGGATTAAATATCCCTCAAAGATAATATACTCCTCTTAATTTATCCTTGCTTTGCACTACCATATTTTACTTGTATCGGTGCTCGTCATCATCGTGATAGAATACAGTGGTGGATCAAGGAATTTAACTTTAGAGTGAATCAGATCTATTAATTGCCACCGTTGCAGCTTAAACTAGGTTTATTCCTACGTTTTATTTTGGAATAGGTGAATTAACGTGTACTTTGCCTCAATTTTAGCTAGCTTTGTTCCATGTCACTATTGCCTGTCATATCTCATATGTTTCCTCTGGGTCAGGCTGCTGAAAATGGGGACGACCCCACTACCCTGCTACTCCTCCAGAACATCTGCAACTCTCTATTGCCTTTTTTTTTTAATAATGGAATAGAAATCCATCCTAGCCCTTGCTCAAACTAGTTACACTCAAAACGAGTGCACCATTTATCGCCTTACTCTGATTACTCCTCTCTAGATAAGATAATGCCAATGATCACTATGTTAAGATGCCTTCTTCTTCCCCTAAACCATGTTTCTCCTCGATCTCCACTATACCTTCGCGTTAGCTCAGTCTCTGCCTTTGCAATTGCATCACCACTGTCTAGCTCCACCGTGTTTCATCGATCTCCGCCTTTTGCTTGTCCTCTTTCCTTTTCTGGACTTACCCATTGCCCCCATAGCTCTTCCTCCGCCTAGTTGCTCCAAAGCTCAGCCTCCACCCACCGGTGCCATTATGCGCCTTCATTCTCGCCATAGTCACACTAGTGCAGACAGTGTTGAAGAGGATTTTGTTATGGGAGCTCGTCATCGAGAGATATTTGATAGCAGCTGTTTTTTTTATGGTCGGGCTCACAGGTAGGTCATTGGTCCAAACTGTTCAAACTGAGTAAAATGGCTAGTCTAAGATTAAAACTTTGACATTGACAAAGAAAAGAACTTCTATTTCAATGTGCAATTTACTCTTTTTTTTTAGATTTATTGATTGAAGGGGCCGGGCAATAGTACTAATTTAATTAAAATTTATTTATATTTGAACTTTTTAGTGCTGATTTTTGCATCCTACTCGGGAGGCCTTGGCTTGCCAGAGTATGAAATAGGGATAGTCCCCAAAACTGAAGTTATATGTTTTGATTTTTGCGTATTGGATGCTCTCTGATACATGTCAGGTATATGTTTACTTAAAAAATGACTTTTGAAACACACCCTCTTTTTTTTTTCTAAGCCAAATTGAAAGAAGGCCCGTATATAAAAAGAGTTGAAAGATACGGGCCCTCTTTTAATTTCAAAAATGTGAAATCCATTTTCGCAAGCGTCTAAGAGGTTCGTCTAAGAATTTTCGTACCCGACCAGCTCCATCTCCTTTAGGGAGAATCTAGCCTATGTTCTCTGAACTTTGAGAGATTTATCTATTATTAGTTTAACTAATTAATTAATTCTTCAAAGTTATTTGGATTGTCGGTAGTTATCTATATGGTTGTTCAATCGCTTTCGTGCCGGTGAATCTGTGAAGGTTTGTAACGTCCTGATTTTGGCTCAAGTTTAAAACCTATTTTGAATACAAATTCTATTTTTTAAATTTTATCTCTTATTTGAATTTTGGTTTGGTGCCATTAAAGATCTCAAATCAATCATTCAAAGTCCATCTAAAACATCCTAAAATAATTAGAGTTCCTAAGCCCATTTACAATTACAACAACACCCCTAAAAAATTCAATATCTGAAATTCCTATAAATTCTGAAACATTATTATTTCAGTGGGCTACCGTTTCTTTTCCCTAGCCCAACTCCTTCCCCTCTATCTCTTTCTCTCCCAGTCTAGACACCCCTATCCTCTTCCCTGTGGGGGAGGGGCGCCGCCACCAGGAGCACAGGGACGACCGCCGGCTTGAATCCGCCGCTGCTCCTAACCACCGCGCTGCGCCTGCTCCCACCCGTCTCACTATTGCCACCCACCCCAGCGGGCACCTGCGAGTGAGAGAAGAGGAGGTGAGAGGGATGAGAGGAAAGGAGATGATAAGGATGAAATAATGAGTAGAAGCTCATTTCAAAAAGATAATGAGTGGAAATGAGAGATGGAGAGAGGATAAGGATGGAAAATTTTGAAGCGTTGGAGGAGGAGAGGAGGTAACTTAGACTTTAGGCGGATCCTTAAGAGGCCCACCTGTGAAAATCGATTTTCGCGTGCAGTCCTCTTAAGGAGCCGTATGCGAAAATAGGGATTGATTTTTGCAGACGCGATCAGTTATGGTCCATCTGCAACTAAAAGAGGGTCTCGTCCAAAAAAATCATTTCTGTAGTAGTGCGCGCCGCGCGCACTACTCCACTGTGCCCAATCCACCGTCTCGCCTTCTCGTGCTCCAGCTGCAGCGGTCGCCCATCAAAGATGAAAGGTGTGAGCTCACACTGCTACTGTCCCTATTCCCTTTTGCCACCATGCCTCCTCCCTTCGTCCCGAAGCCATTGCAGCTCCTGCATCTACTTGCTGCGGCTATAAAAGCCTTCGCGGTCTGCCATCTTCCTCCTTTCGCCCTTCCCATCACCGCTGCCACCTTCAAACATCATCAGCCAGCCCGAGGCGCATCGACGAGCATCTTGGGTGCACACGGAGCCGCGCCGTTGGACTCGTGCATTGCTCGACCAAACACCATCGGCTGCCGTCCCTTCCCGAGCTAGCTCGCCACTAGCACCGCCACCACCCCAAACAACCGTGCTACCGCCTCCTGGCCAGGCAGCTCGCTACCTCCGCCGTTGTTAACGATCAAATTTGGTAATCCAAGGATCGGAGATGAAGAAGAAATCGAGACGGAGTTCGAGATGGAGATAGTCTCAGAAACAGAGTGAGGATCGGCTGGAGTCCGAATCGGCTGCGATCAGGATCAGCAGAGTCCGAGTTGGACGGGGTTAGCCGATTGAACCGAATTCGGCAGTATGACATGGTACACGTTGTCGGGTTAGGTTGATGTACTTCATGAGGATTGCCACGCATGGGTAGAGTCCTAAGAAGGCAATTGTATCTATTAATTAGGATACAAACCAGGGTGCCACCGCGCTCGGCCAAGCCTAACCAATATAAGCGCCGCATCCACGACCTTCTGCTCGCCGGTCGCCCTATACGTAGGGCTCCATCTGCAGAGATACCACTGCCGCCCCTATCGCCGCCTGTCTGGAAAGCCAGTAGAGCCATCACCACTGTCTTTGCCTCGATCCAGGCTGCCATTGCGCTAGGTCGAGCACCGCTCGCGTGGCCGCCTACTCCCCACCGCCCTATCAGTGACCTCCGCACTCCAACTCCTTTGCTCCACCGCCCTCCGTCGTCGCCGTGCGTAGCTCTCTCTCACTCGGGTGGGGAGAGTGTGAGGACTGAGGAGAGGATGAGAAATTGAAAAGAAGAGAGGAGAAAAGAAAAGGAGAAGAGGCACTGGTTAGGTGGACCCCACGGTCCCTAATCAAGCTTTACAAGTAATTGTTCTCCTAATCCCGTCCGATGTCTCTATGACATGTGGGTCTAGTCTTTATAATTTCTAAATAAACTTCCTTTTAGGCAGTGGCATAATTCCATGGTTGAGTATTTGTCATGGTTTGTGGATGCATGGATGGTTGCCAAACATGCAAGTAATTTTGGTTGGTATCTTGGTTGGGCTTCCCAAATTAAAAATATGGTGAAGAATTGTTGCGACAGGCAAATAGGACCAGCAATTTTGACACTTCTATAATTGAGATTAACACACATGTTCAGAAACATTCAGCTTATACTCAAGTGCATAGCAAAGCTGAGGTAGTTACTGTTAAACCTGAAACAAAAGAGCTAATGAACCCTGAACTCCGGTCCTTTGCTCTGCTTGTCAGCAACAAGATTGAGGAAAATGATTTTGTCTTGCTGCTTCCGAAACATCTCACTTCCTTAAGATTGATAGCTAAGATTGCATTGATCATGCAATGGGATCTAGCTGAAAGCGAAGGACAAATTTATAAAGCTTTTGGGACAGTACAAGTGTGCAATATAAATCAAGAGTGGAGCTTTGCAAGTTCAGAAGTTTATTTGATATCGACTTGCGGACAAGTCGAATTTCAAGGAAAGAGGATTGTTAGAATCCACGGGCTATACATGGGCCGATTCAGCTGCTACTCTAACAAAAGCCCAGTTATGCCTATGAGATTAATACAAAAAGGCAGCAGCAGCAAGCTTCTAGGATCGATCGATCAATCAACCAAGGCGGCGAAATGCGGCGGTGTCCTGGTGGCTAGGCTTGGCACCTTGGCGATCTTCTTCCTCCCTATCTTCCTCCTACCTTCAACCCTCTACTTTAGTTTCTAGAAACTTCCATAACATTGTATTACTTTGTTTCCTCCTCTCCTTTTCCCCAAAAACACTTTGTTCCAGTTGTTTATCATAGCAATCGAGTTGAGAGATTTAGGTCTCTAACAATAGCATGCCTCTATAGTAACAATGAACTTAGAAAAAACAAATATGGTGGTCACAGCCCACTTCATGTTAGAATAATTGGGCTAGGCCCAATTTATAATATTAAATCTCAAAGGCCCATAATAAATATTGAGGATAATAATACCACCTCAGGATTTAAGCGAGAAATATCTCAACCTAAATAGGGAGTTATTGGAGGCTCCCTATTGACCAGTTGAGGTGGGGGTCGGAATGCCACACGCGCGCGCGCGCGCGTCGGGCCGGGCCGTGGGCGTGGGCGTGGCGTGGCTGGCGTCTTGCGTGCGTCACGTCACGTCGCTATCCTTTTGCAGCCACTAACCCACGTTCCCACGATTCCCTCCGCAACAGCGCGTCCACGTTCTTTCTCCTGATAGATAAGGAGGCCGCGAGTCCGATCCGAGTTTGTCGCTTCTTTCCCGGTGTTAGTTTCTCCTTCTCCGCGCCTGAGTTGCTCTCGCTTGCCCACTTCTGATCTCTTGCGCGCACGAGAGATTGGAAGGAGCAGTGCCTCCGAAACCACACCTTCGCCTGAGATCTGCACCGGGTAGGCAGGTGATCAGGTTTTTAGGGAGTGCCTCCCGCGCACGACAGCTCATCGCCATGTCTGGAGTTGCCGCCGCCACTGCTGGCGGAGGTGGTGCGCCGCCGCCGACAGGAGCTAGATCTGGATCTGGAGCTGGTGCGCCAGGAGGTGCCGTGAACGACAACAACAACGGAGGCAATTCTGCCTCACCATCCAGCGGAGGGCCATTCTCGGGGTATAATCTTCTCCTCCTGCTACTGTTGTTAGCGCTATCGCTATACTATGTGCGCTATGTTCTTGTTCCTGTTCTACATGATGCCTCTAGCATGTTATCGCGTTACTGGTATGTTCCTGTTCCTGACATTTATGATGCGCATAGTATGCTACTGGTTATGTTAAGATCACCTTACACTGCTTATGTCATGATCATTGTTTCAATTTCTTGGATTAAAATATGCCGATTAATGACTATATTTCCAACAATCCAAAAACCTGATAGGTCATTTTCGGTTGTTGGCTTTGCTGCTGCACTGAAACCACATGCTTTTGATGGTTCAAACTATAAGAGATGGAAAGCACGTGCACTATTGTGGTTGACAGCGATGCAGTGCTTCTATGTTTCACGGGGCAAACGAAGTGAACCACCTCTTTCTCCTGAGGAAGAGGCTAAGTTCGAGGCTTCGGATTGCCTGTTCCGTGGAGCATTGATCAGTGTACTCGCTGACAACATAGTGGACGTGTACATGCACATGCCTTCTGGGAAGGACATGTGGGATGCACTTGAGGCCAAGTTCGGAGTTTCTGACGCCGGCAGTGAGCTGTATGTCATGGAGCAGTTCTATGACTACAAGATGGTCGATGACCGTTCTGTAGTAGAACAAGCTCATGAGATTCAGATGCTGGCTAAGGAACTTGAGAACAACAACTATGAGTTGCCGGACAAGTTTGTGGCGGGTGGCATTATTGCCAAACTACCACATTCTTGGTCGGACTTTGCCACTTCTCTAAAGCACAAGAGACAAGAGTTCAGTGTTCCTGATCTCATTGGCTCTTTGGGTGTTGAGGAGAAGGCGAGGGCAAAGGACGTCCGGGGCAAAAAGGTTGAGGGAGGTTCTAGTGCCAATATGGTACAGAAGAAGAACCCTCATGCATCCCACAACAACAAGAAAGTCAAGCCTGATGTCAAACCCAAGGCTGCAACCAATTTTAAGAAGAAAGGCAAGGGAAAGGCAAAGGGAGACTGCTTTGTGTGTGGCAAGTCTGGGCATTGGGCTAAGGACTGTCCTGAGCGCAAAGACAGGAAGTCTGCCAACATGATCATTAGCGAGGGCGGAGGAACATCGGGGTACGGTAAAATATTACCTACAGTTCTCTCTGTTTTTCATTCACCTGATTGGTGGGTGGATACTGGTGCTAATATTCATGTATGTGCTGACATTTTTCTGTTTTCTTCTTATCAGGTCGGGAGAGGTTCCTCCTTGTTGATGGGAAACAGGTCGCTTGCGGCTGTTCATGGTGTTGGTACGGTCGATCTGAAGTTTACTTCGGGAAAGACCGTGCAGCTGAAGAACGTGCATCATGTCCCTTCAATAAAGAAGAATCTAGTTAGCGGCTCTGTATTGTGTAGAGAAGGTTTTAGACTTGTGTTTGAGTCCAATAAATGTGTCGTATCTAAATATGGGACTTTTGTTGGAAAAGGTTATGACAACGGAGGCTTGTTCCGCTTTTCTTTGAATGACATGTGTAATAATCATAATGCTGTGAACCATATTAGCGAGAATGATGAGTCTAATGTGTGGCATTCGCGACTCTGTCATGTGAATTTCGATTGTATGACGCGCTTAGCTAACATGAGTTTAATTCCAAAATTCACTTTGGTCAAAGGTTCCAAGTGCCATACTTGTGTTCAATCGAAACAACCTCGCAAGCCTCACAAGGCATCTAAGGCGAGGAATTTGGCACCTCTAGAACTTGTTCATTCCGATTTGTGCGAAATGAACGGCGTGTTGACTAAAGGGGGAAAGAAATATTTCATGACACTGATAGATGATTGCACTAGATTTTGCTATGTGTATCTATTGAAAACAAAGGATGAGGCATTGCATTACTTTAAAATCTATAAAGCTGAGGTAGAAAACCAACTTGAAAGGAAAATCAAACGGTTGAGGTCTGATAGAGGTGGGGAGTATTTTTCCAATGAGTTTGCATCCTTTTGCGAAGAGTTTGGAATTATTCATGAGATGACGCCTCCCTATTCACCCCAATCAAATGGGGTGGCCGAAAGAAAAAACCGTACTCTAACTGAGATGGTGAATGCCATGTTAGATACTGCGGGGCTTTCCAAGGAATGGTGGGGTGAGGCAGTTTTGACTGCGTGTCATGTCCTGAATAAAATTCCAATGAAGCATAAGGAAGTAACACCATTCGAGGAATGGGAATGGAAGAAATTAAATCTCTCATACCTACGAACATGGGGCTGTTTGGCCAAGGTAAATGTACCTATAGCCAAAAAGCGGAAACTTGGACCAAAAACTGTTGATTGTGTGTTTCTTGGTTATGCTATCCACAGTGTGGGTTATAGATTCTTAATAGCAAACTCCGGAGTACCCGACATGCATGCTGGTACAATTTTTGAGTCCAGAGATGCTACATTCTTTGAGAATGAATTTCCTATGAAATATACACCTAGCACTTCTAGTAAAGAAACTGTCATGCCCCATGAGCACTTTGCACCGATAGAACACAATGATCAAATGCCTGAGGAAAATCCTGAGGAGGACAACATTGTAGATACTCGCAAGAGTAAGAGACAAAGGGTTGCAAAATCCTTTGGAGATGACTACATTGTATACCTCGTGGATGACACCCCAAGAACCGTAGAAGAGGCATATTCATCTCCTGACGCTGACTACTGGAAGGAAGCAGTACGCAGTGAAATGGACTCGATTATGTCTAATGGTACTTGGGAAGTCGTTGAGCGTCCATATGGGTGCAAGCCCATAGGATGCAAATGGGTTTTCAAGAAAAAGCTTAGGCCTGATGGTACAATCGAAAAGTACAAGGCAAGGCTTGTGGCCAAGAGTTATACCCAAAAGGAAGGCGAGGACTTCTTTGACACATACTCACCAGTTGCTCGCTTGACCACGATTCGAGTACTACTTGCTCTGGCAGCCTCTCATGGTCTTCTCGTCCATCAGATGGACGTTAAGACAGCTTTCCTAAACGGAGAGCTGGAGGAGGAGATCTATATGGATCAACCAGACGGGTATGTACTAGAAGGTCAGGAGGGAATGGTGTGTAAACTATTGAAATCCTTGTATGGCCTCAAGCAAGCACCTAAGCAATGGCATGAGAAGTTTGACACCACGCTTACATCTGCAGGCTTTGTTGTGAACGAAGCTGACAAATGTGTATACTATCGCTATGGTGGGGGAGAAGGGGTGATCTTGTGCTTATATGTCGATGACATACTGATCTTTGGGACCAGCCTTAATGTGATTGAGGAGGTCAAAGACTATCTGTCCAAGAGTTTTGAAATGAAGGATTTGGGAGAGGCTGATGTTATTCTTAACATCAAACTATAAAGAGGAGATGAGGGTGGGATTACACTTGTGCAATCCCACTATGTGGACAAGGTTTTGAGTCGCTTTGGATATAGTGACTGCAAGCCAGCTCCTACTCCTTATGATCCCAGCGTGCTATTAAGGAAAAACCGAAGAATAGCAAGGGATCAACTGAGATACTCTCAAATCATTGGTTCATTGATGTACTTGGCTAGCGCAACGAGGCCTGACATCTCATTTGCTGTAAGCAAGCTGAGCCGGTTTGTCTCAAATCCGGGAGATGATCATTGGCAGGCTCTGGAAAGAGTAATGCGCTATCTAAAGGGCACTATGAGCTATGGAATTCACTATACCGGGTATCCAAAAGTACTAGAAGGGTATAGTGACTCAAACTGGATATCTGATGCTGATGAGATAAAAGCCACAAGTGGATATGCGTTCACACTTGGAGGTGGCGCTGTTTCCTGGAAGTCTTGCAAGCAGACCATCTTAACGAGGTCAACAATGGAAGCAGAACTTACAGCACTAGATACTGCGACAGTTGAGGCCGAGTGGCTTCGTGAACTCCTGATGGATTTGCCGGTGGTTGAAAAACCAGTGCCAGCTATCCTAATGAACTGCGATAATCAAACAGTGATTATTAAAGTGAACAGTTCAAAGGACAACATGAAGTCATCTAGACACATCAAGAGAAGACTGAAATCTGTCAGAAAGCAGAAAAACTCCGGAGTGATAGCATTGGACTATGTCCAAACAGCTAGAAATCTGGCAGATCAGTTTATCAAGGGGCTACCACGTAATGTGATAGACAGTGCATCGAGGGAAATGGGCTTGATACCCACCTAAGGTTGCATAATAGTGGAAACCTGTCCATTGTGATCGGAGATCCCGTGAATTTGGATGGTGAAACAAACTATTGTGTGACTGAGAGAAGAGACCCTTGAAAAGGGCTCATTTTCATGATGTGCTTCTCTTCTTTCCTGCATGGTAGGATGGCTTATGTCTTAATGTGATCCGAGTGGCTTTTCCAAGCAGAGATGTTGACCTGCAGAACATCTCAGAAGGAACACACCTATATGAGTTCGACTGCTAGTCACAGTCTATGAGGTTTGGGCGATCACTAGATACTCATGAAAGGCCTGGAGTTTGACTTATATGCTCCAAACAGAGGGGATGCGAACGGCAGCCCAGTGCCAGTCAAGGTTCTGAGTGAAACCTGATCACACAAAACTTACAATTCAAGGCATAGTCCATTGTTCAGTTGTGGTCTGATGTAGCTCATTTCCTAGGTGGAAGTTCAACTTAACAGTCTCCACCAAAACCCTGGTATATCAAACAGGCACAACATTGAGAACATTTCTTATGAGCCTTGAAATTTGGTGGGGATTGTTAGAATAATTGGGCTAGGCCCAATTTATAATATTAAATCTCAAAGGCCCATAATAAATGTTGAGGATAATAATACCACCTCAGGATTTAAGCGAGAAATATCTCAACCTAAATAGGGAGTTATTGGAGGCTCCCTGTTGACCAGTTGAGGTGGGGGTCGGAATGCTACACGCGCGCGCGCGCGCCGGGCCGGGGCGTGGGCGTGGGCGAGGGCGTGGCGTGGCTGGCTGGCGGCGTGCGTGCGTGCGTCACGTCGCTATCCTTTTGCAGCCACTAACCCACGTTCCCACGATTCCCTCCGCAACAGCGCGTCCACGTTTTTTCTCCTGATAGATAAGGAGGCCGCGAGTCCGATCCGAGTTTGTCGCTTCTTTCCCGGTGTTAGTTTCTCCTTCTCCGCGCCTGAGTTGCTCTCGCTTCCCCGCTTCTGATCTCTTGCGCGCACGAGAGATTGGAAGGAGCAGTGCCTCCGAAACCACACCTTCGCCTGAGATCTGCACCGGGTAGGCGGGTGATCAGGTTTTTGGGGAGTGCCTCCCGCGCACGACTGCTCATCGCCATGTCTGGAGTTGCCGCCGCCACTGCTGGCGGAGGTGGTGCGCCGCCGCCGACAGGAGCTGGATCTGGATCCGGAGCTGGTGCGCCAGGAGGTGCCGTGAACGACAACAACAACGGAGGCAATTCTGCCTCACCATCCAGCGGAGGGCCATTCTCGGGGTATAATCTTCTCCTCCTGCTACTGTTGTTAGCGCTATCGCTATACTATGTGCGCTATGTTCTTGTTCCTGTTCTACATGATGCCTCTAGCATGTTATCGCGTTACTGGTATGTTCCTGTTCCTGACATTTATGATGCGCATAGTATGCTACTGGTTATGTTAAGATCACCCTACACTGCTTTTGTCATGATCATTGTTTCAATTTCTTGGATTAAAATATGCCGATTAATGACTATATTTCCAACACTTCATAGTATATTTATACAGCAGAATAGAAGAGCAGGGTGATTTTCTTTTAACCCCTGCCTTCTATTGAATGGACATGAGTTAACATCACAACAAAATATAGAATTTGTTGTTGAATCCCCCAGAATATGGAATATCTTCAAACAAATATACTAGTATCACTTATGGGATGGCCTGGACCATCCTACGTTCGCGCCCCGTCTGGTGCATGGGTTTTCTCGCTGTTATTCTTCTCTATCAATGAGTAGGTGCTAAGTTTCTCTTAGCATCCCACGTTCTATTTTCAAAAGAATGTCACTTATTTGTGATTGGACTGTACGTGTTGCACTGAAAACTGTTTCAGATGGATATTGGTCGTGTGCAAAATGTGATGTTTATCCCTTCTCCTACTTAATTGAATAGCAGAGCTCCTAATTTTATCGCTCAGAAATGTGATGTTTAGAGCAATCCAATGGTAGTGTTTAAGGGTGATGTCCTGGGGTGGGGTGGAGACAGTATTCCTGAATTTCGTACAAACAGCCAGATTATAACTGTTTCTAAAAAGTTAAGTTTGGAAGTTGAACTGATATATCTGATGATTCAACTAAAGCTTGGTGAGCAGAGGTTCGTCCTCATCATAGTAGAAATACATAATTCATAATTTGCGCCCTAGTAGTACATGGTGGCTGGCAATGAGTCCCAAACATTTAGGGACTGTTGGAAGAAGAGAAAATTGAAATGCAAAGTATCCGACAAGCAAGCACATGAGTAAACAAAAACACAACAGCAAGCGTTGTTATGTCCGATGGGTTATGCTCGGCTGGCAGATGCCACGTTAAATTACTAGAAATTAACCAAACGGTTGGTTAATTTCTAGTACTAAGGGTGTGGGTATGGTATGGAACTATGGATAGCTAACACTATATCAGTCGAGTTCATCCAGCATGGACTGAATGGAATCGATATCTTTACGCATTTCATTAATATAGTAGCAAGTTAGGCCTAAAGCAAAAACGGACCATCCAGCGGTGAAGCATGCGAAGCGGTCGGCGAAAACCTTAAGACGCGCGTGTGTGTGTGTCTCTCTCTCTCTTTCTCTCTCTCTCTCTCTATATATATATATATATATATATATATATATATATAATATATATATATATATAATCTACAAACAAATATGTGTTGGCAACTTTTGTGACGAGTTGACAAGCACGATCGTAGCACCTTATGCCTTGCGGTGATCCTAGAGTCGTCAACCACCTCGATCTAGCAAAAAGCTAAACCTAGATGGGTTTTGATAACTAAACCGACTAGCGGAGCCGTTTTCTAGATAGCTACCCGTCTCGTGGGCAGAACGGAAGGTTTTCAGGACAAACCTACAAAGAGATGTCGCACTCTCGCAGCGGCGGCGGACGGTTTACGGCGCAAACCGACAAAGATGGACAAACTAAGAGAAAACTAAAAGCAATATGAAAAAACGATTCGATTGATTGATTGTAGCTTGGTTTTTTACAATGAACCGGCCATGTCCCTTATATAGGGGTTGGTCTTGCCCTCTACAGGCCCTCCTCCACGTCCAACTCGGGGTAGAAATCAAAGGAAACCCGAAACATGCCTTCCCGAGCAAGGAAACCTCGAAACCCGACGAAACAGAGTCGGACTCAGACCTGCCGGTCAGACCGGCCACACAACGCCAATCTGACCGGCCCTCAACCGGCGGTCTGACCGCCCAACACAAGGCGGTCAGACCGGCCCACTCGGAGGAAACCGGTAGACTTCCAAATTTTGGCAATATTTCCTATTTTAATCCTAGGTGCCAAATTTGGGTGTAAACACCCTGCCTTTTTGATGAACAACGTGAATCTAAAAACATAGAACATGTTTTTGGTCTTAGGACGATAACTCAATTACCGGCCGTAGTACCTCCTAAGCGTCTTGCCAAACGCTCGGGAAGTATTTCTTCAAGTATTTCCCGTTGATTGCTCGCTAAAAACGCTCCCCTCGAAGTGTCTCCAAAAAATATGCGTTCCCTCGAACAATACCGCATACTCGATAAGGACCTTCCCAACTAGGAGACCACTTACCGAACTCCCTGGATCGAGTACCCAAAGGCAAAATTGTCTTCCAAACCAAGTCTCCAACTTGAAACAACTTTGCTTTCACCCTTTTGTTATACGCCTTGGCCACCCTCTTCTTCTCTTTCTCTATCTCTTCCAAAGCCTTCAAGCGCTTGTCGATGACCTCATCAAGGTTGTCTCCCATCAACATCTTTTAATCTTCACTTGACAAATCATCTTGCTTGATATAACGAAGAGAACCAAGATTTACCTCAACCGGTAAAACGACTTCTTGACCATAAACCAACTCAAAAGGAGTGACTTTAGTAGCACCATGTTTAGATATCCTATGAGCCCACAATGCTTCAGAAAGCACCTCATGCCACCTCTTTGGGTGTTCCTCAATCTTCTTTTTCACTAGCTTCAACAATGTTTTATTACTCGACTCGGCTTGTCCATTAGCCTGAGCGTAGTAAGGAGAAGAACTCAACAATTTAATACCATAAGATTCGGCAAAACTCTTTACTTCCTTAGACGTAAAAGAAGCACCTTGATCCGTAGTTAATGTTTGCGGAATATCGAATCTATGGATAATATGCTTCAAAATAAAGTCAATTACCTCCGTATGAGTCATGTTCTTGAGAGGCACGGCTTCGGCCCACTTGGTGAAGTAATTCGTAGCAACTAGCACGAACCTATGCCCCTTTGATGACGAAGAATAAATTTGACCAATAAAATCCAAAGCCCAACCTCGGAACGGCCATGGTTTGATTATAGGGTTTAACACGGCGGCGGGCGCCAATTGAACATTGCCGAACCGTTGACAAGCTTCACATCTCCTATAGTATTTGAAGCAATTCTCAATCATCCTTGGCCAATAGAACCCCGCTCTCCTAAGCAACCAATTCATCTTGTGGGCTGATTGATGAGTTCCACAAATTCCTTCATGTACCTCTGCCATAGCCACTTTAGACTGATCTTCATCTAGGCACTTCAACAAGACACCATCTATATTTCGGCGATATACATCTTCATCAAGCAATGGATATTTGAACGCTTGCCACCGAATTTTCCGATCAACCTTAAGTGTGGGATCTTTCAAATATCGAATCAAATGAATCCTCCAATCCTCCTCTGTTTCCTGGGCACAAATGTTCGAATTCACAGTTAATTTGGCCTCTAAATTGATTATGGCATGCCCCCCAGCGCTCTGCCCAAAACCGGTCAGACCGGCCATACAAGGCCGGCCAGACCGTTCGGGGTCACCGGTCAGACCGGCGGCATGTGGCCGGTCAGACCGCCCCTGGTCACCGGTCAGACCGGCCGTGCAATGCCGGTCAGACCGGCCCTGGTCTCCAATTTTGCCAATTTCGCACAAAGATTTAAAATTAAGCACCGGCTCTTCTGTCACGTCCCAAAACGACCCTAAAATATATCCTTTAAATTATGCCTAGAATAATTAAAATCCTAGTGAAAGCCTCCAAAAATTAAAATGTGCCATGTTAAAAGTCAAATAAGGCTTGGAGGATTTTTGTATATTTCCTAAAAGACTAAAATGTGTAAATAAATTTTAGTGGAATTTTCAGAGCACAAATAATAATTATCAAGAAATAAACAAAGTTGAAAAGGTTTTATAAAAAGAAAAACCCTAAAACCCTCCTTCCCTCTCTCTGGGCCAAATCCGGCCCAACTCCCTCCCCCTCTCTCTCCTCTCCCCGGGCCACTCGGCCTCCCCCTCTCTCCCCGCATGCGCGCCGCTGACGGGCGGGCCCGCCCACCACCCTCGCTGACGGGTGGGGCCCACCCGTCATCCCCTTCCTCCCGCCGCTCCGCCTGCACCTAGCACCACCGCCGCCGCGAATCCCGCCGCTCCTTACCGTTCCCGCGTGCAATTAAGTGGGGGGAAATATTCCCCGTGATTCCCTCTCCCATTCCCCCTATTTTCCCCTCTCTCTCCCACGTTCAAATGGCAAGATTTGCTCCCGCAAATCTCGCCGGCGCCATTGATGCCGACCGGGAACCCCGCGCCGGTTTCCTTCCCCGCCGGCCGCCCTCTCTCACTCCCAACCCTATATAAACCCTCCCCGCGCCTCCCTCGTCCGTTTCCGCCACTCGCCGCCCTATCTCCCCGCCGGAATCGAGCTCGCACTGTCATCCTCTCTCTTCGCCGTCGCCGTCGACCTCCGGCCGGGCCTATCCGCTCGCCGGGACCGTCCCCCGCCTCGGCGTCGTCTCCTCCGGCTTCGCCACACCGCCGCCGATCCCGTCTACCGCCTCGCCGAGCTCGCCGACCGCCGGAACGCCGCTGTCCCCGTCAACCCGAGCCGCGCCACCGCCTCCCTCCACTCCGGCCACCTCCTCCGTCGCCGCCGTCGCCCCGCGGTGAGCCGTGGACCGCCGCCTCCTTTCCCCTTCCCTTCTCTTCTCTCGGCCGCCGCTCCGCCGCGCCTATGGCCGCCGCCAGCGACCACAGGGCGCGGGCGCCGCCTCCCGCCAGCCGCGCCGACGTGGCCGCCTCCGGGAGCGCCGTGTGGCCGCCGCGTGGGGCCCGGCCGTCAGCCGCCCGTGCCCTCGGGTGCGGCTGACGAGTGGGGCCCACGGCGCCGGCTGGTGAGCCGCGGGTGCACCCGGTCCACCGTGGACCGAGGGGCTGCCGCGTGGGGCCCACCACTCCCGTGGACCCGGTCCGCGCGCCCCCTCCCCTCGGCTGACGCAATAAACCCTATTTTTTAATTAAAATTTAAATGAAGAAATTCGCAAATATTCACTTAAAAGAGCATATAAACTTCAGGCTATAACTTGGCCGTTTGAACTCAGAATTGGACCGTTCAAGTCTCTAATTTTTCCTTAAGAAGTCAAGAACCCTTTTTGTGCTTTGTTTCTGCTTGTTATATGGATTTTATTAGAGTAAAAGCCTTTTTCTTTCCATTGGTCGTGTAGACGCTGCAGCTTCGGAAGATCCGCTCTACGTAGAGGTTAAAACAGACTTTTGGGAAAGCGAGAAAGGCAAGTCACATCATTCTTGAACATATCGAATCCCAGTTTATAAAATTATTTTGGTTTAAATTACTGCATTATCGCTTTATTTAAATTCCCGCGTTATCACTGTCTTATTTAGCCATGCCTATTTACCTTTGTTATGACCTTATTATTATTGCTATTATTATTATTACCTTGTTCACCCTAGGATAAACAAAACCCCAACTAGTTGGTACCCTATTCATGGTTCCACTAGTATGAATTTAGCTAGCTGCTTCGCTAACTTATTAGGCAACATTAGGTGGTTTTATAACCTTAGACTTTGGGAATGCTCATATCATTTGGACATTATGGAATGGTTGGATTATGTGGAATTGGACACACACTTCCCCCCCCCCTATTCAAAACCCTCAAACTGGTTTTAGGCTGGGCTCGAGGTGCATGGTTTTGATAGTATCACCTTGGCCACTATAAGGACCGGTCTTCGGGCCTCTGTTGCAAAGCACTGCCGTACTTCCACATGTCTAGTGGGTAAGACTTAGTTTGTGGCTCAGTCTGGTCATGGGCAAAAGTACACGGATGGAGACGGACGAAGTCGGAGCTCGATGGACATCTCTAGGACAAATGAAGGCTACACGAGCCGTGGCCCGGTAGTCGAGATGTCATGGCACAGGGCCCATGTCCTGTTGCTTGGGGCTCAATCCTGCCTACCTGTCTCGGGGGTTCCGGCCGTAGGCAGGGTTGGGTCGGTACTCTTGTCTATGGCTAGGATGGGTTGGGAACTATGTCACGTCTTCCGCCCGTATGCCATGGTGGTATGTGGCACGTGGTTACACGTAAGGAAGACGTGTCTTGTGGGTAAAGTTGTACACCTCTGATCAGAGTACAATCTATTCGAATAGCCGCGCCCTCGGTTATGGGCAAGCCTAGCAATGTACCCAAGTTAGTGTTTTAATTCTTAAAACATGCCTAACAACTAAAATGTGGAATGGTTGGCCTGGGTTGGCTTGGGACGAGATGGGACCTGGGTCTGGTTGCCAGTTCGGTCTAAATCATCGTAGGCCTTGGGTTAAGGCAGGTTCGTGTGGGTTCACGGCCTTGAATAATAACATTGTGTAGCTCTAGGATCGTCTTTACAACATAGCCTAGAGCAACTAAAAGTCTTTTAAATGCTGTTTACTGCAAACCCTAACCCCTTTATTATAACTCCCTTGTACTCCTTTGCATTTATTCTGCATTCATGGGTGTGTCTTGTTGAGTATGGTGGTTGTACTCAATCTTGCTCAATTTTTCCCCAACTCAGAAGAAGAGTTCCTGGAGGATGAAGGCTTTGGTGTCTAGCTCGTGCTTGCCGTCAAGTGCCTGTGGTCATCGCCCTAGTCTTTCGCAGTTTTCCGTTTATCTTCGTGTATGCTGGGCCTTCGTCGCCCATGTAATAAATTAACTATTTACGCTTCCGCTTGTTAAACTCTGAATTGTATCAACTTTTGGTGTACCTTGCCTCCTGGGACAAGGAATAATATACGAACGTATGGAATGCTCGTTGGGTTAATTCCGGTCGTGACATCTTCCAATACCAGAAATAATCCCTTCTTCACATTATAGCCAGATGCTTGTTGTGCCAAATCATTTGCTCTAGAATTATCATGCCTAGCAATATGTCTAATAGCAAAATTATCAAAATTGGCAATAATATCCAAGCATGAATCGAGGTACCTATTTAGTGATCCGTCCAAGCATTTATAAATTCCGGCGACTTGTTGCACCACCAATTCCGAATCACCAAAAGCTTCCACGTGCTTAGCTCCAACCATCTCCATGACTTGTAAGCCGAATAACAAAGCATTGTATTCGGCTTGATTATTTGTACAATAATATTCCAAGCGAACCGATGCTTCATAACACATTCCATTAGGCGAAAACGAAACTACCCCTATGCCTTGACCTTCTTTGCAAGAGGAACCATCAAAATAAATATTCCAAGGTATAACTTCAACAATACAAACTTCTCCCTCATAAGCAATATCCACATGATGGTCTACTATAAAATTACATACAATTTAGCCTCTCATAGATTTAAATTTTTCATAAGCCAAATCATATTCTATCAAAGCATATGCCCATTTGCCAATTCTCCCACTTAGAATTGGCCTTTGCAACATGTGTTTAATAACATCGGCTTGACAAGCAACTATGCATGTACTAGATAACAAATAATGCCTCAATTTGGTACAAGCATAGACAAAGTCTCTCTATAAAGACATACCTTGTTTCGGCATCCAAAAGACGGCGGCTCAAATATGTAAAAATATACTCCTTGCCATCTTCCTCTTGCGTCAAAACGGCACCAATGACTTTGTCTTCGGAGGCAATATATAACCGAAAAGGCTTTCTGGCTTTAGGCACCCGCACAACAGGTGGAGTAGACAAATACCTTTTCAACCCTTCAAACGCCTCTTGCTGTTTTGCTCCCCAAGTAAAATCGGCTTCCTTTCTCAAGCGAAGTATAGGAACAAAAGCATCGATTTTACCCGCTAGATTAGAAATAAATCTTCTCAAATAATTCACCTTTCCTAGCAACTTTTGAACTTCCTTTTTGCATGTCGGTGATTTGAAATCACGAATTTTTTCTATCTTCTTAGGATCAATCTCAACTCCTCTCTCATGCACCATGAATCCTAAGAACTTCCCCGCCGACACACCAAAAGCACATTTAAGTGGGTTCATCTTCAAACCATACCGGCGCATCCTCTCAAAGGCTAACCTCAAATAGGCTATATGTCCCTCCATACCATCCGATTTGACAACAATATCATCAATATAGATATCTAAGATAATCCCTAGCAAATCATGGAAGATCAAATTCATTGCCCTTTGATATGTTGCACCGGCGTTGTCACGCCCGGAAATTTACTAGTAATTTCCAAACTAATTTATACATAAAATCCTCGTCCAGGAATCAGCCGAGGTACACAAACTGACAATTTAATATACAAATCCATCATAATAATAACGTTACATACTTACAAAAGAAAAGAAAAACAGCAGCGGAATTAACGGTCTAGCGATGGCTTCAGCTCCACTCCCACAGGCAGCTCAACTGGGGTATAAGCCAAACGTCTACTCCTGGATCCTTTCTCTTCAACTGAGGTTGATTGATTATTGCAAGGTGAGCATATGACATACTCAATAAGCCACACAGCAAATATGCAAGTGCACAAGGATACCAAAGGATGGCATAATATAGGCTCATTTGCAAAAGCAGCATTTACAAAGATTTAAAAGTAAAACAGTAGAGTAATTAATCAGAAATTTTAATCAACACTGAACAGCACACCCATGCTGCTCAGGCCCAACCATCCTGAACAACCATACCCGGCTGTACAGATCTAACTCCAAACCAGGAGCTAAACAAATTATTACCAGTTATTGCATCAATAATTATTTGTGAGAGGTGTGAGACTAATCACGAAAAACATTGCTCAACTCGCTCATAACCGCTGGCACGGCTATTCGAATAGTTTTACTCTGGCCAGAGGTGTACCACTGTACCCACAAGACACAGCCTCAACATCATGTCTACCATGCGTTGCGATACTAGAAAGTACCCGAATAGAGGCTGTGACAATACCCCCTGCACAACACAACTCACCACAGTGCACCATTCCTGGATCATAATCACCCTCTCTATAAATATAACCAGAGGCATGGACTCCCCAGCGATCCCCACGGACTTCTCACCGCTTCTCCGTCTGGCACCCCGTAATGAACAATGCTATACAAAAGGTAAAGCCGTTGCCCACGTTGGCTTGTGGTTGGTACGGTTAATGTTTCACAACAGTAGCTCGCGAACCGGTCTTTAATTGTCATGAGCACGACCTTCAAAACCATGTGCTCACAACCCACCATTAATCATATTTTAATTACTAATTAATTATCATAACACGATTAACCATCGTGAGCTATCATTAAATATAACCATAAATAATAATGTAGTATATATGATTCATCCCATTAGTGAGCTAATGTTTCTAAGCATGGCTAAGCAATTATATATATAACATTTAGCTGAACCAAACCAATACATAAGGTTCAAGGTTCAAGCTAGTCAATTTATTACCCAAGGTATCAAGGAATAGGGCATTCAATGCAAATTGGCCATAACAAAGGAATAGGTTCACACCACCCGGTGACATTCGAAAATTAATAAACAGTTGAAATAAATAGAGAATTTAAATATAGGATCAACATGCTCAAAGGATTGTGTTTAGGATCTGTGTGACTTGCCTTGAGCTTCCCCAAACGCTTCCGAACCTTCCTCAACGAAAACGCTCTCCTCCGAAATGTCGGAAACTAAAGCAAAAGAACAAAATCAACAAAACAGTACAAAAACAAGCATAAATAGTACATGTGGATATTTTTAACTGAAGATCTCGATTTTAGATGAATTAGCAACTTGAACCACTCAAATCCGAGTTACGATGATTTAGTTATGAATTTATGAAGTTTAATCGATTTTCATCTAATAAAGAAAACCTAGAAAAAGGGATTTATGACGTCATCGCTGACGTCATCATCGCCGGCCATGGCACAGTTGACACGACCACCGGCAAAAGAGGGCTCGGTTGGGCTATCCGAGGACACCTACGCGTAGAGGACGACGACGCGAACTCACCGGTGCAAAGAACAACGACGGACAACGACGAACGACGGCCGGCGACGAGGTTCAATGGCGGCACGGTTCGGCTTGACGGCGGCGATGGTGCTCCGGTGGTCTTCGGCGGCTGCGAAGGGGCGGACGGGGTTCCTCTCCTCCGTGCGCACCCGACGGCGGCGACGGACGGCAGCGGCGACGATGCTAGCGGCGGCGGCTCTACGGGCGACGAGAGAGCTCGGGAGATGGGGCAAACGAAAGAGGACGACTAGGGGATGCTATTTATAGGCTTGGATTGAAGAGATCAGACTCCAACCGAGAGGAATCGAAGCCGGAAAAACCGAGGGTTAGTTAGAGAGATAAACTCGAAAACGAATTCGATTCCGCGTTGATTTCTTCGGGATAAAGTCCGATTTTTGGGGGAAAAGATAGAGGAGGATAAGAGGAATATTTCCCCTCAACTAATTTTGCAAACGGAGCACGGGATGCGGCTGATTTGGTGGAGGAATCGGCGTCGGCTAGAGCACAGGACGGCAGCTCGGGCTTCTGTCCAAGCTTGAAGATGAACAGTAAACGGGGAAGCAAATTACACTTTCGTCTTGGGCTGGCTGAAAAACAAAGGAAAGAAAGAAAGACATGGGGAGCTCGGCTGGGCCGACTTGGGCTGCACAGCACGCACGCGAGGGAGAGAGATGTTGGGCTGAAATCAGCCCAACGGCTTAGGAGAAGATTTAACAACTTTTTCCAATTAAAATAATCACTGAAATGATCTTTGAGTTGTTAAAAATACTTCCAATGCTCAAATAGTTTTAAGAAAAATCCTGAAAATACTTGAACACTCAAAGTATTTAACAAAATTATAATTAGAACATTTAATGATTACTTTAATATGTGGATAATTACTGAAATGTTCTTTGTATGATTAAAATTAAGAGTTGAGCTCCGAAAAATCTGAGAAAATTCCAGAGAATATAATTAACCATGGATAATTTAATAAAAATTAAATCCATCCATGCTTTATATTTAGGAAATTTTATTTCCCACATTTAACTTCACTTGTAAATTAATGAACATTTAATATAAATTCTAATAATAATTTATTAAATAATTTATAAATCCTAAAACGAAAATCAGGATGTGACAGGCGTTCTTCAACCCAAAAGTCATAACAACCCACTCAAACAAACCAACAAATCCTGGGCACCTAAAAGCCGTTTTGTACATATCCTCCTCCGCCATAAAAATTTGATTGTAACCGGCATTACCATCTAAAAAGCTAATCACCTTATGACCCGAGGCATCATTGATCATCATGTCGGCTATAGGCATAGGATATTCATCTTTGGGAGTAGCTTTATTTAAATCTCTAAAGTCTATGCAAACTCTAATCTTACCACTCCCCTTCTTTTCCACCGGGACAATGCTAGAAACCCACTCCGCATAACGGTATGGCCTAATGAACCCCGCCTTCAACAACCGATCAATCTCCTCTTTGACTCGGTCATAGAGTAAAGGATTAAAACGACGAGGTGGTTGCTTATAAGGCCTAAAACCCGGTTTAATTGGAAGCAGACGCTCAACAAGCTCACGGCTAAGACCCGGCATCTCATGTTACTCCAATGCAAAGCAATCAACATACTCTTTAAGTAACTCGATTATCTTAACCTTATAATCGGCTCTCATATTTTTGTTTACAAAAGTCGGCCTTGGTTTAGTTCCATCACCTATGTCTACTTCCTCTAATGGATCGGCCGATGTAAACCCCTGTCCAAGCTTCTCCACTTCATCAAAATCTTTAATAGTTTCACCAATATCGTTCTTTGTAGACCGATATTCTTGTACCCTCTTTTGTAACAACTCTAGATTAGCTTCTCTACTCATTGTACAAATTGACATGGCCTAGCCGTGCTAAACTAGCCGGCTTTACAGAGATAGGTACAAATTTGCCATCGGAAATACTAATGAAATCATACCTAGAAAGATCCATCCCCGATAAGCATTGAATATTCCCATGACGCCACTCAAAAGTAGCATCGGCCATTGCAACCTCGGCCGATGTATCCGCTTGAACAATCTCAACATCATCGCCGTCCCATTAAATTAAACATTGATGCAAGGTAGAAGGCACACAACAATTGGCATGGATCCAACAACGACCCAAAATAACATTGTAATTACCTTGCACATCGACGATGAAGAAAGCGGTTGGTAGCATCTTGTTTCCCATGGTAAGCTCCACCGAAAAGATACCCTTCGCCTCCGTTGGTTCACCATTGAAGCCATTGAGAATCATGTTGGTCTTCTTCAACTCATCATCTCCCCGCCCCAACTTTTTAAACAACGAGTACGGCATCAAATTCACGGCGGTACCTCCATCCACTAGGATCCTAGAGACCGGCTTCCCATTAATATGACCTTTGAGATAGAGAGGTTTCATATGACGGTTTGACTCATCGGGCTTCTCAAAAACCGCATCTTTAGGACCTAGTGAAAATTGAGCAACCTCGGCTTCATCCATAGCACAAAACTCCATAGGCAACATACATACCATGTTGATATCCATGTCTTCTTTTGGAGATGACTCATCTTTAACAACTGATTGTTCTTCCTTCTCCTCTACAACAACCGGTTCTTCCTTCTCTATGGATTTACGCCTCCATACCGGTGGTGGTTACAACTCATTGAACCTTTTATCTCTTTGCTCTTCGGCCTTTTTCTCTCTTATTTCTTGGGCCCGAAGACGTTGCAACCTTCTCCTTTGAGTAGCCGTCAAATCCTTAGGCATCCACCTAGGTTTCGGCTCTGTTCCAGGAGGTAAGTAGTGCCCCCTATTGAGTTTACTTGATGACGATGAAGCCCCCACTTTACTCCTTGTGAACCTCCTGTCAAACCGGCGCTGGAGCCCGGTCAGACCGGACGTAGACCACCGGTCAGACCGGCCAGATGCGCCGGTCTGAGGCATCGGTCAGACCGACATTAGGTCGGCGGTCAGACCGGCTTGAGGCATCGGTCAGACCGTCATTCGGTCGGCGGTCAGACCGGCCAGATGGCCCGGTCAGACCGGCCGTATGGCTGAGGTCAGACCGGCCAGAGGGCCTGGTCAGACCGGCCGAGTGCGATGAGCTGGTACCGGCTTCGGTTTTGTTGCTTGAAGACTCTCCAACTTCATCTCCAGAAGGTATTGGCACATCATGAGACCCCACTTTGATGGTAATCACTTTCGACGTCCTTGCCTCCACCTTAATACGCTTCCCTTCCCTCTTTTCTTCACTGGCCCGGTTCTTACCATAAAACTGGCCATTGTTTGGTGAAGACAAACACTCATGGATTGGCCTCCTTGGTCCTCCGCACCCTTGGTTGAATTACATTGGAGGCATATGGTTGAACATTGGCAGTGCTGCCCCCCATGGCATGTAATAAGGATAAAGATAACCCGGCGGCAGCATTGGATAAGGACCCCATGACATGTCTTGTGAATGATGATATGGAGGTGAATGCGACCGTCTTGGTGAGTGACCAAATCGCTTCCTAGGAGGTGATCTTGGTCTTTTCCCTTTGTTGCGAGTTCTCTCACCACTTTGCTTTTCATACTTCTCCAAAAGCATATCAAGGGTCATTTTGGTCTTCCTAGGAGCTTTAGAAGTTGAAGCTTCACTCTTATTTTCCTTCCAAACACCAACCTCCGGCTTCTTTGGCACTATCATCTTCGGCCTCGATTCGCCAATGATCACTCCTTTTCCCTTAGTAGATTCGGCTTGCTCCGGCCGAATCAACACCTTCTTCTCATTGAAATTAATTGTATTCACCGGAAAAGGATCATGATCAAGCTTCATCTTGGAACCATCGGTGAACTTCAATCGTCCTTCATTTATGGCTGATTGAACCTGTCGTCGAAACACATTGCAATCATTAGTAGAATGAGAGTGGGAATCATGCCATTTACAATAAGCTCGACGTTTCAATTCTTCTTGAGATGGTATGATATGGTCTTTAGGTAATCTAATTTGTTTGTCTTATAAAAAATAATAAAAAATCTTATCACACTTGGCCACATCAAAACTATATTTAATCTCACTTTGCCGATCTTTACGAGGAGTTGGCATTAGATTAGAACAAACAAAAGGCTTATTTTAGTTAGTCCATGACCACTCAGCAATATACATATCATGATTACCCTCATCTTAACTATCACTAGCCTCAGGGTAATCAATCAAATTAATATTAGGCTTTTTCTTATATGGTCTAACAATTTTTTTATTATCCTTAACCCGGCTTTCCTGAGCCAGAGCCTTTTGCATAAGTTGACTAACATCAAGAAATTGTTGGTCATCTAATCTTTCTCTAAGATGAGAAATTAAACCATTAAAAGCAAGACCAGCCAAATCTCTATCAGTTATATTCAAGCTATAACATCGGTTTCTAACATCCCTAAATCTCTTAATATAATCAATGACAGGCTCATTATATTTTTGCTTAACCGATGTCAAATCACATAACCTAAGCTCAGTTTCTCCAGTATAGAAATAATCATGAAATCTTTGTTCTAATTGAGTCCAAGTATGAATATAATTTGCCGGTAAAGAAGTAAACCATGTAAAAGCGGTACCGGACAAAGACAAAGAAAATAAGCGCAATTTAAAAGTATCACTATTAGCCTCACCACATTGCGCTAAAAATTGACCTACATGCTCTCATGTGGTCCTAATATCTTCACCACTAAACTTGGCAAATTCGGGAACTCTATAACCACGAGGGAATGGCACATTATCATAATAGTCAGGATACGGCTTTTGGTAAACCTTAGCACGATTCCTAGCTTCAATCCCGAATTTATCCCTAATAATCCCACTAATTATTTCCTCCACATTATTAGGCCTATGTTGATTTGGTGGTGGATTTGGTGGCCTAATAGGATGTGTTTGCGGCGCAATATGATTATATTGGCCTTACCTAGTATCGGGAGGATACCCATTAGCAACATCATTATAAGCATTAGGAACATGTGGGGGAACTTGGGGATTAGTTGCAGCAGTAGATATAGGAGGATCAAATGTTCTAAGATGATACAAATAACTAGCATTAGTCATTGGATATATCCCCTGAATCGGAATAATTGCGCCGGTCTGACCAGTCCAGGGCCCGGTCTGACCAACGTCCAGAGGCGCGGTCAGACCGGCCTGAGTCCCGGTCTGACCGCCGTGATAATACCCGGTCTGACCGGCCGTTTGGCTGGTCGGACCGACGGCGAAGTCGCGGTCTGACTGGCCATCAGGCCCGATCGGACCGGCTGTCTGCGCCGCTCCATCGGTTCCACTACTTGTTTGATCTATAGGAACTTGGCTAGCACTGGTAGAGGCTTTATCTTTTAACATAAAATCGGCCATGAGAGGGCCGAATTTAGTTCTTAAAAACTTATCAAATCGACCTTTAATAGTTGCATCTAACTTATTTTTAAAAATAATCATGGATGAATCTTTTGTAGATACAACTTGTTGTTGGATAGATTGTGTTACCTCTTCATTGCTTACCAAATCGGGAGTGAGCTTAGGACGTGGCCCGGGTTTGATGATCACGCCTTGACGAGTCCTAGTGCACGCCCTCATCAACGCCTCCTATGTGATCTCCTTAATGTACTCCTCTATGGACTTGCGATCTTCCTCCTCGAAGTCATCCAATGTAATTGGTATCACATTGATAGGCTCCACCTCTACCTTTGATGACGACTGCTTCGTCATGGCGAAGTCGAAGTTGAGTTGACGCTGAACGGATCTCCCCAGTGGAGTCACCAAAAATCGTGTTGTCAACTTTTGTGACAAGTTGACAAGCACGATCATAGCACCTTATGCCTTACGGTGATCCTAGAGTCGCCAACTATCTCGATCTAGCAAAAAGCTAAACCTAGATGGGTTTTGATAACTAAACCGGCTAGCAGAGCCGATTTCTAGATAGCTACCCGTCTCGTGGGCAAAACGGAAGGTTTTCAGGACAAACCTACAAAGAGGTGTCGCACTCTCGCAGCGGCGGCGGACGGTTTACGGCGCAAACCGACAAAGATGGACAGACTAAGAGAAAACTAAAAGCAATATGAAAAACGATTCGATTGATTGATTATAGATTGGTTAGTTACAATGGAACCGGCCATGTCCCTTATATAGGGGTTGGTATTACCCTCTACATGCCTTCCTCTACGTCCAACTCGGGATAGAAACCAAAGAAAACCCGAAACATGCCTTCCCGAGTAAGGAAATCTCGAAACCCGACGAAACACAGTCAGACTCGGACCCTGCCGGTCAGACCGGCCACACACCACCGATCTGACCGGCCCTCAACCGGCGGTCAGACCGGCCCACTCGGAGGAAACCTATATGGGTGTAAACAATATGTACTGGAGTAATATATATAGATGAGGAGGAGGATTACACGCACGTACCTTGAGCATGAGCAGGAGGAGGAATCACCAGCTTGTTGACGACAAGTCATGTCAGATTGGTTTTCAGCCGCGTGCGGCGTTGTTGTTGTTGGTCTGGTGGTGGCGATGGCATGTGGTTTGCTCATACTAGCAGTCTTGTTGGTGGTAGTTGGTTTGCTCATACTAGCAGTCTTGTTGGTGGTAGTTGGGAGGCGCTAATGAGGAGGTAAAAGGGCGACAAGAAAGCCGACGGCGGACGAGAGGACGCGCCGCCGCCATTGAACCAAACACCGCTCTCAATCTCGCCGCCGCCGCCGACATGATTTCTCTTTGTTTTCTTTTCTTTTCCTTACTGCGTTGCGTCTTTGGGCGTCTTGATGGAATGCACGCACTTTGCTTCTCGGTAGTAATTCCCCAACCCTAGCAATTTATTTATATAGATACAGTGTGAGGGAGGAGGAGATTGATCAAATACCGGATCGGATCATCGTAGTCGGTAGGTACTACTACAAGCCAATAGCCATATAGCCAGACGGACTGGGAATTACGATCGGAATCCAAAATAGTAGTAACTATAGAACCCAATATTTTGGAAGATCGGCATTGGATTCTGGTTCGATTCTGATCGCCCAACCAATACATACTCCCTAACCTCTACTCCCTGTCTCCTAAAGATTGAACTTTTCTACAAGTTCTGGGATTCAATTGCATAAAAATTTCGGCACAACTGAAATGGACGAATTTCAGAAATATCGGACAAATCTTGACCGAATTTGTTGCAATTTTTAAAACAAAGCACCAGAAAACTGGGGAAAAAACCAAATAATCATATGGGACTCAGCACACAAGCAGAATAACAATATTGATGTAAATTTTAAAACAATCATCAGAAAACTAGGTAAAATCACCGAAGGATCATCGAAGCATCAGCACATAAGCAGAATAACCGGAATAACACTAGTTTTACTTCATAATAAATGCAATTATGCAGTCCTAAAGCCAAGTTCATGACTGCATAATGCATTCTGCTAATAGCAAGTTTTGTGCAAGCGGTTGCATAATACACCCATATACGTACCGTTGAATATGCTCTGAGATTCATTGACGCAAAATTTGTCGCACACACGAAGGCCTAAGATATTTGCTTCACTCTAGTATAGGTCCTATCAAAATCGGGTTAGGAACATGCTAGTTAGTTTGATCTTGCAACTAACAAGGTAAAAACGAGAAGATTAGATCACGGGGCCAATCGACCACAGGGGTGATATAGTATTCTGTGTCCAACCGATACCGATGGAATTTTGGATCGATCGGATATATAACCGATAGATATGAATATGAAGGATTAAAGAGACATTGGTCGGAGTTTAGATGTAATATATCTATATCTATACCTAATAATTATAAAATACGTAAGGCTTCCGACTATTTTTCGTCCATCCACCTCCCCATCCCGCATGGCCGCACTCCTTCCTCCTCGCACGACTCCTCCCTCTTTCCCGCGCCCCTCCGGCTCTTTTCCAGCGCCCCACAACTCTCCCTTGTGATCCCTCCCTCTAGGCGCCCCAAATCTCTCCCTCGTGACCTCCCCCTGCAGCCCCTCTCCTTCTTGGCACCCCTCCTCCTAGCGCCCCTCTTCTCCACTACGCTCCCTCCTCCCGCACGTTCAAGGAAAACAGAACCTCCTCGTTTGGAAACACATTTTGATGCACTCACCCGGTGGTGTTAACCATTAGAGCTCGTTGTTGCCATTTCTCTCTCTACCAGGACCACGTCATTGTTGGCCACGTTCCCATTGTTCTGGTTTTTTTCATTACCAAGTGCCACCATCTATGGACGAGTCACATTGTGGGACACGTCCAACCACCTTCCTCACCACCATTTAGTCATAGGAGCATTGGCGCCCATCTTCCCTCCTCGTTTGTTTCTTGTTTCAGCTAGGGAAGATAATGAACAGTGTTAGTATTGTTTTTCCATCTTTTGTTCTTCCTGCGCGTTCAAGGAAAATGGAACCCCCTCGTAAGGAACGTGTTTTGACGCACTCATCCGGTCATGTTCACCACCAGAACTCGTTGCCATTGTTTCTCTCTCTATCAGGATCACGTCGTTGCCTGCTGCGTTTCTACTGCTCTGTTTTTTTTTGGTTGCCCACCTCCACCATCTATGGGCGAGTCATATCGTATGACATATCCTACCATCTTATTCACCGCCGTTTGGTCGCCAAAGCACCGACACCCATCTTCCCTCTTTTGTTTCTTGCCTTCAGCTAGGGAAGACGATAAGCAGAGCCAGTTGGGTACTATTCCTTCCTGGTCCAGCCCAACCATGCTCCTGGACCACACACATAATATAGACCATATAAATGAACATAACTATAAATTTCAAATATATGACGAAGAAACGGTACCAGTTCAGAATTATTGCATCGGATTTTCATCTATGGGCTAAAATAAGTTTTTTTAAAAAAATTCTAGCTAATTTCAATTGTTTTCACATTTACAGTATTAGTTTTAGCACTATTTAATATATTAAAAATTGTTTTAACTTATAATTTTTCTCTGTGTTGAATTATTTATAGCTAAAAGAAAAAACAGGATTTAGTTATATAATTTTACTGATATTGAATTATCATTCTGGCCAAAGTTATTTGTAGTTTCATATTGTTATTTCGATTATTATATTTCCTTCATCATTTATGCCCAATTGTGATATATGGTTTAGGATTTAGTTTATGTCAATAAATGTTATTTATAATCCGTTGCAATGCACAAGCATTATGCTAGTAGTATATGTAAATCTTGATAGATCAAACCAAACCGAGATAGTATAAGATTGAAAGTATTCTTTTTGCTGATCAGAAACCTTATTTCTTGAACTTTGACTGTGAAAAAACGATGAAGCTTCTAGAGGCGCAAAAACACAAAGGCAAATAGGTAAATGCTATGGAACGCATGGTGAACAACCCGCGGGAGTACTGTAATACCGATTAGTTGGATCTAGAGGAACTCAGGCAAATTAAAGTACTACCTCCTTGATTGGATCTCATGTCAACTAGCTTTTCAGAGACCTAAAAAGATAGAAGCCCCTCTCCTCTCTCTGCAACTAGAGAGGTAGGCAAACCTGAGTTGATATGTCGAAACACCAACCGGATCAGAAACCTCATCCTAAACTTACTTCGAAATAGGTTCGAGAGCTTCCATTTCAATGTGTCTTTCGACAATTATATATGTTGATCCTGAATGTAGGCCGATGCACTGAGATATTAATTAAAGCTTATCAATATTCGCGAAGTTTGTGATTATGATCATTAGCAATATAAATCTATTAATCACAATCTTGATTGAACAATTAAATTTTTATAACAAGATGTCACACTATTATACATATTTCTAATGCCATTGAAATTCAAAGTTTCACGTGTAAGAAGAATTTAATTTTAATTTGATTGTGTTGCATATTCAAAATTTTAACTTTATTAATTTTTCTATGTTTCTCAATGTATCATGTACTAGTAATTGATACTGTAGTCAATATATTTTTAATGTTACATTGTTTTAAAAAAAATAAAAGTAAGTTTAAACATTTAAGAACGTGATGCAATATTATATTTCTCTAAAGTGATAAAACAATGCCTGATTTTTGGATCCCCGGCCCTATAATTATTGAGGAGACAAAGAACCTTTTTTAAAGATACAAGAACTAATTGGTGAACGGTTGCTCGCAGAACCATTAATTGAATTCACCGTACCCCGCTAGCCCTTGTTACTTCCAGTCTCTTCAAAACAGACGACGCCGAACACGACTTGGTATATTTATTTTCAAGGTAGCCGGCCGGAATATATGCTAGAGAAGTAAAGTAAAGTAAAAATCGTAACAAACAAAGTAGTTTGACAAAGTTTGTGTCAAGTATATCTTTCTCTTTCTAAACATACCAGCATCGTTATCTTCAGGACTTCAGCGTGATAATCCGACGAACAGTTAATTGGTTAATTCCATTGTTTCGCGCTCGTGGTTTCTTACTTGACGCACGTGCAATCGCGTGCTTGCTAACGCGTTCTAGCTACCCGTACGTACTGTCGTACTCCAGGTCTCCAGCATATAGCTAGCATCGCGTGCATGCTAATGGCGCTGTACGTATAGCACGGCCAGTTGTACGGTGAAGGTGAAAAGGTAATTCGTCGTTGTCGTTGGATGTATCGCCACGCATTGACGCATCCATGCCTGCACGCCACGCCGCCGACGGCGCGCACCCAACACAACACAATACGTCCGCGCCGACGCGCGTGCACATACCATAATACCCATCTCCCTATATATATCCATGCAATACACCTCGCATCAATCATCCATCGCGGCTAGCTCCGTCGTGTAATCTCGAGAGGTTTGCAAAGCCAATTAAGCGTAAGATCGATCAATGGCGCCGCGATGCCTGGCTGCTCTTGCACCCCTGGCCGTGCTGCTGCTGCTCTCCTCCTGCCTCGCCGCCGCTCCGGCGACGGCGCAGCAGAGCAGCAGCATCGGCGACACCGTGGTGTTCTGGGGCCGGAACAAGGCCGAGGGCTCCCTCCGTGAGGCCTGCGACACCGGCCTCTACAACACCGTCATCATCTCCTTCCTCAGCGCGTTCGGCCGCGGCAGCTACAAGCTCGACCTCTCCGGCCACCCCGTCGTCCCCGTCGGCGGCGACATCAAGTACTGCCAGTCCAAGGGCAAGACAGTCCTCCTCGCCATCGGCGGGCAGGGCGGCGAGTACTACCTCCCGTCCTCCCAGGCCGCCGCCGACCTGGACGACTACCTCTGGAACGCCTTCCTCGGCGGCGGCCGCAGCGGCGTCGCCCGCCCATTCGGCGACGCCGTCGTCAACGGCATCGACTTCTTCATCGACCAGGGCGCGACGGAGCACTACGACGAGCTGGCCAGGCTGCTCCACGGCCACAGCAATGGCGGCGTGATGCTGACGGCGACGGCGCGGTGCGTGTTCCCGGACCAGCGGCAGCAGGCGGCGCTGGCGACGGGGCTCTTCAGCCGCATCCACGTGAAGCTGTTCAACGACGGGCGGTGCACCTGGGGCCGGAGAGAGTCGCTGGAGAAGTGGGCGGCGGCGTACCCGGACAGCCGGATCTACGTCAGCATTGTGGCTTCGCCGGAGGCGGACAGGGACGCCTACATGTCGCACAAGGATCTCTACTTCGATGTGCTGCAGTTCATCAACAAGCTCCCCAACTACGGAGGCATCATGGTCTGGAACAGGTACTGGGACAAGAAGACCGGCTACATCAACGGTGACGTGTTCTAATTCCTTATTAAGCTAAACATATATTACCAAGATGAATATGATATGTTAAATGTGTAATATGTTGAACAATGTACAAATAAAGTGAGGTCAGTATGTGCAGATCTCACGTACAGTGAATTACTAACTGGTGGTGATTGTAATTTGTAATTCCAATTTGTATATTTTCCGGATTTCGTGGATGATGTGGTTTCTTACCTCGGAAAGAGTATTCATCCCTTGAAAGGATATCCCATCGTTTTATGCATATTATATAAAAAGCCATAAAAAATTGAAATAAATTGACAAGATAGATTAATATGAAATATATCACTCTACGAATATGCAAGTTAAAATTTAACTTCTATAAGTTGTAACAAAAAGTAACAAATATAATTGTGAAGGTGGATGGAGCGGAGGCGGACGACGGTCGTCCCCATGCTCTCCCTGTGGCGCGGCGCCTCTCTACCGCCTAGATCCAGTGGCGGTGCCCCTCTCCCGCCTTCTCCTGCGCGACGTCGACGACGACGACGAGACGAGTGGCGGCGACAGCTATGACAACGACGAGCTACGGCGGCAGCCGGCCCCGCCGACGACGACGAGGAGGAGACGGCGGCCAGGAGCGGCGCCGCCAGATTTAGGGTTTCATTTAGGGTTTTCTTTTTTTTGATTTTTTTTATTTTTGTTTTTCCGTGCGGGCCACATAAAGCACCCGCACGCGAAAACCCGATTTTCGCGTGCAGGTGTTCCATATCTCACGCGAAAATCCTTTTTGACCGCACGGAAAAATTATTTTTGTAGTAGTGTGTTCGCGGTGACCTAGAAGTGGTCTCCTCTTGGGTCTGCTTGGAATAGAACTAGGGTAAGTTGGGGTTCACGCTGGCACGATGGTAGGCTAAAAGGAGGAGGCTGGACGTGGGGCTCAGTGGCATGTCTCGGCATTGACGTTATGACCCCAGCGTTCTCAAGCCGTGAACCCATGAGGACTCACCTAGCGTTCTCGAGCCATGAGGATGATGGAATGTGATATATGGTTATATCACAGAGATATGCGGATGCCACAAGTTTATTATATAGTTGGGTTTGGTCGGGTTTCCCCTCTATTTGGTCATGTGGGCAAAAGTGAAGCGGCTAGGACCATACTCGCACTCTGACGATGTCTATGTTACATGGGCATCATCTTGGTGGCCGGTCCGCCATGGTATGAGGGTGTAGGTTTTGTAACAATCCACTTTTGTTCTTTGGTTCGTAAAAATGTTTTTCATGTGCACTGCACTGCATGAATTATTTCGTGCATAAAAAATCCCAGCTGAGCAAAATAATGTTTGTACGATTGCTCTAAATGGTTCCCACTGCCATAACCGACTCTGAGTTTTCAATATTGTCCAAAAATTCTGGATAAATTCCTAAATATTCCATACCTTACTACTAGCCTTGCCTCCAAGTTATGTTTGGATTGAAGCAAGTTTACCCATCTAACCATTCAAACCCTCAGTCGAAATTGGAAAATTTAGGGCACTGTTCACCCAACTGGAGACCTTTCTCTCCTCCACTCATTGTCTCTTATCGTTGACCTGTTGACCTAATACTATCCCTTCTTTCTAGAAAGTTAAGACCATTAGTTGTGCTTAGAAGAAGCCACATCATCGATTTATTTTCTCAACATAGGATTGATTATTGATGGCACATATTGCCATCTCATCACCTTGCCCCAATCCATTTCCTCTCCTTTCTATTTCTACTTGAGAAATTACAGGAAAACTAACACAATTAATTAAGCCACAAGGAGCTTTCACAAGTCTCATAGCATCCCTTTATGAGCCTCTTAACATCCCTTCAGCATTCATAACAGACCACAAATACCTTCCACCATCCTCTGAACTCATCCAATCCGTGAACCATATTCGTTGATTTTTTCTTTGAAAGAACCACGGTAGGGGAAGCCCCCACCGTTAAGATTTTATATTAATAAGGGGGAAAAAATTACAACAAATTTAACCACTATAACAATGTATCTCTCTCAGAATTTTTGACTCTATGAACTAAAAGGGAGAGATCATTCCTAAAGAGAACTCTCCAAGAGGGAACAGAGGGAACAATGTTTTCAAAAATTAAACTATTCCTCTGCTTCCAAATGTTCCAAGCAGCATAAAGCACCTTCTCAACAAAATGGGTAGAGTTATATGAATTTCTGGCCGTGACCAACATTTCACCAAAGCTTAAAGAAAGATTCCAAACCACACCAAATTGCGCCCAACATTGAGTACTAAAAGGACACTGGAAAAATAAGTGGAGAGTTGTTTCCCTTGATCCTGTTGAACAAAGTACACAGAGCAAGGAAGCATTTTGAGGGGAGCAATGCCTTCTGTCTAACATGTCATAAGTATTTAACCGATCAATCAAGAGGAGCCAACCAAACACCTTGACTTTCATAGTACAACTACTCTTCCAAATCCATTTAATATAAACAGGCACATGGACATGAGAAAAATTCATGGCATAAATTTTCTGTGAAGAAAAAATACCGTTGCCCCAAACATATGTCCAGCGATCACTTATCATTAAGATGCTCCAAGGTATCTGCAGCTGACATTGCTAAATATTCTTGAAAAGCTTGCTCTGAAAGTGGCAAGGCAAAGAGCTAAGGTAGATCAGAAGTAGAGAACATCAGAACTGAGAGATTTGAATTCCTGGCAAAAGAATATATTCTGGGATAAACCAATGCCCTGACTTTATTGTTCCACAAATCTTCCCAAAACAAACAAGATTTTCCATCTTGCACAGTACAGGCCGAGATGCCTCTAAAAATTTCCACAAATTGCAAAACATCCCTCCACCAAAAAGATCCTTTAGGAGTAACAGCATGAGGAGGTTCTGCAGTGTAGTAAGTATTCCAAATCAAACTGACCTAGGGAACAGGATATCTATTATAGAACTTATGCAGATTCTTCAAGAGAAGGGCATTATTTTGCAATCTAAGGTCTATTACACCCAAACCACCTCTATCTTTCGGCTGACAAACTCTTTCCCAGAGAACCAAAGACTTCTTACTAGAATTAATATCAGATCCCCTCCACGGGCAATGTCTCCTAGCTCTATCAATACTTTCTATGACTGTCTTTGAAAGTGAAAGAGAGCACATGTAGTAAGTGGGAAGGGAGGAAAGAACTTCATTCACAATGGTCAATTTGTCCCCATGAGATAACAAAGCAGTGGTTGCTGAGAGTCTTCTCGCTACTCTATCAATTAGAGGAGCAAAATCAATAACTCTTGGTCTTGTGGTTCCAAGAGGAAGACCCAGATAAGTAAAAGGTTACTTACCAATAGAGCAACCAAACAATTTTGAGAGATGATCAACCTTTTCCAAATCTACATTCAGAGGAATCATGCATGACTTACTATAGTTAATCTTAAGGCCAGTTGAAGAGGCAAAAGTGTTCAAAATTGCCTTGAGACAGAAAAGCTCTTTTTGGGAAGCAGTCAAAAAAATAAGAGTATCATCTGCATACTGGACAATCAGAAATTCATTACCAGGTGTTGGGATTGGCATTGTAAGAACTCCCTGAGAACAAGCTTTATTGACTATAGATTGTAACAAGTCAGCTCCAAGAACAAATAATAAGGGTGAAAGTGGATCACCCTGTCTTACACCCCTTTTGCAATAGAAGGATTTGCCAAGAACACCATTTAGGATAACTGAAGAAGAGGCTGAAGAAAAAATATGAGAAATCCAGCTTATCCATTTAGGATCAAAGCCTTTCTGCCTCATGATGTCCAATATAACCGAATGTTCAATAGTATCAAAAGCTTTCTCAAAATCCAATTTTAAAAGAACTATTTCCCTCTTAGAATGCTGGCACTGATGCAGATATTCAAAAGACCAAGCCAAACAGTCCTGAATATTTCTAGCCTTAATGAAACCATATTGGTTTTGGTGGATCAATTCAATGATGACAGATTGTAGCCTATCAGCCAGCACCTTAGTAAGAAGTTTTAGAGCCACACTCTGTAAAGAAATTGGCCTGAAGTCATTTACCTTTTCTGGAGAAGACTTCTTAGGGACTAGAGTTATAAAGGATCTATTAATACTCTCAAGCACCAGAGAACCCTCACAAAATTGAGCACAAAGATTATAGAAGTCCTGTTTAATTATAGGCCAACAGGCCTTAATGAAGCAACCATTGAATCCATCAGGCCTTGGAGATCTATCAATTGGCATTTTGTTGACAACTTCATCAATTTCCATGGTTGTAAAGCCAAGAGACAATGACTGAAGATCAGGAGCAGCAGAAATGAGATCTGCCAAACTGAAGTGCATGACTGGAGAAGAAGAAACTCCCATCCTTTGCTGAAAGGTTTGAAAAATAATTTCTGCCTTTTCTGCATGATCAGAAAGCACCCTTCCATCATCAGACTTTAGCTGCATAATTAAATTTCTGCGATATCTTTCAGTTGCCGCAGCATGAAAGAATTTTGTATTTTCACCACCAAACTTTGCCCACCTTATAGTGCACCTTTTTTGCCAATAGACTTGTTTAAACTTAAGGAGCAAAAGAACCTTACTTTTCATAAAGAGTCTAAAATTCCACTCAGCCAAGGTCAAGTCTCTGAGCTCCTCCAATTTATCAACAAAGGCTAGAGCCAGATGGCTAGAATCGAAGTATGAAAGTTTAGTATACTTCACGTAACTAAAGTTTATGGTTCAACGATTTTATTTCAGTTTGTTTACCAATTCTATATGTATTTGCTTCTGTTTATTTATTGAGCATAGCCTATGAATTTGCTCTCGCACGAACAAGGTGGGAGTTTTTGATGAATTGTTTCTGCTAACTTAGAAAAAGAACAGCTATTGCGGTAATTCCATAATGCATTGTCTATTGCTTTAGTTTCTCATGAAAAGCTTATATTGTTTGACCCATTCTTATTAGTGCTATCTAGGATATTGGCTCCTGTACTTATGGGAAAACCTGAGGATTGACATAGCAGCGGATAAAATTGTCATACCATTGGATTACCTTCGAAGCAAAGGATTCTCATAGAAGGAGATGACATTTTTGTGTTTCTGCAAATCAATTTCTTCATCCTGTGGCTGATTCCTGGCCATAGACATCTTTCCCCAATTTTTGGTATGGCTTGAGGTCTATGACAATTTTGTGTTTCTGCAAATCGATTTCTTCGTCCTGCGGCCGATTCCTGGTTGTAGATGTCTTCCCCCAATTTTAGGTATGGCTTGAGGACTTTATCTTCATTTTGTTCTTTTCTCAAGTTCTTTTCTTCTACTTTCATCTAACCTCCATGACATTAATTATGATGTATTCTTTAGTTTTTTCTTTTTTCAAATACAAGCTCTGATGGGAAATATTCAGCTACATGTTCAGCCAATGAGAGTGTCCAAACATAGACTAAGTGACATTTCAGAGTTTTAGGGTAATTTCACATTCTTATGTTGGAAACACAATTGTATATGTTTTTCATGTCAGAGTTGAATATGATCTGCTAATTACACAATATCCGTTACCTCTATGGTCTGGAACTATCTGCTCATACTTTTATTTATGAAGTCGTCAATGCTCCTTTCACTAATCAAGTAATCATTGCAGTTGGTAGCAAGATTATGTTATGTACGGTACTTAAAAAGGAGTTCAGAACAAGCACAACACTTAACGAAGTAAATATGCAACATTTTTTTAGGATTAAATAACTATATGACTATTTCTTTTGGAGAATAACGAAGACGCTGCAATTCAGTTCCTAATGTTGCATGCCCTATTTTATTTTTCGACTATATTGGTTCGGCTGAAGTTTTACTAACAAGTGTTTGCTCAATATTTGTAAGTATCAACCATCATATCATTCTTTCTCTTTTAATATGGTATTTTCATTTCTCCCAAGTATTGATACAAAATCTCGCAGCAATGCGTGGGGTTTCAACTAGTTTATTTGGTAAGATAGGCAACTCCATGGGACATACTTCTTATGTTGGTCTCCACTCCCCACCTCTAATTCGGGACCCACAACCCAGCCAAACACGAGCCATTTTTTGCCGCGCTGGAAGCGTGAGCCAGGCTAGCCCTCGCGCATGACCGTGAGTTTCAGCTTAGCCACGACCCACTAGACTGCCCTGGAGACCCCACGCCACGTCACAGCTCCTCCCCAACGCCCTGCCACGCCATCATAGTGCTCCACCACGCCTCCCAATCGCATTGCACGCGCGGCAGGCGGCAGCGGCCAATCTGTCCTTTGCCGCCCATGATTTCTTGCTCCCAAGTCCCAAGAATGCCTCGTCTTTGACTCGAATGTGGACGAGAGAAAGGCCGCCTACCTCGGGACCTCGTGAGAAGCCCTTTGCCAGCCTCTGCAACACCCTGCCCTATCCCATTTATCTGTCGCAGGCTTGCCGGTGCCCACGCCATCTCGAGGCCAAGGGAGTAAGGCTGTGATCAGGAGGTGAGGTTAGGAACTCACCTCCTGCGCACGCAAAACGGAGCAACGCCTTTTCTTATGATTAATTAAGTATTTATTAATTTTTTTGAAAAATATATTAATATGTTTTTTAAAGCAACTTTCGTATAAAAACCTTTTGCAAAAAAACGCACCGTTTAGCCATTTCAAAAGCGTGCACGTAGAACACGAGGGAGGTGAGTTGGGAAAGTTGAGGGAAGAACACAGCCTAAGCAAGCACCCGCTCTCTCCCCTCCCTTCCTTGGCTTCCTCCTTAACCAAGACCATGTCCTCCTAACTCCCGAACTCGCCCTTGTTCTTAGGAAGCCAAAGGACCCAAGTGATTGTCCCTTGGTTCGCTGGGCGAGGTGCCACGTGTGGTAGCGGCAAGCACACCTCCACCGTTCCAATACCATCGGTGAGTATCATCTCATCCCAGCCATGTCACCTCGCGTCCCTTCACCCACTGATTCCGTTTTTGCACTCAGTTGACGCTGAGCACAAATGCAGTGCATCGTGTTCTCCAACGCTGGCCCGGTGCCGCCATGACCTAACAAGCGCTAAACTCTGTCCCTGGTGAGTATCTCGACATCCAAGCAGCTTTACCATGTGTTCCTCCCCCCACCTTAATCCATTTTCCTCCTCCTCCATGGTAGAACTTGCTGCTGCCCGATCTTCTTCTCTTGGGGCTGACCGAATGCCTCCATGCACTTGATTTGGGAACTTTCACCTCAGTAAGTTCCAACCCAATTCCTCCCCATGGGAGCATCTATATACCCTGCTAAGTTCATTCCCATGCTTGGTTTTAGTCCCCGACGCCCTGAGTTCCACCACAGGACAACTTCTTCCATCTGCCGTCACCTTGCCGATAGCCTCAACCGCTGAGCTCCTGTTTATGCATGTGTTTTCCTTGCCATGACCAGCGATGTCGTCGTTTGTCCAGCCGCCCAAGTGCCACCACTGTAGCTACATGCATGGCCGAGGCTCAAAGGAGTAAGACCACACAAGTTAGAACCCCAGTACCTTGCATGTAGTACCCCAAGAGCCTCCATGTGCCCGTCTTCACCAGCCGTGCACTAGAGAATGAGAGGACAGAGGTAGGCATGCCGTACTTAACCTTGGCATTTTACCGAACACCATAGGTGCACACTTGTTTGAGCTAACCATGAACATCCCATCGGCCCCATCCATGCTAGGTTGGCCTCACTACTGTTAGAACGTGCTGAAACCGTGAGTAGAGTCGCTGCCATGACTTCACGTTTACGCCGGTCATCGTTAACATCCTTAGCGAGTTGTGTAGTTCGCTCGTATGAAGATGTTGTTTTTGGACCGAGACATTTGCAACTACTGAAGTTTTTCAATAGGTTCACATTAACCCATATGTAGGTTTTGCGCCATAAAAACGCCCCTAGAACCAAGAAAATGTTTAATAGATGACCTGTTAGGTCGGTAGAATGTTTCCAGCCGTTTCAGCAGCTCGGTTGAGCGAAAACGATGTTTTTCATTTATCTTCGATTTTAGGGCAGAGAAGACTTCCTTTAGCCGTTTCTCCGTCATACAAACTCGGATTCAAGCGATTCTTTTTCCTGAAATCACGCACTTTCATACTCTGCAAAAATATTTGGATTACCTGTACTATTAAATTTTGCCATTGTATTTATTGCATTCGTTCGGTATTCGTGAAGACAACGATGTTGTCGATCCTGCTGAGGTGGTACCAAAGGAATACCAGGAGGTCCAGGACCAAGGCAAGCTCCCCCTTGATCAATTGCTCATATATTTCAAATATATAAATTGTATTCATTGCAAAACTATTATGCATGGGTAGCTTGCCAATTGCTGCATATACCTTGTCTTTGTTACTTGAGTATCATGATTCATTGTCACCTACGTTATCACTGAGAATTGGGTTCATGTGCTGGGAGGATAGTCGTGTAGAATATGCTTAGCTGGCTTATATCGGTAGTGCTAGTTTTAATCGGATTATTGGGCTTTCGAGAAAAAAATGTTTGCAAAATTATGGAAATGAACAGAGGGTAAAATCTTTATTATCTTGGTGGAAAACTGTGTCCAAATTGATCTGAGACACTAGCGCAAATCACGTGTGGCTCATAGGAAGTCCCTAGCTAAGAGAATTATTGGTTCCAAGCAATAGACCCGTCTGTTGTAGTTGTAGGTCATTGTTGTTGACATTGGATTAATGCCGGTATGGTTATTGTCCATACTTGTCGGTGCCTTTGACGATATTGTGTTCAAGGTTTACCTGCACAACGTTTGAGCCTCGGGCCTTGGAGGGCACTCCTCTGCTAGCTAGTGAAAAGGCTTCGTCATATTGGAACGAGCCTTCTGTATGGTAGCTCAGGTTTAACGTGTCATCTCGGTGCAGTTGTGCACATTCTGCAGAGTTTAAATCTATTCGGATAGTCGTGGCCATGGTCATGGACAACTCGGTGAACCATTCCTTGTTATCCTTGCATTATTACGGATTACCATTGGATACACTAAAAGTCTTGCGGAGTACGTATTGTACTCACACACGCTTGTGTGACTTCTTTTTTTTTAGAGATTGAGGAGGACCTGGCAATCGGGTACTTCTATACAACAGGTTTTGGAGACAATGATGTTGGTGCTTACTAGGACTTAACGGTCAGTTGTTGTGTGAGGGCAGAGACACACTTGCTGGGTTTTGGTGCCTTTATATTATGTTTTCGCTGTGTTTTACTCTCTTATATTGTCTTGTATTCGGCGGATGACCCATGATGTAATTGTTAAAGTCTAGATCATTTATTTACTTAAGTTTGGACTCCTATGTACTGTACTTTGATGATGTATGAACTCTAGTATCAAGGTTGAATGTATGTGCTAGCAATTGATCGTGTAACTAGCACGGCATACATATACGATTTGGGGTCAAACCCAGGTTTGACACTAGGCACCGTAGGCCCAATCCACGTGTACAGTTTAAACAGTCTTGAGAGCCATGCAACACCACAACCTATGTGGATAGTATATATAGCATGATAAAATAAGAAGGGGTTTCAAGTAAATATTTATTATCAGTGCCCACTCATGCATGGTCAGCAGTAGGGTTTGAAATTTCGGAACCCCGGGCAAATATCTCGTCCGCAATTTTTTGTTTTTTTACAATTTTTTGAATTCGATCAACATTTATTTAAATTCAACTAAAATTTATTTAAAATTTTAAATAATTTTGTGAAAAAACCCACCATTTTTTCTGAAATTATTGAAATTCCTGTGACCACTGAAATTGCCATATTTTCGGTCTTTACCAAAATTGGAAACCCTGGGCAAGAGAACCTTCAATTCACCCAACCCTCATCACAGTTCCGGGTTTGGGCTCATCAAAACAGGCAACATCTGACATGACATACATTTTCTAAGTAGCCAGAACGCTAGAGAAGTAAACATTACAGCAATAAAGTAATTGGTGGCGTGCTGGGCTGTTATATTAATTCAACAACACGTTCACGGTCAAATTAAGTTTATCCCAGCATCTTCCTTTTTGCTAAGCACCGGCTTTGTTATCTCTTCTGCATGATAAACTGAGAGGGACGAAACGGGGTTAATTTCTGTTGTTTCGCACTCGTGGTTTCTTACTTGCGCACGCTAGCTGTAACACACCAGCTACTGGTGGTGAAGCGTGAAGGTGAAGGCCTAGCTAGCTTCGTCGTTATCTTTGGACTTATGCCTGCATGCCCACGGCGCCCGCCGCGCGCACACAACATAAGACGACACGTATGTCCGTCCAGCGAGCGCGATCGATCGCTATATATATCCATGCATCCACGTTCGTATCCTTCACACCTCGATCAGTAGCTCCATCGTAAGATCGATTCGACCAACATATCAACAATGGCGCTTCGACGCCTCGCGGCACTTCTCTCCTTGGCAGTACTACTGTCCGCCGGCCTCGCCGCCGTGTCGGCGACGTCCCAGAACACCGGCGACACCGTGATCATCTGGGGCCGGAACAAGGACGAGGGCTCCCTCAGGGAGGCCTGCGACGCCGGCCGCTATACCACCGTCATCATCTCCTTCCTCAGCGCCTTCGGCTACATCCCGGGCACCTACAAGCTCGACATCTCCGGCCACCAGGTCTCCGCCGTCGGCCCCGACATCAAGTACTGCCAGTCCAAGGGTAAACTCATCCTCCTCGCCATCGGCGGCCAGGGCGGCGAGTACTCCCTCCCGTCCTCCCAGGCGGCCGTCGATCTGCACGACCACCTCTGGTACTCCTACCTCGGCGGCCGCCGCAATGGCGTCTACCGCCCGTTCGGCGACGCCAACGTGAACGGCATCGACTTCTTCATCGACCAGGGCGCGAGGGAGCACTACAACGAGCTGGCCAAGATGCTCTACGACCACAACAAGGACTACCGCGCCACGGTCGGCGTGATGGTGACGGCGACGACGCGGTGCGGCTACCCGGACCACCGGCTGGACGAGGCGCTGGCGACGGGGCTCTTCCACCGCATCCACGTCAAGATGTTCAGCGACGGCCGGTGCCCGGCATGGTCCAGGAGGCAGTCGTTCGAGAAGTGGGCAAAGACGTACCCGCAGAGCCGTGTCCTGATCGGCGTCGTGGCCTCGCCGGACGTGGACAAGGACGCCTACATGCCGCCGGAGGCCCTCAACAACCTGCTGCAGTTCATCAACAAGCAGCCCAACTTCGGAGGCGTCATGGTTTGGGACAGGTTCTACGACAAGAAGACCGGCTTCACGGCTCACCTGTGAGTGTGTGACTGGTCGTGACATTTGAAGACCATTAATTCCTTAATATTGGATCAATAAAAGCTTTGTGTGCAGTACTTGTGTACTACACAAATAAAGTCATGTAATGAAAATAAACATATATTGTGTCTGCTATAAAGATTTGTATGTTGGGTAATGTATGTAATCAATAAATAAAGCGAGGTACGGTACCTCGGGTGAAATAATAAAGAGCTTTGAGATAAATAAAACTTCCTTTATCTTAACGATTTTTTTAATGTTACATCAAGTTTTTTTTGCACCTTCGCCCATTACCCGTTGATCCAAGGGCTAGTGTTGCTCGGTTTTGCTAATTAGCGTGTACGCGCGACTTCTCTAAGTCGCACACGTGCCACGTGGAGGGTTGTGATTGGTTGGAAAGAGAATGTTAATGGAGAAATAGTTATATTTTGGATAAATTCTGAGAGCTAAAAGTTATTATATTTTGGGACGGAGGGAGTAGTAACTAAATACATAGCGTATAGTAACAGCATCAACTATGTACAATGGTTTGTCCAATTGTTTATAATCACATCTTATTAGAATAACTCTCAAGTCATGTATTAACTATGACTTGCATCCCCATCTATGTGAGTAACACCTCTCGCTCTAGTTGAATGTGTATGTCTCTTTCACTACTAGAAAAATGATTTTTCATAGCGTTTGGAAAATATTTTTCATGGCGGCTACAAGAAAAAATCGCCAGCGTAGAAAATCGGGGGGTGGGGGGTCACTGGCCGCCAGCGACCATATTAAGAGGTCCGCCATAAAAATACTATATTTTTTTAGGCGGACCTCTTAAATGTCCACCATCAAAAATAAGCGTTTTCGCTAGCGGCTACTAAAGAGATCCACCAGCGAAAAAACGGATCTGCCAGCGAAAAGCACAGCTCACAGATCGATTCCTTCACAGCATCACCCACCCACGCATTTAAAAGCAATTTCACCCACCCACCCACTGCATTCATCTCTCCTCTCTATCTCTTTCTCATCTAAACCTCACCTCTCTCCCCTCCCCTCCCATCCCCTCCCTCAGTCCCTCTCCCTCTCCCAGATCTAGCCAGAGGGAGGCGGCGGCGGCCGCCGCGGCAGCGACGACAGGCGGACCTAGCGACGGCGCTCGGGCGCGGCGGGGCGGCGGCTCTCGGGCGCGGTGGGCGGTGGCGCTCAGGCGCGGCAGGGCGATGGCTCTCGGGTGCGGGCGGGGAGGCCGGATCCGCCGCCGCCGAGCCGCAGGGAGGTGGTATCCGCCGCCGCCGGGCCGCGGAGAGGCCGGATCCGCCGCCGTCATACCACGACAACGACAGGCCGGGCCACGACGACGACGGCGACCACCACCACCACCACGACGATGGGCTGGGCCATGACGACGACGACAACCACGGCGACTGGTGACGACGACCGGAGGGTCTCCTCCTCCCTTCCCTCTCCCTCTCCCAGATCTAGCCGGAGGGAGGGGGCGGCGGCCGCCGCGACGGCGATGGCAGGCGGGCGACAGCGATTTTGATGAATTTCTCCATTTTATGTTTGTATTGATGTTTCATACATGCATGTATTAATGTTTGTTTGTTGAGAATGAAGTGAGAAATTGATGTAGTGTTCTCTTAAGGTTGGATGATTGGATTTGATGTGGATTTGAATTGTTATGGATTTGAGATTTGGGGATGTGGATTTGGGATGCTGGAGGCTGGAGAGGGAGAGGGGTTTTTGCTGGCGGCTGGAGGACAGCTACATATGGTTGTTTTTTGTCTCAAAATTAATTATCACTGGCGGCCGGTATAACACAGCCGCCAGTGAAAATCAATTTTTGCGGGCGACTGATAACCGCTAGCGAAGATTGATATTTTCTCTGGCCTTTGCTTTGTGGCCGCTGCAATTTCTGCCAGGGAAAATCTAAAATGGCCGCCACGAAAGATGATTTTCGTAGTAGTGTTTTTCCCTCTCTCTCCTTTCTTCTTGCCCCAGCCTTCATCTCTCTACCACTAGTGAAATCTACGAATAAACTAGAAAATAAAACAAAAATATATAGGTTAAAGCCTCACATGCTAACCATATATAGTTGTTACTGCACAAAAGTAGAAGTGTTACTATATGATAGGTACATGTTACCACTTCCAAGTAGCCATGTTACTGCACGGTAATTGTAGTTTTACTATGTCATTTTTACAATATGAAAATCGAATAGGTGAGCTATAGGTAAAGTCTGTAGGTGGCTTTGAGCGAGGTCTGATTGATGTAGGAGTGTTTTGAATAATTTTATACATTTGGTAAAACCATGTTACTGCATGTATATGCCCTTGCTACTACAAACTACACATTCTATTATTGCATGTGGAGGGTTAAAGTTTAAAATACCAATATTTGAAAAACAATATCTCACAAGATATGTATTGTTTTTTAAAACAGTTTCCACTATGATGCTATAGTGTTACTGTATGTGGAGGGTTAAACTTCAAAATGCATCTACGCACTCTCCTCCTCAAAGAAACAGTTCTTCCCCTCTCTTCTCAATAAAACCGGTCTCATCACTCCAATATAGTGTTACTGCATGTATATGACGTTACTGCAATTTTGACAGTAATATTGTAGTGAATTGCAGTAAATCAGGAATTGAAACAAAAATATTTGGGTTAAAAGTCTCAGATGCTAACCATATACTTGTTACTGCACAAAAATAAATGTGTTACTGCACGGCAGATACACGTTATCACATGACAGTTACACCTTACCGCATGTTTATGCAGTAACACTATCCAAGAAATGTACTAAAACACTTTGTTAATGTAGAACATATAGAACGTTACTACACCTTTGGTAATAATATCGTGGTGAAATTGTAGTAAACCAGGAATAAAAAAATATAGATTCACATGCTAAATATACTTGTTACTGCACAAGTGGAAGTGTTACTGTATGGCAGGTACACGTTACCACATGTTTATGGAGTAACACTATACAAAAATTGCAGTAAGACGCATTGTTATTACAAAACTTATGATCTTTTCTATATACTAGAAAAAAAATACCCGTGTGTTGCAACGGATAAAAATATTTTCAGATCGCTATACATTTTACTCTTTGGTTTTGGACCAAAAGCTCACTATACATTTACTCTTTGTTTTCAGACCAAAAGGTTATTCCCTTGTTCCTTTCTTGCCACCTCCCCTTGCTTGGCCTGCTTCACTTTAACTTAACCCATAGCCTGCTTCTATTTGACCGAACCCACAAGAGGAGTTGTAGTTACAGCTCGCATAGCTGACTACCGTCTTCAACCTCCGGAAAATGGTGAAAACATCTCATGTCCATACAATGCCAGAAACGGTCCTCCCATCAATTCCGATCGAATCTTTCTCGATCTTACAAAATTGGTTGACTGCTTTTATACAATCGATCTGTTCTTTCCGTTTTTATAAAAATCAGAGCGAATCCACAAAACCCATGACAAAAACGGTGACTTTTAAATATAGATTAAATCCGTTGAATTAAAACAGCGTTGAAAGAGAAAATCATGGGGAAAATGATGAAGTAGTGGGGAATCGATTTTTGCAATTAATTAGAGTAGGGAAAAAGAAAAACCGGCGCAAAAAAGACGGATGGAAGAAAACAGAAAATAAAAAAAAAAGGGAAGATGGACGGATGGAAGAAAACGGAAAAGAAAGAAGAAAGAAAAAGGAAAAAAGGAATATGGATGAAATTTTTTAGTGGAAGCCTTGCGTATTTTTTAATTAGGTATAGACTTACAGTAATATCGTGATGGGATTGTAATAACGCACAACAGATAGTAGTGACGAGTAATAATAATGCTATAGTACTACTTACTTGTAGAGAGTCAAATTCCAAAAAAGTCAAGCTTTGAAGAACAATATCTCTCACGTGATGTATGATTTTTTTAATTGTTTGCACCATGATGCTAGGAAAAAAGTGCTTATTAAAAGTAGACCCGTCATGATTATATTTTAACTAAATTTGAATATTGTTACTGTACGTAAGACAAAGTGTTACTGCACAGTGGTCTGTCGTGTTATTGCACCGTTTTGCGAGATAAGAGCTGAGAAGAGGTGGGCGGTGGGGGGAGTTAGTAGGTGATTTGACCAGGATTTGACCGACGTGGGGATGCTTTGACCGACCTTTGACTGAGATGGCAGGTGGGTTTTGAACCCTTAGAAAGGAGGGAAGGTGGGTTTGGCCCTTGGGAGAGAGGGGGGAATAGAATAACTATTCTATACCATAAAATCTATTCGGAGAGGCCTCTCGTTTTTGCCTTAACCAGCAACGTCGGAACGCGCGGAGAAATCAACTGTAGCTTACTACATGCATGCATTTTTTTTTAGAAGTCTACTACATCACATGTATGTTATTTTCTTCTTCAAACAAAGTTTTCTCTCAAATTACTTATCCGATCTACAATCCGATTACATTATTGTGTTCGTTACAATTAAATCTTCACAACAAGATTTTACATGATTATATTACGATGAAAAAATATTTATATTTATAAATTATTTTTATTATATATGTAAGTTACTTTTATCATATATATATATAAGTTACTTTTAGATTTGAATAAATTACTTCTTAGATATATAAAAGTAAATTCAATAGAGACTAAAAGTAATTAACATATATTATAAAAGTAACTTAAAACAAAACGGAAGTAACTTTGTCACGACATTATAAGTAAATTCGTTGTAGAGATAAAAACATAACTTTATCTAGAAATAAAATTTAATCAGCATATATCAACACACGTAAGTTTAACAATTTTTAAAAGTAACTTCAATGTTAATTGGAAGTAACTTTTGTATGGTTAAAAATAACTCTATAAATCTGTTTAATCATCGATTGTTTTTTTTCCTTTTATTTTTAGCTATGTAGTCACGTCCAATGAAAAAGGGTATTCATTAAAGTTACTTTCTTTTTCTTTTTGTTACGAGTTATTTCTATAATATATGTAAATTACTTTTAGCCTTTATTGAATTTACTTTCATATGTCTAGAAAGTAATTTAGTGAAATCTAAAAGTAATTTAGATATATTATAAAAGTAATTTATCATTTTTCATCAAAATATAATTATGTGGGATCTTGTTATAAAGATTTAATTGTTACGAACACAACGGTATAATCGGATCATAGATCGAATGAGTAGTTTAAGAGAAAATTGTATTTGAAGTATGTGGATAGTATCTCTAATAGATGGAGTGGTAGCTGGTTTAGAGACAAATCAGCTACCAGTAGCTGTATAGTCACATCCATTCTATACCCTTGGATTCGCCGATTACATGAATCAATTTGATTAATGTATTTGTTTTCACTTGTTCTAGCATGGATATTCAATCGAATTATAAGATCAAATGGATGGTACAGGTAGAATCTTCGCAATCTTTTTATTAGTATATAAGTAGTACCTTCATTGTAGAATATAAGAGATTTTAGGTTTAAACACTGGTATTAAAAAAGTAGATCAAATTATTTAAATTATTTAAAAGAATATTGTAATTGGTTAAAAAAAAGAGAAAGCGAAGAATTTAAATGATGAAAGGTTATGATTGGTTGAGAAAATAATATAAGTTAAAAAAATTTATATTTTAGGATAAATTTTAAAGGGCTAAAAGTTGTTATAGTTTAGAACGAAGGTTGTACCAAGAAGGAACATCTTATGAACAAGTTGTCTTGCAAGCGCGTCCATGTGCAGGGCGAATAGTCCCATAAAAAATTTGAGGTGAAAAATACTGATGAGTAACGTGAGGTCGTGAGCTAGATGCATAATCAAGGGATGTATTAACAGCCTGCACTCTCTGTTACAACATTGCCACAACGCCAGACCTTGGTGTGCCGCTGGCGATCAGCTACAATATTATGTCTCGGGAAAAGTCGGATAACGGGTGAATTATTTGCATGCATGATACATGACCTGCTATGCTCGTATCATTTGTACATTGTAACCACTAACCAGCACAGCTTCTTTCTGTTTGAGATGCACTCAGAACTCCGTGGTAACTCTAAAAGCTTTACTCAGCCGACCAACAAAGATACAAGCGCCCAAATCCAGAGAACCAGCAGGAGAAACAGCGATTTATGTCAAACCCAAAAGACAAACCACTATGGGTCTGATCTTACCTTACAAATGCAATAAATGAAGAAAAAGAAAAGAAGGAAATAAGATGATCTGAACATGAAATGTTCCTCCCCTTCTGATAGCCTGTGCCAAGCCAGAGAAAGAGTGGATGGGGCAGAACAGGAGAATAGAAGGAAAACATCGGTGGAGCAGGAAAGGGCTATCTATATGAGGGAAGCATTATCCATACTCCCTATGGCTTACTTTGCATTCCTGTAGCGGTCCAATACTTCATGTCGTTGCAAAGGCGAGACAGACAGCAACCACTTACTAAACTCAAGGTCGTTCATACCCATGAAAGATGCAATTCGGCTGAATTCCTTCTTTTTCTGCACCAGTGAGTAAGATTTTGCCTTAATTGTATGCATTGTTTCATTCTTCTTACTTTGCAGCTCCTCTAAGTGCCTTGGGACAGTTTTATCTTCTGCACAGTTGCTTGCTTCATTTGTCCTCGTGTTTACAACATCTTCATTTCGGTGAGCATAAACTATTCCTGTTTGTAGGGAACAGAATTTGTTACAAGAAAAAATCAATGCACCAATACGTAGACAGAGGGGAGATATTCTGGTAGACAACTTAGCAAGCAACTTTCGGGTTTCAATCTTAGTCAATATGAGTTTTTTGCAATTGACAAATCAGTTTTTACTGGAAACAGTAAACGTAGCAACTAATAACAGAATCCTACATAGATCAAGATGTCAAAGACTTGCATACTTGACCAAGTGTTTATTTATTTTAGACTAAATTTCAAACTGCTACTGTTTTGTCAGAACTATCCGTTTGCTGTAAATTTAACTGAACATTTCAGAAATATGCAATAATAATTGATTGTTTTATTTTTTTTTTCATAGAACTGAAACTTTATTCTTATTATAGGTCAGGCCCCCCTGTCAATACACATCCTAAAGTTAGAGAACTGATAGTTTCATGTGAACCCTTTTACCCCCACACTTTTTTTCCTTAAGAAAGTAGAGTTGGTGGTGGTGGGGGGGGGGGAATGATTTTCAATATTCTTGTAAGATGAGATTGATACAAATATAATTACTAATTTCCTCTATTTTATTCAGAACGTAAGTTATTCTATATTGCATTTCACAGACCAGATATTTTTCTGTTCATAGGATTATAGATATATAATGTTGCAAAACCATATCAATCTACAAATGTTAGTGTCATTTGAGCTCTATGGGATATGGGACATAAACTTTTCTTCAAAATGTATGAAGAGAACTTAGGGCAGACAGTGAACATAAACTAGAATAGGATGAACAGCAGGGCTAAATAAATCGATACAAACATATGAATGTTACAAAAATTGAATGCACAACAATGCAAAATATTTAGAGTCAGTATTTGAAATTAAAATTTAATCTAACAATTAACTATTCAGCCACTAGTATATTATTCAGTTTCCCATAATAGTAATAGTAATAGTATATTATTGGTCATTTTGAAATTGAAACTTTTCATAAAGCATTTAAGGTCCAAAATCAAGAAAATTAAATTAGAAATATTCAGACTGACAGTAGAACTTACCACAATGGTACAAATTCTTGTTCTCGTTATGTATTGCTGTCATTGAGGATTTCATTTGATCTTGCGTACCAAATATATTTGTATCAACTATTTCTCGAATTCCTATTGTTTCAGCTGTATTACCCTTCCCATGTTCTCCATGCATTTCAATGATCTCACTGGTGAAAAGCTTATCAGACAAGTCGCGAAACAGATTGCATATCCCAAAGAGCTCACCTTGAAATTTTTTGTCATCCTAAAATCATATAATTATACAATTTATATAAACAAAGCACCAAAGCCAAGTGTGATTATTCTTAAAACGTGAAAGGTATATGTGCTGGTAAATGACTAAGAAACTTCAAGAGAGTGACGCATAACTTCATGACTTCTGAACTGTCGAAATGTAATCTAGTGAATTGATAGATGCCTTATTCTAAAAAAAAGTATTCATGTTAACACAGAATTTGGAAAGTCATGAGGTAAGGTGAGAAAACTATCTAGTTAAAAAAGGCAGCATTGCCCTAGATTTAATACATGTAGTGACACATCATTTTACTATTCAGGTGCCATAGGACACTGCAACAGAAAATAATGAATCTACCTTAAGTGCTGTATGTGTATTATGAGTGCAACCATTCTCTTATGCCTATGACTGCTAAGCTAGGAACCAAAATAGGAAGTACATTAACATATGGTGATGTATGCAACAATGTAGGAATAGTGCAAGGCAGTTCATGTGTCACGTGTTTGATTCTGCTAAATTGCTACTCTTAACAACAAATATTAATATCAGTATCATGTGGATTACACAATGTCTACGCTTGTTTGTTAACAATACATCATCCAGGTAGTTTGCATCAACTTACAAACTCTAAATTCTCTGGTGAGTATATTAAACTGCATAATCAAATGGTCGAAATACAATAATTTTCTGAATAAAATATGAATGTTATGATTGTAATAATCAGTCCAAATACAAGCACGGGAGAAACACGTATTTTGGGAAATGGAAAAAATATAAGGACCTAAATGACTAGGTAATTCAGGGAAATGATTTTAGAACAGGAAAAGGGAATCATATTAGGATGGTCCACAATTGTACCACCCTTCAAGTAATTGAAACAATCAATCCAATTTCATCAAAATGCATTAGTTTTACAACATTACCTGCACTCCTTCAAAGTAACGTTTTTCTATTTTTCCAGAGACCGCAATATTGGAAAGCTGTTGCTTATATATTTGTCGAGAATAAATAAGCTCTTCAAGGGAACCAGCACCAAGTAGGCGAAATACAGTGACATGCCGCCTCTGTCCAAATCGAAATGACCTGTCTTGCGCTTGCAAGTCTTGCGCAGGGTTCCAACTTGGGTCAAAAATCACCACACGATTAGCACTGACCAGGTTGACACCTAAATTTCCTGCCCGTGTAGATATAAGGAAAACCTGTAGAAAAGCAATTCACCATTTGACGATGCTAATCTAAAAAGTTCTTTTGGCAGCGAGTACTGAAATGCACATCAACAGGAAGTTACCTGTTTGCTTGGGCATCTATTGAACTCATCAATTAGTAATTGGCGTGCATTCATGGGAGTCGTTCCATCAAAGCGAGAAAAGCAGTAACCCTTCCGTATAAGAAATTTCTCTAGTATGTCAAGCATCCTGGTTGTCAATTTATGCATGAACAAGTGATTACACATGCAGAAGATATAACATCAAGCAGCATATCTAAATCGCAAGTACTGTCAAGAAACGTTCCAAGAAGCAAACGCAGTGAACAAGAACTAAGATAGATGCTTAAGAGAAAAATAAGCTATTCGATACAAGCAAGTTTTGTTTTAACTTACTTTCAGGTCTAAATAAATAGGTTTAGTTTGTGTTCAGTGTAACCTGTCTAATCACATTCCCTAAAAGTGTATTTAAAGAAAGGCAAGTAGAAGGAAGTTTACATCTATTCAATGATTTAACGCTCTATACTGTCAAAGGTATATAAACCACAACTTCAGCAAAAACTGGAGCATGATGGGCTTGTGAGAAATTATACCCACTACAGTAAGTAATGATATTTTATGAACATTTAGTAACAATCAATTCCAAGGTCTTACATCAATAAGAGCTTTTTGTTCAACATCAAATATGGTTTAAAACAAAGAAATTTTCTGACTTGTGAGATATGTTATTCTTGCTTTAATCTTCATGCTTACTGAAGCATTGGACACATTGGGGATAACCACTCACCTGACTGAATAGCTGAAAAGAAGAATTTTGTCACCCTGCAGAGTCCATAATGACAATAGTCTTTCCAACGCACGCATCTTTCCACAATGTTCTGCATCACTGAGACCCATGAAGTTTTCACTTTTAGCACCTCCACCAACTAATTCAATATCTGTGTCAAAGACAGCAGCTGCAAGCTCAGCATCTTTCTTCTGCTTCTCAATTTCGTCTTTCAGGTTTGGCTTTATCAGCTCCAGATGGTTACTGATCTATGGAAAATTAGTGGGGAATTATTAAAAAAACATAAATCTTTCCAAAATATTTTAAGAATATGAAATAACCTGCTGAAGCTTCCCAAGGCAAGGAAGAACAAGACAGAAGGGGCACAGAGAACAACCCTCTGGATTGTCTCTGTGAAGATAAGACCAGATAATGCCATGTGGTTCAGTTCTCTTGCAGCATTCCACCTGAGTCAAAGGACTTCCACAGCTACATGGGAGATCCTTGTTTATAAGGATTTGCACGTCAGGCTGTTGCAGCATTCTTCTGTAAACGCGCTTTTGAACGTCACTCATTCTGCAGAAAACAATATTATCCTCCTTTCCAAGCATGAGATGCCCAATGGTCTCTTCCTTTGTTCTTCTCAACAGAAATTTGCTAAGAACTGAAACAAGGTGCTTCTTGCGCTTATCAGCAACTTGTACAAATCTCTCAGGAGCACTGAACCTCTGGCCATGTTTTAAAGGCTCGTCATAATATACTCGAAAGTGTTCTCGATCCCCCAAGCAACCAGGTACAATCCAGTCAAACAGATTAAATAATTCCATTATTTTATTTTGCATTATGGTTCCTGTGAGACCAAACCGCTTTCGAGTAGTAATTTCCAAGCAAGCTGTATATAACTTTGATTTTTCATTCTTCAGCCGGTGTGCCTCATCAACAACCACAAGGTCCCACGAGATGCCACACAAAATCTTGCCATGAATCCTAAAAGTGTCAAAACTGGTAATAACTATCTCTAGTCTTTGAGTTTCAACCTTTTGAAGAACCAGGTCACGATTTGGGCCATGATAGACAGCAACAGAACATCTTGCCCACTCTGCAAATTCATTTTCCCAGTTTCGAATTACTGATGTGGGGCAGAGGATGAGTATAGGGGCAATCTTTCTTCCTTCCACTAATTGATCACCGTGGTCATTATCTTTTCCAATAACAGCTGATAAGAAAGCAATTGTTTGGATAGTCTTTCCCAAACCCCTAAATCAGAAAAAAAAACATGAGAAACAAGGGAGTCAGAACTCAGAAGTCCATCAAATTTAAATGTTGTGTTGAAAAATCTCATTATTATGTTTTCGGTTTGAGATTTAATAATAGGTGAGTAGAAAAAAGCTCCCCAAAAATAAAATGCTCAAGCTTGCTATCGACCCTGAGATTTTTTTTCCCAACAGACCTACAGGGTATGCTTATGTGATGCCGGTGCAAGTACCTGTCAATCATCCACATGCTTACCCATCATGCAGAATATGAGCAAACTATGTATATAAATTGATGATAAGAACAGAATAAGACCACGAAGTAAACCGCCAACGGATTAAAGCTACATACAGTGGGAATGGTTTAGTTATTAATTTTTCACAAAATAATATAAACCATGCAAACTATGTGCATGGTTATTACATAGAAGTTTAGGAACATCAGGACATATGCAATACATGTATTATCTTTTAAAGACTATAATTTTAAGATACTTTTCAAACTAACTACAATTTCCCTGTCACAGTTTTGTAAAACTTTAAATAAACTTAAAAAAAAACTAGTTATCATGTCGGAGTTTAGACTTTAATAAAGCAATAGTAATAAGTCACTTACAAAATCTTTTTAAGAAAAAAATCCCTTGTATGATATAATCTCCTGGTTGTGAGTAATATTACCAAGTTTCATTGAATTTGACGATTTAAGCCCACAAACCTATCAACCACAATGTTTTCACATGGATAGAAAGAGATATGTATTGTTTTGGATATTGTATAGTTTCATTTCAGTTCAGCCACAATCAGGAGATTATATCATACAAGAGTACAAGTTATTTAGCAGTGTACTTATACTGTAACAAAATAACTTCCAAACCTCACATGTCATCTCCAAGCACACCGCCATGGTTGTTTCTATACAGATTGTATAAGAATCTTACACCATCCCTCTGATGCACAAGTAGCCTGCAATTTATCGAGGAGGGTACCTGTACCAAACAAAACAGAGGAAAGCACAGCAAAGTGAATGTGCTTGTAATAACTAAAAAATTGCTCTAACTAAAAATAAAAGAGAGGCTAAAGTGAGTAAAATTCTGTTGAAGGAGGGACTAAAGTGAACAGAGGGAAGGGATATTAGGAGGGAAAGGGAAGCCACATCTGTTATATGGTAGTTAAAGGGATATTAGGATATGATTGATTTGTATTATGTCTTCCTTATCTCTTGTACTATACACACCTGCCCCAGCCCTGAGGCTCAATATAATCATCAGGTTATGCTGTAATCTCTCCTCCTATTATTCAACATGCTATCAATCACCCAAAAAAAAAAAGCCATGGCAGGTGCAAAACATTGGTCAGAACCTATCACGGTGCGAGAACCTGACCAGTCGCCACTCGCCAAGAACTGTGGACCGGAACATCGAACAGTAGTAGCCAAGAGGGAGGCGGCAGCATAGATTTTACCTGGACGACGGGGCGCTCTCCGGGCGGCGAGAGAGCAAGCGGTTCGTAGGGCCCGCGGGAGTCGAGGGAGGCCGCTGGCGGAAGGGAAGCGCGGGGGCGGATGCAGGGGACCTCGTCCTCCTCCTCTGGCAGCGGCGGCGCATCATCCGCCGCCGCATCCGAGGTCGGGGAAGTGCGAGGGGGCGGTGGCGGCGAGACGGAAAAGGAGGAAGAGGAGGAGGAGGCATCAAGGCGGAGGAGCTGCTGCGAGAGGGACGTTTTTGGGGGCCTCCTGGCGAGGAGAGGAGGAGGTGATCGGGGTTGGGACTCGGATTGGGGCTGTGAAAAGGAGGAAGACTGGAGGGTTTCTTTGAGGCTGTGGAGCGACATGGCGTTGCTTGGCAGGGGAGGAGGAAACCGGTCGGCGGGGGTATTTGTGGGGACGTTTTGCATCCTCCTTTCTTCCTTTCTCAATAAGAACTTGCAGTCTTGGTTCCGTACTTCCGTAACATAAAACACACAAAACCTTCCATACTAAAAGATTGTGTCTTATACACACAAACTTGTTCACGCTCCATAAATATTAAATAATAAATTTTACCAAAAAAATCTGAAAATTGCATTACACATATATGCAAAGTCTCATCTAGAAAATTTGTTATGTTTTCACCATAAAAATAAAAACAAAATTCCGACAAATATATATTTTTTCTTTATAGTTTTTGTTAGGGCCTTCACAATGTAACTACATGGCGTTTGGCCTCGTCAATCCACATAGGCGAATGGCTTGCGTGGAGGAGAGAAGAGGGTGGGGACCATGTTTTCATGGGGTTCTCACATAGTCGCGTCCTCTCCAGGTACAAAGAGTCTCATCAGTTTTGTCAGAAAAAAGCGCGCAGAGAGTGGAACTCGAAGAGTGGGGGGAGAGAGAGGAAGACACTGCCGGAGAGGGGAGGGGCTTGCCGGCATCGATGAGGACGACAGGGCAACGCCAGCACTGGCGAGGAAGCGACGTTGGTAGCGGCAGGTGCAGAACCCGTCTCCAGTCTCCCCCGCCGGCGAGGAGGAGGCACCATCGATGCTGAGCTGCTAGATCTGCCCTGAGCTCGTCGCCTGCACCATCGCTGTCGACGCCGCCAGCTTTGCATTGAGCTCCTTTCCCATGCTGGCGAGGAGGAGGTGCTGATGTCGCCAGATCCGCCCCGAGCTCATGGCCATCCACGCGCACACGGTGCTGAGTTTGTTGCCGCTTCGACCCGCTGTCGCATCGCTCGATTTCCACCGGAGAAGCTCGCTAACTCGAGGAGGGGAGACCAGATAGGGGAGAGGAGTGGGACGCTGACGTCGCCAGGTCCGTTACGAGCTCACCGTCGGACCAGCCCGAAGCTCACTAGCCGCGAGGGATGAGTGAGCAGCTGGGAGGAGAATGAAGAGAGCTAACCAAAGGAGGATGCTGTGGGTGGTCACCATCTCGTCGGAGGAGGTGATGAGCCACCGGCAACGAGAGGAGGAAGGAGAGTCGCCAGTGGTGAGGTGAAGTGGGGGATTTTGGATTTGGTCAAAGGTGCTATTTTATAATAGTTTCTGATTTTAAGGGTGTTTAGTGTAAATTTTGGATCTATATATAGATCTACAGAATTTGAGGACTAAAATATAAAAGGCGAAGGCTGACTTGCACAACACCATTTATTGCTATATAAATTCTATCAAAGGAAATTATTATACAGTAACAAGGAAAGCATCAATGTTTCCTTAATTTGATATGAAATTTGCAATTCTATAAAAACATAAAAGCTTCAATATTGAATTAGAAATTTAGTAGACTTATTGTAAAATTCATACAAAGAAGGAAAATGGAAATAAATTAAAATACTTTGAATTAACTACTAAAACGATTTTTGTGGTGTTCCCCTTTTATTTTTACTGACGGACCAATGAAACAAACGCTTGTAAAAATGTATTGGCAGATTCCATGTCATGAGCTGCTAGCGATAACTGATTTTCGCTGGCGAGCTCTTAGGAGGCCACCTTAAAAGATAGCTCTATTTTATAAGGCAGGCCTCCTAAGAGCCCTCCAGTGAAAATTGGTTTTTGTTGGTGGTAACTAATTAACCACAAAAAAAATTACGCTATTAAAATTTCACACCACCCACAACCATGGCCCACCAAACCCTGGCTCCCTCGCCTCGCCTCCGCGCTCCTCGGCCTCGCCGCTTCTCCTTCACTTGCCGCCTCTCCTCCCTTCTCGCTCCTCCACTCACTGTTGGTGGCTGTGAAGTGCAAAATATATACCACCAACATCTGTATAAAGTACAGATAATAAAACATCCAACATAGTGATAGGGATTATTTCTAACATATGCCACGAGTGTTGGTGAATATCCAATATAGGACATAAACCACCAAAGTTGGGAGGAAAATCAGACTAAAGTAAGGAAGGAGTATATCCATGCAAAAGGTGGGCTGTAGACTTCATCAAAATATCAACGAATCAGCCTAAAACTCGCAGGAATGAATAAGGCAGAATAGGAGGAGTCCATAGGCCGAAACTGAGGGCCAGATGGGCCTGATCAACACTGTTGATCCTGGGGTTTGGCAAGGACGGTCCAGATGTGCTCCTGATGGGGTTGCGGGGCATTTCGGACAATTCCCCTTTCAATAACCGTCATACCTACCCTATTTAAGAAGCTTCACTCCTTCACTCTCACACGCACTTCCAAGCTTGAGCTGAATTACAAGAGGCTCTATTGTATTATTTGTATACTAGAATTAGGAAGATAGTAGAGTAGAAGAAGTCGGAGGAATTCCGGAGCTGTCGGTAATCCTCTCCTGTTTATTTTATTCTGTTTATTACTCTAATACCATAGGATTATCTTCCTGAGTAATTTAGATTTATCTTGTGAGAATTACCTCTTGGTTAGTTCCTAATTAGCATATGGGATTATTGTTCACTATAATCAACTAAACTATAGTGATTGCTTTGATGAGTTATAAACACTAAAATAGATATTAATTGCTTAGACGTGGTGTTTAGGTAATTATTATCCAGTAATGTTGCATATCCCATAGTACGTTTGAGGTAGGTATAGAGGTGGTGACAACCCTCAAGAGCACTTAAGTCCTCCATATCCGGGTATATAGTAGAGCGATATCTAGGAACAGTAGGTTGCCAGTGCCTGAAGTATTGTGTTAGGATTAAAATTAAGCTTTCCCTAGACACTATTTCTCACTAGGAAATCATCTAGGAACAGTAGGTTGCCAGTCCCTATTTTTTTTGCTTGGTGTCCTTGGATGAACCGGAGGAAGAATTAATCACACACGTTCCCTTGAATTCGATACCATTGGAATACTCCATAGGGGAAGTAATACATCAGTATATCCGTGCGCTTGCGGATTCTATCTGTAATCGTAAGAAATACCAACACTCACCTCGCCCCCTTGGCTCTCCTACTCTCCCCCCTTCCACCACCTCCAAGGCACGCCATGCTGCCGTTGCGTACCGCCACCTCTCCTACCTCCACGCTCCTCCACCTCTGTCATGCCCAGAAATTCACAAACCAGAATTCCCAAGAAAAATGTGCATTAAAACCCCTGTCCAGCACTGGACAAGGTACACAGACAACAAAATTTGCATACAGATCCACGTCTTACAAAATATCATAAAAGTATTACAAATGCAGTGGAAAGATAAAGCTAGCTAAACATAGGATAACTGATACTAGCAGCGCGACGACTCCACACCATAGGCATCTTTAATGGTAGTGACAAAGCCTACTCCCCTGAGTAACCTCCATCCAGGAAGCACTTCAACTCTAATGTGGGGGAACAGAGCAAGATTGTGTACTACCCACTGTACTCAACAAGTCATACCAGAAGAGAGGGTATGATGCAAGTAATTACAAAGGAGGCTAGGTGTTCTTTTGCATAAAGCAGGTATTTAAAGTAGTAGTTGAAAGTAGTAAAAATTGTTGAAGTAAACTAATCAATATTAATCATCACTATCCAATGCTAAACCACGTTGCGACATGCCCAACCATCCACCTAAACTATACCAGTTCCATTAAGCAATATTAATCTGGTTGTTTGCCCACAACCACAAGCAAGGCATCACAATTGTACCCACAAGACATAGCCCCACAATACATTTTCGTGTGCTGGCATGCCACCGTGACATACCGGACAGGGACTGTAATAGGACCCTTCGCATAACCCCTTCGCAAGTTTCGCCCCTACCCTTAAAACAGGGGTAGGCAGCCCCCTCTTGTGCCGCGGTATATCCATAAGCCAATCAAACCTTAAAACCGGGGCCCGACCCAACTCCATCACGCCCACCCTTACCTAGGAAAGTTATATAGGAAAGAGCTATACTACAAGCCTAGCCGTTGCCCACATTGGCTTGTGGAGAGCACGGTAATTCTTACAGGGTTTCCTGTGAACCGGTCCTTACATGCCATGGGCGCGTTTATCAAAACCATGCGCCCACAACCCATTTGATATGTTTTAGTTGAATTAATAACATGGTGGTACATCTCCATAATTATCATCATTAAAACAGGATAGAAGTTCTATGTGATACCCCATAGTGAGCTAGTTGATCTAAGCATGGCCAAGCATTTTCCTAACCAACCATCTAATCATATTAATTCCCAGGTTAACAATGGCACAAGGTAAGCGATATAAAGCAGAGTAACAGGAACCATCCCACATGACATTATAAAACATCGCAATATTAAATAGAAAGCGAGATATTTATGAAATATACACAATATGATCAAATGTAATGCATGACTTGCCTTGCTCCGGTGCTACTGGGAACTCCGCAACAACTTCAAAGTAAACCAGAGCGTCGGAACTGCCGGAATCTACGCGACAAACAAAGCATATAAGTAAAATAGAATATAAGTGTAGATGGTCGTTAGCGATCAGTTTCGACCGTCAATATTACCAAAATAGAGGAGAACTAGTTATGCTTGCAATGCATATCCATGTTAGAATAATAATATTCCACTAGTATTTGGTTCACTAACCTTTTGTAGAGAATAACCATAAAGTGGAGGAGAATCGACATCAAATCAAATGATAAATCAATCGAACGATGTCGTGACTCATACTTATGCATGAATGGGCCAAGAACTTAGAATTAATTGGGCCAAAATTTACAAGTCTGCGTAGGAGAGCAACGGAAGAGGCCACCTGCCAATTTTGGGCCAGGTTGGCCTGACCCATGGTTCGGCTGAAGCCCCCGCAGCGTCGTTCGATCCAGGTTTCTCCTGGACGACTGAGATGGCTCCCCAATGATGGTTGGTGGGTATTACCGACCTTTCCAACCATCACAACCGTCATTGGGAGGCTATAAAGGAGCTGTCATCATCACTCCACACACACACCTCAAGCAAAGCTTTCTCATATTCTCTCAAGTTTAGTTTAGTGTTATCAAGCTAGTGGAATAGGAATAGAGTAGAAATCGGAGTCCGGAAGCCTTCGGAAGAGTTCGGGTATGGCTCTAGTAGCTCTTCTCTTCTCTTTTGTAAGCTTTGTACTATTATTAGAATACTCTTCTTTATACATTTATGGTATTGGAATACTTTCCAAGTATATGAATGCCAACTTTACATTATGTTCATGTTATACTGATTATACTTCTAGCTTATTTGGGAGATGCTTTGGTGCGGGTATAATGTTTGCTTATGCAATTACTCTATGTCATGAAGATGATATTAGAGTAGTATCTGGTAGTTTAGACGTGGTGTCTAGATTACAGGGTATCATTATTTGGGGTTATATGCTGCGGATGAGAGGTGGGCCGCTGATGGTGACAACTTAGTACGGGTATTTCTCCGTGCGTGGATATAGTCCTAAGTTAATTTCCTGGGGAGGGTACTCCTCCGTATTTAGCCTCGGTTGTATGGTCATGACGGGCTGTCGTAAGGAACTCGGCAGTCAGGGGTGGCTTCTCGAAGTACCAGGAGGACATCGGATAGAGGGTATTAGCTAGTACATCAGATAACTAGGATGTATGTAGACTATGTATACTAGAAGTATAGGAATAGATTCTCTTTCTCTTTTTTTTCCACTTAGTTTAGATATTTTAGTATGAGAATGAGTAGCTCCCTACTTGTGTGTCACTCTACCCTTGAATTATATTAACCCCTACTTAGACTATGATTATTACAAGTAACATATAAATTATTAGTCAGGTTCTCTCTACCATGATCTTCCCATGGGATTAAATAAATACGATACCCTTGGAATACTCTCAGGTGAAATGCTACAATGGTATATCCATGTACTTGCGGATGAACTCTGTAACCATAATATACTAGGAGTATTTCTGCGCCATTGCTGGGAATTATATTTCTAGTAATGCCGTTAAGAAATACCAACAATAAGATTACTGAAACATGAAACAACACTATTTTTAGTGGATTCTAGGCATTCTTATGAATTTACTATAATTTGAATGGACTTAAACGGAGCTCGGATGAATTAGTTATGAAATTTAGAATAGTCACTGTGTTTTTACGATTAATAGAAAACACCTTAACGAATTATTGTGCATTAAAGCTTATGGGTTGATGTCTCAAGGGAGGGAGGCCAGCACGATAGTCGGGCTCCACCGGTCAGTGGTGCAAGTCGGGCGGCGCACGGTGAACCAAGTCCATCGGGCCAGGGACGGGCGCACCACGTGGCGTACACGTGGCGCTGACATGGTAGCCACGTGGGTGGCCGAACGAACAGCCCCGATCTGCTCCGAAGCAGATCGGACGTCTGTGGAGAAGCGGTGGCCGGCCAGCCATCCCAACCGGGAGGAGGCAGCGCAAGTGACCACCGGCGGCAGCTGCCGGGATGCGGAGGCGTGCACGAGTGGCGATGGTGCGGCAAAGAAGAGGAAGGAAAATGGGAGGAGAGAGGAGGGATTCCTCACCGGTGAAGGATGATGACTGGTGTGAAGGGATGACGGCGATAGTGGCAAGGGGCGGAAGGGGCTATAGCATGATCTAGGGAAGGAGAGGAGAGAGATTAGACAGATAGGTACCACGGCAGCGAGCATTGCCGGTCGGAGTTTGGTGAAGATGGAGGTCTCACCGACGACCGAGGAGAAGCAGGTTTCAGCGGCGCAAAGCGACGGCCGGGGAGAGGGCAAGCTTGGCGAGCACGGTGGTGGTGACGGCGTGGAGCGGCAGTGACCCTAGTAGCAGCTAGAGGCGGCCGTAGTTGGTGGAAAAGGTAGCGGCGTGGGGTGCGACGTCGTGAGGGCAATAAGAGGGCACCGGAGAGGGCATCAAATGAGGGAAAAGGAGGAGGGGATCTCGGGGGTTGTTTTTATAGGGCCAGGGAGTTTGGACTTGACCCATGTGAGGCGAAAACGGCGCCGATGTGGGGAAGGAGAGAGAGAGAGAGGCAGAGAGATTTGAAAATCGAATCTCCGCCCATTTTTAGGGGCGCGGCTTGCAAGAAGTGGGGCGGCGATTGCAGGAAGGGCAAGGAGTGGGGAAGTGGGTGGAGAGGGCACTGGGTGCGGTTGCTCCCTTCGATTTCGCCGGCCGGAGGAGAGATATTGATCCGACAGGTGGTCCACCTGTTGGTGTCTGAAGAGAGAGAGAGGGGCATAGGCTCGGCTGGGCCACGGCCATGGGTCAGCGAGCGGAGGAGGCGAGCACGCGTGGGGAGGCAAGGCGGACCGCGGCCCATGACCGAGGGGAAAAGATAGCAAAAATATTTTATTTAATTCCGATAACTGAATTCTAATTATTACTTACTTCTTTGCTCTGAAAATTTCACTGATAATCCTGTTGTTGTATTTTAGAAGGGGAACTTAAGAAAAGTTCTATTTGTATCTCTAGTAGATAAACTTGTAAAACACATATTTTAATATATATAAACTTGTCGGGGTGCGTACGAACCAAGACAAACAGAATAAAACAAGGATAATCTTGCTAATTTAAGTGTTGATTAGGATGTTACATACATATTTACGTAAGAAAATGATACGTAGATGTATACATCTGTTCATAAAAAAAGGTTAATAAGGCCCGATTATTGCACGGAGAAAGGCATTAAAACCGAGAAATGATGCAAAAGGTAGAACCCGCAATAATAAAGCCGATGAATGGAGTTCTCAAAACAAGATCCGATGAATGGGCCCAAACGAACAATAGCGGTGAATAAAAAGCCCATGGAACAGTCTAAGTTTGGTGAAGGATTTTAGGGTAGGCACCGTAGACCTTGACCCCGTATATACTTTAAACATGTTATGAGAGTTACAGAAGTACACAACACCAAACTTGTGGCCAGTATATTACGATAAAATAAGTGGTCTCAGTACATTTACGAGACAGTGCCCATTGATACGTGGCAGCAGAACCTTGAATTCACGGCGTTGGTCTCGTATCATTCATCAAAACAGGCTGCATCTAACACACGACGTATATTTAAGTTGCCAGAGTGCTAGAGAAGTAAACATTTGTATCAACAAAGTAATTGGTCGCTAGCTGGACTGTTATATATATATTCAACACGTACGTTAATTTACGGTCAAACTTTGCCCAGCATCTTCATTTTTAGCTAGGCAGCCTGCTTCGTTAATTTTCTTCAGCATGATAATCCGACGAACCTTGGTTAATTCTGCTGTTTCGCGTGCGTGGTTTCTTACTTAACGCACGCTAGCTGTAGCGCACCAGCTTAGCAACCTTCTGGTGCTGGTGGTACGTGAAGCGCGAATTGTCTTCGGATTATCGGATATATCCCTGCATGCCCACGCGGCGGGCGCCGCGCGCACACAACATAAGACAACGCGTCCATCCAGCGATCGACGACGCGCGCACTGTCCATCTATCCTACCTATCGCTTTATATATCCATGCATGCACCTCCCTATCCTTCACACCTAGCTCGCTCGATCATTTCATTTCTCGAGGCAGGCAAGCTAGCTAAGATTCGATCAATGGCGCTCCGACGCCACGCGGCACTTCTCTCCTTGGCAGTAGTACTACTGTTCGCCGGCCTCGCCGCCGCGTCGCCGACGTCCCAGAACACCGGCGACACCGTGATCTTTTGGGGACGGAACAAGGACGAGGGCTCCCTCAGGGAGGCCTGCGATACCGGCCTCTACACCACCGTCATCATTTCCTTCCTCAGCGCCTTTGGCTACAAGCCCGGGTACTACAAGGTCGACATCTCCGGCCACCCGGTCTCCGCCGTCGGCCCCGACATCAAGTACTGCCAATCCAAGGGCATACTCATCCTCCTCGCCATCGGCGGCCAAGGCGGCGAGTATTCCCTCCCGACCCCACAGGCGGCCGTTGAGCTGAATGACCACCTCTGGTACTCCTACCTCGGCGGCCACCGCAACGGCGTCTATCGCCCGTTCGGCGACGCCATCGTCAACGGCATCGACTTCTTCATCGACCAGGGCGGCAGGGAGAACTACAACAAGCTAGCCAAGCTGCTCTACGCGCACAACAAGGACTACCGCGGCACGGTCGGGGTGATGCTGACGGCGACGACGCGGTGCGAGTACCCGGACCACCGGCTGGATGAGGCGCTGGCGACGGGGCTCTTCCACCGCATCCACGTCAAGAAATTCAGCGATGGCCGGTGCCCGGCATCGTCCTGGATACAGTCGTTCCAGAAGTGGGCGAAGATGTACCCGCAGAGCCGTGTCCTGGTCGGCGTCGTGGCCTCGCGGGAGGTGGACAGGGAGGCCTACATCTCGCCAGAGGACCTCAAGAAATTGATGCAGTACGTCTTCAGCAAGCTGCCCAACTTCGGAGGCGTCATGGTCTGGGACAGGTTCTACGACGAGAAGACCGGCTTCACGGGTCGCCTGCGAGCGTAACTGGTCGCGACATTTGAAGCCCGTTAATTCCTTACTATGAGATCAATAAAAAAGCTTTTGTGGAGTACTCCACAAATAAAGTCATGTAATAATAAATAAACATATTGTGTATACTATAAAGATTTGTGTGTTGGGTAATGTATGTAATCAATAAATAAAGCGAGGTACGATGATACCTCGAGTAAAATAAATAAAGAGCTTTGAGATTAATAAAGTTTTCTTTATCTTAAAAGGTATAAAGATTAATTGCCGTGGGAATTTACCCTCTATGGACGATTAATTCATAATATGGACTTACAGAGATCTTTGCAGGATGAAGGACCAGAACTTGAATGCTTGCATACAATGACTTTTTCAATTTGTGAGCTAATAATGATGATATACTACCTCCGTTTTTTAATAGATAATGTATTTAATTTTTTTGCCGCATGTTGAACTATTGATCTTATTCAAAAAATTATGTAATTATTATAATTTATTTTGTTGTAAGTTGTTTTATCACTTAAAATAGTTTAAGCATGATTTATATATTAAACATTTGCATAAAATTTTTGAATAAAACAAATGATCAAACATGTGTTCAAATGTCAACAACGTCATATATTAAAAATCGGAGGGAGTATATGCATACAAGTACATATAAACCGCTCAACAAATTTGTCAAGAAATCACTTCCGTACTTTTTTTTCTATAGTGGCCTTTTACATATCCATTTCGGGAATCATCAGCCTACCTGGAAGAAGGTATAACAGGCTAAACCCAAACAAGGTGATCGATTTATCTTATCATATATAGTTCGGATGATGGTGGTTGCTTAAGAATTCCGCCTAAAATATATAGATGCCCCTCCACTCTTCCTCAATAGACCGACGATACATTATAGATGCCCCTCCACTCTTCCTCAATAGACCGACGATTTTGGGGAGGCCAATACCCCATGGGACACGCGGTGGAAGTTGAAGCGAACGACGATTTTTGATAAAGGATGGGACTACCTATACATCTAACGGGTGATTTTTCACCCAAAATCACACAGATTTTTTTAAACCATTAGATCTACATCCAATGAACAGGAAAAAATATAATAAAAAAACAATTATAAAATAGAACAAAAAATTAAATGAAATATAAATCAAATGGGCTGTAATCTAGCCCAAACGTCATAATCAAAATAAACCATAAAAGACAAAAAAAAGCCCAATAGAAGAAATGAGCCCTAGATAGAAAAGAAAATCAACAACATAGCCCATTGAAAATCGTAGCCCATTACAACAGAACCATCAACTTGGAATCCAAGAAAGCTATCAAAAAAGGAAAAGAGGAAAACACACGCAACAAACAAGGTTCAAGGTTCTAGATCAATCAGAGCAGATCAGGGGCGCCATGGACAGCGATGAGAAGGAAAAAAAAAGAGAGAACAAGGAGACTATCACCAAAAAAATGGAGATCAAGAGGATCAAGCAAACAAGAGAAAACATACCAGGTAAATTTCAACCCTGAAACCCCTTCCCCCTTCACCTTTGCATTTCTGATTTTAAACCTCTAAAACTTTCACCACATCTTCTGCCATCAGTTGACCAACTAGAACAGATCTATCTAATGCTCATACAGTTGAACAATTGAACAGATACCAATTCTCATGCAGGATATTAACTTGACAACTCAAAACTTCCACTAGATAACAACTAAAATTACATATGGAACTATGGTCCAATTCCACTGTAACTGCACTGTAACTGTCAATGAATTGTACTGTAACTGAAACTATAAGACTACTTACAGTTATATTTTGCTAGCACCATACATGGCCCCAACCCGTATGCAAAAAATTACAGTGCATTTGCACTAAAATTACATTTGTAAGAACAATAGATATAACATGTAAGTGCACTGTAAGTTTAGTACAAATGCACTGTAAATTTACCAAAAAGTAAAATAACCTTAGTATGCCCATTCCAAATTGTGCTAAGAGGGAATCACTAAAACTGAACACATCAACTCAGTTTTGAATCACTAATAGTATATCATGCCATGTAGCTAGGTGCACAAACCACTGTAAATCACTAATAGTATATCAATTGGTCAGAAAAAAAAGAAAAAGAAAACCACACTAGTTATTAGCATGGTGATATGGGTCAGAGACAACTAACCTGCATGATGGCTAATAGACAGGATAGTTGAGATCCCTTGAGTAAGAAGCAAGCTAAAATTAAAGAGAACAAAAGCATGAATTAGGACATATTCCACGGTAAAACTGAGTCACATAACAATTGGAGTAGGGCACAATCCATATGAAAAAAACTCAATCCATATCTACAAACATGCCAGGCAAAAAAAAACATGAACACCTATTTTAGGCACAAATCAACTGAAATCAACACACAAATAATACTCCAATACTAAGATTGCACAAGGGATTAAAAATGAAAAAGAAGTTCAGAAACTAAAAACAACACCGCACCAAATCAAATTCACATTCACATATGGTCAAATTGGAAAATTACAGTGCTTTGTACCTTAAATTACATTTGTAAAAACAATATATACGGCATGTAAGTGCACTGTAAGTTTAGTACAATTGCATTGTAAAATTTGATAACTTCAATATGTTAACTTCAAAATTTCATAAATTCTCCATCAAACAGTAATGCATATACAGATTTTACATCAAACATGATAGGAACACATGTAATGCTCAAAAACAAACAATCAAGATTTACTTAAGGTAATAAACACATTTATATTAACACTAATAATATAAAAACTTTTGCCATCAAATATTAAAGAAAAACACCTCAAAACTTTGCACATCATCAGACAAGAAGTTTAATAAATCTTTTTCACAAATAGTGAATAATTTTCTTGTCTGATGACGTGCAAAAATTTGATTTGCTTAATTCAAAAATTATTTATCATCATTTGGCAAAAAGAGTTGATTGCATAAAGAACACTAGATTATGAAAATTTGGTGCATGTCCTATGTAAATAAATATCTAATACTTAACAATCTAGTAAGATGATTTTAAAAAACATGTATACTAATTTGGTGCATATTCCTTGAATGTTGCAGGAACAAAATTTGCTGAACCAGTTCAGGTTGGCTGCATGGACAAAATAGTTACATAAATACTATACTATGCTAGACAAAAAGATTCATCACATCAGGTCATATTAAAAATAGCACTATTCAGAAGTTAAAGTTTAAAAGAAAAAAACAACTTACAGTCAAAACTTGCTACAACTTACAGTCAAAACTTGCTACAACTTACAGTCAAAACTTGCTAAAATTACAACTGTAACTGTAGTTCATGAAGAATGTATTGGACTGTAACTATAGTGCAATAAATATGGAACTAGAACAGATATATCTAAATACGCCCCAATTCTCGTAGAGGAAACTTCACAAAACCAAAAATTACAGTAGATAACACCTAAAATTACATATGTAACTATGGCCTAATTCCACTTTAACTGCACTGTAAGTGGTATACAATTGTACTGTAAGACCACTGTAAATGTGATAATTGATGAAGAATATACAGGGATTGTATGGAATATAGAATTCAGTAAGGACAACACATTACATGTTTCTACTGTAACTACATTGCCTTAATTTTTGCAGGGTTAAAGAATGAGACACAAAAAGACAAAGACATCAATAAACAAGGAAAAATACAGGCACAGATTCAAGTAATGAAAGAAATTGCTGGTAAGTAATTTATGGTCAACAAAATTTTAAATTACAAAGATATTATATTGTAATGCTTTTTAAATATTAATGCAGGATTAAAGCCAGATGGAGAATGTAGTCAGAAAAAAATTCTTTCAGAAACAAGTTGATACAGAAATCACCAATTTCAAGCAACATACAGGTAACAATTAAATTCTACGAAGAATAGAATAAAATTTATTTTGAAAAACACTGCTTGCAGCTATAAAAAATGACTAGGGCAGCAATCAAACTAAGGGGCACATAAAAGTCCGAACTTACAAAAACATCAAACAAATTTAATTCTCCAGGCATGCCCCAACAAATGAATGATGACAGGATGAAAATATCTAAAAAAACTAACATTCTATTATAAATTACAATACAAAAGTACTAAAATTACGACTGTAATTAATCAGTACTTGAACTGTAACTGACTGTAAGTGGTATAAAATATAACTGTAACTGATTGTATTTTTTTTTGCAGGTACAAGGAAGCGTGAAAGTGAAGAAGGGGGAATAAATGCAGGGGAGACAATGAGAAGAAAATTTCAAAAAACTGGGCTTGAAGAAATCAAAAGAGACATACAAATATCAGGTTATATTATTGAGAAGGAAAATTTTAACAGAAAAAAAAATGACTTACAGTCAAAACTTGCAAAACTTACAACTGTAACTATAGTTGTTGTGTACTGTAACCTTATGATGCTTATTTATTTATTCAATTACAGGATCAAATCAATTGCAGGAGATTGACAAAAAAGAATATTCAATCAGGACAAAATGCTAGAGGAGGAACAGAAACACCAAATGCAACAAGCTATGGAGCACAAATACTATACAACCAGTACTCATTGCTTAATGAAGATGGAAGACTTGTAAGTACAAAATTCACAATATTATAAAAATAATGCCAATACTTCTGATATAACAGAAAACAAGGGAAATTTACAGATGGAGGCAGGAAAGATGAGCTACACTAATCTCATGCAACAAATAATTCAGAGTCCAAGAGTGACCATGCAAACAAATGAGGTAAGCATATTTTAATCAGATTTCAATTGTACTAGAAAAAGAAAAATGAAAGAAAAACTAATTGCAATCTAAAATGAAATGTGCAGGAAGGAATAGAGGCATATACAAATCTACTTCAAACACCCGTCGCATTTGATGTGAGAACTTAACTTACAACCATAAATGAAGAACAAAAATGTCAAAATTTATAAGTCATTACTAACAGTTTATATTTTGCCATTGCAGAATTCTATGATTTTGACAACAAGCAGGTTTTCTCCACAAGAAACAGATCAGCAAGATGGGTTTTATCAACAACAGATTTCTACAACAGAACGCATCTATCAAGAATTTGATGCAATATACAATAACAACAACATGACTACATGGAGTGAGGTAACATTTTGAACAGTGAAATAAATACACTAACCGGATTATTACTTACAAATGACAAACAATTTAAAAAAATTATGCAGAGATCATCAGAAAGAGATATAAAAGAGTTGTATGAATCCAAAAACAACCATTTCAAAAGACAGGTACGTTACTTTTGACAAACATTCATAAAATAAAATCATAAAAACATGTGATAGTATAATTGAAACATAACAAATAAGAAATTTGCAGGTGAATGGGACGACAATGGCAATGCAGAGTAATGAGCATCCAAACGAAGAGGATATACAACAAAATTCAAGAAATGAGAATGGACAGGTAAACAAGAGTGATTCATATATTGACATTGAGATTACAAAATAGATTAGTTTACTAAAATTTCATACTAATCAATTCATATATTTTTTTCAGATAAACAGTGGACAAGTGAATGAAGAAATAACAGAAGTTAGAAATGACACAGAAGGTGCACAAAAAGTCCAAAATAACTGTGAACAAAGTACTATAACAGCTAGTAATGAAGTAAGCAGTTCAAGAAGCCACACAACTGGAGGGGACATAAATGAGGAAGACATAAACAATTTCTTGGATAATGAATAGGAAATCAATGAAGTAATTGACAAAAGGCACATACCTGAAGTTGGAATGGAGTTCAGATCAGATAAGGAGGCTCATGGATTCTTCAACTTTTATGCATACCTAGTTGGGTTCTCAATTGTAAATACACACCATTACAAGACAACAAGCAAGAAAATGAATGGTGAGATTACTAGTTATACATATCAGTGCTACAGATATGGGAAAAATGAGGAAGATGGGAAGAAAAAGAAGAAAACAACAGAACAAAGGAATACAAATGTGATAAACAGAACTGACTACAAGTGTGTGATGGTAATAAAAGAGGAATACAAATGTGATAAATAGAAAACTGACTACAAGTGTGTGATGGTAATAAAAGAGGAATACAAATGTGATAAACAGAACTGACTACAAGTGTGTGATGGTAATAAAAGAGGTACAGAATATTTGGAAAATATCAAGACTGAACCTAGAACACAATCACACACTAAGCCCAAACAGAGAAGCAAAATTCCTAAAGTCACACAAGAATATGACAGTAGAAGAAAAGAGGTTGATCAGAACTCTCAAGGAGTGCAACATACCTACAAGAAGCATGATAGTCATACTGTCATTTCTCCAAGGGGGATTGTCAGCACTGCTATACAACAAAAAAGATGTCAGCAATGTGACAACATCAATCAATTCAGAAACAAAAAACAGTGATATGAAGCTCATGGAGTATCTATTAACAAAGAAGCCGAAAACCCAGGATTCTACTACGAGTTGTTGCTAGATGAGAATAATAAGGTGAAGAGTATGTTTTGGACTGATGGTAGATCCACTCAACTATATGAGGAGTATGGTGAATTTGTTAGTTTCGACACCATGTACAAAACTAACAAGTACAACCTACCATTTGCTCCTTTTGTTGGGGTTACAGGTCATGGCAGCATATGCATTTTTGCGTGTGCATTTTTAGGAGATGAAACTATGGAAACTTTCAAATGGGTTTTTGAGGCATTCCTAACAGCTATGGGAGGAAAACATCCTGAGACAATCATAACTGACCAAGACTTGGCAATGAAATCAGCAATAGAAAAAGTATTTCCGGATACAAAACACACGAATTGCTTGTTCCATATTATGAAGAAGTGGAGAGAAAGGACAGGAAACACATTTTCAGAAAAGAAAAATAAAGATCTCTACAATGAATTTTATGATATTGTTCACAACTGCTTGACAAGAGTTGAGTTTGAAACATTGTGGCCTCAAATGATTGAAAAGTATGGTTTGCAAAACATCAAATACCTACAGACAATGTGGAGAACAAGGGAAAACTATATACCATTGTACTTTAAATTAGATTTTTGCCCATTTATTCACAGTACAGCACTAAGTGAGGTGACAAATGCAAGGTTCAAAAGGGGTGTGGGCCCAACACACAGTGTAATGAGTTTCCTTAAAGAATTTGAGATAATCAATGACACAATCTTTGATACAGAATTTTGCAAAGATCATCAGTCCAGAACAAAGAAGCCTAAGACACTATGGTCAAGCTACAAGATTGAACTACAAGCTTCAGAGATGTACAACTTGAGAATTTTCAAAAAATTTCAAGATGAGTTGCAGGAAACACTGAATCAAGAAATTGCAGTTATAGAACATGGGAAAACATATGAAGTATATGCAGCTGAAAACCTAACAAAACAGGAATTCAGACAGAGAAAATATGTGATCATAACAGACTTAGCACAATAGAACTATGTGTGCATATGTGCAAAGCCATATCCTGAAAGTGATGCTATTTCTAAAAATAAGCAAAATTCCTGAAAAGTACATAATTGAAAGGTGGAAGAAAAAGGAGAGAAAATGCATAGCAAGAATAGAGAAACCAGCTAGTGATGAAAACAGTTCAGTTCTTAGGTTCAATGTCCTCTCTAGAAGAATGGCTGACATGGCTTCAAAAGCATCAAAGAGTAAAGACACTTACCTGTATATGCTAGATCAGATGGACAGGTTGGATGGAAATTTGGACTTGTTGATTGAACAGGCACCTGAAAATCTGCAACAAAATAATCAAGGCAGTACAACAAAAGAGAGTAATGGGGAATAAGAAACAGAAGAAACAATGAATGAACAAGAAGATATCGAAGACCCTAATTTAGCAAATACAAAAGGCAAAAAAATCAGCTAGAACAAAAGCAATTGTAGAGAAGCTTAAAGAGATTCCAAAAAGGCATTGCACACGATGTGGAAGAACAAATCATACAATAGAGACATGCCCATTGATGGAAGACACATACATTATGCAAAGTCAGCAAAAAACAGCCAAGACAAGTAAGAAAAAACAATTTCTTTGAAATAAATTAAACTTGTACAAAAATATTATGTGTTACCAAAAATGTACTTATAAGGATTTAACATTGTCAGGGACTATTGAGAAGCAAAGGAAGCCTGGAACAAGAAAGAAACAGGGAGAAGATCAAACTGGAGAATCGTCAAGCAAAAGTAAGAAACAAAAAACATTCACCTAAGAACAGGAAAAAAATTAGAGGCTGACATATAAAAAAATGAAATTTCAATTTTCAGGAAAGAGGTCAGCTAGTCAAGACAATGAAAGAAAAACAATTGAGAAGAGGACAAGAAGATGAAGCAAAGATGAACAGATAGATCAAGGGAAAAAAAGATTAGTTACAATTGCTACAATGAGAATGAAAAAATTGTGTAACAGACAATTGTAATATACTATGTTACTGGATCAGAACCAGCTATCAAATGTAGCAAAAATTCTATTACAGAAAACCATGCTCAACATTTTAGTCTCGAAAGTATTATGTTCTTCTCAGAATTAACTACAGCTAATAGCTGTCCAATTTGCTACAAAAGATCCTAAGAATTCAATGTCACTGGCAGAACTTTTTCTGAGCTGCTGAAGTAAAAGTAGGCTGACGAGTACGAGGAAATTTCTCCTACAGGAAGAAAAAAAAATGAAATTTTAAACTAAATAATTGTCACATCCTGATTTTTGTTTCAGGCTTTATAAATTATTTAATAAATTAATAATAGAATTTATATTAAATGTTCTTTAATTTACAAGTGAAGTTAAATGTGGGAAATAAAATTTCCTAAATATAAATCATGGCTGAATTTAATTTTTATTAAATTCTCCATGATTAATTATACTCTCTGAAATTTTCTCGGATTTTTTCGGAGCTCAATTCCTAATTTTAACAATACAAAGAACATTTCAGTAATTATTTAACTAATGAATTAATCATTAAATGGTCTGGTTTCAATATTTTTAAATACTTAGAGTGTCCAAGTATATTCAAGATTTTTCTTGGAATTATTTGAGCATTGGAAGTATTTTTAACAATTGAGAGATCATCTCATTGGTTATTTTTTTTGGAAAAGCAATAAAATCTTCTTCCTAGTCTTGGGCCCTTTCAGCCCATTCCCTCCTATTATCTCCCTTCCTCTCAGCCCGCATAGAAGTCTGTTTATCCTCCCTCTCGCTACAGTGTTGTCTTCAACCCCTGGATAGAGCCGAGCCGTCCCGAGCCTGTGCAACCGTGCCGCTCCTCCTTCCAAATCCGGCCTCCTCGTTGCTCCTCTTTCCAAATTAGTTGCGGGAATGGAATCCTCTCAATCTCCTCTACAATTTCCCTAAGAAATCCCCAAAAGTTTCTATGGAAATCCTTTCCAATTTCGCGGATCAATCTTTCCTTTTTCCGGCGAGGATCCTAAACTTTCCCAAGTTTTTCCCCTCGATGTGGGCTTTTTCCCGAGCTCCCGTGCCTATATAAAGGACCCCCTCGTCGTCCTCTACCTATCCCCTCAAGTCCCGTCCTCCGCGGTCGCCGGAATCGCTCTCCCCACGCTTGTCTTCTCTCTCCACCGCCGCCACCATCTCCAGCGGCGCCGCGCCGCCCCTCTGGTCAGTGCCGCCTTGAGCCGTCGCCTCCCTCGGCTTCGCAAGGGTGAGAGCTACCTCGGCCACCGGTTGTTTTGCGCCAAATCCCACCGGAGGTTGCCCGTCGTCGTGAACCAGAGCGCCGCCGTCGTCGCCATGTCTCCAGCCGCACTGTTCGTCGTCGTCCGTCGTCGCCTTCGGTCGCCGTCTACTCCATTGGGTTCGCAGGAGCAAGGTGAAGCCCGTCCACCCCTCAGTTGTCGTCTCCCGTCGCTGAAACGCCGTCGCCACCGTTGATCAGTACCTCGCCGCCCTTCGGAGCTCGTCGCCGGCCATCTTCCGTCGCTGCCTGTCATCGTGTAAGTGTTGGTAAGAATCGCCGTCACCTTCTCTACCTCCCGGTGCCCTCCGTTTGCATTATTGTATCGTGGTTCGCCGGCAACCGCCGCTCTTATGTCGTTCACCGGTGTAGTTTATCCCTAGGGTCTTAATTCCATCTAATCTAATCTTGTTTGGCCCTAGCGTCATCATCGTCTCCGTGTGTGTCGTCGTCGCTGTGTCGTAGCTGCTGCACGCCGTGCGGCTGCGGTTTGCCGTCGCTCTACCGAGCCTCTTAGCCACCGCTGCTTAGTCGCTACCGCGTCGCGCCTTGCCGCGTTGCCCCGCAGCTGCTTGCCGTGCCGCTGCTGCGCGTGTGCCGGCTGAGCCGCTTAGCTGCAGCTGCTTGCCGCTTTGCCGCGCTGTTGCCCTAGAGGCCTAGACTTAGCGCAGCCGCAGTCCGTCACCGCGCTGCTATCATGCATCACTACCGCTGCCGCTGTTTGCCGCTTTGCCACAGCCGCAGCCGTGCCGGTTGCGTTTTTGCTCGCAGCCCTGCTGCTCTAGCCGTGCATGGTCGCTACCGGCTGTGCCGTCACCCTAACCCTAGCTGCGTGTTTCCGCCTAGCCGCCGCCTAGCCGAGTCAAGTTGTCTTAGTGCCGCCGTGTCGCAGCTGTGTGCCGCTTAAACCTAGCCGCTGCTTTTAGTCGAGTTGTGTAGCCGTAGGTGCAACCCTAGGTTCCTACCGGCCTATCGTTTGTCGTACCAGGGCTTTACCGTGAATCGTGTCTAGCCGACTGGTTTAGCCACAGCCGTTGTTGAGTCGTTCGCTCGTTCGTTCGAACGAGGTGTTCCCCGTGCTTCGTTCATTCGTCCGTGTTGAGTCGTCCTTTAGTTTAGAGCCGTTCAGAGCCGCCGGTTCTGTTCGCCGGTTTCGGTTGATCATTTAGGTGATCTCATGTCACGTGGAGTTGACTCGTTGAGTCGGTATCTCGTGAGGCTCGCTTGCCAGATCAATCCAAGCCATCCGATCTTAGTCGATTCGGTCAAGGTTAATCTCAACTGTCCAAAATCAATATAAATCCTCTCCTCTTTTCAGTGGCATATTATTTCTTTTTAATATATGTCATCTACCAAATATGATCCAATCTTTTCCAGAGGTTGCTTTAATCTTTTATCTCCGTTATAAATCATTTGTAAATGATTTAATTAATTTGGAATAGTCTCCGTTTAATAGGTTTAATTGGAATTAAATCTTGTAAAATTCATAATAAATTCATATGAAATCAGAATGAGGCCGTTCAAGTCTCATAATTCATCTAAAATTATAATCTACATGTTTGTTTACTTTATATGTATTGTTTATTTGGTTTTTATTAGTCTTTTTCTTCGTTTTGCGTGTTAGCTTGTCGTTTCCGTCGTTGCGAAGGTTCGCGAGTGCGCCGGAGTATTCAAGAAGATTAATTGAAGACCGATTATTACAAGGCAAGTCACACAGATCCTAAACACATTCCTTTGAGCATGTTGATCATATATTTAAATTCTCTATTTATTTCAACTGTGCATTTATTTTCGAATGTCACTGGGTGGTGTGAATCTATTCCTTTGTTATGGCCTGTTTGCATTGATTACTTTATTCCTTGATACCTTGGGTTATTATAACTTGACTAGTTGAGCTATATATATTGGTTCAGCTAGATATTAGATATGATTGCTTAGCCATGCTTAGAAACATTAGCACACTATTGGGATAACTTATGACTCACTATTATTTAATGATGGCTTAATGATAGTTCACGATGGTCAATCGTGATTGGTTAATTAATTACTTGCCAACTAAAACTTAATAATGGTGGGTTGTGAGCACATGGTTTTGAGAGTCGTGCTCATGACAATTAAGGACCGGTTCGCGAGCTACTGTTGTGAAACATTAACCGTGCCAACCACAAGCCAGCGTGGGCAACGGCTTTACCTTTTGTATAGCATGGTTCATTGCGGAGCACCAGACTGAGAAGTGGCGGAGATAAGCCCACGGGGGTCGCTGGGGAGTCCATGCCTTGTTTTATAAGGGGGTGATTATGATCCAGGAATGGTGCACTGTGGTGAGTTGTGTTGTGCAGAGGGTATTGTCACAGCCTCTATTCGGGTACTTTCCAGTATCGCGACGCATGTTAGACATGATGTTGAGGCTGTGTCTTGTGGGTACAGTGGTACACCTCTGGCCAGAGTAAAACTATTCGAATAGCCGTGCCCGCGGTTATGGGCGGGTTGAGCAATGTTTTTCGTGATTAGTCTCACACCTCTCACAATAATTATTGATGTTATAACTGGTAATAATTTGCTTAGCTCCTGGTTTGGAGATTAGATCTGTACAGCCGGGTATGGTTGTTCAGGATGGTCGGGCCTGTGCAGCATGGGTGTGCTGTTCAGTGTTGATTAAAATTTCTGATTAACTACTCTACTGTTTTATTTCTCTTAAATATTTTGCTAAACGCTGCTTTTGCAAATGAGCCTATATTATGCCATCCTTTGGTATCCTTGTGCACTTGCATATTTGCTGTGTGGCTTGTTGAGTATGTCATATGCTCATTCTTACAATAATCAATCAACCTCAGTTGAAGAAAAAGAATTCAGAAGGAGAAGACGTTTGGCTTATACCCCAGTTGAGCTACCTGTGGGAGTGGAGCCGGAGCTTCGCTAGATTTTATTTTCCGCTGCAGTTTTCTTCTTGGTGAGGACTTAGTGCCTCTTAAGTAAGTATTTATCGTTTTAGTTAATTTGATGAATCTGTATATTAAATTGTCAATTTGTGTACCTCGGCTGATTTCTGGACGAGGATTTCATGCACAAATAAGTTCGGAAATTACTAGTGAATTTCCGGGCGTGACAATAATACATAGACCAAATAAATTTGATAAAAAGGGAAAAATATTAGTTGCAAAACTTACTTGATCAAACCAATTGAGAACAACATCTTCAATCTCAGTTTGCAGCATTCTATTCTTTGGATGAAAGAATATTTGATTGGCATATTGGACACGAATATTCTTGATGTTTTCATTTGAAAGCACAGTGGATAATATAATCCTAGGTGACCAAAGTTCGGTGAATTTCATCACATAAATTCTAGAATCACAGCTGAACAAAAAAATGTGCAGAAAAAAAGAACAATTAAAAATATCAAACAAAAAAAAGATAACTAAAATAAAAAAATGAAGAATAAAGATTATAACCTGAAATCTTGACGAGGTACTGGAGGAAAAACAATCTGGAACCTTTGAAAATCCATAGGTACGCAAACAAATTTATCCCAAGCAATTTGTAAATTGGCTATCTGAATACCAAATTTAAAAATTAAAAAAAAAGTTAAACAAAAAAATTGTTTGATGATGCATCATAGATCAACACAAGAAATGTTCAGCAAGTAAATATATAAGTGGCAAGCTAATACCATGGCATACCAAGAACTGAAAAAAATTAAAGATCATGATCATGTAAAAGAATAATTTGAAGAAATATCAAAAATTCAGACATGCATATATACAGTCACAGGTCGACATCACGAATTCACATTTTCAAGGTACAAATTAATTAGATTAAACATAAAAAAGGAATATAATAACAAAAAAAGAAATATATGGCCTCAAAAATTAAGCAACAATTAAATAATAAACAAGTAGAAATGATATGATCTTACAAGCTGAGACAGAATAGGTCGAAAATACTCATCACCCTCATTATGCAATGAATCCAAAATTACAAGCATTCTATCCTTGATGTCAACAACAAACAGAAACCAATGATGATTGAAGTTGACTGGAAAATGAAGCTGCAAAAATCACAAACTATAAGTTTAATAAACATGAAACTTCATATGTGCAATGATAAAGAAAGTTCAGCAGGCATAAACACTATGAATAATAATATTCATATATTTTTTGACTTGAAAGTTTGACAAACATAAATTTCGAAAAGACACATATTTCCTTGCAAAATGCCATAAATCAATCAAGGTAACTATGCAATTCATTAAAGTATAATCTAAAAGAAGATGAACATGAATATGCAAATTACAGCATAAAAGGTAGATTTAAGGGACATAAAATAAAAAAACAGAAAGCTATGCAAAGCAATACATGGACAGGAGCAAAAAAAAAAGTTGATATGAACAGGGAAAAACCAACAAGCAAATCAAGTAAAACACCTTACCATATCACACAAGTGTAATTTCCTAGCTTTCCCAGCTCCAACAAAAGATTTTTCAAGTTTCTCCATAACACTTGTAGAAGACATATTAGATGGCAATTTTTCCTACATTTAAATCACAAAATTTAAAAAATGTATTGAATATATTTATTTCAAATTTTAACAAAAATAAAAAGAAGTAAATAACTTACAACAATAGATGGGAAAAAGTAATTCTTCTTAGATCTTGAGGGATGATCATTATGAAACAAGACTCGACAAAAAACTGACATAACAAAAGTGGAGACAAAACCACCTTTCTTGAGAGAATGACCAAACTAAGATACTTTTTCCTTCACACCATCTATATCAACAGCATCATAACTGAAGAAAAAAATATAATTACAAAATTTTTTAAAAAATATATAAACATATGTAACAAAAAATAGGAAACAAATAAAAATCAGATTAATACCTCTGCCATTTGGAACTATCAGCAAGACGACAAAAAACAATGTAATAACAGATTTCTTCATCAGTTATTGGAAATCGACGTATCTCAGTCACAAATGGATATGTGGCATGTCTTGCAAGAATTAAAACTCTCCTAGGGCCATGTATAGGTATCTTGCCACCAGTGGAATTGAAATCTTGTGTGCTTGTAGACAAATTATTGGATGAATTGTAAATTTCATCAGATTTAGAACAAAGTTTCTTACAACAGTCAGCAAATTTTGATTCACCAAGAAATTGGATATCTGGGGAATTCTGTAACGATAATTTAAAAAAAATAAAATTAGATGAAGCATTGAAGTAACACAAATGCAGTAAAATGCAATTAAAGGATATGTTTTACACATGAACGTCTTTAAAAAAAATTCATATCAGTAGAAAACTTTATCAAATGAACAATGATAGCAAATAACATATATAAATGGGAAAAGTTAAAATAAACAGTAAGAATAATACTTGATATACTAATCATAATCATTAAAGAATTGTCAAAACAGTGTAGAAATGCCCGGAAGTTAGTAGACAGGGTAAATAAAATCAAGTAACAAAGGTCAAAGGAAGTGCTTAATTCTGAACTTTTTAATTTATACTATCCCAAAGCAGTTCACAAAAATGAACTCAGGAAAGTAAACCTAAAATAAAAATTGCAAGCCAGAAGATTGTAGAGCATAACAAACACATATCAAAGAAAAATGCACAAAGCTTAAGATAAAAAGGTATCATGTAAAACAGATAAAAAATATAACAAAGCAAGGGAACGCATTCACAACGACACTAAGGACAGAACATAAAAATAGTTGGAAATATAATGCTAGTTAACAGAGACAACCAAAAAAAGAAAAGAATGCTACAAAAATAGTACAATGGTAGTGGAACAAAAATGGTAATGGTAATGATTTGAGACACATTAAGGGCCTGCTTGGGAGTTTAGGTGTTTTGATGGAAATATAGAATAACCAAAAATAAAAGTGAAAACCCACTCTAGGATCTACTTCATCAGCTTCTAAGTACTGACCCAAAAATGGTCATAGCAATATAGCATTTCATTAAAAATTTTAGACTGACAAAAATTTCAGTTCAAAGGAAAGTTCTAGAACAAGAAAATTTGATAAAAAAATAAATTAAGATTGAACCTAATTGATCATAAAAATATCAGAACAAACGTAAAATTATGATCTGGTATTTAATCAAATATAGTAAAAATAAAGAACTACATCCAATCTGAAAAAGAGAAACATCATGAACTGTATGTAATGGGAATGAGTTAAACAATACATTAAGAAAATGTCTAAGAGTTAAACTTACAGTTAAATCTTGAAATAACCTCTTGTTGGGATTTTGACAATTTGTTCTTTCTTTAGTACCAACATTTTCATACCCACGAATTATCTCAATTGGAGTGTCCTCAACAGAATGAAAATAGATAAAGCCCTACAAAACTAAAAATAATGTTGTGGTACAAAAAAATTGATGTTGCATCAATGCAAAAAGAATTCTATTTTAAACATATAAATTAAAACAGGAAAAAATAGTGTAGTACCTGAGAACATGTTGCATCAATGCATTGACACCTAATTCGTTGTCCTTATCACAATCACTGACATCATCATCAGAATCTAACAACCTAAAAGAAGGCCTATCTTCACCAAATATAGCTGCTCTTGAATTTAACTGAGTTAATCTGGACCTAAACTTGTTTGCCACATTCTTCACAAGACTAAAAGCAGCAACAGAAGATCCTAGCAAAATTATTAAAGTAAAAGAACTAATAAATACAAACTTTTAAAAAATAGGAATTAATTTTAAAATTGATAATGGGCAAAAAAACACCTGCATTAGATTGATTCATATCATTGTTTATGTTCCTAAGATAACCAACATCAGGAGTAGCAACAGGTTGACCTGATAATACATAGACATATAATAAATTAAAATGAAAAATTGAACAAACAGAAAATTAAATGAAAAGTAGTTAGTACATTACTAGCAGCAAAACTAGGAGCAATACCATTACCAGAACCATTAATAACCACCTATAATAAAATATAGAAAAAAATTTTGTTGGTACAAATAAAACAAATCAAAATGAGAAAAATAGATAAAAAGAAGGATTACATCTCCACGGTTCATTGATGACAATAGAACATTTGATTTATTGGAAGGATCAGATATATCACAATTCATGCCATTTCCCTAAAACAAAAAACTTCAATCAGTCTAACATTGTAAAAAAAAAATTAAAAAAAAAACTTACAGTTATATCGTTGATGTGGATTGACTCATTATTGTTGCCATCATCACAATTCACAGAAGAACCATACAAAGCTATTATAAAAATGAAAAAAAAGAGTACATATTTAATAAAAAGAAATATAGTTTAAAAGTACAAAACAGTTCATAAACATACCAGCAATTCTATCAAGTGATGGGCAATCCTTTTCAATAGACTTCAATGCAGACTTATCAAATGGTTCATCATTCCTTAAACTTCTAATATTAGGAGCAGAGCGAAGGGAGCCTATAAATATAAAAAATCATAAAAAAACAAAAAATTAATATTGAAAAAAATTATAAGAAAAATGGAATGAAATAAGAGTAAGCAAACTAAACTTACTACAATTTATAGGAGGAACATCAAATTGTATGTCTTTTGGACTTGCAGGTTGAAAATTACTTGGGCCAGCTTCAGTGTTAACTTGAGAATGTAAAATATCAGATTCATTCTGATCTTGTACAGCATCACTTCCACTTGCTTTAGCAATCAGCGACAAAATAGAAACAACCAAATCTTCACATGATTCACTGTCAACTAAATGATGACTGAAGCAATGAGAACTCAACATTTCAGAGATTTCATGCTTGAGAAAATCTGGAAGCATACTACCAATAGCTGAATCAAGTTTGTCTTGAATTATCACTGATCTAGATTGAGTTGAATCACGCTAAAAAAATATAAAAACAATCAACAAACTTCATTGAAAAAAAATACATTACAAGACAGAAGTACATACCTTGAAATAGCAAGTGTCCTGGAAATCTTTCAGAGGTCTTAATCCAAAAGTGTTCTCATCAATTTTGTCTAATTCAGAGAATGTTGATATCATGTCATCTTTCCAAACAGAAATACGAGGACAACTTTGGTCAACATTTCTTGAGCCAAAATCAACATTGTCAAGATACAAAACCTAAAATAAAAAAAATATAAATGCATTGCAAAAAAAACTAAAGAAGTGAAATAAAACTTACAGCCCAATAAAACAAGCAGCCTCCGAAAGTGGTGTTCTTCTGAAACTTTTTTATATAAGTCATCAACCAATCATAGGTAAATTTTTGACCAATCAAAGTATTTCAAGCGAGAAACATCCTCGAAAATAGTCAAATACTTCACACTTGGAGTCAAAGAAGAGTTGGGGCATAAGAAACAAGCCAAGGCGACAATAAGAAAAGATGTGATTATTTGATCTTCAGACAAATCTTTCTGCTGAATCAGTAGATCACCAAAAAATTTAACTGAAGGCAATACAGACTGACCAAACATAGAAAGGATGCATTGCCTGCCACGTTCATAATCTTTGCTAAAAGGTATTCCACCTAAAGGAAGCCCAAGAATATCATGAACTGATTCAACTATGACTAGAATAATTTTTTCCTTCACAATAATCTCTGATGTCCTGACATCAACTTTATTGGCAATCCAAGTGGCAAACTTGATAGGCACATAACTACTATTGAACATCAGCAAGAAATCAAACTCAAATTTCTTGATAATGGATTTTTGATAATCAGACAAAGAGGACACAACTTCAGAAAAATATTTCACAGAGAATCTTGTGAATGAAGACTCTGTGTTAGCATGGGCCTTCTTCTTCTTAACCTTTAAAAGCAATTAAACAAAGAAAAAAGAATCAAATACAAATATTTTTTTTGAAAAAAGTTATAAATTGAAGATTACAAATTTTTAAAACAAAACATAAGAAAAAAATAAAGAAGAACCATACTGGAGGCTTTTGAAAATCAAAAGATGAATTGGTCATTATATTTTCTTTCATCTCCTTGACAATCTACAAAAGAGAACAAAAAAAAAGGGTAAATTGATTTACAAAAAAAAATAAAAATGTGTATATAATAATCATACCATCTTCCTGAGTAAGGCAAGAAGAATGTCAAATATGAAAATATACAAGTAAAAATATACAGTCAAATATGAAATACACATCTATAGTACAACTAATCAACTACAGCTAAGTAATAAGAAGGATTTAAAAATCTTGTCAGACTCCTGACTGGAAATAAAGATAATTGATAAGCAGAGTTAATAATAAGTGAAAACAGGACAAAAAGGGACAATTGATAAGCAGAGTTAATCAATGCAACCATGAAAACAAAAAGGGACAATTAAAGCATTATCCATTCTTGACATTGACAATCTACAATATGCAGATCATTGAAGCATGATATATAATTTGTGAGAAATTGAACTAAAAGATGCACAGGAATGAATAAAATCAATTTAGGATCATAGAACCATAAGTTAAATCGCATCACACAGATTTTCTGTAAGAAAGTAAACCAACATTCTCATCAAGATCAGATGCATTCTCATCAATACAAAGAAAAAAAACATGAGCTTAAAGAACTAAGACATTAATACATTAGAACATTTCCAGGTCACCTAAGTAAAGGAAAAATACATACAGTTCCAATTAATTGTCATCACATATAGAGTCCAACTTTAACAAGTATTGATCAGCTATTTTTGTCAATTGAACAGGTCAAGTTTGCAATACAAAATGATGCAAAATCACAACAATGTCAATTGTCAGCTTCCTACGACTTTCATATCATGTGCTTAAGAAGTAATTTTGAGATGTAATTCTTTAATAGAGCAATCAAGCACAATCAAAATTCAATGAAGAAAAATAAAGCCATCCCATGAGTACAAATTTATCAAGTTTTTTCAGATTTCACCTCAATTCCAAAAAACAATACTGCTTTATCCAATTGCACACAGAAATCTCACCAAAACAATACTGCTTTAATCAGGTGTAGCAGAAATAATCAGGTTTATTTATTGATCCTAAACAAAAACTGGAGTGAATTTGGCTGGCTAAACTAATCAAAATCAACATCGAAAGTTTTAAAAAATGCAAGAACAAAAGAATTAACATACCAAAACCCAAATACATGTCATTTGGACATCTACCTAGACCTACAAAATGAACATAACACAGATAATAACAACAAAAGGTACAGAAACTAAAAAGAAAATTATATTACTAGTGAACCATGTCATACAGAATCATTTAGATTAGCACTAAGTAATTCGAAACACACATAAACATGATACCTGAACTAGCCAAACCAATTCATGTGGAGCTTTAACTTTAAAAATATTGGCATCATCATTATTATACAGAAATGGAGAAAGCATAGAACTAAATACAAACACTATATAAGATATCTCATGGATCTGGAAATACAAAAATAAACAAATCAAACATGAAAAAATCTAAAAACTAAAAACTATAATGATAAATCAACATGAGTTGAATAGCCATCACCATAAATCATAGATCAAAACCCATCAACATGGAAAAAATCAAAACCAAAACCTAATCAGATCTAGAAAACAATTCAGGAAATAAATGTCTAGAACCTCAGAAGAAGCAGATCGACATATTTCAAATTAAAACTACAACTAAAAAACCAAAAACAAGTATAGGCCAGATCTAAAAAAAACTAGGAATCATCGGCGACACCTAGATCAGCATAAAAAACTTAGGAATCATCGGCGACACAGGATTCTGACTATAAATCCAAAAAGGATTTGGATTCTAAGACCACAAAATCAACACAAAAATAATTCAAAATCCTGCCTCTCGCGCGCAACCGATTCAAAATAGAACTACCTAGACGAAATCGCTCAAATAAAACGACCGGAGGATGAAACAAAAAACAAGCAACAACAAACGACACAAAACTAACCGATCAAATCTGGATCAGATGAGAGAAATTCGACGAGATTCCTCTCCCTATCGCGCGCAACCGGTTCAAAAACTGAATCAAAATCGAACTACCTAGACAAAATCGCTCAAAAAAACAACCGGAGGATGCAAAAAAACCAAGCAGCAACGAACGACACAAAACTAACCGATCAAATCTGGAGCAGATGAGAGAAATCCAATGAGATTCCTCTCCTTCTCGAGCGCGAGAGAGAAGAAAAAGCCTCTCGCCGGAGAGAAAGAGAAGAAAAAAGCAAAAAGAGAGGAGGAGAGAAGAAAGAAGAATGGAGAAGATACCGGAGAAAGTAGGAGAGATAAAGAGGAGCTACGGCTACAGACACGGCGCGGAAAACGAAATTTGACAGCGTTCAGACCGCGCATTGACTAATACCATAAATATCAGCACGAATCTTGAAGAGCAGATCGGACGGCGCAAAAAACGTCAGATATGGGGAAGAAAATTTGACATCAGATTTCTAGCAAAATCGTAAAGGATTCGTGTCGCTAGTGGGAACTCGAGAGGGGAAGGGCAGGGGTCATTCACCGGTTGGCCCAAGGTGGTTAATTTGGACTGGGCCCGCTGAGTAGGAAAGAAAACCCTCAAGAAGCTATCTGCTGCGTTGAACACATTGATCGAACGGATAAGAATAAAAAGTGACGTGGCTAACTGAGAGGACAGCAAAATAGTTAGTGGGGATCAACTGTATAAGTATACAGGATTCCACATTAAGTGAGTATTCGTGATTTCTTTTGGGTATTTAATTTTTTTAAGTAAGATATATTCTCACTATTATGGGTTCATCGTTTAATATTTATATTAAGTGCTCTAGTAAGACTCTAGATAAAGAAGAAACTTCTTGTGTGGGGGCTAGAGAAGTAATCGATAACGTAAGCGTGTGTCTAGGTTAAAAATTACCTTTGTTTATTGTGTGCTCCATGGGTTGTAGAGATACGCAACACGTGGTGATAGCTCCGTTCATACTTTGTAATGATTCACATTCAGGTACATCATAGAGCTATAGGCCTGATTCGTTTGGCAAACCATGGAAAAGCCAGTGCCCTAAGCAAGTGATAGAGTTTTACCTTAACTTAATTCAAGATTATTAACCCATCTGGATCCTCTCTATCCCCCTCCTACCATTAAATTGTTGTCCCTGGATGAACCTGTTTCCTTGATTTTACACACTTGTTCCCTGAGATTCGATATGGTTAAGTGCTACAGCAGTATCCGTGCGCTTGCGTATTTATCTGTGAGTAATAAATATCAATATAAGAATTTCTGGCGGTGTTACTATGGAACAGTTGTTATATTATCTTCAAACCTAGTTTGCCTTCTTATCTTATCTTTTTATATTTCTTTTCTTTTCTTTTCCATCATGGAGCAACTATCTATATGAAATGTTTCCGAAGGGCGAGTTTTGTGAGCCAGCAACTTCATCAAAACTTATTCTCACATCTGGATATGAACTCTGTCCTGGCTTTATAGCCATTCGAGAACAATCCTTCTCGGGGGTGCGATAGCTCAAAGCCCTACTGTCATCTACGAGAGTTTTAGCAATTGTGCTCGTGCCAGACAATCTCAGGCATGACACAAGAAACTCCAAAGTGGAAGTTGTTTCCCTTCTCTCTCATTGAGGAGGTAAAACAATGGTACGCTCTTTCCGTTAGGAAGACGAACAACGAATGGGGGAACTCAAAAGTAGGTTTTGTCTTGGTTTCTTCCCGCTATCCAGTATTGTCTCCCTACGGATGGAAATCCTTGGCTTTCAGCAGAGAAAGGAGGAATTTATTGGAGCAGCTTGGCTTAGGTTCTCATTGTTAACTCAATTTGGTTAGAGTTGTCTATTGTTGACGGTCGTTATCGATCAGTTTCGACCGTCAATTTTATCAAAACAGAGGAGAACTAGTGATGCTTGCAATGCATAAATATGTTAGAATAATAATATTCCACTAGTATTGGGTTTACTAACCTTTTGCAGAGAATGATCATAAAGTGGAGGAGAATCAACATCAACTCAAACGATAAATCAATCGGACGATGTCGAGAATCAGACTTGTGTATGAATGGGACAAGAACTTAGAATTGACACAACAAACCAGGCCAAAATTCACAAGTCTGTGTATGAGAGCAAAAGAGGAAGCTGCCTGCCGAAATTGGGCCAGGTCGGCCCAGCCCATGGTTCAGCCGAACCCCCTGCAGTGCCGTTTGATCCAGGGTTCTCCTGGACAGCTGAGATGGCTCCCCAATGACGGTTGGTGGGTATTACCGACCTTTCCAACCGTCACAACCGTCATTGGGAGGCTATAAAAGGAGCTCTCATCATCACTTCACTCACACACCTCAAGCAAGAGCTCTCTCATTTCTCTCAAGTTTAGTTTAGTAGTATCTAGCTAGTGGAAAAGGAATAGAGTAGAAATCAGGAGTCCGAAAGTCTTCGAAAGAGTTCGGGTATGGCTCTAATAGCTTTTCTCCTCTTTTGTAAGCCTTGTACTTTTATTAGAATACTCTTCTATCTACATTTATGGTATTGAAATACTTTCCGAGTATATGAATGCCTACTTTACATTATGTTCATGTTATACTGAATGTACGGCTAGCTTATCTGGCAGATGCTTTGGTGCGGGTATAATGTTTGCTTATGTAATTACTCTATGTCATGACGATGATATTAGAGTAGTATCTGGTAGTTTAGACGTGGTGTCTAGATTACGGGATATCATTATTTGGGGTTATATGCTACGGATGAGAGGTGGGCCGCTGTTGGTGACAGCTCAGTACAGGTATTCCTCCGCGCCTGTATATAATCCTAAGTTAATTCCCTGGGGAGGGTATTCCTCCGTATTTAGCCCCGGTTGTATGGTCATGACGGTCTGACGTAAGGAACTCGGCAGTCAGGGGTGGCTTCTCGAAGTACCAGGAGGGCATCGGATAGAGGGTATTAGCTAGTGTATCAGTTAACTAAGAATGTATGTATACTATGTACATTAGAAGTATAGGAATAGATTCTCTCTCTTTTCTTTCCACTTAGCTTAGATAATATATTATGAGAATGAGTAGCTGATGCTTGTGTGTCACTCTACCCTTAGATTATCTTAACCCCTGCTTAGAATATAATTATCACAAGTAATATATAAATTATTAGTCAAGTTCTCTCTACATGATCTTCCCACGGGATAAATTAAATACGATACCCTTGTAATACTCTCGGGTGAAATGCTGCAATGGTATATCCGTGCGCTTGCGGATAAACTCTCTAACCATAATATACCAGGAGTATTTCTGCGCCATTGCTGGGAATTATATTTCTAGTAATGTCGTTAAGAAATACCAACATCTATACCCGATCATGTCTTGTTATAACATTTTTGTTTGGGTCTAAACAAGGAATATGCTCCGTATCTTCACATTTACGCCAAAGGTACCTTTGCACATAAAACCACGATAGAAGGAAGGGAACTCTTGGATCGTATCCTAGAGAACACCTCCTTCATCAGCAGCGAAACCATCCAGGAAATCGAGCACACCCATGAGAAGCCCTCAACTGTTGAATTGGATCTTGTACCTTCCACATCACAAGATTCAACCTTTGAGCCCTCACCTTGACCAGATTGTATGATTTGTTTTCTTCTTTGATCCACCTTCTGATTTACAATATATGTGATATAAGTAATGCCTCATTTTTATTTCCCTACCTTGAGCTCCACATAGACCTTTGGAGGCAATTGTGTTCTTGCCCTTGCTTTCTAGTTCAATTGTGATTTTAGCCTGCTTTTTAGAGTTTGTGATTTTGCTCCTGCTTTTTTGAAATGAAGCAACCTACTACCCATACTCTGTGAACTCATGGTAACGGTGTTTAAATGTGTGGTGAATGGACAAATATAGCCCTACTATTGAGATCAATAACGTTGTCGCGAACACTGGACATGTTTCAAGTTGAATTTATGCGTATTTCATATGGGACCTAAGTGTTGACAAAATTTGTAAAATATAATGGAACACAATATTTTGGACAACTTTGACAGAATTTTAGCAATAATTTTAACACAATTTGTAAAAGATGACAGAACACAATATTTTGGACAAAATTTTGATAGAAATTCATCAATAATTTGAACACAATTTGTAAAAGATTACATAGCACAATATCATGGACAAAATTTCAGCAATATCGTTGCCACGATTTCAAGTGATATTTCCAACATATCACATATAACATGTGAAGCATCACAAAGTAGCACCATACTCAACAGCACACATCAATATCCAACAAAAGCAAGTTACTTCCTCCGTTTCACAATGTAAGTCCTTCTAGCATTTCCCACATTCATATTGATGTTAATGAATCTAGACATATATCTATCTAGATTCATTAACATCAATATGATTGCAAAGACTGATGATGTTCGTTTGGGAGATAATAATACAAAATATTATCATCTGATTGCAAATGGCAAACATCGGAAGAAACGTATTTTTAGTCTAAGATCAAGAGGAAGGTAAGATTGAGGGGAATGAAGCTATAAAGAATTATATCACTGAGTTTTATAAGAAACTCTTTGGACCACCAGATGCAAGTACTCTCTCTTTTGATGCAAATAGAATTGATGATATCCCCCAAGTTACAGAGGCTGAAAATGACCACCTCATTGCCCCTTTCTCCGATGGACGGTTCTTTCAAACAAAGAAAGGCCTTCGACAAGGTGACCCGCTATCTCCCATTTTATTCAATATTATAGCGGACATGCTAGCGGTTATGATCCAGAGAGCAAATAATGCAGGACAGCTTGTTGGAGTGGTGCCTCATCTCATTGATGGTGGATTGTCCATCCTCCAATATGCTGATGATACTGTACTCTTTATGGAACATGATCTAGAGAAAGCTTGTAATCTGAAAATGTTGTTGAATGTTTTCGAAGAATTATCTGGCTTAAAGATTAATTTCCATAAGAGCGAGCTTTACTGCTTTGGTGAAGCCCAAACAACTCAGGATCAATATTCTAACCTTTTTCAATGTGAGGTTGGTTCTTTTCCATTCCGTTACCTTGGCATTCCTATACATCATAGGAGACTTCGTAATTCGGAGTGGAAGGAAGTGATTGAACGGCTTGAAAAACGGTTGGCAAGTTGGAAAGGCAAACTTTTATCACTTGGAGGACGACTAACACTAATCAATTCAGTGCTTACCAGCCTACCAATGTATATGATGTCCTTTTTGGAAATACCTAAAGGAGTGATCAAGAAGATTGATTATTTCCGATCAAGGTTCTTTTGGCAAGGGGATGGACACAAAAGGAAATATAGACTAGCAAGGTGGGACATCATATGTCGTCCTAAAGACCAAGGGGGGTTGGGAATTCAAGATCTTGAAATTAAGAACAAGGCTCTCCTTAGCAAGTGGTTGCATAAACTACTCACTACAGATGGTGTATGGCAACAAATGCTAAGGAACAAATATTTGGGGTCACAGCCTTTGTCTCAAGCTCAGTGGAAAGCAGGAGACTCACACTTTTGGGCTAGTCTAATGAAGGCCAAGCCTGATTTTCTCAGGTTTGGCTCCTTCAACATCAAAGATAGCTCTCAAGTACGGTTTTGGGAAGATAAATGGTTGGGAATGCCTGTTTAAGACAACAATATCCTTGTCTCTATAACGTTGTTAGGCATAAACATGCAACTATTTCAGAAATTTTCCAAACCAGTCCTCTAAGCTTTTCTTGGCGCAGGGACCTTACTCGCTCTAAGTTAGTGGCGTGGAATCACCTTCTCTCACGCATCGCTAATATTATATTATCTTATGACCAAAATGAGTTTAAATGGAATCTAACCACTGATGGCAGATTCTCGGTTAAATCTCCTTATCTTGCGTTGGTGCAGACCGATGTTCCCAATATTAACAAAAGAATCTGGAAGATCAATGCCCCCCTAAAGATTAAGATCTTCTTATGGTACTTACGTCGTGGAGTAGTCTTAACAAAAGATAATCTTATTAAAAGGAATTGGAGGGGAAACAAGTCTTGTTCTTTCTGCCACAAAGATGAAACTATTAATCATTTGTTCTTTGATTGTTGTTTTGCCCACGTAGTTTGGTCTTTAATCCAGTTTGCTTCGAATATTAGTTTACCTAATAGTACAACTCATATGTTTGGGCATTGGATAAGAAGACAACCACGCAATTTGAGATCTTTGGTCTTATTATGGGCAACTACCACTATTTGGTCTATTTGGCTTTGTAGAAATGATGTGGTTTTTGAAAGAAAAAACATATCTGCTCCTTTGCAGGTTATCTTTTTGATTACACATTGGCTCCGCTCATGGGCTATCCTTCAGAAGGTCAATTTGCGGGGTACTATCATTGCGGCTTGTCAACAATTGGAGCTAGTGGCCATGGAGTTTTCTACTCCGGCGCATGGGTGGCGTTCTAGGCTACGGTTAGAGGGCTCCTGAAGTTCTTTTTGTCCATGCTATTTGGATGATGAGTTTATCTTCTGTTTCTTTCTTGTTGGCTGTGTGCACTCTTTGGGTGCAGAAGCTGGAGGTGCTCTCAGAATAATTGTATCACTTGATAGAGTTTTACTGAGATTAATAAAGCTTTCATTATCTAAAAAATTAACATCAATATAAATGTGGGAAATGCTAGAATGACTTACATTGTGAAACGGAGGGAGTAGAAGGGAGCTTTGACAGTATGACATAGTCAACATAACACCACAAATTACATGTCTAGATTATATGGCCATTAACTGTCGAAACAAGATTTTGGCAATAATGAAAGGGGGTGGCTATCAAGCTAGGAAAGCGGATGGGTTTGGAGACAAGGAATTTTATACAAGTTCAGGCCTTCTTATTCAAGAAGTAATACCCTACTCCTGTCCGGGGATGATTCCGCCGCGTGTATTATTGATTGTATAAACCGGAAAAAAGATCACGCCCCGAGAGGCACACGGACCCCTCCTTATATAGGGGAAGAAGTCCGCTTTACAAAATACAGTCCATATCCTAACGGAATATGGGATTATAGATAAAATACAATCGTAACCGACTAGGATCCCGGGTATTTCCTTGACGTACAAGTTTAGAATCTAACCCGAGTCCTCATGAAGATATTCTATCTATATTTGGTACCGTATATCTGACTAAATTATAACTGTCATGTAGATATGGGGTATCCATAATCTCCACAGTAGCCCCCGAGACCTTCGCAGTTGACAAAATAGCCTTCTCGAAACAAAAAACAGTAATCCGAGCGCTTCAATTCAACTTGCTCTAGCTTACCGAGTGCTAAAATCAAAGACTGTGAAGGGCGAAAATAAAACTTGGTGCATCGAGTAGATGCACCTAATTAGGTGTAGCCCCCGACTATGTGATTAGTTGAAAAACTAAACATGTAGTCAAGAACCGAGTGGTTTTATAGCGAAGCATGCATGGTACTCAGTAAAACACTCAGCCAACTGCTTCTCAACTTGAACATATCAAGGATAAAAAATACGAAAAGGGCCGAGTGATAAACACTCAAAAGGTCCAAAAACAGACATATTTGATAGGAATCCGAGTAAGAAACTCTTAAAATGATCCACCAAACATGATAAAAATCATGGTAATCAACGAGTCTAATAGCCTAAGCTATGACTCTCACCATAACCAAATTAAGCATATAACATGCTAAGAGAATGACTCTTAATAAATTAGTCATCTCAAATCAACCCAAACAGCTTTTGCAGCCTAATAAGGCTTACAAAAATAGTATAACACCTTCCTGTCGGGCACCTTTTGTTTGCATCGTGTTAATTCCAAAGAATTATCAAACCGCATTAAAAAGGATTTTAACAACATTGGGCCACATCATTGTGAGCACAAATTGCCAAAGCAAAAAGCGCCTAAGTCCCTAGGGATCACAACGGGCCACGCTGATTATAATACTGGGCTGAAGTACTGTACAGGCCTAGGCCCATTAGTACTCCCGATACCCTAAAAACACCGAAGACCAAGCGTCACTTCGTCTTCCCCGCCGAGACTTTCGCCATTTCCCCACTCCCTGCTACAGTACAGAACCGCGCCGACGAAGCTAGGGTTCATCAATCCGCTCCAATCCATCCTCAAAAACTTTACGAAATTTCTCCCCGCGTCCACCGCTTCGATTCCCCATCCCCTTCCAGCCGTATCTAGGACCAAATTAAACTATCCAGTTCACATTCATGGCGGAAGAAAGAGAAAGCTTCGAGAGTCAGTGGGCGCCCTCCGATGTGACGGAAGATAATCTGAAGGAGATGGTGGCGCACGGCGTTCTTCCGGCGAAGGAGATCATCGGGTGGCGACCGGCATTCGGCGAAGCATTCCCGACCCCCGATACGCATGAAATCGTGGTATTTGCTCATTTCTTCTATGGCGGTTTCTCCCTTCCAACCTCATGATTTTTTCGGGGAATTCTGAATTTCTATGGAATCAGCCTGCATCATCTGAACCCAAACTCCATAGTTCACATCGCCAATTTCATTCATGCCTGCGAAGCCTTTTTAGGTATTAGGCCGTATTTCGCCTTGTTCCGCCGCATCTTCTTCCTCAAACCTCAGCCAAACAAGAGCAAACCATGTGTTGTTGGGGGGGCTGGCTTCCAACTCAGGGGAACCTTAAGCCAAAAATACTTCTCTATGCCCTTCAAAACCTCAAACAAAGGCTGGCATGCAAATTGGTTTTATGTTCAAAACCCTGAGCCTGCTCTCCCCGAGTACTCCTGTCTTCCTCCAGTTTATCGGGATACTTGGAACTCACTGCCAATGGGAAATGAAGCTGCGGAAGCAGTGGAACTGATGGAGAGGATGATAAAGCTAAAAGAACAAGGCCTTCAAGGAGAACAGATCACCCGGCACTTTATCAAGTGTCGGTTAGCTCCAATCAAAGAGAGATCTCGCACAGCCTTCGAATTTGACGGCAAGCACGACCCAAACTGTGAAGATCCAGATTCTCTTGACTTCAAGGTCATGAAGGAAAGGATGTATAAGATCTTCTCAAATGCTATCGTTGTCAACTATTCACACTTGCTGCCAGTCGTACCGTTCAATGCATTCAATCCTCCTCCACCGGTATGTATTCAAACGTTCCAACCTTCCTTAAAAACATGATTTCGTCTCTTGTTAAGTTGCTTGACATTTATGCTTAGGAATTCGCATTGATGAAGTCAGATCCTCCAATCGCCCAGCACCAATCACCTCGCTGCCAAACTGGTCAGGGAAGCGGAGGACCAAGAATTCGGTCTAAAACCCAACCAAGTGCTTCTGATCTAGTCGGCCAGTCAGATTCTCGCAAGAGGAAGCTGGTTCTAAGTGACGACGAAGGCGATGTTACCGGAAAGCTCAGAGATAAAGGAGCGACCGGAAGACCTCCGAAGCCAACTAATCCGAAGAAGAAAACCTCCAGTCGTCCTGTACCAAAAATCAGAAGGTCTTCCACGTACAAATCATATAGCAACCTTCCTTGTATTATTATTCTCCCATCATGAAAATAACACTGATGGTAAAACTTGTAGGAAACCATCTGACATAGATCCTTCTGAGAAAGACTCTGACCCGACTAACATGGAAGCGGATTCCTCAAAAGAAACCGGGCCGACTGCAAAAGATCACCCGAGTGATAATCCGCAGGCCAGCGACAATGTAGAACCCAGCGACGAACCCACGACCGCAAGCCAGTCGGCCGAAGCTGGAGTCGGAGTTAACCAGGAGCCCCCGACTGGAAACCAGTCGGATACAGGGCCAAGCCAAAAGATTCCCGAGGTTGAAGCTCAAACAAACAGTCCTCCCGGAAAGGATGCTGGCAATGACTCAGAAACCAGATCTCCTGTGAAGACACAAGAGTCCACTCGTCCCCGACCGGGAATCATCACAGGTAAACACGCTATCTGAAATCATTTCGATCCAACAGACTTTATTTGATTGCTTCATCTTTATTCATGGATACACTAGGGCCAATGATTGGTGATGAAGAAGAGATCCTCCAGATACGAGCAGCTAAGGATTCACGCCCTCCCATTCTGGTCAAGTGGTGGGATGACAACATGCAGCCTCAAGGAATCGTAATAAATAAGCAAAAAGAAGACGAAGAGTTATGTCTACTGAAAAAGGCGCTTGGTCAGGCAACCCGCATTGTAAATGTAAGCTTTTTGGCGCCTGATCTCAACCATCTCGTTTGCCATTTAGTTCAAGCGCTGATTAAACTGTCTTGCAGAGGATTCATCTTAGGAACGAAGCTAAATAGTGACCTTAGAAAGGTTAGTCCCTCATCTCGGAACCCTCGAAGCCACCAGGAATCAACTGCATGAGACAAAAGAACTTGCTAGGAAGAATAAACATGATCTGAGGGATCGGATTGCTGAGCTCCAGGAATCCAATTTTGAACTGAGTGGCTCATCAAAAGGTACGCACAAACTCTGCCCAACTAACTCATGCTATTATGTTTGTAATCTTGATTAACCAGAGTCAATGTAGTGCAAGCTGCCAAGATATCTCAACTGGAGAAGCAGATTCAAGCTCTGGAAAATGACAAGGCAGAACTGGCAAGACAGAGGGACTCGGCTTTAAAGGAGGTTGAAGGTACCAATAATCAATACCTCAAAAGCCATTATCTTCTATATGCTGATTCATTAATGTGAATCTGTTGATGCAGACCGCAAGATCAAGTCCCAGGCACAGTTTGATGTCTTAGTTGAAAAGGTCAACAGGCTTGAAGGGGCCAGGGATAAAGTCGCTAATGCCGCTACCCCACTCATCCAAGCCATGTTCTTCAATAACACCGGTCCGAGTACACTTGACGCTTCCGAGATCTTCGACAAGCTAAGAGTCGCTCCGGATACTTACTTCAAGAATATCAGGGAAGCTGGGAGTATGGGAGCAAGCATGGCATTAGCTATGACCAAATCTTTATACTCCAAAATCGATGTCGATGCCATTGATGGGTTTGCAGACGGGACGAGTGAAGAAGCAGCCCTCGACCTCATCAATGATGCGCAAAAAGCCGCTGACAAGATTGCTGCTGACGTGGTTGAGAGATTCCAAGATGTCGACCTTCGGCCGACTGGGTCTGATAATTCCGATGATGAAAAAACTGATACTGATTGATATAACAATGATTTTGATGATTAATGAAGATGGAGCCATAATTTGTACAATACTGATGAATTTATGCTATGCTTGGTGTTCCATACTTAGCTTCTGATTTCTTAAAAGCCTTTGTCAAGCCATATTGAGCCTAAAACCCGCAAAAGCTGTTAAAAACCTTCAGTCCTCATTGACTAAGTCGAAAGACCAAGCAGGGCAATGATAAATCAAGTAAGCAAATTGAATTGATAAAAATCACACTCCATTATTATCATAATAGCCCCCCGACTGGAAACTTCAAGGAAAAGCTTGAAGTTAGCAGTCAAAGAGGAAAGATACAAACGAAATGCCTAAGCATAAAATCGACGAAGGTGTTCAATATTCCAAGAATTGCTGACAAGAGTACCATCTTCGCGTTTGAGTCGATAAGAACCTGGCCGAGTGACTTCAGCGATTATGAACGGTCCTTCCCACAAGGGCGATAACTTATGCCGATCCTGTGTAGTTTGAATTCTCCTCAGAACCAGGTCGCCGACTAAAAAGGCTCGCGATCGAACATTCCGATTATGATAACGGCGCAACCCTTGTAAGTATCGAGCTAACTGGATTAGGGCTACTTCACGGGCTTCTTCCAGTCGGTTGATATCATCCACTCGATCTTCCTCATAGCGCTCCTCCCGGAAGTTGCGAAATCGAAGGGATTCAAATTCTACCTCACTTGGCAACATTGCTTCTGCGCCATAGACCAAGAAGAACGGCGACTGGCCGGTAGCCCGACTGGGAGTAGTGCGTAAAGACCAAAGTATGGACGGCAGCTGATCTACCCACTTGCTAGCATAGGGACGCAGTCGGTCGAAAACTCGTGCTTTGATCCCTTGAAGTACCATGCCATTGGCACGCTCGACTTGTCCGTTACTCATGGGGTGTGCCACGGAGGCGTAACAGATTTTAATGCCAAAGTCTTCACAAAAGTCTTTAAATACTCCGCCGGTAAATTGAGTGCCGTTATCAGTAATGATACGATTCGGTACCCCAAACCGATGTACAATGTTGATGAAGAAATCTCTAGCTTTGTCTGCAGTGATTGTAACGACCGGTTTGGCTTCAATCCAATTGGAAAACTTATCCACAGCTACAAAGAGATGAGTATAACCGCCGAGTGCCTTTTTGAATGGACCGACCATATCAAGCCCCCAAACCGCGAACGGCCACGACAACGGGATGGTTTGCAACTCCTGAGCTAGTAGGTGAGTTTGTCGGGCAAAGAGTTGACAACCCTCGCATGTTCGCACAATTTTGTCGGCGTCGGAAACAGCTGTGGGCCAGAAGAAACCTTGCCGATAAGTCTTGCCAACAATAGTTCGTGCAGCCGCGTGATTACCACAGATGCCTGAATGAATATCTTTTAGCAACTGTCTTCCCTCTTCCAAAGATACGCAGCGTTGTAGGATTCTTGATGGACTTTTCTTGTACAACTCGGTCTCGTGAATGACATAGAGTCTGCTGCGCCTGGAAATCTGCTCGGCTTCATTTTTGTCTTGAGGGAGTTCTTGTTTGGTCAAAAATCTTATGAGAGGTTCTCTCCAGTCGGCTTCAATCATGTTTACACCTTGAGTATCCATGGCTTCAATTGTTTCTTTTCTAGGCACGGTTGGTTCATAAAGATGCTCAACGAACACATCAGAAGGGGCTGCTTCCCGTTTTGAACCAAAATTAGCCAATCTGTCTGCTGCCTCATTATTGTGTCGAAGGACATGGGTAAGCTCGAGTCCATCGAATTTATCTTCCAACTTGCGTACCTCTTGTCGATAAGCAGTCATATTATCATCTAGACAAGACCACTCTTTCATGACTTGATTAACAACCAACTGAGAGTCTCCACGGACGATTAGTCGGCGAATGCCTAGAGAGATTGCAATCCTTAATCCATGGAGCAGCGCCTCGTATTCCGCCACGTTATGGGACGCAGAAAAATGTATCCACAATACGTAGCTCAATCTTTCTCCGGTCGGGGAAATTAAAACAACCCTAGCTCCAGTGCCTGTAAGCCTCTTCGACCCATCAAAATGCATAGTCCAATATTCCATCTTTTCCTCTGGCATGTCTTCTTGGCACTCAGTCCACTCGGCGAGGAAATTAGCTAAAGCTTGTGACTTGATCGAAGTTCGTGGCTTGAAAGATATTGTCCAAAGACATCAATTCTAAGGCCCACTTCGCAATCCATCCGTTTGCTTCATGGTTATGAAGTATATCCCCAAGTGGAAACGATGTGACCACCGTGACCGAGTGACTTTGAAAGTAGTGAGATAATTTCCTGACGGTAATTAAGACACCATATAATAACTTTTGAACCTAAGGATATCTTGTCTTAGAGTCGGCCAAAACCTCGCTAACGAAATAAACTGGTCGTTGGACTTTTTGAATATGGCCTTCCTCTTCACGCTCGACAACCAGGACCGTGCTCACAACCTGGGAGGTCGCCGACACATATAACAGTAGCGGCTCTTGTGGATGTGGCGAGGCCAAAACTGGTGGAGTAGTGAGAAGTTTCTTGAAGTCTTCAAAGGCTTTTTGTGCTTCGAGTCCCCACTGGAAATTGTCAGTCTTCTTCAGCAGCTTGAAAAAGGGCATCCCCCGCTCGCCGAGTCGTGAGACGAACCGGCTGAGCGCCGCCATGCAACCAGTCAGCTTCTGGACGTCTTTTTGGGAGCTTGGCGGTTTCATGTTGAGGATGGCGTTGATTTTCTCCGGGTTGGCCTGTATGCCTCTTTGAGATACCATAAATCCGAGCAACTTCCCTGACGGTACTCCGAAGATGCACTTTTCAGGGTTTAGTTTCATCCTGAAAGCACGAATGCTTGCAAAAGCTTCTTCTAAGTCCGTGATCAGGTCATCCTTCTGCTTGATCTTGACGACTACATCATCAACATAAGCTTCAACATTGCGGCCGATCTGAGCTGAGAAACATCTTTGAATCATGCGTTGATAGGTTGCTCCTGCGTTCTTCAATCCAAAGGGCATGGTTATGTAGCAGTAGGCCCCAAAGGGCGTGATAAACGAGGTCTTCAAGCAGTCGGATTCTTTTAGTCGGATCTGATAATATCCTAAGTAGCAATCCAAAAAACTGAGTAGCTCGCAGCCGGCCGTTGAGTCAACTACCTGGTCAATGCGAGGTAACCCAAAAGGATCTTTGGGACAAGACTTGTTGAGGTCGGTATAATCGACACACATGCGCCATTGCCCCGTCTTTTTCCGAACCAGGACTGGGTTAGCCAGCCAGTCGGGATGAAGGACTTCTTTAATGAAGCCCTCTGCTAACAGCTTGGTTAATTCCTCCTTGATCGCATCCTTCCTGTCCTGTGCAAAACGGCGGAGTCATTGCTTGATGGGTTTGGCGTCTTCCTTAACATGTAAAGAGTGCTCAATCACCTCTCTAGGAATACCAGGCATATCGGATGGTTTCCATGCAAAGATATCTTTATTATTTTGAAGAAAGGTGATGAGCGCGCTTTCCTATTTACAATCTAACTCAGCGCCTATTACAGAAGTCTTATTAGGATCAGAGGGATCTAAAGGAATCTTTTTGGTCTTGGCATCGCTTTCTCCGCTTTTGGGCATCTTGGTTGCAGGCACTTCTCCTTCGCTTGCCATGGTCGCAGCCAGTCGGATCTCTTCTCGGGCGAGTGTAATCTCGCGGGTTTGGGCCATCTCGCAACTTTCTTTATCACATGTGACGGCTTGCTTGATGTCGCTCTGTAATGATATGACTCCTCGAGGACCAGGCATCTTCATCATCATGTAAGTGTAGTATGGAACGGCCATGAATTTGGCTAGAGCCGGTCGTCCGAGTATAGCATGGTATGCTGTCTCTAAATCAGCAACTTCGAAACAAACGTTTTCTGTGCGAAAATTCTCCCGAGTGCCAAAAGTAACCGGAAGAGTGATCTGGCCGAGTGGTGTAGCGGATAATCCTGGGATGACACCGTGGAAGGGTGCATTACTCGGCTTTAATTCCGTTCGAGGAATCTGCATATCGTCCAGGGTCTTAGAGAAAAGGATGTCGAGTGCACTGCCACCATCGATGAGAGTTCTTCGGAGCTTAACATTGCGAACCACTGGGTCTAGTACCAGGGGGTACTGCCCCGGGTGGACCACTCGGTCGGGATGATCCGAGCGGTCGAACTTGATTGCTATCTCTGACCACTGAAGGTATTGGGGCGTGTTAGGTTGAACCACATTGATCTCCCGTTCTGTTAACTTCTGCTTTCTCTTAGATTCATAAGCCAGGGGTCCGCCGAAGATGTGATTGAGTTCTTTGCGATGATCTTGAAAACCAGTCGGGGCATCGTCTTCATCATCTTTCTTCTTTGATGTGCCTTGATCTTCGTCTGAGGGCTTACGTGCGTTCTTGACGTATTGCTCCGCAAACTGTTTGTAGACGAAGCAATCTTTGGCCGTGTGGTTAGAGTTGGGATGATGCGGACATTGAGAGTTCATTATCTTGTCGAAGGTGTTGACGCGAGAACGTTGTCGGGAAGATGGAGAGGTTGTTGCCACAAGTTCTTCGGGCTTACGCTTGCGATCCTTGTGGTTGTTACTTCCACTCCCTCCTGCGGTCGGCGTGTCTTTCCTTAGCTTCCAAGTGGTGCCCGACTGTTTGGACGCAGTAATAGCATCTTCGGCTTTGGCGTACTCATTGGCTTTTTCAAACATCTGCTTAACCGTCTTGGGAGGTTTGCGTCCGAACTTGCCGACTAGGTCCTCGTGGCGAATGCCTTTAGTAAAGGTGGCGATGATGACGTCGTCGGTGATGTCGGAGATCTTGTTGCGTTGCTTGGAGAAGTGTCGGATGTAATCTTGAAGGGATTCTCCAGACTTCTGAACGATGTTATAGAGATCAAAGTGTGTGCTAGGGCGTTCAAAAGTGCTTGGAAGTTGGCGATGAAGTGGTCGCGTAGTTCTGCCCATCATCCGATTGTGCCGCGGGGTAACCCGTGAAGCCAGGACCGGGCAGAATCCGCCAAGGCCACGGGCAGATAGTTCGCCATGGCTTTGCTGTCTCCTCCTGCTGCGTGGATTGCAAGACCGTAGACGGTGAGACAGGATTCCGGGTTGGTGGTGCCGTCATACTTCTCGATTCCAGTCGGCTTAAAGCCGGCTGGCCAATTCACTCAACGCAGATCATTTGTGAAGGCAGCAACTCCGTCCATATCGTCGTCGTAGCGATCTGGTGAATGATAGCCTCTTGCCGCGCGGCGCTGGTTGATGGTGTCGCGAAGATCGATGGGGCGCCTTCGATGTGGGGAGTGTGGTCGTTCAACTCGGCGCTCCCTATGTCGTTCAGGAGGCGAACGAACAGATCGTTCATCATGTCCCCTGCTCCTGCGACTAGATCCGGCGCCGGCAATGCTGAGGCTTGGCTGGTGATAGTCTTGAGATCGAAGATGAGGGACTCGGCTACCAGTCGGGGTGCGGGCACTTGCGGAGTTGGCTGGAACCGAGGCAGCGATCATGGTCTTCGTCTGGTTCAAGATGTTGACAACATGATCAGCTTGATTGAGTGCGTCTTCTTTGAGGAGGGTGTCGAGGAGAGTGATTGCTGCAACCGCGTTCTGCTGGGGGGTGCGAAAAACCGCTGTTCCATCGATGTCTTGTTGCCCGATGAGATCCCTCGCTCGTCGCCCGGATTCCAAGGCGCGCTGCCGTCGATCTTCAGCCTCCTTTGCAACTCGCTCGCGATCTTGTTGCTCACGCTGTAGTCGTTCTCGCTCTTGTCGTTGTCGTTCTTCCTCCAGTCGGCGACGTTCGGTGTCTTGTCGCGTGCGCTCTTCCTCCGCTTCTCGGGCTCGGCACTGTTCCTCCGTTTCGTTGTCAGCCATGAATACGCCGAAAAAGAGAGGCGTGTTGTTATCCTCATAGCTGTCGTCGAAGTCGCCGTAGTCGTAGTGGTAGCCGAAGTCGTCGCAGTCGAGGATCTCGGTTGGTCGGGAACTGACGCCAGGGGAGCTAAGGTAGCCGTCCAACTCTTCCGTCGAGACTGTCCCAAGAGGTTGGAGTATAACGCCAACCTCTCTGGATCTAGATTGGATCGGGGCCGAAGATGTCTTGGCTGTGAAGACAGCGGCCAAATCATCGGGTAGTCTCATCAGGATTGAGGGATAGGACCCGTCGTCTTGATCTGGTCGCAGAGGAGTAGATTGGATCTCGTCCGGGTGGTTTGAAGCCGACTCGGGAGAGATGATATTGGAGTAGGCCTCGGCTGAGTTCGGAATACCAAACGGCGCGGGGACCTGGTCTCTCCCTGACTGGTTCAAATCCGAGTCAAGGAGAGAGATCTTGCCGAAGTCGTTGGTGATGAAGTTGAGGCTACCGAACCGGAACGCCTGCCCGGGAGGGAAGGCGAAGTCGTCCATGCCGGAGACGGAACCCATCGCACTTAGTCGGCAAAAACTTGACGCTACCCCTACCTGGCGCGCCAACTGTCGAAACAAGATTTCGGCAATAATGAAAGGGGGTGGCTATCTAGCTAGGAAAGCGGATAGGTTTGGAGACAAGGAATTTTATACAGGTTCAGGCCTTCTTATTCAAGAAGTAATACCCTACTCCTGTCCGGGGATGATTCCGCCGAGTGTATTATTGATTGTATAAACCGGAAAAAAGATCACGCCCCGAGAGGCACACGGACCCCTCCTTATATAGGGGAAGAAGTCCGCTTTACAAAATACAGTCCATATCCTAACAGAATATGGGATTATAGATAAAATACAATCGTAACCGACTAGGATCCCGGGTATTTCCTTGACATACAAGTTTAGAATCTAACCCGAGTCCTCATGAAGATATTCTATCTATATTTGGTACCGTATATCCGACTAAATTAGTAAGTAAAGTAGAGTAGTAAGTAGAAAGCTATTACATATGGAGTTCAAATATCACATTGAAGGACCGAACAATTCAGCTAGCATCCCTCCCCTTCCATCTTCCCCTTCCCCTTCCTGTCCCCCTTCCCTCTGTAGATTGATAGATAGATATGTTGCCTCAAATTTTCCTTTCCAAACCAGACAAGATAAACACCACCAACAAGCAAAGCACTGGTGTTTGCACACTTGCGCATTCGAAGGAATTTCTAGCCATCTGCTCCAAATAAAAGGGACTTTTCATATCTTGCCAGTAACAATAGATCGTCACCTTAGTGCCAAGATAAAAAGGAAGCTGATACTGAATTGTTTGCTACCTGAGACAATGTGATCGCAGGTATCTTAAGAGAATGAGTATGCAGAGAAGATGCCTAAATAAGATGCATGGTAATGGTATACAACTAACACAACATATATAATCTTAAGTGATGGCAGTTTAATGCTGACTGAACTGGATCACTTTCACAGTTTAAAGCAATGTTCTCAATTTGCTTGAAAGCAAACTGTCGAAACTAGATTTCGGCAATAATAAAAGGGGGTGGCTATCAAGCTGGAGAAGTGAATGGGTTTGGAGACAAAAGATTTATACAGGTTCAGGCCTTCTTATTCAAGAAGTAATACCCTACTCCTGTCCGGGGATGAATCCGCCGAGTATCTTATTGATTGTATGATTTGGAGAGAATCAACACATGCCCCTAGAGGCACCCGGACCCCCCTTATATATAGGAAGGAGTCCGTGTTACAGAAGATAATCTATATCCCTAACGGAATATGCAGATACAGATAAAATACAGTCGTAACCGACTAAGTCTCAAGGTATTTCCTTGATGTACAAGTTGAGAAACAAACCCGAGATACAAATAAGATATTCTATCTATATTCGGTATCCTATATTCAGTCCAAATATCATCGCCGTGTAGATATGGGATATCCATAATCTCCACAGTAGCCCCCGAGACCTTTGCAGTCAACCATCATAGCCTTCTCAAAGATAATAATCCGAATGCTTCAAACTTTTCATGCCAAGGCCTGCCGAGTAGCGAAGACGAAGACTGTAAAGGGCGAAAAGATAAAGAATATGGTGCATCGAATAGATGCACCTAATTAGGTGTACCTCCCAACTATGTGATTAGTTAACAAACTAAACATATAGTTGAGAACAAAATAATAGCACAATCGTGCATCATATGACAAAAGCATACACGGCGCCTAAAGAGGCATTCTTAGCCGACTGCTTTTTAGCCATAATTAAAAGGAATCCGAGTGGTTAACACTCTAAAAGGTTCACGAATGAACACACTTGACAGGCATCCGAATAGAAAACTCTAAAGATTACCCACCAAATATTATAAAAATTATGGTAATGAATAAGTCTAATAGCCTAGGCTATGACTATTTACCATAATGAAAACAGGCATATAACATACCGAGGAAATGACTATGGTAAAAACAAGTCATTCCAAGTTAACCCAGACAGCTTTTGTAGCCTAAAAAAGCTTACAAAAACAGCATAACACCTTTCTGTCGGGCACCTTTTAATTTGCATTGTAATAATTCCAAAGAATTATATGACCGCGTAAAAAGGATTTTATCAGCATTGGGCAACACTATTGTGCGCATAAATTGCCAAAGCAAAAAATGCCTAAGTCCCTAAGGAGCACAATGGGCCACGCTGTTAAAAGTACTGGGCTGAGGTACTGTTCAGGCCTAAACCCATTCGTACCTCCGATACCCTTAACAAGAAATCCCGAGATCCAAGCGACACTTCATCTCCCCCGCCGGAACTCTCGCCATTTTCCCCACTCCCTGCTACAGTACAGAGCTACGCCGGCAAACTAGGGTTCACCATTCCACTCGAATCCACCTTCGAAAAGTTCATCAAAATCCTTCCCGTGATCCACCGCCTCAATCCTTCACCTCTCCCTAGCCATCCCTCGAATCAAATCAGCGCATTCGAAAAAAAATCAATGGCGGAAGAGAAGGAAAGCTTTGAAGGCCAATGGGCGCCATCCGACGTGACGGAGGAGAACCTGAAGGAGATGGTGGCGCACGGCGTTCTCCCTGCCAAGGAAATCATCGGGTGGCGGCCAGCGTGCGGTGAGGCTTTTCCGACCCCCGATACACACGAGACTGTGGTCTTCTCCCATTTCTTCTATGGCGGCTTCGCTCTTCCGACCTCAAAATTTTTCCGCGGGATATTAAGCTTCTATGGAATCAGCTTGCATCACCTAAACCCAAATTCCATAGTTCACATCGCCAATTTCATCCATGTTTGTGAAGCCTTCTTGGGAATTAAGCCCCACTTCGCTCTGTTTCGCCGAATCTTCTTTCTCAAGCCCCAACCAAACAAGAGTAAGCCATGTGTAGTCGGAGGGGCCGGATTTCAGCTGAGGGGGACTCTGAGCCAGAAGTACTTCTCTATGCCCTTCAAGACCTCAAACAAAGGGTGGCACGCAAACTGGTTTTATATTCAGAATCCTGAGCCTGCTCTTCCCGAGTACTCTTGTCTTCCTCCGGTGTACCAAGATACCTGGAACTCTCTTCCGATTGGGGATGAAGCAGCCCAAGCCTTGGAGCTGATGGATCGCATGCTAAAACTCAAAGAACAAGGCTTACAAGGAGAGCAGATTACTCGGCACTTCATCAAATGCCGATTGGCACCAATTAAAGAAAGATCCCGTACGGCATTCGAGTTTGACGGTAAGCATGATCCTAATCATGAAGAATCAGATTCTCTGGATTTTAAAATCATGAAGGAGAGAATGTATAAAAACTTCTCAAATGCCATTGTCGTCAGCTACTCACATCAGCTGCCAGTTGTGCCATATAACGCATTCAATCCGCCTCCGCAGGTACGTATCTGAAATCTTCAACCCATGACCAAAACATAATCTTGTCTTCATGTTGAGTTAACTAACCGTGGAGGCATCTCACTCAGGAATATGTATTGATGAAGTCTAACCCCCCAATCACTCAGCGCCGGTCTCCTCGCCAGCACACCGTTCAGGGAGGTAGAGGGCCGACAATCAGATCAGATCCGCAACCTCAAACCTCCAATCCGACTGGGCAGACAGGTTCTCGCAAGAGAAAGCTGGTGCTTAATGACGACGAAGGCGACGACGGCAACAAATCTGGGGACAAAGGCTCGCCCAATAAACTCCCAAAGCATACCACTCCCAGGAAAAAACTGGCTAGTCGTCCAAGGCCAAAGATCAGAACAACTTCTAGGTATAAACCTCTTGGTACCATTTCACTTCGACATGCTTCTCTCATGGAAATAATACTGAATATTGAAAGAACACTTTGCAGGAAACCATCCGACATAGATCCAACTGGAAAAGATCCTGATCCGACTGTGACAGAACCAAGTTCATCCAAGGATTCTGAGCCGACTGCCGAAAGCCAGCCGACTGGCGCCCATACTTCAGGTGATAAGGCCAATCCGAGTGACCATCCTCCGACTGAAAACCAGTCGGCGGCAACTGAAACTACAACAACCCAAGAGCCCCCGACTGGAAACCAGTCGGATGTAGGTCCAGATCAAGAAACTCCCGAAGTTGAAGCGCAGACGACAACTTCTCAAGGACCAGAGGCTGGTAACGACTCGATGATTGGGTCTCCAGATAAAGAACAAGGATCACCCCACGCTCAGCTAGGAACATCCTCAAGTAACTCATCTTCTCAAGTGATGCCGATTTAAATAACTTCAGCTTATTCGTCTAATATCTTGGAAATACATCAGGACCACCAGGCGATGACGAAGAAGAAATTCCTCGCATAAAGGCGGCTGATGACTCTCGTCCTCCTATCTTGCTCAAATGGTGGGACGAGAACTCACAAGCTGCCGGCATCGTCATAAATCGTCAAAAAGAAGATGAGGAAGTGTGCCAGCTGAAGAAGGCACTTGGAGAAGCCACTCGCATTGTGAATGTAAATCTTCCGGGTGACTGCCTTTGATGACTTTGTTTTCTCTTCAGCAAAACTAAACCATGAACCATCATGCAGAGAATCCATCTTCGCAATGAGGCCAAGACCGCAACTTTAGAAAAGCTGGTTCCTCATTTGGGAACTCTTGAAGCAGTTAGGGACCAGCTACATGAGGCCAAGGAGCTTGCCAAAAAGACAGAGAAGGAATTAAGGGACCGAATTGCTCAGCTCCAGGATTCAAACTTCGAGCTGAGTGGTTCATCAAAAGGTAATCTCTAGATCTGTCCCATTAATTTACGCTGTCGTAACTGTATCCTCAACCATTTGGATTTCAAACAGCGCAAGCCGCCAGGATGGCTCAAATGGAGAAACAAATTGAAGCCCTGGAAAGAGACAAGGTAGAACTGGCTGCGCAAAGGGACTCGGCCTTGAAGGAGGTTGAAGGTACTGCCAGCTGACAATCTGAACTTCTCTCTTTTTAATGCAGTAGATTTTTATCATAAATGTGTTTTGTAGACCGCAAAATCAAATCTCAAGCTCAATTTGACGTCCTGGTTGGTAAGATCAAGAGGCTTGAAGGAGCAAGAGATGAAGTCGCTAATGTCGCTATACCACTCGTCCAAGCTATGTTCCTCAATAACAGTGGTCCGAGTGTACTCGACGCAACCGAAATCTTCGACAAGCTGAGAGTTGCTCCGATGTATATTTCAAGAATATCAAGAAAGCTGGAAGTATGGGAGCTAGCACGGCATTGGTGATGACCAAATCCTTGTACCCGAGGATTGAAATTGACGCCATTGATGGCTTTGCAGACGGGACAAGCGTAGAGGCTGCTCTTGATCTTATCAGCAATGCTCAAAATGCGGCTGACAAGATTGCAAGTGACGTCGTAGATCAATTCCGCAACACCGACCTTCAGCCGAGTAGTAATAACTCTGATGATGAAAGGACTGATTCTGACTGAGCATAAATGTAGCAAATGGAGGCATAACTTGTACAATACTGGTGTATTTATGCTGTGCTTGATAATTCTAGCCAAGTCTTTGATTTCTTAAAAGCTTTTATCAAGCTTTGTTGAGCCTAAAACCCAAAGAAGCTATTAAAAACTTTCAGTCCTCGCAAACTAAGTAGAAAAAAATCAAACAAGGCAATGATAGACCAAGGAAGCAAATTGAATTGATAAAAAATCACACTCCGTTATTATGATGATAGCCCCCGACTGACAACTTCAAGAAGAAAACTTGATGTTGACAGTCAAGATAGGGAAGTACAGTGATAAGCTTAAGCGTAGAAACGACGAAGATGTTCGATGTTCCAAGAGTTGTCGACGAGTGTACCGTCTTCGCGCTTGAGTCGATAGGAACCTGGCCGGGTGACTGCAGAGATGATAAATGGCCCTTCCCATAGAGGAGATAACTTGTGCCGATCTCGTGTAGTTTGAATTTTCCTCAAAACGAGGTCGCCGACTAGAAAGGCACGGGATCGAACATTGCGATTATGATAACGTCGCAACCCTTGTAAGTATCGAGCCGACTGAATCAAAGCTGCTTCGCGGACTTCTTCCAGTCGGTGCAAGTCATCCACTCGGTCCTCCTCGTAGCGTTCTTCGCGGAAATTACGAAAGCGCAAAGACTCGAATTCGACTTCACTCGGCAACATTGCTTCTGCCCCATAGACAAGGAAAAAAGGTGACTGGCCTGTGGCCCGACTGGGTGTAGTACGCAAAGACCAAAGTACTGATGGTAGCTGTTCCACCCATTTGCCGGCATAGGGTTTTAGCCGGTCAAAAACTCGCGCTTTAATCCCTTGAAGTATCATGCCATTGGCTCGCTCCACCTGTCCATTGCTCATGGGATGTGCCACTGAGGCATAGCAAATCTTAATTCCAAAGTCTTCACAAAAGTCTTTAAAAACTCCGCCAGTGAATTGTCTGCCATTATCAGTGATGATCCGATTGGGCACTCCAAATCTATGCACAATGTTGATTAGGAAGTCTCGAGCGTTATCTGCTGTGATTGTGACAACCGGTTTAGCTTCAATCCACTTGGAGAATTTGTCAATGGCCACAAAGAGGTGCGTGTAACCGCCGACTGCCTTTTTAAACGGGCCAACCATGTCGAGCCCCCAAACCGCAAACGGCCAAGACAGTGGGATGGTCTGCAACTCTTGAGCTGGTAGATGAATTTGTCTGGCAAAAAACTGGCAACCTTCGCACGTGCGCACAATTTTGTCGGCGTCGGACACTGCTGTAGGCCAAAAAAAACCCTGCCGGTAAGCTTTGCCGACAATGGTGCGTGCGGCAGCATGGTTTCCGCATATCCCAGAATGTATGTCTTTCAGCAATTGTCTCCCTTCCTCTAAAGATACGCAGCGTTGCAGAATCCCTGAAGGGCTTTTCTTGTACAGCTCAGCTTCATGCATAACATAAAGTTTGCTTCGTCTTGAAATCCGCTCGGCTTCATCTTTGTCTTGGGGGAGTTCTTGAGAAGTCAAGAATCGTATGAGGGGCTCTCGCCAGTCGACTTCAACCATAGCTACGTCATGAGTGCCCGCAACTTGAGTAGTATCTTTGTGAGGTACTGTCGGCGTATAAAGGTGTTCGACGAAAACATCGGAGGGCGCCACCTCGCGCTTGGATCCAAAGTTGGTAAGTCTGTCGGCGGCTTCATTATTGTGTCGAAGAACGTGACTGAGCTCGAGTCCATCGAACTTGTCTTCCAATCTGCGTACCTCTTGTCGATATGCCATCATGTTGTCGTCAAGGCAGGACCACTCTTTCATAACTTGGTTGACGACCAGCTGTGAATCGCCTCGAACTATTAGACGCTTTATCCCTAGGGAGATCGCAATTCGCAGTCCATGAAGGAGCGCCTCATACTCAGCAACGTTGTGAGACGCCGAAAAATGTATCCAAAGCACATAGCTTAATCTTTCTCCAGTTGGGGAAATTAGAACCACTCCTGCTCCAGTGCCCGAAAGTCTTTTTGATCCGTCGAAATGCATGGTCCAGTGCTCCATCTTCTCCGCAGGGGTATCCTCCTGGCACTCGGTCCATTCGGCGACAAAATCAGCTAACGCTTGGGACTTGATTGAAATTCGGGGCTTGAATGATATGTCCAAAGACATCAACTCCAAAGCCCACTTAGCAATCCGTCCGTTTGCTTCGCGGTTGTGCAGTATATTACCGAGTGGAAATGATGTGACCACCGTTACCGAGTGACCTTGAAAGTAGTGAGATAGCTTCCTGGTAGTAATTAGAACACCATATAATAGCTTCTGAACCTAAGGGTACCTCGTTTTGGAGTCGGCTAGGACCTCGCTGACAAAGTAAATCGGTCGCTGGACTTTCTGGACATGGCCTTCTTCCTCACGCTCAACGACCAAGACTGTGCTCACAACCTGGGAGGTGGCTGATACATACAGCAACAACGGCTCCTGCGGGTGTGGTGAGGCTAAGACCGGTGGCTCGGTGAGGAGTTTCTTAAAATCTTCGAAGGCCTTCTGTGCTTCGGGTCCCCATTGGAAATCATCTGTTTTCTTCAGTAGCTTAAAGAAGGGCATCCCCCGCTCGCCAAGTCTTGAAACAAATCGGCTGAGCGCCGCCATGCATCCAGTCAGCTTCTGAACATCTTTCTGGGTACTTGGCGGTTTCATGTTGAGGATAGCAGTAACTTTCTCCGGGTTGGCTTGGATACCCCTATAAGACACCATAAAACCAAGCAGCTTCCCTGACGGTACTCCGAAGGTGCACTTTTCAGGGTTTAATTTCATCCTGAAAGCGCGGATGCTCGCGAAGGTTTCTTCTAGATCCGAGATTAAATCATCCTTTTGTTTGGTCTTGACGACTACATCATCCACATAGGCTTCAACGTTGCGGCCGATCTGCGTTGAGAAGCATCTCTGGATCATACGTTGATAAGTTGCTCCTGCGTTTTTTAGTCCGAACGGCATGGTGACATAGCAGTATGCTCCAAAGGGCGTGATGAATGAGGTCTTCAAGCAGTCGGATTCCTTCAGTCGGATCTGATGATACCCCGAGTAGCAATCCAAAAAACTGAGAAGCTCACAGCCGGCGGTCGAGTCGATTACCTGGTCAATGCGAGGCAACCCAAAAGGATCTTTAGGGCAAGACTTGTTGAGGTCAGTATAATCAACACACATGCGCCATTGCCCCGTTTTCTTCCGAACTAGAACCGGGTTTGCCAGCCAGTCGGGATGATGGACTTCTTTGATGAAGCCTGCCGCTAACAGCTTGGTTAATTCCTCCTTGATCGCGTCCTTCCTGTCTTGTGCGAATCGGCGGAGTCGTTGTTTGATAGGCTTGGCATCTTCTTTGACATGCAAGGAGTGCTCAATCACCTCTCTAGGAATACCGGGCATATCAGATGGTTTCCACGCAAAGATATCTTTATTGTTCTGAAGAAAGGTGATGAGCGCGCTTTCCTATTTACAATCTAACTCGGCGCCTATTACAGCAGTTTTAGTAGGATTAGAAGGATCTAGGGGAATCTTCTTAGTCTTGGCTTCGCTTTCTCCACTTTTTGAAGTCTTGGTAGCGGGCACTTCTCCTTCGCTCGCCGTGGCTGCAGCCAGTCGGATATCCTCCCGGGCAGACGCTATCTCGCGGGTTTGGGCCATGTCGCAACTCTCCTTGTCGCATGTGACGGCTTGCTTGATGTTGCTCCGTAGGGATAGGACTCCTCGGGGACCAGGCATCTTCATCATCATGTAAGTGTAGTGCGGGACGGCCATGAACTTGGCTAACGCCGGGCGTCCGAGTATGGCATGGTATGCTGTCTCGAAATCGGCGACTTCAAAGCTGATATTCTCTGTGCGGAAGTTTTCCCGAGTGCCAAAAGTGACCGGGAGGGTGATCTGGCCGAGTGGAGTTGCGGATAATCCTGGAATTACTCCGTGAAAAGGCGCATTGCTTGGTTTTAGCTCGGAGCGAGGAATCTGCATATCATCCAAGGTCTTGGCGAAGAGGATATTGAGTGCACTGCCACCGTCGATGAGGGTTCTGCGAAGCTTGACATTACGGACCACTGGGTCTAGTACCAGGGGGTACCGCCCCGGGTGGACCACTCGGTCAGGATGATCCGAGCGGTCAAACTTGATTGCAATCTCTGACCATCGAAGATATTGGGGCGTGTCAGGCTGAACAGCATTGATCTCCCGTTCGGTCAACTTTTGCTTCCTTTTAGACTCATAAGCCAGGGGGCCGCCGAAGATATGGTTGAGCTCCTTGCGGTGGTCTTGAAATCCTACCGGGGTGTCGCCGTCGTCCTTCTTCCTCGACGTGCTTTGTTCTTCGTCGGAGTTCTTCCGTGTAGTCTTGGTGTATTGCTCCGCGAATTGCTTGTAGACGAAACAGTCTTTGGCCACGTGGTTGGAGTTAGGATGGTGCGGGCATTGGGAGTTCATGATCTTGTCGAACGTGTTGACGCGCGAACGCTGTCGAGAAGAGTGAATGGCGGTTGCAACAAGTTCCTCAGGCTTACGCTTGCGGTCCTTATGATTGTTACTTCCACCTCCTCCCGTAGCCGGCGTATCCTTTTTTGGCTTCCAACTGGGACCCGACTGCTTTGATGCGGTGACGGCGTCTTCGGCTTTGGCGTACTCGTTGGCTTTTTCAAACATAAGTTTGACTGTCCTGGGAGGTTTACGCCCGAACTTGCCGACCAATTCTTCGTGGCGAATCCCTTTGGTGAATGCGGCGATGATAACGTCGTCGGTGATGTCGGAGATCTTGTTACGTTGTTCAGAAAATCGCCGGATGTAATCTCGAAGGGATTCTCCGGACTTCTGAACAACGTTGTAGAGGTCGAATTGTGTGCCGGGACGCTCGAAGGTGCCTTGGAAGTTGGCGATGAAGTGGTCGCGTAATTCGGCCCAAGATCCAATCGTACCACGGGGCAATCCATGGAGCCAAGATCGGGTGGAATCCGCTAAAGCTACTGGTAAATAGTTCGCCATGGCCTTGCTATCTCCTCCTGCTGCGCGGATCGCGAGACCGTAGACGGTAAGCCATGATTCTGGGTTGGTGGTGCCGTCGTACTTCTCTATTCCAGTCGGCTTGAAGCCGGCTGGCCAATCCACTCGACGCAGGTCGTCGGTGAAGGCTGCTACTCCATCAAGGTCGTCGTCGTGGCGGTCCGGCGAATGATGATGGCCTCGAGCTGCTTGGCGCTGTATGATTGTGTCGCGAAGATCGACGGGGCGGCGACGAGGTGGTGAGCGAGGCCGTTCCACTCGGCGCTCCCTATGATGGTCGGGAGGCGAGTGAACGGACCGCTCGTCGTGACCCCTGCTCCTGCGATTGGATCCTGCGCCAGTGATGCTGAGACTTGGACGACGGTAGTCATGAGATCGGAAGTGGGGGAGTCGGCTGCCAGTCGGCGTGCGGACGCTTTCGGAGTTAACTGGGACCGAAGCCGCAATCATGGTCTTTGTCTGGTTCAAGATGTTGACGACGTGATCAGATTGATTGAGCTCGTTTTCCTTGAGGAGGGTGTTGAGGAGGGTGATCGCGGCAACCGCGTTCTGTTGAGGGGTGCGGAAAACCGGTGTCCCTTCAACATCTTGTTGGCCGATGAAATCACGCGCTCGGCGGCCTGCTTCCAAGGCTCGCTGCCGTCGGCCCTCAGCCTCCTTCGCGGTTCGCTCACGCTCCTGCTGCTCACGCCGTAGCCGTTCTTGTTCTTGTGCTTGACGCTCCTCCTCCAGTCGGCGACGCTCAGTCTCGCGACGTGCTTCGGTTTCCCGGGCTTGGCGTTGCTCCTCCGTCTCGTTATCGGCCATGAAGACGCCGAAGTAGAGAGGGGTGTAGTTGTCATCTAGGCTTCCGTCGAAGTCGTCGAGATCCGCGTCGTTGTAGCGAGAGCTAAACTCGTCGTACTCTACGATGTCGGTGGGACGCGAGTCGACGGTGGGAGAGCTGTAGTAGCCATCCAGCTGATCCGTCGAAACCGTGCCGAGTGGTTGGAGGATGACGCCGACTTCCCTGAAGCTAGGCGAAATCGGTGTTGAAGCCGACTTCCGCCTAGGCCTACGGGATGGAGACGCTGTCGTGATGGAGACGGCCGCCAAATCGTTGGGGAGCTTCATCAGGATCGGTGGGTAAGCCTCATCATCTTGATCTGGTGACATTGGAGAAGATGCGATCTCGCCCGAGTGGTTTGAAGCCAACTCGATTGAGATGGTCTTGAAGTAACTTTCAGCCGCGTTTGGGAGTCCAAACGGGACTGAAATCCGGTTCTCTCCCGACTGGTCTGACTCCGAGTCAAGGAGAGAGATCTTGCCGAAGTTGTTGGTGACGAAGTCGAGGCTGCCGAACCGAAACGTCTGCCCGGGTGGGAAGACGAGGTCGTCGATGCCGGAGACGGAACCCATTGCACTGATCGGCGAAAAGCTTGACGGACCCCTACCTGGCGCGCCAACTGTCGAAACTAGATTTCGGCAATAATAAAAGGGGGTGGCTATCAAGCTGGAGAAGTGAATGGGTTTGGAGACAAAAGATTTATACAGGTTCAGGCCTTCTTATTCAAGAAGTAATAACCTACTCCTGTCCGGGGATGAATCCGCCGAGTATCTTATTGATTGTATGATTTGGAGAGAATCAACACATGCCCCTAGAGGCACCGGACCCCCCTTATATATAGGAAGGAGTCCGTGTTACAAAAGATAATCTATATCCCTAACGGAATATGCAGATACAGATAAAATACAGTCGTAACCGACTAAGTCTCAAGGTATTTCCTTGATGTACAAGTTGAGAAACAAACCCGAGATACAAATAAGATATTCTATCTATATTCGGTATCCTATATTCAGTCCAAATATCATCGCCGTGTAGATATGGGATATCCATAATCTCCACACAAACCGTCCACCAAAAAAAGAAAACATGAAACAGTAACGGTTTCTCACAAAATAAGACAGCAGGTAAACTGAGAGGGCCAACACACTCAAATAATTCTCCAAGTTACCCAAAACGAGACTTCTCCAAGCTACCATTCATTAGCTTTCTATTAAAACACCTGTCAGTTCGTCTTTACATAACCTGGATCAAATAGAAAACATTAGGATGCATGTCAATAATTATATGAAGAGAACTACTGGTATACAAAAATACAATTTACAGTGTTCAATATAAACGCAAGAAAACAGGAAACTACGACAATCCATGTAGTCCGTTTTACTCACAAAAATTGAAAGATACTCCCTCCATACTCATAAAGGAAGTCGTTTAGGACAGTGACACGGTCTCCAAAACACAACTTTGACTTTTGTTTCTATAAAAATATTTATTGAAAAAAGTGATATATGTATACTTTTATGAAAGTATTTTTCAAGACAAATCTATTCATATAATTTTTACATTTTCAAACTCAACAACTTGAGAGTTATTTACGATTTATATTCCCAAGGTTTGACTTAAACATTGTCCTAAATGACTTCCTTTATGAGTACGGAGGGAGTAGTGTTTTATGTTTTATTGGTGTCCTGATTCAGCAGAGTATTACAGTACATATCTATTGTTTGATATTCATCCCTTGATTCGGCAGAAGGTTACACCATGATCCTTGTTATGAAATAGCAAGCTTCATTTTAGTCTGATAGTTCATGATATTTTAGGACTAAAGAATGACAATTGCTCAGCATGATGACAACAATGCTGGGAAAGCTCTTATACAGTGCTAGTGTGCACTTAATAATGTCTGCTTGTTCAGTATACTGTATACACACAAGCCAGCAGAAATACCTCCATAGTCCCCTATAACCTCTTTGTATTTTATTTAAAGCAATGAATATGATATGCTTATTACTTTCTATAAATTTATTGATCCCAGGAAAAATATCAGAACAAGATCATGTGTCACAAATAGAAAGCTCTTAATTAGTTGTCCATAATATTATGTGAGACAATAATCATAATGATCTATTTGATGAAAATAAATCATAATGATGACAAGACCAAACACTTTTAAGGCTTTTATACTTGGTAATTTGGTACCTGTATTAGCCTAATTTGGAGTATACAAGTAAGTCATGCAATGCTGTTCAGAAAAAAAGCTATAATCTGCACACTGATGCAAGGTCAAGACTCAAGAGTAGAACATGATTGTGATAATTTTTAGTGTAGTGATGTAGTCTACCTCTACCCTTAAGACTGCAGAAGAGGCAACAGTTGCTCAACTATTATCAACTAAACAAATCCATCTTATAAACTATTCTGTCATGACTCAAAAAATGATGATGCTCTTCATCTATGTTCTTGAGTCCTGACTATGGTCGCTTGCCAACAGAACTGTGTTATCCTACTAAAAAATGAGCGTAACAGAAGCAATTAAGTGAAGCACAATTCTGTGTGATACCATTGTGAAGATCATAACATCAGTCTTCAGCCAACATTTCCCCCAAAACGAGAGTTCAAGATTGCAGCAGCATTGACATCCTAATATATCCTATCTGAAAATGAAATAGCGCTTCCTAGTCCACCAAGGACATTTTCAACTGTTAAATTTCAGAGATGATAGATGACATCTAATTGATCATATGAAGAAAAATGAGCGGAGGAAGAAGCAAATTTTCTTGATTAATTATAGCAAGTAAACAGGAATGATGACATTGTATTATATGCCCGTTTCCTTTTTTTTTCCTCTTAAAACACACTAAATGTTGATTTTCTATATACAGTTTCTTTATTGTGATATAATCACTTATCAAGAAGGGTATACTAAGCAATATAGACAATAACAAGACAACTAGAAATCTGAATAAGATTTGTTTAGGTTTTACTACAAAATAAGATTTACTGGACGAAAGCAAACTTTGTATTGAGTAAGAACTACCATCTGGCAACTACAAATATGTACAACTGAAGCAAGGTCAAGACACTAAAGTTTTTATTTTTTAGAAAATAGAAATAAAGTCTGGCCTCTACATCAACAAAGGATGCAAACGTACAACACCAGAATTTGAACCGGGTGGGTGCAATCCACAACTCCACCACCATACCAAAGGTGCTTCCCCATCTAAATTCTGACGTTATATTACATGATCGCAGATAATATCGTTCATTTGCTTAAAACAGAAGTGCCAATTTCACTGTAAACAAGGTTATCATGGTCAACAGAAAATTAGCACTTCTTAACTAGTATTTGCTAACATGGTTTCTTAACTGTTTGATAAGGAAATAGATGGTGAATTATATAAGTACCAAAGGAGAGTACACAAGTAAATAATTTTCTTCACCTCTTGTCGCTGTCTGCACGAACCAATATGTCTGATAAAGTCTTGCTTTTGGCGTCACCATTGTCGCGTGAAAAAGTTCCTTCAATTGAAAGGACATGAAAAATTATGCCAGAAAAAGAAAAGTAGAAGCTCACATTTTTGTACATTATTGCATCTATTGAGGTTTATTAGACACCAAGAGCATGTCATTCTTATAACAAATGTACTTAAAACAGAAATGTGGATTTGCTTACTAATACCAATATTCTATTCTGAAATTTTAGTTTTTGAGGAAATATTCAAAGACGTTATTCATGACTACACTGCTAATATTCATAGGCTATCGGTTAGTGGCTTAGCACAATCATTTGCCAAGACTACCAAAATGCTATATTATAATATGTACATTACAGACAGCTACAATTAGTCCACCCTTTTTGAGTTCGAGGTTTCTAAACAGTCATACGAGATGAGCCATATATAGAACAAAACAAACTCCTAAGCACAAGCCCCTAACTAACCACATAATTTAATATAAGAGAACATGGAAAATAAGTACTACAGATCTAACAATTCTACTATCCCTAACCACATATCATCTTAAACAAGACATGAATATGTGGAAGATCATGATTACCTGCAGCAGGGATTTTGCTTGATGAAAGCCATGGTGGGAGCACACATGGTTTAAGGACAGAGGTGATAGCATATGGAGGGCCTTCAGTTTCATCTGCCAGTGAACAACCCATCACCTTCCCCATGTCCATATCAACACCAAGAACATGTTTGCCAACGATCAGATACATGACGCTTGCGTTCAGTGGGTCAATGACGGCAATCCGCGCGGTGTCCCTCGGGCCTCCTCCCTTCACCTGGCAGATTCGACCAAGCGCCACCTCGTGCTCCAGCGTCCAGCCGCTGCCGTCGTCGTCAAGGGCAAATGAGCTGACCACGAAAGGATCCTCCTGGGACACCTCGACGTAGCGCAGCCTCCCCTCGCTGATTCCCAGACGCCGGTGCATAGCCTGCTCTTGTACAAGATCTGTGCTGGGCACTGGCCACACACTGTTCCTCGGGAGCTCGACGAAGTGGAGCTCCGGCCAGTCGCTGAACGGGTCGGCGGAGACGACGCCCCAAGTCAGGTCGGCCCACCATAGCCGTCCGGCGAACGCCACCGCCTCGGTGTACATGTCCATCCGCCGCGTGAGCGGGAGCGGGGATGGTAAGCCCACTAGCTTCTCCCACTTCCCGGTTCGCGAGAGGAACCGCCGCATGTTGAAGGTCCCGCCGTTGCGGTCCTCGCCGAGCACGGCGACGGCGTAGCTGTCAGGCGAGCCGTGCCCGGCTCCGGCTGCGGAGCGGGTGAGGAGGCCGGCGTTGTCGCAGCCGCGGAACATGGTCTTCTTGGTGCCGTCGATGTCCGGGAGGCGGAACAGCTCGCCGGTGATGGGGTTGCAGACGAAACGGATGAAGTCTGGGTCGCTCAAGTCGAGGCCGGCGAGATCGCTGACCCGAGGCCGAGCAGGAAAGGCGCCGGTGACGATCTTGGAGATGATGGGGGCCGGGGCGTGGGAGTCCATGTAGACGACGAGGAGGAGGCCGCCGTCGCCGCTCGTGGCGTGGACCGTGCCGCCTAGGATCCCCCGGATGTCGCTGCTGGGGTCGGGGCCCGGACGCCGGTCGATGAGGTGGTCCGGCACGAGGAGGTAGGAGTCGCGCGGGGGCTCGGCGAGCAGGAGGGACGCGTGCGGCGACGGAGATCTGACCGGCGGCGCCTGGCGGATCATCGCCCACTGAGGGCGCGAGGCGGCGGCCGTGGAGAAGGCGCGCCGAACTGCCGCGGGGGAGAGCGCGCGGCGGAGCGGGAGACGCATTCTGCGCGGCGGAGGAGGCCGGCGAAGCGAACTGTGGGAAAGGGAAGCGAGAAGCCGGAGAGGAGAAGCCGAGGAGGTGGTATGGGTTGCTGGTTCACGGTGAGCCAGGTTCACGGAGGTAGTAGAGCTCTGACAGCCGTAGCGCAGAAGGAAGGAGCTGGGCGGGCGTGGACTCGTTCCACGGAGCGCCCGGTCTTCTGCAGCGGGGGTCGTGAACCCGTGACACTCGGTGTACGTGGACTTGGTGCACCCATCTGTGCTCAGAGCTTTTCTTCTTTTGGGGGTCCACATGTCAGACCGTATTGAGATATTTTTGGACGACCAGTTGCCACCCAGTCACTAGTTTTCCCGCCAAAATTCTAGCTATGTGGCCCACCGTCGATGGGCTATTTCCCCTAAACCTCAAGGCCCATTGTAACAAGAAATCTGTAAGACAATAAGGTCCATTTTATGTCCCTCAACTATAGGTCGAATTTTATTACCATCCCTTAGCAACAAAACTTGCGACATAACATAGGCCAACTATCAAAACCAGAACAAATCAGGTTCCTGGGCAGTTTGGAACAATGATTTTATCCTAGGGCCAATTCCCTATATGCCCATGTAATTTCACCCAATCCCTTCTACGCCCCTGAAATTTGTTTGATCTCTTATATACCCCTGAGTTTTTATTTGGATCCCTTATATACCCATTCCGTTAGTTGACCATTAGTTTGACCGTTAGTTATTGTAGAAATTACTTTTATTGTCCTTGTTATATTGTTAAAAGCTAGAAATGTTTTATGTGTAAATTATTTGAGTTGTGAAAACCAATAAGGAATAAATTACTAAATATTTGTTATGAATTTTTGAAAATAAAACATTATTTCATTAAAATAAAAAAAGATTTATTGTAAAAAAAAGTTCTGCATAAGATTTGAAAATTACTTTTCAACAAATATTTAGTGAAAAAAGATTCGTTGTGAAAAAACAAAGGGGATATAATTAGTTTATCACAAATTAGAAAACAAATTTAAAATTTTTAAATAAATTTCAGATCAAATTTGATGAATTTCGTATATCTTCCCAAAAATTTAAACCTAAATAACATTTAGTTTTTGCTCTTAATTTTCTGGTGAAACTAATGTATGGATTTAATCATAATTTTTAAAAAATAAAAAATAATAAGTTTTATTTTTTAAGTTGGGCATTAAATGATTATATTGCTTGTATTTTGTATAAGTTTATTTTTCATATGAAAATTTATTGGGTAGGTACCACACATATGTATAATATGGGTAATATAGTCATTTTAAAATATTTAACGGTCAACTAATGGTCAACTAACGGAGATGGGTATAGAGGAGATCAAAATGAAAACTCAGGGGTATATAAGGGATAATGTCAAATTCAGGGGTATTGAAGGGATTGAGTAAATTTTCAGGGGTATATAGGGAATTTTCTCTTTATCCTATGTGGTGCTTTAACTTGGTCTTTGTTGCATGTGGCGTCTACATGGTGCTTTGCATGTCATTGCGTGAAAAAAAAATACAGGTCCCACCTGGCACCCTCTTTCTCTCCCTCCCTATCTTTCTTTACACTCTCTCCCATGTAGTGGTAGGCGACGTCGCGGCAGAGACAGGAATGATGGAGCTGAGGTCGGCCGGTGGCAGAGCAACACACAGAGGAAGTCACCAATGAGCTCCATGCCCGGCCCAAACGCTGCAGCGGACGACTATAGCATGGGCGTAGCAGGCCTCCCGCTGTGGGCGGGCTGCTTCCTAAGATAGACATAGGAGGAAGTCGCCAAGCGCGACGACTCTGACTGGGCTGCTGGTGAGCGGGGAGGGGATGGGTGATGTAGGGGAGCATGGGGAAGGCCGAGCCCAAAGCCCAACGGCGACCTCACCAGTGAACTCCACTTCTTCTTCTCACGTCCGCGGAGGGATCTACCCGGGCTGGACCACCATCACCTCGCCGTTGTGGGCCTCCTCCTCTTCGCCTTGCCCCACTCGGTTTCCTCTTTACTCACCGTTTCATTGCCGTCCAACCTCCTCCGCTCCTGTGTCGCTTTGCACGGCCATGGTCGAGCTCCCATTGCGCCTAGCTCTGCGTGGCCTTCCCCACTCCCGCCTCCTTCGCCCGGCCGCCTCTGCTCCTCCCCGCGATCCTAGGCTCACAGCCGAGGGAGGGATAGAAGAGGGCGAAGAGAGGGGGTGCGTCGACGACGGAGAGGAGGAAGGGAGAGAAGAGGGGAAAGAAATGGGGGTGATGACGTGGGTCCTATTAACATGTGGATCATATAGTTTTTTTTTGACTTTAAGTGCCATGCAGGAACCACGTCCCGCCGTCCAAACCGACTTGGGAAACCTTATTTGCACCGATTTTGGAAGTTGAGGGACGCATTATATCTGGTATTGTGTGGTTTAGAGACGAATTCCAGACTCAGCGACAAAATAAGACACCAAGAGTAAACTTATCCCTTTTCCATTAGTGGATGGTAGCTCATGGCTGATGGGCCATTTATGATTTTTGGCTAACGCGTGCTGAGTGGGAGGCCAAGGTTGCTGAGAGAGGAGGAGTGGGGTTGGCTCCAGCAGCAACAACAGTGGTAAGAAGAAGTACCACGGCAAATTTTACAAGGAAAAAAGGTTGTTGCTACAATTGACATGGATGATGAGCCAACTTTGTTGTGATGACCAACGAGGAGGGGCTCAAATAAAAACAACAAGATTAGGAGGTGATTGTTGGGTTTAATCTTGTTGATTATGTGTTCTTGTCGTGTGAGTGCATGTAGTAGAGCTGTACTCAGTCATGTGTATGTGAGAGAGAGTAAGTTGATAAATATATGTGTGAATTAGTTCGATCGGTGATAGCTATGACTTGCATGCAAGTGATTACATGCAGCTAGTGCACGTTGCCTTGGAGGAGCGGCCAAGTCAAGTGAAGTGAGAGTCATGGCGTGAAGTGTGGATCAGCTAGCATGCATGCATGTGTTAGTGGTGATCTGCATGCAAGCAATTGTTTTTTTTTTTTGGAGGAGAACGACGGCAGGAGATCTGCCGGAATTTAACATTAGAAGAGAAAAAAATACAAAGTAGCACAGAGGTTCAGAGGTTACAAGCCAAGGAATGGAAAGAGAATTACAACTGCAGGAAAAGCTAAAAAATTCATGGGGGTTTAAAGGCCAAGCAGCGCATATCAATAGCTTGCTTGATAAAATAAGCTACTTCAATCTCTGAACAGGAAGACTTTTGGAAAATTCTTCTATTTCTTTCCAACCAAATATGCCACCAGATAGTTAGAAGAGTTCCCCTGACCAGCTGCACATCCTTCTTAGAGCCTGCAAATTTGGTTCCAGACTACCATGTTGACACATCCAAGACAGGATTTATTCCGACCGAAGACAAGTTTTGGAATTGACAAATTAGGGTCCACACTTGTCTGACAAACACACAGTCACTGAACAAATGATTTGTATCTTCGAAGACACAACCACAAAGGCAACATATCCAATTGCAAGGCCAATGCCTACGGAGCAGATTTTGGGCAGTCAAAGTTTTTTGATGGAGAACTAGCCAACCAAAGAATTTTATTTTTGGTTCAGTCGGGGATTTCCATAGAGAATCAAACTCATTGGTGGCAAATGAGCCTTCGAACTGGAAAAGGTAAGCACTCTTTGTTGTGTAGACGCCAGACTCGGTCCAATTCCAGGTGATGTCGTCAGGATCCTGGGAAAGTGAAACCAATTGGAGTAATCCACCAAGCTGTACCAAATCATGAATTTGTTTCACGGAAGTGAATTGTCTGAAGAAAGTGAGCCATCTATTATCTCGCATTTCCATCTGAATTGTTCTTTGCTTTCTCTTTGCCATGCTAAAACAACTAGGCACAATATCTTTTAAACAATGGTTTTGGATCCAATTATCATGCCAGAAGCTAGTTTTTGCTCCGTCACCAATCATTATTGTCGTTGCCGCTTGAAAGAGTATTGTGTCCATCTCATCGCAAGGCACATTCATGCCTACCCAGGGTTTATCAAATTCTTTCCACTTGAACCAGAGCCAGCGGAGTCAGAGTGCTCTAGAGAACCTGTCCAGATCCGGTAGGCCTAACCCTCCTAAGCTTTTCGGTTTGCAAACAGTTTGCCAATTGACTAGACTATCACTTGGATTTGAATGATCAGGGTCTTCGCCCTTCCATAGAAAAGATCTTTTGAAACGGTCGATTCTTTTGAAGACCCATTTTGGCGCATGAAGGACTGTAAGATGATGCATCGGCATAGCACTCAAAACCGAGTTAACTAGGGTTTGATGACCTGCAGAGGTAAAGAAGCGACCTTTCCAAGCTGGTAGTCTGGCCCCGATCTTGTCTATAAGAGGAAGGAAATCAATTTTCCTTAATTTCCTGAAGTGGAGCTGGAGACCTAGGTAGCGGCAAGGGAAATTCTTGATCTGCCCTGGCCAGCCGGCAAGAAGCTGTTGCATGTCGATTCCATTACAACTGATGGGGAAAATCTCAGTTTTGTTGATGTTAGAATGTAAACCAGAAATTTGTGCAACACACGAAACGATGCGAGAAAGAGCATTCAGGTCATCGGGATTTGGGAGAGCAAAAACCGCGACATCATCCGCGTAGAGAGAACATCTGAATCTGCCACTTCTCACGCCAATCGGGGCTAACACATTGGCACTCTCCGCTGCTTTAATGATCCGGTGAAAAGGCTCCATAGCTAAAATAAACAGCATCGGGGACAGGGGATCTCCCTGACGGAGTCCCCTAGCATGATTAATTCTCATCCCTAGGGAACCATTTAGGAGCACTTGGGACGAGGAGGTGGAAATCAGATTAGAAATCCAACTTAACCAACGATGCCCAAAGCCGAAATGACGAAGGACCTTCAGGAGATATGGCCAATTCACAGTGTCGAACGCCTTTGCTATGTCTATCTTAATGAATAGACTCTGTTTTTTTGATCTATGAAGCATCTGCACCATGTTTTGGACGTACAGAAAATTGTCATGAATCGCCCTTTTACGAACAAAAGCACTTTGATTTTGTGAGATCATTTCATTTAGCCGAGGAGCAAGTCTATTTGCCAGAATTTTGGTGATAATCTTGGCGAAGCTATGCATGAGGCTAATGGGACGGAAGTGATCAGCGCCTGTAGCATCATCTTTTTTAGGGATAAGGCAAATAAAGGCAGAGTTCAGTTCTGCAAGTTGAGAAGTGTTGAGATGCATAAAGGATAAAATTGCTGCGAGGAGATCATCTTTCACCGTGGGCCAAGCGGTTTTGAAAAATGCCCCAATGAAGCCATCGGGACCAGGCGCCTTTTCAGGGGGCAAATCGAAAATTATGGATTTTAATTCTTCCTCCGTAATATCTTCGTCTAGCTCATTAAGGTCCAACGAAGGTAATTGTAATAGAGACCAATTTAGGCTTAAAGTTCTTTGGAAATTGGTCCCCAATCTTTCCTTGAAAAATCTAAAAAGTTCTTCTTCCTTATTTTGTGCCGAAACAGCCACTCCTGACGGGGTTTGAAGCGAATGAATGTAGTTTTTCCTTCTTCTTGTGTTTGCTTTAATGTGGAAGAATTTGGAATTAACATCACCTTCTTTAAGCCAAGTTAATCTCAAGCACTGTCTTAGCCTCAATTTATTGAGCACCGCAAGGCCTAAGACTTTTGTTTTGAGGCCTGACAACAGATGTTGTTCTTCGGCAGAGAGCAGCCTTGATTCCTGAGCTACTTCCAGTTGGAAGATTACTTCGAACGCTACTGCAAGCTGGAGTTTGATGTCCCCGACCTGGAAGCGGCTCCATCTTCTCAGGTCACGAGCTAGGCGACGCAATTTGAGCCGGAAAATGGCAATACTAGATAAGTTAGTGAGTGGGTAGCTAGCCACGAGATTGCTCGGTCGGTCGTGCGGCCAATCGTGGCTGAGCCATTGCTTAATTAGTGTGTGGCTAATTAAGCATGTAAGCATTGTGTTGTGTGTGGAGAATAGACAATGCATTACGCCACAAAATATTACTTATGCGTGCATCTAGAGCTTGTGCGTGAGAGTTCTTATGTTCATCTGTTAGCCTCTTTCTTCAATGTGTAAACAACTAAGTGAGTGCGTGCTCTTGTGAGCTGGGCCACCAACAGTGGTATCAGATTGGAGGTGGGTTATTGCTGTCATGTCCAGCGATGGAGTGTACACGCCGCCGCCAATCTGTCACTGCAGCGGTAGCGGCAGCGGTAGTGCCCTAGGTGGCCATGAGCTCGTTGTGCAACAAGTGAAGGAGGTTGGGTTGTGTTGACGCGAAAAACACACACTGGCCTAGAAGATCTGCTTAACTTCAGTGCAGGTCCAAAATCTTGCTTTTAGGTTCATGAGCGTGCCAGTTGATTTGATCCTGCAATCAACAAGAAACAAAGACAAGAAAAATCGCGGTTAAATCCATAAATGATAGCTGATCGGCCAGTCGCCGATGACGTATCATTTATTTTCAAGCCGATGTCATATGTGAATCGATCGGCAGTTATAAATAAGCAAGATAAGACTAAATCTACTCGATCGACTGTAGATATTAACGCTATATAATCCTTCTGTCGATGTATATTTAAACAAAGTGATTGGGATAGATCGGTCGTCATGCCGAGACAGTATAAATCACTTAGATCGAAGTATACATTAACATAAAGATTATAAGCGCTTATAGCATAGCCGATCAGATAGATCTAGCATGTATCGGCTAGTACTCCGATACCACTCTATATTAAGATATTAAAACAGATAGAACATATCATGATAGAAGTCTAATACACTTTATTGCAACAAGATATTAATATAAAGGGCAGATTTAGCATATCAATTAAGCATATGGGACATAAAGCTAAATCAGGTAAGATCGGCTGAAACCCCGATACTATATCTCTCAATGATCATAAAATAAGCCAGATATTATAATTATAAATACTACTTAATAGATCGAACTCAACCGATGCAGCATTAAGCATAAAGACAAGTATGAGATCTAGGCAGGATGATGAAAACCTACAAGAGATGGTAGATACACGATACAATCTAGATTAATAACAAAACATAACTCTACCAATTGCTTCCTAAAAATAAGAACCAGCCGATAATAAGTTATATAGCGCAACTAATATAGATTGTGTCGTGTATATGATAACTCAATGAATTACATAAACAGGGTTAAAGTGCCGTAAAGATGGAAGCATTAACCACGAGAACACAAGCCGCCATAACAAGTTTTACCTCTAGTAGAAGATTGAAACCGATGCAGCTCAACCCGAAAGCAAGAACTCGTCGAAATAAACGAAAGTAAAAAGGGTGGCGATGCATCGAGATTGTATTGAATGATTGTTAATTAATTACATGGGTTCGGGTCCTATTTATACCTGAGATACAAGATATGTCCTTGCCAGACACGATACTTATCTCTAACAAACTCTAAGATACCATAAGTCTTTGCGGCAGACTTTTTTGTAACAATCTCAAATTTTAAACTAAAATTTGATTGCATCATGCTGGCTTTTGATTAAATTAGTGTGTTTTAAAAATCTATTTGATTGGTTCACGTAATACTTCTTTAGAACCCTACTAATTTACTCTAATTATTCCCTTTATTCCAAACCTTAGTAAATTTGAGCAAATTCTCTCAAATTTCAAACTAGAGATTATTTTCTTAGCTTACCCTAATATTAGTAAGGATATGCTTCACTTCAAACCTTAGTGAAAACCTTCCAAAATCATAGTTTAAATTCAAATCTTTTTAGGGAAAATATTCAAAATTCCTGGATTTTACTGTTCATTGCCCTCAAGGTGTTCGGCAAAATGTCTAGCCCATCTAACACAGCCTAATTCCTACCCAATCCTTTGCAAAGTCTATATTTGATCCTAGGGGACCATACCCCACTCAAAAACCGTGGATTTCTTTGCTTCTTCCTCCCCTTCACGCGCGCCGCCCGGGCATCTGACTTTGCCGCGCGCCGAGCCACCGCGCGTCGGTCTCGGGATCGATCGCGCGTGCCCAATCGCCTTGGCGCACCGCTAGCCGTTCGATGCCCTCAGACCACCACCGCCGCACCAATCTTGACGACGACAAAGCCGGGACGACGACCGCCGCAAGAAATTGCAGCTCGACGCCGTGCGCGCCCGACCAAAGCCGCCGCCGAGTCCGATTTTGATTCTATCCGGGGTGAATCGCACCAATTCTTGCCGCACGGTTGGATTGAAGATAGACGGTGGTATCCCCTCTCACAATTCAAACCATTCACCCCCGAGTCGGCCGTTTTCACCTTCGCTGCCGCCGCGCGTTGCGCCCGGATTGGCGCCAACACGTCGCCAGCCGAATTCGCACGCGGTCAAGCCAATCCTTCGCCGGTAAGTATTCAAACGTGGCCTCCCGCCACTCAAATTGATCTTGCCCGCCCTCTCACAGCCTCTGCCGCCCTAGCCATATCCAAATCCCGAGCTCATCCATGGCGATGACGGTGCCCGAGCTCATCCGCTCCTCCTAGCCCTATAAATAGGACCCCAATCCCTTCCTTGTCCATCATCGATCATCAACAACCATAACCCCCCAACCCCGAAGCTCTGCTTCCCCAATCCATTCTATCAATCACCATCGCCCGTCGGTCGAACACCTTGTGCGCGATCGACTTCACACCCCTCCATCCATCCTCCGCCCTAATTACCCCTTAGAACACCTATATCCTACCATGTTCTAGTATACTAAGCCCTAACCGAAGCTCTGCGTCGAGTTTTACCTCGCCGCGCCAAGCCGAGCACCGCTGCCCCCGTGCTGCTCTGTTCTTCGCCGCCGAGAAGTTTTTCCGGCCGTAATCCGCCATTTCAACCGATCTCGGTGAGTTCTTCCGTTTCAACCATCTACATACTACCTAGATTCCATTTTAGCAATCCCTTTGCACTATCTTGCCACCCTCTGGGCTGCCGACGTGAACACGGCCGCCGCCTATGGAGGCGCTCGTCGGCAACTATTCTCCGCGTCTTGCCAAAGGATGGCAAGCTGCCGGAATCCCTCTAGACACCTCGTAGATGCTCTAGAACCCCTCCCCTAGCCATGTCTAACTCATATCACCTTGATCACCATTACGGCCTAACCGTGCCACCGCCGCCCTAGCCGCTAACCCATCCACATATCAAATTAACCCCTCCGCCGCCACTCGCCGTCACCAGAGAACCCTAGCTCCCTCCCCTCTTCGGCCACAACCACTTTCCCCCTCCATCGCCGCCGTAATCCCAAACCCTAGCACCGCCGGTCCGATTTGGGGAATGGCCGGAGGTAGAAGAAGAGGAGAGAGAGAGACTGACAGGTGGGACCCGCACATAGTGCCATTTCACATTTATTTGATTTTCAAACTTTAGAAGCCCATATCTTTTAAAATATAGATCCAATTCCAGTGAAACTTGGACCAATATTCTACTAAAATCATTCTCTATCTTTTGAGCCCCTTTTTGCTATTTTTGCATTTTATTTTATTTTCTCCATTTTTCATATTTTTGGATTTTATTTGATTTCCTTTTAAATTTGAATTTTATATATGTCTAACCCTAGGTCTTGAGGATTCTTTTGACTCAATAGATAATATCAATCAATCTCAAGACATCGAGCAAGGCAAGTTACCATATACCTGTTGATCATTTAAGCCTATATTTTATAAATTATTTATTTATAGCCTTCTATTCAATATTCTATTTTCTATGCATAAATCAATCATAGAAACCCATATAATTTAGTATTGCTTACTTTGCTTACAATCTGGTTAAAATACCTTATACTTAGATTGGGACAGTACGTAAGATTTGGTTGATTTCCGGGTGGCTAGTACTGTCTCAATCGATATAAGTTTTACCAGGTACTTATGTCGAACGAACGAGTACGACCGCAGTTTCTAGAATGGGGACAGACCTTGTTATTATGTTAATTAGCAATATGGCACCTCTGTATAGTGGTTCTTATTTTTAAGTCCTCGCGCAGGAGGCAACTATAGCCGCGAAGGGCAACTTTAACCATTACCATGTACAGGTAAATGGTTTGTGATACTCGAGTATAAACTATATGGTATATTTCTAAACCCTGATCGAGATGACATGGTGTCATACGATCAGTTCCCCTTAAATATCTCGGGAACGCCAGAACTCCTCTTGCTGCTATTAACAATACGTTCAGAGCATATGAGGATATAAGTTCATGGAACAGGTGCCACAATTGTTAATGACTTAATACTGGGCCATGACTAAAGCTGATGATTATCAGCAAGTCGTGGACTGCGGGTAAAGCGTACATCTGCTGCAGTAGAATATCTTTGAAACTATCCGAATAGCCGTACTCATGGAATTGAGTACCGGGACTCATATGGTACCCTGGTTAGAAATCTAAAGTCTATATGTTTTATAAATTCTTGCTATAACTCTTCTAGATTGTCTAGTACTACTTTTTGCAAAGAACCCTACTATATGTCAATGCATAACATATTCCCATGATAACTTGCTGAGTATTGTAAATACTCATCCTTGCTCTTATAACCCCTTTTTCAGATTTGGGTCAAGAGGAGGACCCTTATGACTATTACTACGATGACCCGGATAACTTAGAGAATCCCTAAAGGTTATACCTCCCTAGTCATAATGTATAGAAACTTCCGCTGTGTATTAATTAGTTAGGTGAGTACCTATTATTGTAAAACACTTAGTATTGTAAAACTTTAACGTTCGCAACAAAGAACCAGTTATATTGTATGTATCAATATTTACTGATCCAGGGATTGATACATTAATTCTAGTCGGATCCAAGTTGTTAGTTTTGGGCTCCGACACTTTTGCCCAAACATATCTCTAAAGAAATTACATGAAATATCCTAATTAATAGATACAATTGCCTATCCGAGAGCTTTATCTCCATCATGGCAATCCTTGTGATGCACCTTGATCGATTATAGAAACATCTTTGAAACCGTCATCATCGGAATCGGCTGCATCACCTCTATCGGCTGTATCGACTGTCCTCTGTCCGATCCAAACTTATTTGTGCATTCAATCCTCGTCCAAGAATCAGCCGAGGTACACAAACTAACAATTTAATATACAAAATCATCAATAATACAACGTTACATACTTACAAAAGAAAAGAAAACTGCAGCGAAAAAACGATCTAGCGAAGCTCTAGCTCCACTCCCACGGGCAGCTCAACTAGGGTATAAGCCAAACGTCTTCTCCTTCGCAACTTGTTTTCAACTGAGGTTTGATTGATTATTGCAAGGTGAGCATATGACATACTCAACAAGCCACACAACAAATATGCAAGTGCACAAGGATACCAAAGGATGGCATAATATAAACTCATTTGCAAAAGCAGCATTTAGCAAACATTTAAAAGTTTTAATCAACACTGAACAGCACACCCATGCTACACAGGCCCAACCATCCTGAACAACCATACCCGGCTGTACAGATCTATCTCCAAACCAGGAATGTACCATTCTAAACCAAGAGCTAATCAAATTATTACCAGTTATAGCATCATTTATTATGGTGAGAAGTGTGAGACTAATCACGAAAGACATTGTTAGACCCGCCCATAACCACGGGCACGGCTATTCGAATAGTTTTACTCTGGCCAGAGGTGTACCACTGTACCCACAAGACACAACCCACCGTCATGTCACCGTGCCGCGCGGACACGTCACCATGGCGAGTGATTGTGACAAGACCCCTCGCATAACTCAACTCAAAGCAGTGCACCGTTCCTGGATCATAATTACCCCCTTATAAAACAAGGCATGGACTCCCCAGCGACCCCCGTGGGCTTATCTCCGCCACTTCTCAGTCTGGCACACCACAATGAGCCTTGCTATACAAAGTGTCCAGCCGTTGCCCACTCTGGCTTGTGGTTGGCACGGTTAATGTTTCACAACTGAATCTCGTGAACCGGTCCTTAATTGCAATGAGCACGACCATCAAAACCATGTGCTCACAACCCACCATTATCAAGTTTTAGTTGTCAAATTAATTAATTAACCAATCACGATTGACCATCGTGAGCTACCTTTACCATGTACATCATTAAGTAACAGTGAAACATTAGTTATCCCAATAGTGTGCTAATGTTTCTAAGCATGGCTAAGCAATTATATCTAATATATCTAGTTGAACCAATATATAAATCCAATTAGTCAAATTATAACCCAAGGTAATCAAGAAATAGGGTAATCAATGCAAATTGGCCATAACAAAGGAATAGGTTCACACCACCCAGTGACATTCGAAAATAAATGCACAGTTAAAATAAATAGAGAATTTAAATATATGATTAACATGCTCAAAGGAATTGTGTTTGGGATCTGTGTGACTTGCCTTGCAATAAAGGGTCTTCAATTAATCTTCTTGAATACTTCTGACGCACTCACGAATCTTCGAAACGACGGAAACGACAAGCTAACATGTAAAATGAGGAAAAAGACTAATAAAAACCAAATAAACAGTACATGTAAAGTAAACAAACATGTAGATCATGATTTTAGATGAATTATGAGACTTGAACGGCCTCATTCCGACTTCATATGAATTAGTTACGAATTTTACAAGATTTAATTCCAATTAAACCTATTAAAGAAAAGACTATTCTAAATTAATTAAACCATTTACAAATGATTTATAACTGAGATAAAATATTAAAACAACCTCCGGAAATAGATTGAATCATATTTAGTAGATAACATATATAAAAAAACATAATATGCCACTGAAAAGAGAGAATGGATAGAAGTCTCACTGAACCAAAGCGATCGGAGAGAAAGGGTCGACGATGACGGTCCGGCGACAACACACGAAGACGATGACGACGCTAGGGCCAAACAAGATTCGATTAGATGGGATTAAGACCCTAGGGATAAACTATACCGGTGAACGACATAGGAGCGGCGGTTGCCCGCGAACCACGGCACAATAACCGGTAGAGGTGGCCAAACGGGCGGCCCGGCCCGGCACGGCACGGGCACGGGTCCGGCACGGCCCGTTTCGGCACGGCCCGTTAGGCACGGCTCATGAAACGGGCCGTGCCGTCCCGACCCACGTGCCGAGCCGCCGGCCCAAGCACGGCCCGTGGATGGCCGGGCCGTGCCCGTGCCGGCACGGCATGCGTGTGGCCCGCCGTGTCAGTACGGGCCCGTGAATGAAAAATGGGCCGTGGACGGGGCACGGTTGGCCCAGGAACCGAAATGGCGCGGAGGGATGTGATGCGGACTTGCGGAGGTGGCTGGCAGGCTGGGCCATCAGCTAGGAGGGGTGCTCAACGGACTTGCGGAGGCGGCTAGCGGGCTGGGCCGTCAGTTGGGAGGGATGAGATACGGACTTGCGGAAGGATGAGATGCGGACTTACTACAGTAGCCGTGCCGTGCCGTGCCGGCCCGCGGGCTCGGCCGGCGGCCCAAGCACGGCACGGCTACTCGTGCCGTGCCGGCACGGCCCGTTACTGTAGCAGGCCGTGCCGGGCCGTGCCGGCTACAGGTTCCGCCGTGCCTCGGGCCGCCCGTTTTGGCCCGGCCCGTTTGGCCACCTCTAGGCACCGGGAGGAAGAGGAGGCAACGGCGATGCTTACCAACACTTACACAGCGATGAACGGCGAAGAAGATGGCTGGCGACGAGATCGGGACGACGGCGAGGTACGGGTCAACAACAGCGACGGCTTTCTGGTGACGAGCGGCGGCAACAGAGGGGTGTACGGGCTTCGGCTTGGCGCTGCGATGCCGACGACGGCCTCTGGGTGAACCGGCGACGACCGCAACAGCGAGGAGGCTCGGCCGGAGATCAAACCGAGGCGGCGAACTCGGCCTTCACGGTGACAGCGACTTCCAGCGAGACTTGGCGGAGGGGAACCGGTGGACGGGGTAGAGATCGACCTTGCGGAGCCGATGGAGGTGGTGGCGCAGGAGGGCGACGGCCTAGGCGACGGCGCACGGCGGCTGGAGCGGCGGCCGGAGGTGGAGAGAGAAGGCGAGCGCGGGGAGAGCGTTTCCGGCGACGGCGGCGGACGGGACTTAAGGGGATAGGTAGAGGACGACTAGGGGGTCCTTTATATAGGCACGGGAGCTCGGGATCAAGCCCACATCGACGGGAAAAACTCGGGCGAAAGTTTAGGATCTTCGCCGGAAAAAGGAAAGATTGATCCGCGAAATTGGAAAGGATTTCCATAGAAACTTTTGGGGATTTCTCGGGGAAAATGAAGAGGAGATTGTGAGGATTCCATTCCCACAACTAATTTGGAAAAAGGAGCAACAGGGAGGTCGGATTTGGTGGGAGGAGATCGGCGGAAACTGTGCACGGGCTGGAGACAGTCGGCTCTGTCCAGGGGTTGAAGACAACACTGTAGCGAGAGGGAAGAAAAACAGACTTTTCTGCGGGCTGAGAGGAAGGGAGAGAGAAGGAGGGAATGGGCTGAAAAGGGCCCAAGACTAGGAAGAGGATTATTATTACTTTTCCAAATAAATTAACCCATGAGATGATCTTTGAATTGTTAAAAATACTTCCAATGCTCAAATAATTCCAAGAAAAATCTTCAACATACTTGGACACTCAAAGTATTTAACAATATTAAAACCAGACCATTTAATGATTAATTTATTGATTAACTAATTACTGAATTGTTCTTTGTATTATTAAAATTAGGAATTGAGCTCTGAAAAATCCGAGAAAATTTCAGAGAGTATAGTTAATCATGGAGAATTTAATAAAAATTAAATCCAGCCATGCTTTATGTTTAGGAAATTTTATTTCCTACATTTAACTTCACTTGTAAATTAATCAACATCTAATATAAATTCTATTAATAATTTATTAAATAATTTATAAATCTTGAAACGGAAAATCAGGCTGTGACAAGACTCCAGCCGATGCCTTCGCAGCCGATGCATGCTTTGTTCTTCGAATCTATCTTTCTACCGAATCCGCTTCGATTCCAATGTCGAACCTGGTTCATATCTTACCAAATTTGGTCGTCAACAGGTTGACGCTATGTTACCCCATGCTCGAGGAGAACAACTACGGCGTTTGGGCAGTGAAAATGAAAATTTTCATGCGCGCACAAGGCGTGTGGGCTGCTGTGGAGGGCAACACGGCCGATGAGAAGATGGACCAAATGGCTCTCACCGCCATTGTACAAGCTATGCCGGAGGCCGTGGTGATGACCATATTTGAGAAGGAGACGGCGAAGGCAGCGTGAGACGCCCTCAAGTTGATGAACATGGGTGAAGAGAGTATCAAGAAGGCCTGAGTACAAACCCTTAAGAGCGAGCTTGATGGTATGAAAATGGGTAATTCTGAGAAAATTAATGATTTTGCTTTAAAGGTTACCACGATCATGAACGAGATTCACTCTCTTGGCGTGAAAGTGGAGGAGACCACCGTCGTGGAGAAGCTCCTACATTCTGTTCCCGAGAAGTCCTAATCCCTCATAAGCACCATTGAGCAATGGGGGGATGTGTCAGAGATGATGGTGACAAAGACAATTGGGCACCTGCGGGCATTCGAGGACTCTTCACAGGGGCTGCGTCGTGACAAAGAGGGGGAGCAGCAGCTGTTCGCCGCATATGCCGAGCCACGACTGATGCGTGCTGAGTGGGAGGCCAAGGTTGCTAAAGAGAGGAGGAGTGGAGGTGGTTCCGGCAGCAGCAGTGGTGGTGACAAGAGGAAGTACCACGGCAAATTCGACAAGGCAAAAGTTCATTGCTACAATTGTCAAGAGTATGGGCATTTCGCTGATGAGTGTCCTAAGCCGAAGAAGGACATGGCTTTTCTTGCCACAGTTGACGCGGATGATGAGCCAACATTGGTGTGATGACGAACGAGGAGGTGATAATAAAAACTAGATTAGGAGGTGATTGTTGGGTTTAATCTTGTTGATTAAGTGTTCTTGTCGTGTGAGTGCATGTAGTCGAGCTGTACTCAATCATGTGTGTGTCAGAAAGAATAAGTTGATAGGTGTATGTGCGAGTTAGTTGGATCAGTGATAGCTATGATCTGCATGCAAGTGATTACATGCAGCTAGTGCAAGTTGCCTTGGAGGAGTGGCCAAGTCAAGTGAAGTGAGAGTTATGGCGTGAAGTGTGGATCAGCTAGCATGCATGCATATGTTAGTGGTGATCTGCATGCAAGCAATTGTGGCTTGCATGTCGATAAGTTAGTGAGTGGGTACTTAGCCACGAGAATGCTCGGCCGCGTCGTGCGGCCAATCGTGGCTAAGTTATTGTTTTATTATTGTGTGGCTAATTAAGCATGTAAGCATTCCGTTTAGTTATATTGTTTGTGGAGAATAGACAGTGCATTAGCTGCGCGCTGGTGCGCAGCGCCACAAAATATTGCTTGTGCGTACATCTAGCGCTTGTGCGTGAGAGTTCTTATGTTCATCTGTTAGACTCTTTCTATAGTGTGTAAACAATAAGTGAGTGCGTGATCTTGTGAGCTAGGCCACCAACAAGCGACACCATGGGGTTCGTAAGCGGCAAGGTCTACGCACAAGCGGCAATGGCCTCCACCTCATCTACATGGATGCCCGCGTCCCGGCCTCTGTCGTCTCCGACCTCATAGCCCGTGCTACTTGGGAAAGCGGCCTCTCCAAGCATGTCGCCGCCACCGGCGCCACTCGCGGAAGCCACCTCGGTGACCCAGAACCAGAATACATGCAATCCGTCTGCAACCCGCTCACCGGCGAGCTGTTCCGCCTCCCGGACATCGAAGGCACCAAGCGGAGCACCATGTTCCCCGGGTGCCGCAACACTAGCCTCTTCACCTGCTCCGATGCCGGCCACGGGCCGCCTGACAGCTATGTCGTCACCGTGCTCTGCGAGGACAGTAACAGTGGAGCCTTCAACATGCGGCGGTTCCTCTTGCAAACCATCCCCGCTCCCGCTCCCATGGCAGATAAACATGTACATCGAGGCGGTGGAGTTCGTTGGATAGCTGTGGTGGCTCGATCTGACATGGTACATCGTCTCCACCGACCCGTTCAACGACCGGCTGGAGCTCGTTTTTTTTGAGCTCCCGAGGAACAGTGTGTGCCTAGAGCCCAGCACAAATATAATACAAGAGCAGGGTATGCACCGGCGCCTGGTGGTCAGCGAGGGTAGGTTGCGCTACATCGAGTTGTTTTAGAAGGATCCTTTCGTGCTCAGCTCATTTGCCCTTAACGACGATGGCAGCAGCTGGACGCTAGAGCATCAGGTGGTGCTTGGTCGAATCTGCGAGGTGAAGGGATGAGGAGGTCTGTGGAACACACTGCGAATTGGTGTTCTTGATCCACTGAACGCGAGCATCATTTGTGTCATCATTGACAAAGATGTTGTTGTTGCGGTAGACATGTGCTTTAGGGGGACAGAAGCGCATGCGCTTGTTGCCGCAACGACGTGGACCAAGCTACCAAGGGCTGCATGGATGCGGCGGCGATGGCTGCAAAGGCAAGCTCGACGTTGAGCAGTGGCTGCTTTGACTTGACGAGCCCGCTAGCTGCTAAGGCTGCAGTGACACCGACTCCCGCATGGATGTGTTCTCGGGCGACTCTACTCTGTGCAAGAAGAAGGTACCTCTTCTTTTACGCTGTCATCCGTGGTGTTTCTTCGTTCTGCCGTGTGTGCACCCTTATATCTACTCTATGTTAGAATTCTCACTTCATATTTCCCCATCACAACCTAAACCTCAAACGTATCACGTACTCAATCCATCATACAAGAATGTATCACGGATACTGCTCCCTCCTAGAGCACCGCTCAAGTGTTACAATACACATCTAGAAAGTAATTTGGAAATCTGGAAAAGAAAAATCAGGTGCATAGGTGATGTTGTCGTCTAGGACTTCACACAAAATAAAAAAGAATCAAATGAAAATTTGACCCCACACACATAGAATAAAAAAGAGCAAATCTATGTCTGATTTGAAAATGAAATTGCGCCAAAAGACAGTGATTGCGTGCATCGCCGCCAGGCCTTAGGATGCGCTTCGCATCCGAGAATGGGCTCCGATTGAAGTGTGCAGACATGCAACTTGTTTTTTGATGCATTGTTGCACTTCGCCTTACTTGCAGGATGTGATCAATCTCGCATTCATTCTTGCTTGCTATCTACCGTTGTTTGATCTTTTGTCGATTCTTTTCTTTGGGTTGTCTTTGTCTTGACCGCAGAGGAACACGTAGGAGGTGATGTGTAACACCCCAGAAACTACAAAGACACCGGGATGCTACTAAATAGAAATACATTTAATGAAGAAGGAGAAATTTTGACAGCAACTCCTCTAAAACATAAGCATTGCGGAAGCGTCAAATATAAGTATAGCATTGCAAGTAGCCATCCACAAAAAAAAGGAGAAAGGAACATTCAGGGATGAAATAAACTAATTTGAACTCTCAGATTCATCTAGTGCAACTTAACAAGGGTACAATTCCTTTATTATAAAAATCATGACAACTTTAAAGATTAAGGTGGCAGTGTGGAATGCAGCTGTGCTTCTACTCCCGTTTCCCCCAAGCGAGCATGTCACTTTAAGCACCTGAAAACACTGTAGGGGTGTGAGAATAAATCTCAGCTGGCGATGGAGAGGGGGACGGAAGCGCACGCGCCAAGTTGTATGCCAGCTAGTAAGGCTGTAGCAATGTTAGCTCTCGTATGGATGGAGTTCTCCGGCAACTCTACGCTATGCAAGAAGAAGGTACCTTTTCTTGTACACGTCATCCGTGGTGTTTGTTGGTTCTGCTGTGTGTGTCTCCTTAGATCTACTAAGGGCTCCCTCCCATAATATACCTATCTTCTTCCTTTCTTGTTCGAATATACCTCCCTCGCCATCTGCCTTTGGATGCGACCGAGAATGGACTATGCTATTCCCATGTGTAATGCAAACATGCTGCTACTTCTTTTCTTTTTCTTTCTTAATGCATTGGCAATTATAGAGGGTTTTGTCTTACTAACAAAATTTTGGGTGAAGATGGTGCAGCCCTTCGCATTGGGAGGGAATCATGCTTGCATTCGTTCTTTGTTGCTATTTGCTACTCTTTATGCTCTTTTGCGGATTCTGTCCTTTGGGTTGTCTTAACTACAGGAACACGCAGGAGGAGGTGAAGGAAGTCCATGTGAAGCAAAATGTGCCTGCGCCATCTTCTTACTTGCTCAAGTCTAGGTAAAAAAGATCCCCTCTAATTCTCAAGTCATGCATAAATTTGTCTACTTTTTGGGCTGACGGTTTAGTTACAAAGCAGTATGACGTAATTCCTTTCTTTCTGAAGCTAACCACAATTATCTTGGATTTTTAATTTTTAATCTAGAGAGAAATGATGAAACTAATATGTATACATGATTATAATCTATAAACATCTTAGAGTAATGTGTGCTCCACTTCTTTGAATGCACTGCTGCACTTCATCTTAGTAATGTGTATATACATAATTATCTTAGATTTTCAATTTTTAACAATATTGAAACTAATCTCTGTACATGATTATAACATGTAAACAACTTAGAGTAATGTGTACGCCACTTTTTTTTTATTGATGCACTTCATCGTATTAACAAGATTTATTCAATCTCTCATTCGTTCTTTGTTGTTATATACTGGTGTTTATGCTCTTTTGCCATTTTTTTACAGGGGCTACAATCACTATTTGTCAAGGCATGCGGTGTTAGTGTATCTGTGCAAGTGGATATAAATATAATACAAAGGTTGATTCTCTAGTCAATTTTGCTTGTCAAAAGATAGGAGTCAAAACTCAAGACACCTATGCACTGTTGACTATGATAAATCATTGTCGGAGTATACTTTACATCGAAACTCAACTATTGAAATACGTTACCGAGAAAGAGTCGGACAGTGAGTATTATCTATTTAAAACTGATGTTAATTTTCTTTATTTATACGTGTCTATAACGTTGTAACATTGTGTTTTGCTGTAGGTGAATGACATTCGATAAAAAAAAATCAATGTTAATGACAGATTATTGTACCATACTGTTCCATTACATCTAGATCGTTAAGATGTTGGAATCATTGTACCCCAAGACGTGGTCTTTCTTATATTTTGCCTCCTACAATATTCAGAAGCTGTTGATGCATGTTGCTGGACTACATCGTGAAGGGTTGTGCTATAATGGGGCTTTTACTAGCCAAAACATTATTTTTCATCATGATGCATTTACTGTAGTAAACGTCTCTACAGTGTCATTTAATGCAGGTCTGTATGTAGGGATTATACAGGTATTTACATTATATTCTCTACAAGGTTTGGACCGGTGTACCCATTGCATTTCGAGCATCTCTTTCAAATTTTTAAGGATGTGTCCTTGGGATGAACTCTAGAGATTAGTAAATAGTTGCCTTTGTTACATACCATCCTAGTGTTGAATCATATGTTGACAGAATGAAACAACTAATAATTTTAGATAATGTGCTACATACACACTCTAGACATCATACGGCTAATGTAGTTGCGTTGGGAGGATATACATTGAAATCTAAGGGGTTGTCTGCATTTTGCTAATAACTTTTTTAAAACATGCAAGAAACATGGTTCGTATAGTACTTACTTCATTATTCTTTCACTGGTGAAAATATATTTAAGTCTAAAATTGTGTTTTCCCCTAAACAGTTCCTAGAAGAACAAATCAAGACAATATTCTGTCTACACATGACAAACTACTTGCCAATGATATTACAAAGGCTTGCTTGACTTGCTCCACGGAACTAACACATGCTATATATCATTGACTTGTAAGTGGATTCAAAATATTTCCCAGTCAATTTCAATCTCAAATATTTCTCAGTGAAGTTCAAAAGGTGAAGTGAGATTATTTATGTAGGCTTTTAAACCGAATGACAGATGTAAGAATAGGAAATTAGGTACAGCTATGCTAACTTGATCAGAAATTGACTTTTCAAACTATCAATATATTCCTCATACCATCCTCGCATTCTTCTCTTGAACTGTAGGAAGAAATCTGGAGGTGTTTCAGTTGAAAAGTTGTGAATGAACGTCCTTGTATATGTGGTTTCTAGTTGCTCTAGCCTCATGGAGGCATGTATGGTGTCAATCTGGGGACATTCTCTATGTTTCTTTGTCCTTGTTGAGACGAATGACCGATGTTGCAGGTTGGTATGTGTTGCTTTATGGCGGGATGGTATCACGCTAGATTGTAAAGAAAAATAACCATGTTAGAAGCCGCTTAATTTATCTAGCTGTTTTTCTTTGCATTCCAGTATTACGCCAACCCGCCATGCTACAACACATACTACCCTACAACATTGGTCATCGTCTCAACAAGGACAAAGAAATAGAGAGGATGTCCCCAGATTGATACCATACATATCTCCATGAGGCCAGAACAACTAGCAACAACAGATACAAGAACATTCATTCACAACTTTCCAACTGAAATACCTCCAGATTGTTTCCTACAGATCAAGAGAAGAATGCAATGATGGTAAGAAGAATATAATGATATTCTGATAAGTCAATTTCTGATCAAGTTAGCATAGTTGCACCTAATTTCCCGTCCTTACGTCCGTCATTCAGTTTGAAAGCCTACAGAAATAATCACACTCCATCTTTTGAACTTGATTGAGAGATTTGAGATTGAACTCGATTGGAAAAGACTTGAGATCCACTTACAAGTCAATGATATATGGCTTGTTTTGGTTGCGTTGAGCAAGTCGAGCAAGCCTTTGTAATATCGTTGATAAAAAGTTTGCCATGTGTAGAGAAAATGCTACCTCGTTTTGTTCTTCTTGAAACTATTTAGAGAAAAACACAGTACCAGTGAAAGAATAATGTAGTAAGAATTATATGAACCATATTTTTTGCATGCTTCAAAAAGTTATTAGCAAAATGCAGACAACCTCTTGCATCATCAATATGCAAGGAATTCAACCATGTTGACGGAACCCTGTTCGGTTGGTAACGTTATTGAGTTCTGGACAACTCCTTGGATCTACAAGTATATCCTTCCAGAGCAACTACATTAGCCGTATGATGTCTAGGGTGTTCATTTAGCAAATTGTGTAAAATCATCAGTTGTTTCATCCTGTCAACATATGATTCAATACTAGGATGATATGTAACAAACACAACTATTGCTTAATCTCTAGAGTTCACCCCATAAGGACATGTCCTTAAGAATTCAAGGAGATATTCGAAATGCAGTAAATACATTGGCCCAAACCTTACAGGAAATATAGTGTAAAGACTTGTATAATCCCTAGCACATGGGCTTGCATCAAATGACACTGTAGGGCCATGAAGAAAAATCTTGTTCTGGCCAATAAAAGTTGTATTAAAGCTCAACTCTTCACGATGCAGTCTAGTAACATGCATCAACACCTTTTGAATATTGTAGAAGATGAAATCCAAGAAAAACCGCATCATGGGGTGCAATGATTCCAACATCTTAAATATCTGGATGTAATGGAATAGTACAGTACAATAATCCATCACTAACATTGCATTTTTGATCGATTGTCATTGGCATGCAGCAAAACACAATGTTATAGACATATATAAATAAAGGAAATTAACATCAGTTTTAAATAGATAATATTCACTGTCCGGCTCTTTCTCGATAACGAATCTCAATAATTAAGTTCAGTGTAAAGGGTACTCCGACAGTGATTTATCATAATCTAAAACCTTGCCATAACATTGTATAGGTGTCTTAAGCATTGACTCCTATCTTTTGACATGCAGAATTAACTAGAGAATCAATCTTTGTATTAAATACATCCACTTATACAGATACACTAACACCGCATGCCTTGACAAATAGTGATTGGCAGAGAAATAACGGTTTGCTCCTGGTTGAGAATGTGGTGACTGTCATGGAGGCAGTTGTTGCGTGCGGCTGGCACCGTGCTTTGCTGTTGTACCTCCGTGTTTGACTAACGATGTCAGTGAAGCGGATAGATTGGTTAAGTCTCAAAACTCTTTATGTGCAAAGGAGAATGGACAGATTGGATAAGTCTCAAAACTCTTTATGTGCACAACTTTTCCAACTACCATCCATAATAAATAAGTACATTCCAAAAAATGCCATTCAAAGTAAAATGAGCACACATAATTTGGGTTCTTTCCCACAAAAAAGTGTTTAGGACAAAAAAAAATAACAAACGGTAACGATATGCGAGAGCGTGCCAGTGTAACTAAGGACACAAAATAAACAGAAAACATAGGGAACATGTGCTTTATTAATCTCAAGGATCATAAATACAAATTCCCAATGTAATATATATGTATATATGTATGTGCGCTCCATAGCCTGTCGTTGGACAAATCTAAACTTGGATAAGTGGTCTTCTAATTCCTGGGGTCTCGAAAGACTCCTAGTTAATTACTGCCACAGGTTTAGGCCTACAGAGCACCTCCGATTAAGCTGCATGTGGTCGTCTCGTCGTCTTCGCTTCACGTTCTCCATGCACGATGAATGTTGGTGAAGATTGTGGATATATATCTAGGCGCCGGCAACGCATCCGCGGCCTCATCGGTCCGTGCGCCGGTGTTGGTGATGTAGCCTTCATATAGGCTCCGCCCACCCTCGTCGCTCCGCCTCATCAGTCTTGAGCAACGTGGTGGAGTAGATGGATTGATCTTCAACATGCATAGATCTCGTGTCGCTTGGATCAGCAACGACATCAGGATGGTGTTAAAGGGAAGAGGAGTTGGTCAAGTCAGTTGGTGTACACAACAGCCGAATATCCATGGCTGGGCACCTCCTGACTTGATGGGATCAAAGTAACAAAGAGTTGACGATGACAGTTGGTGTAGATGGCAGCCGGATATCCATGGCTAAGCACCTCCTGACTCGTCATGTCCCTTATACAACAGGGACTTGTAACGAAGATGTTGATGAAGAAGTTGGTGCAGACAATAACCGAACAAACGTGGCTTTGGCACCTCCTTCGGATGATGAATCTACTATTGATCCGGTTGATATGATGACGAGCCTGCAAAAGGGGCTCTATGAGTGTGCCGATAGTAACGGCGACCTTGGAAGAAGTAAATGCCTCATCGGCGGAATAGCCGAGGACATTGGTTGGTGTAGATCTAACACGAACGGTACATTGGCATCACAGACGGCACTATTCTTTCTTCATGTTGATATAGACGAGCGACGCTCCAATACACAAACAAGCGGCGGCATATTGATCTCGATGAAGAGGGAGAGAATCACGGACGGACAACATCTCATCTTGGCGTGATGAAGAGAGAGTGCATCATGGACGGACAGCATCGATCTCGCCATGACGAAGTGGAAGCGTTGTAGACAGATGGCATCTCATCATGTTACTATAGATAAAAGGAGACACGGACGGACGGCACGATGACTCTGGCTTGACGAGGTGAAAGCATCGCAGATGAACTTGACGACGGTGTGCGGGCACCAAGCGATGGTGCTCCGGTGTGATGAAGGGATGGCTTCACAGCATCACGAACGGCTTAGCAACCCCAGCGTGACGATGCGGGCACCGAGCAGCTAGCGGCGCTTCGATTGGCATTCTCGTCACGCGGCTCAACGACGAGTGTGAGGAAGATGGTAACACCACCGAAGATGGCCGGCGGACGTCGGCGATGAGATCACAGCAACGAGTAGTGTCATCACCAGCGACTCGACTGGATGATGTCGATCAGATGATTGGCACGGCGACTCCGACGAGGGCAGCACCATGGCTCCGAGGGCAGTGCGACAATCTCCATCGCCCAATGATGTGTTTGGTTGATGTAGACGCGGGAGACTTGGCGACGTTTCCGACGACTCCGACGAGACCTCCTCAGTCGGGCACGACTCGACGACATTCACGATGCCGTGACAACATGCTCCGGCGAGGTAGCGCGACGAGGTCATTCGGCCGGTCATGACGACGTAGAAAAACGGCGGCTTGCCTCCTGGTCCCACAAATGACACTTCCATGAGACTTGGCAAACTCGACGACGGCGTGCGGGCGCCAACTAGCAGTGCTCCAGCATCTCATCACCATCGCCATCTCATGCATGCATGAACTGAAAAAGAAAAATCAATAAGAAAGCCACAGGATCATTACCCATGGTACAGAGGTTGTTGATGCCCATGATCTGATGCTGCCTCTTGTTGTCGGTGAGGTCTCCTCCCGTCGAGCTGGTCCCGCCTGGCTACTCCGATGAGGCTGCGTCTGCGCCGCTTGTGCAAATCGATCAGATGAGGAATAGAAGAGCTGCTTTTGATATCGATCTCTGCATATGTGTGTGTTGATGGTGAGTGAATTGCTCGATGGCTGTGTCGTTGAATGTGTGAGGAATGTGTGTGAATATTGCTATGAATGAATGCGGATGAAGGGTTGCTCGTCAATGGATGGATGTGTGTTTCTCCCCTTGGCCTGGCTTGCTTTCGATGGGTTTTATAGGCATAGGGTGGCCTAACGGGTAGACGCGCATTCTCTGGCGCCGCTACGACCGCGCGTCAGATCGATTCGATGCCTCTGGGTTCAATTGCTGTGGATTGCCTTCATTTGAATCATCCAGATAAGAATGAGTCATCCGACGTTATCCCCACAGCAGTAGCTCACTCCCGTTGGCGTGAATATCCGGCTGCACATACACACGAGCAGCGCAACTACTGGCACCAGCCCATATGCAGCCCAGAGCTAGTCCCAGCTTGCTGCTTCTTTAAGTCCATGAAAGATCATCTATTATACGTATACGTATTTGCTAAGTAAACGACCACAAGCGCAAGCACATGAATCGCACATATATATATATATATATATGCAACTCCACTCTCTTGTTGGCTGGTTCATGCATATGTATATATTTAGCACACATATATAGTTGAGTACATGAGTCATATGGTTGGCCAGACTGATACATCCACACATTTGCATGGCCCATGCATCAAGCTAGCTTCACATGTATTTAGTGATCATAGATAATCCCTTGTTTCTTGCTTTGGCCAACACAAATATTCCTTGCATATGTATAGGATAACCAAAATATCATCAAACAAAAAGACTAGACAAAAGTTATGCGAAAGTTATCGGATAAATTGAGGAGGTGGGAGGCCAGACTAATCCCTAACTGCTTTGGAGGGAGTTGTCTGAAGTCGGTTGTCGCCAAATGTGAATTGGCTAACAGGTAAGTCATGATCTTCCTGTAGATGTTCATGGTACTGACGTACTGTCATCAAAATAGTCCATCTTTGTTCCATCCCAATTGTTCATGTATCTCATGCAGAAAAAGCCACAATCAAACCTAGGAGAAAAAAATAAGTGATGGCACAAGGTGATGAGATAGGAAAAACAGTATAATGAAAAAAAAGGTGAAACAAGTAATTTAAAAGCAATTTACGCATTGGACTGTAGTGGGTACTGTGGTGGAGTGGTTCTGAAACTTTGTTATATCTTTTATTGCAATTTTGGCATCAAGCGCAACCTTGGAGAAGTTAATCAGCTACATTACATAAGGAAAATGTTGAAACATTAGCTCATGGATTGCGAACAAGAATATATGTTGTGTTGAAAAAGTTGTAGAAAACAAGATGGAACATGCATAGTTACTATGCTTTGACAAATGCAGGAACATTAGTTAATGAGTTGCGAGATACAAATGTATGTTGTGCTGAAACAATTGAACATAATAAAATGGAACGTGCTGACATAGTTACCAGGTTCTGAGAGTACTGGAACCATTTTGAGTCATTGCATTTTGGGTCGAAATAATTGATCTGGTCATGAAGAATATTCATGCATAACAACACCTAGTGCCCGTCCCAAACAATTGGGAAGAAGAGCTAGGAGATAGAAAAAAATGAACTAATGTCAGAGATTCTCTGTGCATATGTACTAAAACAATAAATATGTATAGTCTAAGACATTTTAGTGTGAGCTAATGCAACAAAAACCTACCAATTCATGAAAAGAAGGAACAATATAGAGAAAAAAAAAGAAACATACCAGATCTTGTTTTGCGAGTTTTTCCTCCTTGTTAATCGTCTGAAGCTTTAAACAGCTCTGAGGTGTGAACTTCTCTGGCTCAACGATCAACTCAGTCTGCAAAAGAAAAGCTTAGGAAGCAAAAAAATCAAGCACATTAAAAAACAGAAAATCTACGCAACGGTGTCCTGTCCTAACGGGATAAATTAATGACGAAATCCATTCAACAGATCAGAGTATCAGGCCACCACACACACATTGCCTTATCCTCTGGACCTTCGTAAAGCTCATCCCCCCCTCCCCCCAAGTCTATATCTCTCTCTCCCTTGTTCCCCTCATGCTCGTCTGTCCCCCTTCCCCCTCATGCTGGTGAATGTCCGTGCAACCACCATTTATGTCGACCTCCCCCACATCGCCGTCGCTCTGGGCTCAATCCCCCATCTTCTTGCCCTCTACTTCTTCCACTTCGGTGGCACGCCCTTTGTTTTCTTTGGAGAAGGAAGAGGATGGAGATGATGACGTTGACAATGGAGGATGGAGAGAGCTTGCCATGGACTATATAGGTGATAGGGAGTACAAGCAAGCCGGGTTCCTTGGCAGCGACAATGCCTTTCAGCTCTATTGCTATCGGATTTTGATATTGTCTTTGTGTCTTCTCTTTTGGGATGGATGGATGGTGCGAGGCATAGCATGGCTGTTGCCAAAAATGCCGATCAGGTAGCATGTTGGTGTAACATACCCGAATTCTAGGATTAAGGAATTTCTATCAAAACTAGTTGAAAGGAAAGTTCTTCAATTTTGTAAACCAAAAATTTCCATTTTAAACCTAGGTGAAGTTGATCTAACTCTTGCATGATAAAATTTTAAAACAAATTAAAACCTTTGCATCTCTAACCTAGGACAAAAATATAAATTTATGTGTAAGCATGCATACTCTCATAGACATGTTTGACTTGAGTCCTTCATATGCATTTGGATTTGGATTGCATTTGGATTTTCGATTTGCATTTCATAATAGGTCTCATGAATATTAACTAAGATCTAGATAAACAACTAAACCATTAGGGCCTAGTGCTAGCTAGAGGAAGTTAAAATAGAAACCATACACCTTAAAATATATCAACAAGGCCAATGTCAAGCCCCACAAAACTATTTTGGTCATCCATCTGAAGACTAGTCATGAACATGGAAGTGACCAAATAAATTATATCATATAGGGTATATTCTATCTTAATCATCTCTATAAGCATTCTCTTAATTTAATACTAAAGTAAACTTGTGCATAATAGGTAAGGAGCTTATGACCTGTGTAATGTAAATTGTAATTCTAACATATCAACATCACCTCAGGTTAATGAGAGTCCAAATATAACTTTTATAAACATTTACATGCATTTAGGAAAGGGAAACATATATAAGACATAAGTCTTGCGAATTATCTAAAATAATTCGTGCAAGATAAAACCATGGGAAAATTCATGTAGGCTCTAATCAACACATGCAACTCACTGTAATTTTGGTATGATTTAATAACTAAATTTGGTACCTCAAATAAATCAGTCAAACTAATAAAAACTAGATTAACTGTAGTTCTTAATCGGCTAAAACCATACTTTGTCTAAAAGTGCATTTAACTGCATAAAAGTGTATAAGTAAAATAATTTATTCAAATACTAGGTCATTTATAATGAATAAAAATAAATTTTCCAGAATTTATCTTCTCTATTTAGGTCTCCTAAAAATTCGAACTAGTTTCCAAAGAACCCATATTCCTCTAATTTCTGTGAGTAATCTATCCATAATTTTTGAGTGCAACCAAAGAAAATGGAAACTAGGTACATACACCTACCTCCAGTAAAATCAACACTAGTTAATCTGATCAACACATTAAGTATTGAAGCTACAAAATTAGAGGAGAAAATAATTCCGGAAATTCGTCCAAAAACCAAGCTCACCCATGTCTCTGCCTACACATCTCTCTTCCACCTAGTTTACTTCGACCTGGGCCCCCTTGTCAGTCCCTCCGGCTTGCCCTTCCTCTGTGCAACTTCCCTAGCCGACCGAGAAACACTGAGAGGGAGAGATCGAGCGCCGACCGGCTCTGGACGCCGCGCGACGCGTGGCCACGACGTGTCGACGCCCTAAAAACGCCGAGCTCCATTTCTGCCTCTCCCAGACGCGTCGCCACTCTTCACCCACCATTCCAGTGCCGATCCATCCGAGGGAGAGCATCCTCGCTGCTCTTCTCCACTGGTTCTCCATCGCCGGCCACGAAGAAGACAATGGCCGCAATCGTTGATGAGCCGCGGTTGTTTCCTCTTCTCTTGCGTTCCATACTCTCCTCACCATGCCGAATATTTCTCCTTTTGATTTCATCCTCTCTGGTGCAGCCAATCGGCGGGAACGCTGCCGTGCACACCGGAGCTCTGGAGCGCGCTCTGCGCACCGCCGCAGCGACATCGTCGCCGTTGCCATCAATCTAGATCAAGCCGGAGCGAGCCACCACGCCACCAGCTTCACCTCAACCTCCTCTCCATTTCCCCTCAAGAATCTTGAAGAATGGTGCTACGAGTGTGGAGATCGTCCACCGTCTTCTCCACCTCCGGTCGCCGTCGCCATTGTCGATTCCGCCTCCTCCGGTGAGCCATTGTCCGATTCTTCGCGTATACACCATCCCTGGGACCTCACTAACCCCATGAAAACACATGCATGTCAATTCGATGAGTGGATCGAGCCGTTGCCGTCTTCCCGGAGCTCTACACCGTCGCCGGACCATCTTCTTCTCCGCTGCCGCTGTCCAGACTTTCCGGCGCCTCGTTCAAGGTTCGGTGAGCACCCTTGAGCCCATAGGATTGCATTCATGCATTTCATTCACTTAGAATTGAGCACCAACTCAACATGCAGTAGCAGCCTAAGCACAGCCGCCGCTCGGACTCGCCGCCGGCGTTACTCCGATGTCCACTGACCAAGAAAAGAAGAGGAATGGAATCGCAATAGCATGATCTTCATTTTGTCTTTTGGTCGCACCCTCAAACGAGCCACCGTTTGCCGCTGGCAAGCTTGAGATCGAGCTCAGCCATGGCTGTTCTGCCTCTCTGCGTGAGAAAAGAAGTCAGGGACCTTGTTTCGAGAATTTAAACAACTATAAGGTTTAATGTGCAACTTTTCAATTCACTGACATATGAGCCTAGGTCTGCGGGTTGATTCTTAGAAACCTCAGGGATCTTTTTGTATATTGATCTCTCACTGACAGTGGACCCCTTGGAAACAAAATCTGGAATTATAAAAGAACAGTAACTAAAACTTGTAAAATCCATATAAAATTAAATATAGCTCATTTTAAGATGATTCAAATTTCTGTGAACTCACCAAATTGGGAAATTTGATGTTATGGAATAAAAACTTGCACTCACAGTACAAATTTAGCCTCTAAAATTTATCCAAGTTAAATCACACATAAAGCACGCACAAATTTATAAAATGCATACAAAATTCATTTCAACTCATTTTAGAGCAAACTTAGTTTCTACAGATCCACCAACATGTTCTCTAAAAATAAATTAAAATAAAACATATAAACACTTTACATCAAATGCCTCTAAAACTATTATCTTTAAAATAACTAGTTTGGCATAAGATGAACTTTAGAAGTTTATATAAAACTCATCTTAGATCCTTTTTGAATAAACCCAAGTTCTGTATAATCACCAAAACATATACTTCCAAGTTATAAAATAAAATTATATACTTACTTATGTAAGTAATAACCATCATAGAGCAACCTTAAAATGTAAAATTTGTAGAAAATTCATCTTTAGTCTAAATGAAGTGAACCAAATATCTATAGAACCAGCAAACAGTGGGCTTCAACATAGTAAAATAAAATATGGAACCTTCTGTACAGGTTATAGCTCTAAACTTTAAATTTATAGGATAGGAGCTAATCACATAGTATCGATTGAGCAATATGTATATATATAAATGTACATAGAAATACACTCTAGCTATAATGAAACCCAAATAAAACTTGTTAGACCAGTGAATGCATAGTTCCATTCCCATCCACCAAAACTTAAGGCACTTAGCTTATGTAATAATTTCTAGGTTGATATAATAAATTGCTAACATGGACTAGAGCTCCCCTAGTTTATAAAATATGAACCATGATAATAAAGACCATAAGCCTATGAACTAAGGTTAGATTAGTTAACTAAAATACTCATTTTATACATCACTAGCTAGATGAGGCAAGTTCTAGACCTAAACCTCTAAAGCCATGAACCTATAGAACACTATACACCTATAACACGTTATAATTTGTAAAATACATAAAGAATTCATATTAACTCTAAAAATTATGAAACCAAATGTGTTAGTCTTAGAAAACACATATCTTCACCCCAGCAAACATAAACTTAATAAGAATCACCTTATAACAGCATTTCACAATAGTACCTAAGTAAATCCTACGCTATACCGATGAAACTTCTAAAATTCATAATTCTCAAATGAAATGAGATAAAATAGAAATTCTTTCACCTAAATTCATTTTAGACCAGTACCTATTCGCTGTGCACAAATCATCCATTTTAGAGCATTTTGGATTTTTCGCATATTTCGGTGTTTAATTGCATAACGTGTACTTTGTATAGATGATTGCTTAATCGGTGAAGAAGTGATTTAGGTGCTGATATTTTCCTGATTCAAGGCAAGTCCCACCTCCCTCTCTTTGATCACTTTGAACCTATGTTTTGGAGGTTATTGAAAATGTTTGCAAATCTTGCATGTCGATTGTACACTAATAAATTAAAATTTTGTTAAACTTGTTGGACAAACTCCTATTGTTTGCATTCACCTTGACCCCACATATATCCATATCCCTCACTCCTAACCTTAGGAACAATATGACTATACCACTTTATATATGACTTTTGGTGACACTAGGTTACTATATAAAGCTTAGCCATGCTTAGAATTGTCTTCCTTGTCATTATGGGCTCATTACAAACATGAAAATAAATTTTTAATTAATCTGGACAGAACTTTAATACTTGTGATTTTGATAAATAAAATGGTGGAAAAACATGGATTTTAGGTTTGGGCCTCAAGTGGTGCACATATGGTGATTAGTTGTGTACCGATAGGGGGAGAGTGTGCCCAAACCGACCTAAGGACTTCACTCAATGTCAGTTCATTTCGTATACAGTGCAACCACATGTGCTAGTATGGGATAGCCCAAGCTTAGTAAATTATTTATGGTTTAGCCTTACATTCTGGTAGGCTGGTGTGTATGAGTTCGGATAACTCAGAGGAACTTCCTATTTACCCCGACGTGGTAGTTTAGGTGACTAAGTCTGTCCAATACAACGGTATTGTGCCACGTGGGTGGGTTCCCGTTGTGTCCGCCACCACGGCGTTAAGTTTAAGGCGTGGGCCCGCCACTTAACGGTTCTAGGTCATATAACGTGTATGGCTTAGGATGGAGTAACACGTATCGTGCTGGTGTAAGGCTAAATCATGAATTTTGGAAAAGCTTTGTTGTGGGTAATAAATCGGGTACTTATGTATCGCGTGACATGCTCTTGCATGATTATTATTTCGCATCATGTGGGTAAAGTGTACAAACTCTGCAGAGTTAAAACTAATCGATTAGCCGTGCTCGCGGTCATGAGCGGCGTGTGGATATGTATTGAGTATAGACTTGTGTTTACTCTCCTAAATGCTGAAATTTACCTTCAAATTGTGATGAGATTTGAGAATGATCTCCTTGCTGCCATGGATGGCAATAAGGTGAATATTTATACATGATTAATGCCTACCTTGATGCCCAATACGTCAAATACTAGCTTGCTGAAATTTATTTGAAAGTAAACCTGATTTAGAAATGTTTTATGCAAATAAAACTTGCTTTATGCTAAAAAGAACCATATTATGCCTTCCTTGATTATATGCCTTGCAAGTAGGGTCTTAGGCTTGTCTTGGTGCTTGCCAGTACATTATTTCTAATAATGTACTGACTCTTGCTATGGAATTAACCTTTTGCTTGCAGGATTTAGACTTAGCCTTTGAGTGATGCGGGTGATCGACTGCTTCTTCTAGGACTTGAACTTAATGGGGTAAACCCCTAGTCGGTGTGCTTGTGGATTGGGTAGACAAGCTTCCGCTGTTCTATATATTTATTTGGCCAGTCGGCCGATGTAACTAAAGTAGATGTAGTTTATAATCGCTTTCATCTTATTTGTGTTTGCTATGTATAATCATGCTTGAGATGAAAGTGTGAATCTAGTGCACATCCTGGGAACTAGATTCACATGAGTATGAGTTAAGAATATTTGAGATGTTGTAGATCTTTAGCCATTTTTGTCAAGTCTCCTGAATGTGTAACACATCTGGTCACCGCCTTCGAGTGGTTTGACGGGCACATCTCAGGCTGAAGTTGACTGGCAGGCTAAAGGCCCGGCAATGTCTCCAATATTTCTCTCTCGAGGCGTCGGATATTTCATTATACTTGTTTGATGACTTGAATTATACATTTCATCTCTCAATTATAATGGAAGGTCCGGAGAGCCTACGACAGCATGGTATCAGAGCAAATACCGACTATAGGAGCCCCTTAAGTTGGTCGTTTAGAATGATTCCTTAAAATTATTTTGAGTACTATGCTCTCAGCTACAAATTATTTGCGAATATTATATTCTATCTTTTATCTCATCCCTCTTTATAGATTATTTTCCTCTATCTCTATTTTGATTTTGGAAACTCTTATCTTGCTCTATAGGACCGTAACATTTTGAAAATGCTACTTCTGTATAAATGTGTTTGAAATCACCTAATAATCAATATAAAATAATATGAAAGTGTTTTGAAAAGTTTTAAAATCCATTTGCAACCTACACCTATGTACTAGTACGGATTTGTAAAATATCGGGTTAGAGATAGCCTCTAGTGAATGGGTTTTGAAAATGGGTTGATAAAATTTAAAACTTGATAGACATGATAGAATTTCCATCTCCCTATGTCGTCTCTGCACTAAAAATGGATTGGGTTTATTTTGAACTCCTTTCTCCCGAAATTTTAAAATTTTACCGATATGGCCTAAAACGAGTAGTTTTGAATAGGATAGAATTTGTTGTGCTTAAAACTTTAGATTGTTTGCTTAGATGGACCACCCAAAATTCATATAGTTTCTGGACCACTCTAACATAATGCCATTAAAATATGGTGAATTTACGTAACTTAAAACTTGCATAAAGTTTCATTTTGTGCCGGTTATTCTTTTTCTGGAATCTTGAGTCAGTCAGTTTGTTCTTTTTGTCTAGGCTAAACCGTAGGTGATAAACCTGAGAATTTTTACAGGCAACATGTAGACTAACTAAGCAAGCTTCATGAATTTTGACATAATTTTTAGACCCCTGCATCATGGTAAAACAATTTAATTAGGTAGCATAACTACGTTCTGAAATCTGTAGACAGCTGCATTCATCTTTCTGTGTAGCCCAAAGCATGCATGATAAAATATGCACCTTTTCACAGTAGCTTATCAACATACCTAGTAGTCTCCACGAATTTTGGCTAAAGTTTTGAGTCTTTGCATCATGGCATAAAAATTCATATGGCACTGCATAGTCCCAATCTGAAAACAGTAGTCAACCTGGTTGTTTAATTTGTGTAGTCTAAACTATAAATGATAAAATCTTGGTTCCTTCAAGGTAGTTCACAACCTAACTCACCCATCTCTCTGATTTTTGCCTGGATTTTTGCACCTTTAGAACTTGACCTAAAAGTTCAACAAAGACAGTAAACTGACAAAATCCAGCACTGCACTACTTGGCATGATCATTTTCTCTAAAATAATCCACTTGTCCAAAAATCACCATTCTTTTCCAGGTTAAAGACCACTTTGTTAGGATGATGAATATAATATTTTTTTTCTTAGCTTGTCATCCCACTAGCATAGACTTTTGTTTCAGTTTATACCTCGGAACTGGGTAGGACAGCACCTAGCACATATGTCGATTTAGCCCTTCATTAAAAATTTCTTTGATAAACCTCATAGCAAAAACTTTATTTTTTTTAAGGGGGATAGTGTACCATGACCTTATACACCCAGAGACAAATATGCAATCTTGATAAGCCCCCCTCAATGCCTAAAAGAAACCCACCATACTAGGAACAAGTCATAAGCAAACTATGTGATTTATGTTGAGATGGCTCAATGCGCGAATTTTGTACCCCTTTATGGTTGGATGCAAGATCTGTACATTGAAGCAACTCACAAACATGGTTTGGAACCTTGACTTAAAGATTTTGAAAACTTCTCTAAAATGATCTACTTGTTTTAAAAATTACCACCGCAACCTACTAATCAGTTGAACCGAAGGGGATTGTACTATGGCATGTATGCAATACAAAAATACCTTCATAAGCATTGAATCATTCCATACATTCATCGCATCATCCATTTATCATGAAATCATAGCATACATCCATGCCTTCTTAAAAAAAAATATTGCTATACATGCCATCAAGCAACCCACTTAACTTTAAATTGGTAACCTTCGAGCTTGCTGTCCAAAATTTTAAAATTTTGGAAATGTGGGCTCAACTAAGATAGATCAATGACCATAGATCCAAAAAAAAAAATATGTACCATAATGTACCTTGTTAGAACCAACTTCTCTAGTACCACTTTTTGATTATCTACCAAAGCCTTCGTAAACCACAATTGAGTAAAACCTGCCACCCATCTATTAAATAGAAGTTTCAAAATGTTTTATGGTAGCAAGTCTATGATACAACTTAAGAAAGTTACTATCATTTATCAATCCTCAGGAGATAGTCATGACTTAAGCTAACCTCACCCACAGGAAATTAAGTAGAACCTTTTATTAGAGGTATTAAATGTGGTATGTTTGAAAGAGATTTAGAAAAAAAAAATAATTAAATCAGATACTATAGTGTTATCGGAAAGCATCATACAAGTAAAACTTTCGGTAGGTCTTTCAATGTCATCAAGGTTAGGATTATAATCCATTCTTAACTTTGACAAATTACCGGGGGCTCGATAGTAAGAACCACACTAAAAGAGTAGAATTCTCAGGAAGCCAACACATTGAACAATGTAACCACCCACAACCATACCCAAATCTCGGGGACGAGATTTATTTAAGGGGGATAGGTTGTAACATACCCGAATTCTAGGATTAAGGAATTTCTATCAAAACTAGTTGAAAGGAAAGTTCTTCAATTTTGTAAACCAAAAATTTCCATTTTAAACCTAGGTGAAGTTGATCTAACTCTTGCATGATAAAATTTTAAAACAAATTAAAACCTTTGCATCTCTAACCTAGGACAAAAATATAAATTTATGTGTAAGCATGCATACTCTCATAGACATGTTTGACTTGAGTCCTTCATATGCATTTGGATTTGGATTGCATTTGGATTTTCGATTTGCATTTCATAATAGGTCTCATGAATATTAACTAAGATCTAGATAAACAACTAAACCATTAGGGCCTAGTGCTAGCTAGAGGAAGTTAAAATAGAAACCATACACCTTAAAATATATCAACAAGGCCAATGTCAAGCCCCACAAAACTATTTTGGTCATCCATCTGAAGACTAGTCATGAACATGGAAGTGACCAAATAAATTATATCATATAGGGTATATTCTATCTTAATCATCTCTATAAGCATTCTCTTAATTTAATACTAAAGTAAACTTGTGCATAATAGGTAAGGAGCTTATGACCTGTGTAATGTAAATTGTAATTCTAACATATCAACATCACCTCAGGTTAATGAGAGTCCAAATATAACTTTTATAAACATTTACATGCATTTAGGAAAGGGAAACATATATAAGACATAAGTCTTGCGAATTATCTAAAATAATTCGTGCAAGATAAAACCATGGGAAAATTCATGTAGGCTCTAATCAACACATGCAACTCACTGTAATTTTGGTATGATTTAATAACTAAATTTGGTACCTCAAATAAATCAGTCAAACTAATAAAAACTAGATTAACTGTAGTTCTTAATCGGCTAAAACCATACTTTGTCTAAAAGTGCATTTAACTGCATAAAAGTGTATAAGTAAAATAATTTATTCAAATACTAGGTCATTTATAATGAATAAAAATAAATTTTCCAGAATTTATCTTCTCTATTTAGGTCTCCTAAAAATTCGAACTAGTTTCCAAAGAACCCATATTCCTCTAATTTCTGTGAGTAATCTATCCATAATTTTTGAGTGCAACCAAAGAAAATGGAAACTAGGTACATACACCTACCTCCAGTAAAATCAACACTAGTTAATCTGATCAACACATTAAGTATTGAAGCTACAAAATTAGAGGAGAAAATAATTCCGGAAATTCGTCCAAAAACCAAGCTCACCCATGTCTCTGCCTACACATCTCTCTTCCACCTAGTTTACTTCGACCTGGGCCCCCTTGTCAGTCCCTCCGGCTTGCCCTTCCTCTGTGCAACTTCCCTAGCCGACCGAGAAACACTGAGAGGGAGAGATCGAGCGCCGACCGGCTCTGGACGCCGCGCGACGCGTGGCCACGACGTGTCGACGCCCTAAAAACGCCGAGCTCCATTTCTGCCTCTCCCAGACGCGTCGCCACTCTTCACCCACCATTCCAGTGCCGATCCATCCGAGGGAGAGCATCCTCGCTGCTCTTCTCCACTGGTTCTCCATCGCCGGCCACGAAGAAGACAATGGCCGCAATCGTTGATGAGCCGCGGTTGTTTCCTCTTCTCTTGCGTTCCATACTCTCCTCACCATGCCGAATATTTCTCCTTTTGATTTCATCCTCTCTGGTGCAGCCAATCGGCGGGAACGCTGCCGTGCACACCGGAGCTCTGGAGCGCGCTCTGCGCACCGCCGCAGCGACATCGTCGCCGTTGCCATCAATCTAGATCAAGCCGGAGCGAGCCACCACGCCACCAGCTTCACCTCAACCTCCTCTCCATTTCCCCTCAAGAATCTTGAAGAATGGTGCTACGAGTGTGGAGATCGTCCACCGTCTTCTCCACCTCCGGTCGCCGTCGCCATTGTCGATTCCGCCTCCTCCGGTGAGCCATTGTCCGATTCTTCGCGTATACACCATCCCTGGGACCTCACTAACCCCATGAAAACACATGCATGTCAATTCGATGAGTGGATCGAGCCGTTGCCGTCTTCCCGGAGCTCTACACCGTCGCCGGACCATCTTCTTCTCCGCTGCCGCTGTCCAGACTTTCCGGCGCCTCGTTCAAGGTTCGGTGAGCACCCTTGAGCCCATAGGATTGCATTCATGCATTTCATTCACTTAGAATTGAGCACCAACTCAACATGCAGTAGCAGCCTAAGCACAGCCGCCGCTCGGACTCGCCGCCGGCGTTACTCCGATGTCCACTGACCAAGAAAAGAAGAGGAATGGAATCGCAATAGCATGATCTTCATTTTGTCTTTTGGTCGCACCCTCAAACGAGCCACCGTTTGCCGCTGGCAAGCTTGAGATCGAGCTCAGCCATGGCTGTTCTGCCTCTCTGCGTGAGAAAAGAAGTCAGGGACCTTGTTTCGAGAATTTAAACAACTATAAGGTTTAATGTGCAACTTTTCAATTCACTGACATATGAGCCTAGGTCTGCGGGTTGATTCTTAGAAACCTCAGGGATCTTTTTGTATATTGATCTCTCACTGACAGTGGACCCCTTGGAAACAAAATCTGGAATTATAAAAGAACAGTAACTAAAACTTGTAAAATCCATATAAAATTAAATATAGCTCATTTTAAGATGATTCAAATTTCTGTGAACTCACCAAATTGGGAAATTTGATGTTATGGAATAAAAACTTGCACTCACAGTACAAATTTAGCCTCTAAAATTTATCCAAGTTAAATCACACATAAAGCACGCACAAATTTATAAAATGCATACAAAATTCATTTCAACTCATTTTAGAGCAAACTTAGTTTCTACAGATCCACCAACATGTTCTCTAAAAATAAATTAAAATAAAACATATAAACACTTTACATCAAATGCCTCTAAAACTATTATCTTTAAAATAACTAGTTTGGCATAAGATGAACTTTAGAAGTTTATATAAAACTCATCTTAGATCCTTTTTGAATAAACCCAAGTTCTGTATAATCACCAAAACATATACTTCCAAGTTATAAAATAAAATTATATACTTACTTATGTAAGTAATAACCATCATAGAGCAACCTTAAAATGTAAAATTTGTAGAAAATTCATCTTTAGTCTAAATGAAGTGAACCAAATATCTATAGAACCAGCAAACAGTGGGCTTCAACATAGTAAAATAAAATATGGAACCTTCTGTACAGGTTATAGCTCTAAACTTTAAATTTATAGGATAGGAGCTAATCACATAGTATCGATTGAGCAATATGTATATATATAAATGTACATAGAAATACACTCTAGCTATAATGAAACCCAAATAAAACTTGTTAGACCAGTGAATGCATAGTTCCATTCCCATCCACCAAAACTTAAGGCACTTAGCTTATGTAATAATTTCTAGGTTGATATAATAAATTGCTAACATGGACTAGAGCTCCCCTAGTTTATAAAATATGAACCATGATAATAAAGACCATAAGCCTATGAACTAAGGTTAGATTAGTTAACTAAAATACTCATTTTATACATCACTAGCTAGATGAGGCAAGTTCTAGACCTAAACCTCTAAAGCCATGAACCTATAGAACACTATACACCTATAACACGTTATAATTTGTAAAATACATAAAGAATTCATATTAACTCTAAAAATTATGAAACCAAATGTGTTAGTCTTAGAAAACACATATCTTCACCCCAGCAAACATAAACTTAATAAGAATCACCTTATAACAGCATTTCACAATAGTACCTAAGTAAATCCTACGCTATACCGATGAAACTTCTAAAATTCATAATTCTCAAATGAAATGAGATAAAATAGAAATTCTTTCACCTAAATTCATTTTAGACCAGTACCTATTCGCTGTGCACAAATCATCCATTTTAGAGCATTTTGGATTTTTCGCATATTTCGGTGTTTAATTGCATAACGTGTACTTTGTATAGATGATTGCTTAATCGGTGAAGAAGTGATTTAGGTGCTGATATTTTCCTGATTCAAGGCAAGTCCCACCTCCCTCTCTTTGATCACTTTGAACCTATGTTTTGGAGGTTATTGAAAATGTTTGCAAATCTTGCATGTCGATTGTACACTAATAAATTAAAATTTTGTTAAACTTGTTGGACAAACTCCTATTGTTTGCATTCACCTTGACCCCACATATATCCATATCCCTCACTCCTAACCTTAGGAACAATATGACTATACCACTTTATATATGACTTTTGGTGACACTAGGTTACTATATAAAGCTTAGCCATGCTTAGAATTGTCTTCCTTGTCATTATGGGCTCATTACAAACATGAAAATAAATTTTTAATTAATCTGGACAGAACTTTAATACTTGTGATTTTGATAAATAAAATGGTGGAAAAACATGGATTTTAGGTTTGGGCCTCAAGTGGTGCACATATGGTGATTAGTTGTGTACCGATAGGGGGAGAGTGTGCCCAAACCGACCTAAGGACTTCACTCAATGTCAGTTCATTTCGTATACAGTGCAACCACATGTGCTAGTATGGGATAGCCCAAGCTTAGTAAATTATTTATGGTTTAGCCTTACATTCTGGTAGGCTGGTGTGTATGAGTTCGGATAACTCAGAGGAACTTCCTATTTACCCCGACGTGGTAGTTTAGGTGACTAAGTCTGTCCAATACAACGGTATTGTGCCACGTGGGTGGGTTCCCGTTGTGTCCGCCACCACGGCGTTAAGTTTAAGGCGTGGGCCCGCCACTTAACGGTTCTAGGTCATATAACGTGTATGGCTTAGGATGGAGTAACACGTATCGTGCTGGTGTAAGGCTAAATCATGAATTTTGGAAAAGCTTTGTTGTGGGTAATAAATCGGGTACTTATGTATCGCGTGACATGCTCTTGCATGATTATTATTTCGCATCATGTGGGTAAAGTGTACAAACTCTGCAGAGTTAAAACTAATCGATTAGCCGTGCTCGCGGTCATGAGCGGCGTGTGGATATGTATTGAGTATAGACTTGTGTTTACTCTCCTAAATGCTGAAATTTACCTTCAAATTGTGATGAGATTTGAGAATGATCTCCTTGCTGCCATGGATGGCAATAAGGTGAATATTTATACATGATTAATGCCTACCTTGATGCCCAATACGTCAAATACTAGCTTGCTGAAATTTATTTGAAAGTAAACCTGATTTAGAAATGTTTTATGCAAATAAAACTTGCTTTATGCTAAAAAGAACCATATTATGCCTTCCTTGATTATATGCCTTGCAAGTAGGGTCTTAGGCTTGTCTTGGTGCTTGCCAGTACATTATTTCTAATAATGTACTGACTCTTGCTATGGAATTAACCTTTTGCTTGCAGGATTTAGACTTAGCCTTTGAGTGATGCGGGTGATCGACTGCTTCTTCTAGGACTTGAACTTAATGGGGTAAACCCCTAGTCGGTGTGCTTGTGGATTGGGTAGACAAGCTTCCGCTGTTCTATATATTTATTTGGCCAGTCGGCCGATGTAACTAAAGTAGATGTAGTTTATAATCGCTTTCATCTTATTTGTGTTTGCTATGTATAATCATGCTTGAGATGAAAGTGTGAATCTAGTGCACATCCTGGGAACTAGATTCACATGAGTATGAGTTAAGAATATTTGAGATGTTGTAGATCTTTAGCCATTTTTGTCAAGTCTCCTGAATGTGTAACACATCTGGTCACCGCCTTCGAGTGGTTTGACGGGCACATCTCAGGCTGAAGTTGACTGGCAGGCTAAAGGCCCGGCAATGTCTCCAATATTTCTCTCTCGAGGCGTCGGATATTTCATTATACTTGTTTGATGACTTGAATTATACATTTCATCTCTCAATTATAATGGAAGGTCCGGAGAGCCTACGACAGTTGGCAACAACATCTCTAGCTCCATGGTTGCTAGACTTCTTTTGTCTTCTCTGTTTTTTGTTGTTTTGGATGGATGGATGGATAAACAGATAGATGGGTTGCTTGGATCGTGGCTACTTTTGGGGTAGGGCTGGTACCAGCCTATACATGCACATTACCAGTGTGTATCAAATATGATACCTAGGTATTAAGCATGATACATCTAAGTATCAGGTATGATACATATAGGTATCAGGTATGGTACCTGAGACTTAGATATGGTGCATATAGGTATCGTGAGTACTAAGCATGGTACATCTAAGTATCAGGTCTGGTACATATAGGTATCAGGTATGGTACCTGGTACCCATATATGGTACATATAGGTATCATGAGTATTAAGCATGGTACACCTAAGTATCAGGTCTGGTACATATAGGTATCGGGTATGATACCTAGTACCTAGATATGATACATATTGGTATCATGTTTGGTATTCATTGATACTGGACATGATACTTGGTACCCGGTCTGGTACATGTAGGTATCATATATATTGTGTATGGGGCTAGGTCGGACCTTGTACTCACATCAAAGACAACACTGGCTAATTTTCCAGTGAGTGGTGGCTGCACGTGGCCTTGCGATAGGAGACCACATGCAATGTCTTACGAAAAAGAAAAGAAGGTAGCGTGGTAGGAGACTAAAGCTTGATGTGGACAGATTCATTTAACTATCCCGTAACTCTCTATCCCTCACGGGATCCCGTGCGCTAGCAATTCTCATTAAAAAAATGTAACAAAAGCTAGATAAAAAAAAATTAAGAAAGGAGAGAAGACATATTTTTTTTATGTTTGATTGCATCTTGCTCTCTTCTCTACATTCATCGTTGAACATCTGTATCCAACAAGCCATGACTTCATTGTTCGACCTCTAGCTTTCATTGCATCGCAAAAATACTTAGTGAAACATGGAATCCATCCATCTTTAAGAATGGAGGTGGTAGCATGATATGGAAAATATGGAAGTAATCAAACTAACATGTTAGTTTGATGTAACAAAATGGGATTATGTGATAAAACAAGTATGAATAATATAGTTCTAAACCATAAAAAAAACAAATGTGCATTGCACATGTATGTGCAGTGCTGATGTAACATAATCATAAATGTTGTGAAACAAGTATATGTGACATACTGGAGCATTTAAACACAGTAGTATGAAAAAAACTGGAACATGGAGGTAGTGTGTTGAACAAAAAAAAACAAAAGGTATTGATGCAGCAAACATGTACAGTCTACTCAAACATATGGATAAAATGTCCTGAAACAATCATAACCATTGTACTGAAACATAAAAGAGGGGCAGTATGCAGTGGTCATCTATGTATGTGCATGCCTGATGCAACATAATTGGGAATGTGATGAAACAAGTATGTAAAATGTGGTGGGACATATAAAAACAGTAGTGTGAAACAACCATTTGTTGTTCACTGCAACATGTAAGAATTAGCAAAAAGAGAAAAGGGAAATTTGAAACTCACACATCACTGGAGGATTCCTTGCTCCTCCTGTTTGGCATGGATGTAACACATCTCGTGTAAACATTCCCCACTTCAGCTATGGTTCTCATTTTCTTCTCATCTCCACCACATCATCAATATCCTTCCCCTTCCTTGCCCTTTTCTTCCTTTTTTTTGTCATGAGTGCTTAGGCCACTACTTGCATCACCTGGATGCAGACAAAAAAAAAGACAGGTATTTATAGTTAGTGACAAAAAAAATGATCAACAAGAAAATAAAAAAAATATTTGTGGTAATTGTTATACCTGCAGGTAAAGACAAAACAACAATGGTAGATGTATTTGCCGTTGTCGGAGACTGAGGTACTGGAGAAGGAGACCTCATTGCTACCAGGGAATGATCTGCAGGAGAAGCTGACGTAGCTGCTACTGGAGAAGATGGCCTGGAAGCTGACGGAGACTGAGCAACTAGAGAAGGCACTCTCACAATAATTGCAGTTGCATCATTCATCTCACAACAATTCGCTAAAATTTATGGTAATCCATGGAAGGTAGAACTTCTAATATCAGACATGGTGAACACCATGAACCTATATTTGCTGTGAAGGTAATGCACACTTTCTGGCTGATGTGCAGAAGCATGGAATGTTTAGGCTTACCTCTGAAAATTGCTCGTGGGCCAATGATCTTGAGTGCCCAAGGTGAAACCAAAGCTCCTTAGCCATGTGTGGTGCAAAAGAAGAAAGCAACAGAACAAAGGATTCAATAAACTGACTTTGGTTGGGTGTCCCACCGTAAGAAGAAAGCATTATAAGAGAAGTAAAAGAAACACGTTTACTAGAGTACAGATATTGTGGCCAATGCCATGTTAAACTGATCTTGTCATCCATTCTTTTACAGTTCAATTTGAATATTCAAGGCATCCTATTGGGTTTTACTAACATCAGGTTTATAAATTGCAAAAGGTTATGTGCGAATTTAGCAAGTGCTAAGCAGAAAATAAAGAAGTACATGCATAAAAGTTCTTAAGCACATTTTAAGCCTTTACTGCACGAAAGCACATATATAAGCTTGTTTGGATTTGAATAATTGCAGTACAGACATGAAAGATCTATGTACTAGAATTGCCTTGTAAGGGGAGATTGGAATATCTATTATCCTAAGAGTGCGGTGATTGTTTTGGTGATTAATGACAACCCATTGTTGGAACTAACTATTTTCATGAGTTGGTGAGATTAGGTTAAGTTCCGGCATCAAGTTAAAAGATTGAAGCTAGAAGATGGACATTATACCTTGATGAGGAGCAAGTGAAGACATTGATGATGCGGGGTATGAAATGGCTATCTATGGCAAACCGGTGAAGAGAAAGCAAGGCTCGGCTAGAAGATGGACATTATACCTTAATGAGGCGTAAGTGAACGCATTGATGATGCGGAGTATGAGGTGGCTATTAATGGCAAAACGGTGAAGGGCAAGCAAGGCTCGGCTACAATGGACCATGTGTGGGGTGAAGGGCAAGCAAGAGGCTTGGCGCCGATGGACCGAATCCGGTGGTGAAGGGCGAGTGAAGGCTTTGTCATGATGGTCATGATGGACCGTGCGAGGCCATTTGAAGCTATGAGTAATCCGTATCAATTATAAGAAGACCGCAAGATGGAATGTCGAGGATCAAGAGGATGTGGTTCTTCGATGAACATCAAGTCAAAATCCAAAGTGGGCATTGATCAAAGCAAAGGTATAATTGATTTGGGACTAATATGCTTAATGAGTGTAGGTGAGAATAGTCCCAATAGCGAACTGGCGTTGACGTTGACAACCCTCAAGGTGAAGCAAGAAGATGACATTCTTAGTGGTGTATTAGTCCCAGGTTGCTTAGGAGTGGGCTAGGATGCTTGGAGACCCCCCAAAACAAAGCGGCAAGAAGACTTGGAGCCGAGTTAGACTAGTTTACCTTTTCGCTTTGAGTTTAGGAAAAACCGTACTATTAAGAGGGGTTCCAAGTGTGGTTCTGAGATAACACAAGTGCTCTTAGTAGTGTCCAAGTGTTGAAATATTTTTAGGAGCTATTTTTGAAAATGGCTCTACTCGGGACAGAGAGTCCCACCCGAAGGTTCTGTCCGGAACTTCCTGGCGCCGAGGTGAGGTTGAAAATTTTCCTAAGTGCTGCCCGGAAGTTCCTGGCACTTTTACCCGGAACCTCCTGGCAGGTTTCCAGTTCAAACTTGTGAGTAACGTCTAGATGACGTCACCTAGCCGTTATATATATTGATCTCGTCCCCACGTCACCCTTTGGCCATTCCACTTTAGTTCTTGTGTTCCCTAGCTTGTTCTAGCCTCTCCCAATGTGATTTTGCTTTCTCCACCCAAATCTTGTGTATTTCTTGAGTGAGAGAGTGATTTTGAGGGTGGTGGTGAGGATTGGAGAAGGTTTTGAAGGCTAGGATGACTTGAGCACTTGGGGTATCTCGTTGGGCTGTCATTTGGAGCTTGTTACTCTTGGAGGGTGACCTCCTAGACGGTTAGGTGTCGCCCGCGAGTTTCCAACAAGGTTGTGGATTGACCCGGGCAAGTTTGTGAGGGCGTTATTCCACCTCCGAAAGGAAACGGAATACACGGTGAGTGAATTCCGAGCTGAGGTTTAGGAGGTCGTCTTGGTAGAGCAATCCTCACTTGTGGTGTTCTCTTGGTGTTCAAGTTAGGGATCTTAGTGGTCACTTGAAACCAAAGAGAAGTACCTAGGGGTGTTGGCTTGAATACCGGAGACCTCTTCCTAGGCCTTTGCTTGGTGAGGCAAGGAGTTAATCAAGACTCGGTTCTTTGGAGCTCCTCAACGGAGACGTAGGATTCTCAGTGGAGAATCCGAACTTCGGAAAACAAATCTTTTGTCTCCTCCCACTCTCTTTATCTTTGTGATTGTGATGCTTATCTCCTTATTTGCCTAGTTGTGCTATCATGTCTCCCATTGTACGATCACTTGTGATATCTTGTGTATTTTCATGTGTATTACTCTTGTTTGAGACATGTTGTACCTCTCTATGGTTTAGGCTTCCTTGTGATTTAATTTACTTGTTGTGAGGTGCTTGAAATAGCAATTCACAACTGCTAGGAAGTTCCTAGGAAGAACTCCGGAAGTTCCGGGCAGCTTTCTCTGCTTGTGAGAAAAAGCTGCCAGGAAGTTCCGGACCTTTTGCCAGGAAGTTCCGGGCTCTGATTTTAACCGCTGCGATTTGAAGTAAATTTTAGGAACGCCTATTCACCCCCCCCTCTAGGCGACATCAAGGCCCTTTCAATTGGTATCAAAGCCTAATCTCTGGATTGGCTTAACCGCTTGGAGAGAAGATGTCGGGGGATGGCGAGAAAAGTGTGAAGGGGTAATATGGTTGATACTCAAGATGCTACAATGTCAACAAGAGGTGAAAATTTCCTTGAACTTCTCATGCTAAATGGTTCAAATTACATGTCTTGGAGTACTCGCATTCTTTATGTGTTTAGGGCCATGGGTCCTCAAATAGAGCAAGTTATAGTTGTGAGCATTTCTCCTCCTAGTGATCAAATGCTATCATTTGAAGAGGAAGAGAAATGCATACATCTCAATGCTCAAGCTACTAATGTTTTGTTTAGTGCTTTGAGTGAAGATGTGTTTGAATCCATCATGCCACTTGAGGATGCTCATCTCATTTGGAACACACTCAAGGAGAGATATGACAAGTCCGAGTGTGATGAGGTAAAGCTCGCTATAGAAGAACCACTTGTGGAGTACTCAAATTCATCGACAATTTGTAAAGAGCCTCAAGTGATTCTATCCAATGGTCAAGATTGCCTCACCACATTCACCTCCTCATAGACACATGTCTTCATTGAAGGTAATGAAATGGTGAGTAGCGTCAATGTGGATACTTCTACCTCCTACAGTGCTTGTGAAACTAATCTTTTGAAGGAAGAAGTATGTGGAAAAAAATGGCCAAGTGAAGAATTTACATCTCCAAGATGCTCATCTCCACGCTCCGATGAATATTCTTGCATCATGGAGAAATCATCTTTGGAGAAAGAAAATCTAGAGCTTAAAGCTCAACTTGTAGAGCTCACTAGCAAGCATGTGGACCTACAAGAAAAGTATGATGAACTTTTGTGCTCTCATGGAAATATTGTAGATTCACATGCCATGCTAGAAGTAACTCATGAGGTGATCATAACAACGGTAAAATCCTATGTGCCTCATATTCAAGTTGACTTTACTTGTGCTAACTCTTATTGCTCTCAAGCAAATATTTTTCCGAGCACTATATGTGACCTGGATTATGTAGAGAAAAAGGATAAGCGCATCGATCATGGACTTGTTGGCAATGCTCAACCTTCTCAAGATAACCGTGAGAGCATGGTGAAGAAGCTTGAGAAGGGAACAACCGTAGCTTGCAACAAGTTCTATCAAGAAGATATCAAGTCCAACAACAAGATCAAGGGGCAAGATCAAAGGAAGAACAAAACTTCCATTACTTGCTTCAAGTGCAAGAAAATGGGACATCATGTGAGAGATTGTCCTTGGAAGAAAGAGAAGAAGTTGAACAAGAATGAGGATCTTGCTCACAAGTTCTTCAAGTCCACCAAAGAGGGACACTTTGCCTCAAGTTGTCCTCGCAAGATTGATGATGAAATCACACTTCCAACAAAGACATCTAGAATCAACAAAAGGAAGTGCTATGGTTGAAATGAGAAGGGGCATGAAATTGGATTTTGTCCTCACAAGAAGGATGATCATTGCAACCGATCAAGCAAGAGGCAAACCGGCAACAAACAAGTCAAAAAGCAAGATAAAAGCAAAACTCAACTTTGCTACAATTGCCAGGCTAAGGGACATATTGGTAAAAATTGTCCCATTGGTAACATTCCTAAGCCAAACCTCTCATTTCATCACAATTTGCTTAGGAAGGCCATAAATGGCACTTGTGCTACTAGGGTGATTAGTTCACTACATGCTAGCACAAAGGCCATTTGGGTGCCTAAATCTCTTGTGACTAACATCCATGGACCCAACGTGATTTGGGTACCAAAATATGCTTAGATTGTCAATTAGGTACTTGGAGGTGCATTGGAGGCTCAATTCATCCTTGAAGAACTAAGTTTGTACCATGAGCCAAATATGGAATCAAGGATGTGAATAATTGCTCTACATTAAGAACCAATGCCATCTCGGTAACAAGTATTTACATTGAAATATCTATGTCCTAACCTTGTGTAGGTTTTCGCTTGTGTATAATGTCTATCCTTTAATGTTGCTTGATTCATTTTTCAAATTTAATTTCGAGTAATGTTTTGGTTATCACATTTAGGGAGAGTGTTATAACTTCTCAAATCATTTGCATCCCTCAAATGTGTTTTGATTAAATTGATGCTATAATAGTCTTCAAAATTCTATTTTAGTTAAAAAGTCAAACTCTATAAAATTAGTTGTGAAAACTTGGTTTTGTTTGTTCAAAAAGGTTCCTACACCAATTTGAGAAGTATTTCAAAAGTTGATTCAAAACAAAAATAAGTTTTGGAAAGAAAATGTTTTTAGCCTCTAAATGTAGATGCTAGGATCTTGTTTTTGCTTTTAAAATGTGTTTATGTCAAAATATGTCCTAAAAGGTTTTTGCAAATAATCCTTTTGTCAAGCCACTAGAGTTGGTCATTTCAAATGTTTTTGGTATTTAAATATATTTTATATGATAAACGATTTGAAATTATTTGATCTCAAAATTCACATGAAAACTTATATTGACCATATTTGGTCCTATTATGGCATCGAGTGAGTTTAGCCACTAGAACCATATATTGTGATGTATATTGGTTCATGGAGGTATTTCAAACTCATAAAAACCAAAACGTCTCCAAAACAACTCATTCGCTCAAAATTGCCTTTTGGGTCATTTTGTTGGAACTTCAACATTTTATCGTTTTTTGAGCAATGAATTAAACATGAATCCTTTAAAAGTGATTTTATTGGTGCTAGGACAAGTGTGATCAAAGATATGGTGATCCTCAAACAAATCCCTCGCACGAGCACCATGGATTTTGATGGTTTCCCAAAAACTTGGTTTTTACCTTTGGTTTTCCAAGTTCTTTAAATTTGGTGATGAAATATTAAATATTTTGGTAATTTCTTGTTTCATCTGATTTCCCATGTTGTTGTGAGCTTGTGGTTCAAATTTCGTGAAATTCCGAGTTTGTTCGGGTGATTTGGAGCAAAATCTTAAAAGTTCTCGGGTACTCTCGGGTACTGATTTTGTCGGCTAGGAAGTTCCGGCCAAAATGCTTGGAAGTTCCGGTCAGCAGTCTCTGTTGAGACAAAGAGGGCCGATAGGAAGTTCCGGAAAAATTGATAGGAACTTCCTACCAATTTTTCCGGAACTTCCGGTCCAACTTGCCTCAAAACATAGTTTTAAAATCTTGGCTTAACCGAAAAGTTTGTTTTGACCCAAATACTTTTAGCTCAAGCTTCCAAAATTCAAAAGTTCAAAAGCTTACATGAAATGTTTTCTAAAAGAGTCCCTCTGGTAAAAATTCAAAACTCTTATTTGACGGTCCAAAGTTTGTGAAAAATGTTTCAAAGCGTTTCAAGTTTTATCTCAAGTGTTCTAAAAAGCTTTTGGAGTGAAATTTTTGTTTTTGGAACAAAATGTCATTTCTCCAACATGTTGCTTTAATCATATTTGGTCCAAACATGCATATGGTGGGTTTAAGCAATTTGACTAATGTTCTTTGTGAACATTGGCCTAATTTGGTATTTCTAACCCATCTAAGTCTTTCCAAATGTCAAACTTCTTAAAAAAATCCTTTGGTTGAAATTCATTGTTTTAAAAGTCATACACTTGATAGAAAATTCATTTAGTGAAATTAATTTTGGAGAAGTTTCTCTCAAGTTCAAAGATATTTTTTGCAAGCTTGAATTATTTCGGACTTTTTCTCTCTTTTCTCAACTTGTAGAAATTTTCAGAAAAAACTGACTTTGAGCTAATTCGTGATCTTTATATCTCAAAATGGGTTGTGTTGTTGTGATTTGGAAAGAGCTTACATTGTGACTTTCGATTCTCTATAGTTGGACTTCATTGCCAAATTTTGTCTAAATTATCAAAGGTCATTTGAATGTCATTTCAATGCTCCTTCTAAGTTATTTTTTGAGTTTCCAAGATTTGAACATCTTCAAATTTTCAGCTTTCTTAATTATTGTGATCCTTGTACATGCATGTTGGTTGAGAAAGGTGCAATGCTCCCACAATGAAATTTGTGCATTATCGTGTGATCTATCTCCAAGGTTTGTTGTAGATTTTTCAGCCCATGGATTGGATTACCTTCATGTGTCAACCGGAAGTCCCGGTCTACTAAGGACTTGTATGCTCCAATGGTAAATCTTTTACATCATCTCTACATATACAAGCTTCAAGTGTCATGAATATTCTTTCTTATGGTAGATTGCCATGCATTCATCTATTATCTTGTGGCAATTTACATGCATTTTTACTACCCAATGTTTGGCACATGTATATTCTTGCAAATCATTTATGTGCAAATTGTTCAAATTATAGGGTGTACTCCTCATTTCTTTTCATTAGACAAGTGCATGCTTCTATCAAGTAATTCAAATGCTTGCATGCACATATTTAGGGGGAGCATGTCCTATGTTTTGTATTTTTGAGACTAACTTCTTGTTAAGTGTATTTTATGTTTAGTCTCATGGGAAGTGAAACATTCTCAAATGTATGCTATTTACAAGTGGTAATTCAATTACCTTTTCATCTTATATTTTACCTAGCTACCTTTCATAATATAGATTAAATTCCCTTGCTTGATTTAAATGTCAAATAGTGCACATAAATTTGCCTTCCACAGTATGTGTGCATTACTTTTGGGAGAATTTAATTTATATTATGAGTTTCACGAATAAGTGATCCAATTTTCCTCCACATCTAAAGGATCATTATTTGTGAAACTCTTGTGCTTTTGGTGCTTTCTCTTTTCTATTGATTCAAATAGAGAAAAGAGAAAATGATGGATCAAGGGGAGATTGATTTATGATAACCAAAGGAATGGATAACGAAGGATGAGATTGGTTAAGTACCATCATCTTGAGATGTGAGGTTTATGAAAGTGTGCTTTACAATTCTAGTCCTTAAATTTATTTCTTTTGGTGATATTTGCCTCCTTGACCCAAAATATAGTGTAAACTACTCCCCTATTCTCATTTGAGTAAAGTGCATATGTATGCATTAAATTTATCCTTATATGCACACCTTGAGGGGAAATTTATTCTATACCTTGGAAGACTAATGGTTTAAATTGAGTTTATCCTTTTAGTCTCATGTCGGAAGTGGACGACTCCTAAGGTAGATTTCATTATTGCTTCTATGAATTTTCTTTGCAACCTTGATTTCATAATATAGGATGGATTCTTGTGTTCCTTCATTTCTTTTGTGAAAGTGCATAAGATTTCTTTTCACTCTTTGGTATGCACGTATTTAGAAGGAGTTCATCCTATGTTGTGATGTTTCATAAGTCTTGATATGTCTCTTCATCATCACTACTTATTGGGTTTTGGCTTATGAGACATTTCTTTCGGGCATACATGACTTGTCTATAGCATCATATGCCCAACATACTTTTTGCCCTCCTTTAAGTGAGTTTTGGGAGATGCATTAAAGATAAAATATTTTTTTTTTGGAATCATGCTTTTGTGCCTTGCTCCAAATTAAGCGAGTTTAACTAATCAATGTATTTGCTATATGTGCATATGGGTTCTTACCAATTGTGACTATTATCTAGGTCTATCTCTTTTGATTGGTATTCTTCTATCAATTGGTGTGGTTCATATGCACAAAACCAAAAAGAGCTTGATTTGGATTGGTGTTTCTTTGGACTCCAACTCTTTCTATTGGAATTTCGATGAGTTCAATTGCTTTATTCGGTGTTGGTGCACATGTTTTTCTTGTATATCTTCTTGTGTGTACCTCGAGGCTATTTGTACTTTGCTATTTTGAAACTAACGCTTTTGATAGAGTTTCATCTTGTTGTAGCCTCTTTGGAACACCAAAGGTATGTTAAACCTTTTCTCCTTCAAGTGTATAGGACTTGTGTAGTTCTTATATACTTGATATGATTTCTTTTTCTTTATGCTCCCACCCAAACATTCAATCTTTTGGTGTTTGATGCCAAAGGGGGAGAAGTATAAAGAGAGATAGATAGAGGGGAAAGTGTATACTCGTTTCATATGTTGATGAAACCAACCCTCTAGTATATGTTTCATGCTCATGGTAACATATACTAGAGTATTCTCTTTAAATTCCTATTTTGTGGTAGTGTTGTCATCAATCACCAAAAAGGGGGAGATTGAAAGATCTATGCACTAGAATTGCCTTGTAAGGGGAGATTGGAATATCTATGATCCTAAGAGTGCGGTGATTGTTTTGGTGATTAATGACAACCCATTGTTGGAACTAACTATTTCCATGAGTTGGTGAGATTAGGTTAAGTTCCGGCATCAAGTTAAAAGATTGAAGCTAGAAGATGGACATTATACCTTGATGAGGAGCAAGTGAAGACATTGATGATGCGGGGTATGAAATGGCTATCTATGGCAAACCGGTGAAGAGAAAGCAAGGCTCGGCTAGAAGATGGACATTGTCACAACCAGATTTTTGTTTTAGGATTTATAAATTATCTAATAAATTATTAATAGAATTTATATTAAATGTTCATTAATTTACAAGTGAAGTTAAATGTGGGAAATAAAATTTCCTAAATTTAAAGCATGGATGGATTTAATTTTTATTAAATTCTCCATGATTAATTATACTCTCTGAAATTTTCTCGGATTTTTCGGAGCTCAATTCCTAAATGATACAAAGAACAGTTCAGTAATTATTTAATCATTAATGATCTAATTATAATTATGTTAAGTGCTTTTCTTGTTTAAAAATCCTTAATTTATAAATTGTTGTCTAAAAGGGAATTATTAGAAATGATTTTAAAAGCCTAGAAGAGAAGATCTAATTTTAATTTGTTAAATCTCAATATAAAAGTAGGCTAGATAAAATTTTGTTAAATACTTCTCTTGTTTCTATAGTTCCTAGATTTTTCTGGGATTTATTTGAGCCAAGGAAGTATTTTTAATAAATGGAATTGCATTTCATGAATAATTTAAAGGGAAAAAGGTTTTTAAAAGTCCCTTTTGGTTTTGGGCCAAAAGCCGGCCCAAACCGCTCTCTCTCTCCCTCAGCCCAAGTCGGCCCAAGCCGAGCCGCCCGCGCGCGCGCGTGCGACCGCCGCTGACAGGTAGGTCCCACCCGTCAGTCGTCGTCTTCCTCTCGCTGAAACCCTAGCCGAGCTGCGCCGCCGCCGCCATTCCAAATCCGGTCGTCCCTTTCCGTTTCCGGTGAAATTGATTGAGGGGAAAGGATCCCCGTGATCCACTCTACCTTTTCCCTTTTGGAAACATCGTCTAAATCGCTTTGGAAATCGCCGGATTTGAGTTCGATTCGGATCGATTTCTCTCCTCCGAACCCTAAACCTTCCTTCCCGTCGCCGGTCGCCGTGGGCCTTCGCTGCCGCTCCCTACCCCCTATAAATTGACCCCCGAGCTCCCCTCTACCCGCCGCCACCCTCGCCTTAGTCTCTCGTAGCCGGTAGAGCTCTAGCGCCGTGCCGCCTCGCGCCGCCGTCGTCGCCGCCGCTCCAGCCGTGCGCCGGCGTCGCTCCAGTCGTCATCGTCGCTCGGGGAGGTCACCGCCGTGGTCGCCGTCGCGTCGCCGTCCTCGTCCGCCTTTTCGCCGTCACTGTCAGCCGCCGGAGCATCGTCGCCGCCGTTGACCCGATCGTCGCCGCCACTCTTCCTCGTCGCCGTCGTCGTCCGTTGATCTTCCGCCGTCGTTTTGGTCACCGGTGAGTTCGCCGTGCCGTCCGCTACGCGTAGGTGTCCTCCGTTTGCGCCGCCGCGCCATCGTTCGCCGGCGAGCACGCGAGGCCGAGCCGTCGCCGGTGATGACGTCATCGCCGACGTCATCGTTGCCGTCCGCCGTGGTCCGGTCGTGGACCAATGGATCTTGGCCATCCCTTTTGGATGGATGAATCTCGGTCGTTCGTTTTCGTGAACCGTCGCCATGCACCCGGTCCTCCGCAAACCCTAGCCGATGACGCAATAATTCCCTTTTCCTTTTTAAAAATAATTCATTATTTCGTCATAATTCAATTAAAATCCATAAAAATGCTTTAATCCGGTTTAATCTTTAAAAATTCATAACTAATTCTTTGTAACTCAGTTTAATGTGGTTCAAGTTGCAAAAGTTGTATAAAATAAAGATCTACATATTAAAATTATCCATAAATTGAATTAAATTTATTTAATCCTTTTTAAATAGGCTTTAATTAGATTTAATCTTGTAAAATTCGTAATAAATTCATATGAAGTCCGAATGAGGCCGTTCAAGTCTCATAATTCATCTAAAATTATGATCTACATGTTTGTTTACTTTTTATGTATTGTCTATTTGGTTTTTATTAGTCTTTTTCCTCGTTTTGTGTGTTAGCTTGTCGTTTCCGTCGTTTCGAAGGTTCGTGAGTGCGCTGGAAGTGTTAAGAAGATTAATTGAAGACCCTTTATTGCAAGGCAAGTCACACAGATCCCAAACACAGTTCCTTTGAGCATGTTGATCCTATATTTAAATTCTCTATTTATTTCAACTGTGCATTTATTTTCGAATGTCACTGGGTGGTGTGAATCTATTCCTTTGTTATGGCCTGTTTGCATTGATTACTCTATTCCTTGATACCTTGGGATATTATAATTTGACTAGTTGAGCTTTATATATATTGGTTCAGCTAGATGTTAGACATAATTGCTTAGCCATGCTTAGAAACATTAGCACACAATTGGGATAACTAATGTTTCACTATTACTTAATGATGGATATTTAATGATAGCTCATGATGGTCAATCGTGATTGGTTAATTAATTAATGTGCCAACTAAAACTTGATAATGGTGGGTTGTGAGCACATGGTTTTGATGGTCGTGCTCATGACAATTAAGGACCGGTTCACGATTTTCGGTTGTGAAACATTAACCGTGCCAACCACAAGCCATAATGGGCAACGGCTGGACACTTTGTATAACAAGACTCATTGCGGAGCACCAGACTGAGAAGTGGCGAAAATAAGCCCACGGGGGTCGCTGGGGAGTCCATGCCTTGTTTATAAGGGGGTGACTATGATCCGGGAACGGTGCACTGCTTTGAGTTGAGTTATGCGAGGGGTCTTGTCACAATCACTCAACATGGTGACGTGTCTGCGCGGACACGGTAACATGCTGGTGGGTTGTGTCTTGTGGGTACAGTGGTACACCTCTGGCCAGAATAAAACTATTCGAATAGCCGTGCCCGCGGTCATGGGCGGGTCTAACAATGTCTTTCGTGATTAGTCTCACACTTCTCACCATAATAAATGATGCTATAACTGGTAATAATTTAATTTAGCTCCTGGTTTGGAATGGTATATTCCTGGTTTGGAGATAGATCTGTGCAGCCGGGTATGGTTATTCAGGATGGTTGGGCCTGTGCAGCATGGGTGTGCTGTTCAGTGTTGATTAATATTGATGATTAATTACTCTACTGTTTTACAATTCTCAAATGTTTGCTAAATTCTGCTTTTGCAAATGAGCCCTATATTATGCCATCCTTTGGTATCCTTGTGCACTTGCATATTGCTGTGTGGCTTGCTGAGTATGTCATATGCTCACCTTGCAATAATCAATCAAACCTCAGTTGAAGACAAGTTGCGAAGGAGAAGACGTTTGGCTTATACCCCAGTTGAGCTACCTGTGGGAGTGGAGCCGGAGCTTCGCTAGACCGTAATTCCGCTGCAGTTTTCTTTTCTTTTGTAAGTATGTAACATTATTATATTGATGAATCTGTATATTAAATTGTTAGTTTGTGTACCTCGGCTGATTCCTGCACGAGGATTTAATGCACAAATAAGTTCGGAAATTGCTATTGAATTTCTGGGCGTGACAGACATTATACCTTAATGAGGAGTAAGTGAAGGCATTGATGATGCGGAGTATGAAGTGACTATTTATGGCAAAACGGTGAAGGGCAAGCAAGGCTCGGCTACAATAGACCATGCGTGGGGTGAAGGGCAAGCAAGAGGCTTGGCGCCGATGGACCGAATCCGGTGGTGAAGGGCGAGTGAAGGCTTTGTCATGATGGTCATGATGGACCATGTGAGGCCATTTGAAGCTATGAGTAATCCGTATCAATTATAAGAAGACCGCAAGATGGAATGCCGAGGATCAAGAGGATGTGGTTCTTCGATGAACATCAAGTCAAAATCCAAAGTGGGCATTGATCAAAGCAAAGGTATAATTGATTTGGGACTAATATGCTTAATGAGTGTAGGTGAGAATAGTCCCAATAGCAAAATGGTGTTGACGTTGACAACCCTCAAGGTGAAGCAAGAAGATGACATTCTTAGTGGTGTATTAGTCCCAAGTTGCTTAGGAGTGGGCTAGGATGCTTGGAGACCCCCCAAAACAAAACGGCAAGAAGACTTGGAGCCGAGTAAGACTAGTTTACCTTTTCGCTTTGAGTTTAGGAAAAACCTTACTATTAAGAGGGGTTCAAAGTATGGTTCTGAGATAACACAAGTGCTCTTAGTGGTGTCCAAGTATTGAAATATTTTTAGGAGCTGTTTATGAAAATGGCTCTACTCGGGACAGAGAGTCCCACCCGAAGGTTCTGTCCGGAACTTCCTGGCGCCGAGGTGAGGTTGAAAATTTTCCTAAGTGCTGCCCGGAAGTTCCTGGCACTTTTACCCGGAACCTCCTGGCAGGTTTCCAGTTCAAACTTGTGAGTAACAGCTAGATGACATCACCTAGCCATTATATATATGGATCTCGTCCCCACGTCACCCTTTGGCCATTCCACTTTAGTTCTTGTGTTCCCTAGCTTGTTCTAGCCTCTCCCAATGTGATTTTGCTTCCTCCACCCAAATCTTGTGTATTTCTTGAGTGAGAGAGTGATTTTGAGGGTGGTGGTGAGGATTGGAGAAGGTTTTAAAGGCTAGGATGACTTGAGCACTTGGGGTATCTCGTTGGGCTGTTATTTGGAGCTTGTTACTCTTGGAGGGTGACCTCCTAGATGGTTAGGTGTCGCCCGCGAGTTTCCAACAAGGTTGTGGATTGACCCGGGCAAGTTTGTGAGGGCGTTATTCCACCTCCGAAAGGAAACGGAATACACGGTAAGTGAATTCCGAGCTGAGGTTTAGGATGTCGTCTTGGTAGAGCAGGCCTCACTTGTGGTGTTCTCTTGGTGTTCAAGTTGGGGATCTTAGTGGTCACTTGAAACCAAAGAGAAGTACCTAGGGGTGTTGGCTTGAATACCGGAGACCTCTTCCTAGGCCTTTGCTTGGTAAGGCAAGGGGTTAATTAAGACCCGGCTCTTTGGAGCTCCTCAACGGAGACGTAGGATTCTCGGTGGAGAATCCGAACTTCGGAAAACAAATCTTTTGTCTCCTCTCACTCTCTTTATCTTTGTGATTGTGATGCTTATCTCCTTATTTGCCTAGTTGTGCTATCATGTCTCCCATTGTACGATCACTTGTGATATCTTGTGTATTTTCATGTGTATTACTCTTGTTTGAGATATGTTGTACCTCTCTATGGTTTAGGCTTCCTTGTAATTTAATTTACTTGTTGTGAGGTGCTTGAAATAGCAATTCACAACTGCCCGGAAGTTCCTAGGAAGAACTCCGGAAGTTCCGGGCAGCTTTCTCTGCTTGTGAGAAAAAGTTGCCAGGAAGTTCCGGACCTTTTGCCAGGAAGTTCCGGGCCCTGATTTTAACCGCTGCGATTTGAAGTAAATTTTAGGAACGCCTATTCACCACCCCCCCTCTAGGCGACATCAAGGCCCTTTCAAGACACCAGTTCCATATTCCTGTCTGAACAACTAATCAATGACTAGCGATAATATAACAATGGAGACATATAGTAAAATAATCTGAACAAAATATTTTGCAAATTCAAGGCAAATAACTTGAATTTTAACAAAGCAGACACATTTTTTAAACTTATGTTCATATGGGAACAGTGTATAAAAAAATAAAACTATGTGTCTTATTTAATAGCAAGTCATCTGGCATGGAACTTAAATAGATAATGTGTAGGCAACTACAAAATGGATATGCAACAGAATTTATAGATGAAACTATGCATGTAAACATAGCTTAAGGTTACCTTGTATGCAGCATTCACAAATTCCATCATTGCTGAAATTGCAATGTTAAATCTTATTTCTTGAATTTCCTCTGTGACCTATAAAACCTAGAATAGTACATTATAGTAAGGAGTGGCATGAATCACCAATCACATCAGCACAACTACATGAAAAACATTTATCACTGCATAATCATGTTTAGCAGTAAGGAGACCCTGAGAATTGGCTGATGATACAATCTTGAAATAGTTAGTACATAGGCAAAACTTTTCACAAGATAACTGATAGGGGCACAGTTGCGAAGTACCATTACAAATAATCCATCTCAATATTGGAAGCATAAAAGATTCAAAAATAATTGAAATGGTGGCACATGCCGTAAAATTAATTAATAAAATTTATATTCCCCAAGTGCATGGCATGTATAGGAATTATGTGCCTGGAACTTGGTAGAACTGTTCAAATTTCCAAACCAGACTGCTAGTAAACCTAAAATTTTGAATGGCTTTCATTCAGAGTGAATTAGTGAAAAGATGTTATTTGGTCATGCTATCAACTGTGACCTACTCTTGCAATGCATTTGTGAAGAACTCGGAGCTAATACAAGGTTGGTTCTTTATCGGTAACCGTAGTTCTAACTCCATATGATCCATCTAGTGTGAAACTAAAGCATTTCTTTTTTGACTACTGCAGGAAAAAACAAACAATGGAGATACCCTAATACTCCCTCCGTCCACCTAAGATTGAAGGCGATATTCCATAGTAGAACTATTTGTCCAGATTTTCTGTTCTATGAAATATCACATCCGATTCTAGATACACTTATATTGGGACGAAGAAAGTATTTTTGAATAAGATGAGTGGAGCTATGCACGCCCTAATGTCTATAAGCAAGACCAGTGGGGTTGTGCAATTGAGGTAGGTTGCATCTTGGCTTAGCTGTTCACGAGAAACTACCCCCAGTCGAGATTGGCCACGCCTTGATTTGAGTTGATGGCGTCTTCAGGGGTAAGAGCCAAAGATCCACACTGGGGATGGCCTAAGGGGGAGTTTTGATGGTCACCATATTTTGCCACAACTTTGATAAGCTACTTTGATCAACTTATCCTAGTGCTACTTTGATCAGCTTATCCTAGTGTTTATTTGGCTGCCATCTTTTTTCTGCGCTATCTTTTTCTTTTGTGTCCCCACCTGTCATATATACATATCTTTGCCAATACTTGCCTAACTTGTGGCCAAAGATTTTTTAGCCACACAAATTGTGTCATGCCACACCTTAGCTATAAAAAGTTTGATAAACAAAAACAAGCATCCAAATAGCCCTAACTCATGCCGTGTTTGGAATGATATATTGCTATAGTCTAATTAGCCACACATAAAACGAGACGGATAATTAGTGTATAATTAAATTGAATATTAACAATTATAATTTTGAAAATAAATAATTTGTTTCTTAACAAAATTTTATAGAGTAAACAATAAAAACGTGTTAGGAAAAAACAAGGATTTTTCATTTCAAGGTGCTAAAAAAAACTTAGGGGATATACACGTGGCAAACAATAGGGAAAAAAGATACTATCTGTCTAGACTATCCAGATGTCACCGAGAGCAAAAGAAAAACACAACCCTCTTGTTGTCTAGCAAACGATGGCCTACTGGTGGCGGCAGTGTTGGGCTCTGGTGCATCGGTGGCGCGAAAAACTATAGTGTACTCACTTTGCCTCAAACTATAACACAATATTAGATGGAATGGGATTAAAGTTTTGGAACGCGGTAATTTCCACACCCTGCCAAGCAAATATTTTGTCCAAAATTTTCATTTTTTTCAAATATTTGTGAATTTGGTAACAATTTATTCAAAATTCAATAAAATGTGTCAAAATTTCATTAAAAAAATCGTTCGAAATATCCGAAATTTCAGAATTTCAACACCCACAGAAATTTTGGTGCCTTCCAAAAGTGCAAACCCTGGATGGGATATACCTTAGTTTTATTATGAATTTAAAAAAAGCATGTATCCAGATTAATAGTATTAAGATATATTTAATCTAGTCTTAGGTTGTTATATTTTAGAATATAGGGGTTATCAAACTTGATGTCGACACAAAGATATTGCTGATCCGCATGCATCGAGCTCTGTGGCAGCACCTTGGAAGCAGGAAGCATGGGATGATAAGGAGTGGACGACGGGAGATCGGTTCACTGTGTTGTCCCTGCCGGGCGACGTACGTCGGCCACAGCTACACCGACCCACACCTGATATGATCAGACAGACGAAGCTCGAAGGAGCGCCGCCATCATTTCTCTTGTGGACAGCCCTGATCACCCCCTTGTTTCATCCGCAAGACCGCAACACTGGATTCTCTAACCGCGTGGACGTGGATGTAGTATGGTCGATTATTGCTACTGGTACATGTGAAATTTATCGCTGGTGCGCGTCATCCCTGTCCACACACCCATCCCTGCAGCAAGAATTTTTTGGTGGTACATGTGAAAATTATTGCTGGTCCGCGTCATGACGCCTTCTAAGAGCAAGTATAATAGTAGGCTATAAGCCGGCTAAATGCTGAGGTGGAGGAGAGAAGATAGAAGAGAAAGGAGAAGCGGACTGTAACTTACAACCGGCTTGGACACAATAACCAAGAAACTCTGTGAGAAAGACAAGTGGACCCTATATTAATTGTAAAGAACTAACTATTATATGAGTAAACTGAGAGAAGGCTAAAAAAACCTTATAGCCAACAGATCGGTTGTAATATTAGCCTTGCTCTAATGTTTGAGCTCGTCGGGCGGCATTTACTGCCTCGAGCTCCACTCTGCTTTGCTCTCCTCCCTGTCGCACCTGTCTTACCTTGCCAACATCGCGACTTCCGATGACTGGTGATGCACAAAGGAGGAGGCGTATGTGGTGCACCGAAGTCACATTGGCTCAAGGCGGCAGCTCCTCGGTGGCCATGGCATGCGAAAAGGCAGAGGGAGAATGTACCAGCAGGAGAGAGAGAAGGGGAAGAAGATGATGACATGTGGGATTTGGCCATTTTTGAGATTGAGAAATGGACACGTTAGAGGTTATGTACACATGATGCTACGTGTCAGATGAGCATCATATAGGATGAAACCACCGTTTAAACCGTTGGGATGAAAAATAAACCCAGGTTTGATTCTTAAATGAGTTTATGTATCTAGCTTTACAGTTGAGAGAGTTTAATCAGACATCAGGCTTCGGCTATAGATGAGGGAGGGAGGCAAAATGGTCGTTTTCCTTGGTATGATATCCATGGCCGAGCTATCTCCAGTAGACCTCAAGATCCAATATAACAAAGCATTTTGCATGAATATCATACAAACTTCATTTTGAACCGTGGAGTGCACATGGATTTCGTGCTGTGTGAGTGAGTAAAACAATGAGCCTCGGCTCAATTTTTCTTTTCCGAATGTCTTATAAACACCACCTATGCAAGCAAACACTAGTGTTTGTACACATTAAATTAAACCACTGAGATATATTCGAAGGAATTCCTAACCTTCTGCCACAAATAATAGAGGTTTTTCTTTTCTTTTGCATATATTACCTACCAGTAACAATAGATTGGCACCTGGTTGCTGATGCATCATAACCAGGAGACACTAAATTCTGTTACCATCAGCAAGCTAATACTGACCTTGCAAAAAAAGAAGCAAGCTAATACTGAATTGTTTGCTAGCTGAAACAATGTGATCACAGGTATCTGACGAGAGAGAAGATGCCTGAATAAGACGCACACGGTATATTCAACAACTAGGCCTCCTCTTTTTCATGTGAAAAGATGAGCGGATTGTCCTGCAACTAACACAACATATAGTCTTGATGATAGTAACACGCTTGACTGAACTGGGTCACTTTTTACTGCAATGTCCTCAATGTGCTTACCAGCAAAGCCTCCACAAAAATAGAAACATAAAACAGTTCCAGTTTGTCCGAAAAATAAGACTGTACGGTAAACTGCGAGGGCCAAAACACTCAACTTCTCCAAGTTTTCCAAAACGAGAAGCCTCCTATTCATTAGAACGCATGCCAGTTGGTTTCTATGAAACCTGAATCAGACAGAAGATTAGGATTCATCTCAATAATTATACGAAGAGAACGACAACTGGTATATAAAGGAACAATTACGGTGTTCAACATAAATGCAAGTATATAGGAAACTATGACAGTCCATATGTAGTCCTTTTTTACTCATGAAAATTGAAAAGGTAGTGTTGTACTATGTTTTGTTCTTGTCCTCATTCAGCAGAATATGACGCAACAAATTATTTTTTTTAATATTCATGTCTTGATTCGGCAGAAGATTACACCCATGATCCCTTCTCTAAAATACTAAGCTTCATTTCAGGCTTGACAAGTGATAATACTTTAGGACTAAAGAATGATAGTGGTTCATCATGATGACAATGCTAGGCATCCTTTAAGCTCTTAGTACTTGTGTTTGTGTGCACCTAATAATGTCTGCTTGTTCACACACACAAGCCAACAGAAATACCATACTCCCCTATAACCGCTTTGTATTTTCATTAAAGCAATGAACATGATATTATTATTACTATCTATCAATTATTGGTCCCAGGAAAAATATCAGAACAGGATCACTCATGAAAAAACAGAAAGCTCTTATAATTAGTCGCCCATAATATTATACGAGACAAAGACAATAAATTGTGATGATTTGTTTGATGAAACTAAATCAAGATTACTTCGTTGGTGTTTTATTGGCCTGATTTGGAGTATGTTAGTAAGTCATGCAATGCTGTTCAAGAAAAAAAAGCTATAATTTGCACACTGATGCAAGGTCAAGATCAAGAGTAGAACATGATCATGATAATTTTTAGTGTAGTAGTATACCACTACCCTAAAGACAGCAGAAGACACAACAGTTGCTCATCTATTATTCTCATATTCGTTCTCTCGAAAGCACAGGACTGCGTTTCATTTCATTAAGGAGAACGGAAGTTAAAATATTGACAAGAACAGGGGAGCAAAAGAAAACTCCAAAGAACCCCCCTCCCCCTCCCCCGACACACACACACACATCATCATCATCCAAAGGCATAATTGCCCAGGTTAAGGGGTGCGTTCAGATGTCAAGGTTTGGAACACACTCCCTTCACACGGAAAACGAGATAGTTCATTAGGACATGATTAATTAAGTATTAGCTAAAAAAACTTGAAAGTGGATTATTATGATTTTTTAAAACAACTTTCCTATAGAAAACTTTAAAAAAAACACACCGTTTAGCAGTTTGGGTTGTGCGCGTGGAAAACAAGGAAGGAGAAGTTAGGAAGGTGGACAATCGAACACAGCCTAAGTCACCTAAACAGGAACTCATGGAGCGCAGATGTTCCAGCTAAACACCACAAGCCACATTCATTATCTACCATATTATAAACTGGCCTCTCATGATTCAGAGTAAACACTTCAAAAAATGAGGACACTTCGTCCATGTTCTTGAGTCTTGACAATGGTTATGTGCCATCAGAACTGAATTATCCTACTAAAAATGAGTGTACTAGAAGCAATTAAGTGAAGTCTAAAGAAGAAGTGAATTTTCTTGGTTAATTAAAACAAGGAAACAGAAATGATGGTATTGTACTATGTGCATGTTCCCTTTTTTTCTTAAAGCGCACTGCATTATTGATTTTCTGTATACTGTTTCGTTAGTTCGACAGAAATTAGCGACATGATCACTTTTCAAGAAACACTAAGCAATATGTTATATAGACAATAACAAGACTATAGGCTTTATTTAGGTTTTACTACAGAATAAGTGTTACTGGACCAATGCAAACTCTGTATCTACTATTGAGTAATAACTACCATCTGGCAACTATAGTCTATAGATCTTTTGAACCATATTCCTGTTTCCATTTCTTTAAGTGGACTGTGTTTATTTTCTGTATACCATTCCTCTATTGCAGCAAAACCTTGTTAAGGAATACAAAACCATAGACAATAACTTCAGGTGTAACATGACGACAGACTTTATTTCGATATACTACTAAATAATTTTTACTGGGCCAGCGCAAACTTTATATAGATATCAGCATCTGGCAAATACAAATATGTTCAGATGATGGAAAGTCAACTCATTAAAATTTGGTAATACATACTCCTACGACATGGCAGAATAGCATCATTGGTTGGCATAAAACAGACATAGCAATTTAATAAACAGGCTTTCATTGTCAGCAACAAATTAACGCCTGATAATTAATTGTTAACATGGTTTCCTTAACACAGTATATGAGGGAATAGACGATGAATTAAACAACAGTAGCAAAGGAAAGCATACAGTAACAGAATCTTCTTCACCTCAATTCTTCTTGTCCCTGTCTACACGAACCAATATGTCTGATAAGGTCTTGCTTTTGGCATCACCCTTGTTGCTCGCAGATGTTCCTTCAATTGAAGGACATGAACAATTATACAGCAAGAACAAAAGTAGAAGCTCACATTTTCATACATTGCATGAAATAGCTGAACTGCCAAAGGCAAACTGAGGCATCGAGAGTATGGCATTCGCATGTCAAATATACTTGAAAGAGACCACGACACCACACTTCTATTCTGAATTTTAGTTTTTCAGGAAATATTCTGAAATTTGTTCATGTTTACACTGCTAATATATATTCACGTGCTATGGGTAAGCGCCTTGGTGTCTTAGGACAATCATTCACCAAGGCCTAACCATGTACCTGAATTACAAACAGCTACTCCCTCCGTTTCACAATGTAAGACTTTCTAGCATTGTCCATATACATATAGATGTTAATGAATCTAAACACATACATATGTCTAGATTCATTAACATCTAAATGAATGTGAGCAATACTAGAAAGTCTTACATTGTGAAACAGAGGAAGTAGCAAATTATCCCACCACTAAGAGTTTGAGGTTTGTATTTTGTAAACGCTAATCATAAGAAGTGGTCCATCTGCTATTCACAAGCTGCCTATAACCATGCAATTATTTTAGAGAACATGGAAAAATATAAAAGTTGCTATGGATCTAACAATTCTAGCATCCTTACCCACACATATCACAAAAGCATCATCTTAAACAAAACATGAACGCGTGAAAGATGATTACCAGCAGCGGGGATTTTGCTTGATGCAAGCCACGGTGGGAGCACACATGATTTAAGGATAGAGGTGATAAACCAGGGTGAGCCTTCACCTTCTTCTATCGGCGAAGACCCAAGCACCTTCCCCATCTCCATGTCTACAGAAAGAACATGTTTGCCAACGATGACACAAATGACGCTCGAGTTTAGTGGGTCAATGACGGCAATTCGCGGGGTGTCCTCTGGTCCTCCTCCCTTCACCTCGCAGATTCGACCAAGCGCCACACGGTGCTCCAGCGTCCAGCTGCCGCCATCGTCGTCAAGCGCGAAGGAGCTGAGCACGAAAGGATCCTTGTCGGACACCTCGACATAGCGCAGCCTCCCCTCACTGACCCCCACGCGCCGATGAATACTCTGCACTTCTACTAGTAGATCTTCGCTGGGCATTGGCCACACACTGCCCCTCGGGAGCTCGACGAAGTGGAGCTCCGGCCGGTCGCTGAACGGGTCGGCGGAGATGACGCCCCATGTCAGATCGACCCACCACAGCCGTCCGGCGAACGCCACCGCCTCGGTGTCGATGTCCAGCCGCCGCACAAGCGGGAGCGGGGACGGCAAGCCGTCAATCTTGTCCCACTTCCCGGTTCGCGAGAGGAACCGCCACATGTGGAAGGTCCCGCTGTTGCTGTGCTCCCGGAGCATGGCGACGGCGTAGCTGTCGGGCGGCCCATGGCCGGCGGCGGAGCGGGTGAGGAGGCCGGTGTGGCGCCAGAAGAAGGTCTTCTTGGTGCCGTCGATGTCCGGGAGGCGGAACAGCTCGCCGGTGATGGGGTTGCAGACGAAGCGCGTGAGGTCCTGATCCTGCGGGTTGAGGCCGTCGAGGTCGAGCTCGCCTTCCCGAGTAGGGGTAGCGCCGGCGGCGAAGGCCTTGGAGACGACGGAGAGCGGGGCGTGGGAGTCCACGTAGGCGAAGAGGAGGAGGCCGTCGCCGCTCGTGGCGTAGATCACGGCGCTCAGCAACCCCACGACGTCGATGCCGGTGCCGGGTTTGGGGCCGGGCCGCCGGTCGACGAGGTGGTCAGGCAGGAGGAGGTAGGAGGAACACGGTGGCTCGGCGAGAAGAAGGGACGCGCGCGGCGACGGAGTTCTGGCCTCCGTCGCGTGGTGGATGCTGTGGATCATCACCCACCCAGGATGGCGCGAGGCGTCGGCGTCGGCCGCGGCGGCGGAAAGGGCGCGCCGAACGGGCGCGGCGGCGGCGGCCGCGGCAGAGAGGGCGCGCCGGACAGGCGCGGACGCGGAAGCAGCGGCGGAGAGCGCGCGGCGGAGCGGGAGTTGCATCCTGCGCCGGTGGAGCCGTGGAGGAGGCCGGCGAACTGCGAAAGCGAGAGAGAAAGGGACCCGCGTGGCGTCGAGGAGAAGCCGAGGAGGAGGTGCTGGTTCACGGTGGACCAGGTTCACGGAGGTGAGCTCAGACTCTGACAGCGGCAGAGGGGAGCCGCGCGAGCGTGGACCTGTTCCACCGAGCGCCCGGTGTTCTGCAGCAGGGGGTCGTGACACTGACACCCGGTGTACGTGGACTAGGTGCACCTATTCAGTTTTGTACTTGCTTTGCCGTGTTGTTGTAGCTTCTCTTCTTTTGGGTCCACATGTCAGGCGAAAGGCCGTATTGAGAGTTTGAAACTCGGAGGGGAAAAGTGCTCTTACTGGTTTTCCCGCCAAAATTCTACGCTATGTGGGCCGACAGATGGGCCCAAGCTATGGGCTATCGATCAACTAAACCTCAAGGCCCAGTTATGACCATCCTTTTGCACCCCCAGCACGTAAGACCGAATTATTAACCAAAATTTCTCCTTCAATTTGAACCGTGACATTGAGTTTGTGCTGTGTGCAGGGTTTACGATTCCGACATGCCCTTCCGTTTCGGGCACTGGCGGAATTCGAAATTTCGCGAAATCTGGTGGAAAACCGGTAAATTTCAAACAAATTTCATAAACCAAAATTTGAATACAAATTCTCTGAGTTTGCTGACAAGTTCTCGAAAACCGGTCGGTTTTAGCGAAATTCCGATCAAAATCATCGAAATGACCAGTAATATGTAATTTGGACCAACTACTAGCTGGGCCTAGTACATACAATTTGGCCCATATAAGTGTTTTCCTTTTTTTTTAATTCTTTATTCTTTTCTTTCCTGATGTAAGTTTCAGTAAATAAAACACAATACATCATTTTTTTTGAATATTTATATCCCAATAGGTTCTATGAATATCATAGTATTTATAAGATTTTATTTGTTTTTTCTTTTTTTATCAATTCAAATTTGAATTTGGATGAAACTCCTCGAAATCTCAGACGGTTTCTACTTTCGAGCCTCGTCAGAATATCGAAATTTCACGAAATTCGATCGGATTTCGTCGGAATCGTAAACCCTGGCTGTGTGAGTGAAAAATAACAGGCCGGCTCAATTTCTCTTCCAAACCAGACAAAATATACACCACCTATGCAAGCAAAACAATTGTGTTTGCACACAGAGACATGTTCAAATGAATTTCGAATTCCTAACCATCCGCCTCAAATAATAGAGACTTTTTCATACTATCTTCCTACAAGAGCACCAGTAACACTAGATTGGCACACAATGGCACCTAGTAGTACCTGATGCTTCCTAACCAAGCATAGAGATACTTTTTAAGTTCTTTTACCATCAGCAAGCTAACACTGACCTTGCAGGAAAAAAATATCAAGCTAATAGTGAATTGTTTGCTAGCTGAAACAATGTGATCACAGGTATGAAGAGAATGAATAAGCAGAGAACTGAGATATCATGATTTACAGAATTATGCATCATCTTTTTCAATGACAAAAAATGAGCTCATTGTCTTTCAATTAACACACCATGTATAGTCTTATGTGATGGCAGTGACATGCTGACTGAACTGGGTCACTTTTACTGCAATGCTCTCAATGTGCTCGTAAGCAAAGCCTCTACCAAAGAAAACATAAAATAGTTCCAGTTTCTCCCAAAATACGACAGCTAACTGCGAGGATCAAAACACTCAACTTTCCAGGTTTCTCAAAAAGTCAAAACGAGAGTTCTCCATGCTACCATTCATCAGCTTCCTAATTCATTAAAACTCATGTCAGTAGGTTTTTATGAAACCTGAATCGAATAGAAAACATTAGAATGTATATAGAAAATAATTTAGTGATCGACATAAAAGCAAGTAAACAGAAAACTGACAGTGGCTCATCATGATGACAATGCTGGGCAAGATTTTGTACAGTCCTAGTGTGCACCTAGTAATGTCTGCTTGTTCAGTATACCACACAAGCCAAAAGAAATACCACCGTAGCCCCCTATAACTGCTTTTTATTGTCTTTAAACCAATGAACATGATATTCTTATTACTTTCTAGATTATTGGTCCCAGCCTCCCAGGACAAAATAGTAGAACAGGATCACTTGTGACAAACAGAAAGCTCTTAATTAGTTGCCCATAATTTTATATGGGACAATAAATCATATTGATTTGTTTACTGAAAACAAATCATGATGTTGACTATCATTTTTATACTTGGTATTTTATTGGCCTAATTTGGTATATGTTTATAGGCCGTGCAATGCTTGTTCAGAGAAAAGCTATAATCTGCACACTGATCCAAGGCTCAAGAGTAGAACATGATTGTGATAATTTTGAATGTAGTCTACTACTACACTAAAGACTGCAGAAGAAGCGAAAGTTGCTGAAGTATTATTCTCATCTGAAATATCGATCTTATAAACTGGACTCTCATGATTCAGAGTAAACACTTGAAAACATGAGGACACTGCATCTATATTCTTGAGTCTTGACAATGGTTACATGCCAACAGATCTGAACTATCCTATTAAAAAATATTGTATTAGAGCAATTAAGTGAAGCACAACTCTTTGTGATACCATGTGAAGATCATAACTGTGTCAGTCTTCTGTTAACATTTCCCCCAAAATGAGTTCATTGTTGCAGAATCATTGACATCCTAATACGTAATATCCAAAAAGAAAGAGCTTCCTACTCCACCAAGAACATCTTTCACCTGTTAAATTTCAGACATTAGGGACATCTAATTGATCATATGCAGAGAATGAGCTGAGGAAGAAGCGAACAAAAATGATGGTATTGTACTATATGCCTGTCCTTTTTTTTTTAATAAAAGCACACTGCATATTGATTTTCGTTGATTTTCTGATCAAAATCAATATGCTACAAAAATTAGAGACATGATCACTTGTTAACTAACACTAAGCAATATAAACAATAATAAGACTATAGTCTTTATTTACGTTTGACTACTAAATAAGTTTTACTGGACCAATGCGAACATTGTATTAACTAGTGACTACCATCAGGCAACTACAGATCTTACAGCTGATGCAAGGTCAAGACATTAATGTTTGGCATACTCTTTTTTTTTAAAAAAAAAAGGTAGAAATGAATTCCGGCCTATACATCAACAAAGGATGCAAACAACCATTTTTAATTCAGAAGTGATATTACAATTTACAAGATGGTAGATAGCATCGTTGATTTTCTTAAAGCAGAAGTACCAATTTTGTAAGCTACGCTATCATGATCAGCAGCAAATTAACACTAATTAATAAGTTGTTAACACAGTTTCTTTAACAGGGGAGATAAGGAAATGGATGGTAAATATTAAACAAGAGTATCAAATGAGAGAACACAAGGACAGAATTTTTTTTCACCTCAATTATTCTTGTCGCTGTGTACACGAACCAACATGTCTGATAAAGTCTTGCCTTTGGCATCACCTTTGTTGCACGAAAAAGTTCCTTCAATCGCAGGACATGAACAATTATACCACAAAACGAAAAGTAGAAGCTCACATTTTTGTACATTGCATATAATAGATGAACATCCAAATAGGTAAACTGAGGCAACAAGAGCATAGCATTCTCATATCAAATGAACTATTAAGACAAAGGGGAGTTACTAATACCAACTTTCTATTCTGAAATTTCAGTTTTTCAGGATATATTCAGAAATGTTATTCAAAATTACTCTGCTAATATCCATAAGTATCTTATCTTAAACAAAACATGAAGGTGTGAAATTTGGTTACCTACCTGCATTAGGGATTTGGCTTGATCCAAGCCATGGTGGGAGCACGCACGGCTTAAGGCAAGTGGTGATAGCCCATGGCGAGCCTTCACTTTCATCAGTGAGCGAACACCCTAGCACCTTGCCCATATCCATGTCGACCGCAAGAACATGTTTGCCAATTAGGACACAAATGCAGCTTGAGTTTAGTGGGTCAATAACGCCAATCCGCGGGGTGGAAGTGTAATCCTTTGAGGGGAGGCCTCCTCCATTAACATGGTCCCTGCAGAGTGGAGCAAGCTCCACCTGGTGCTCCATCGTCCAGCTGCCGCCGTGGTCGTCGAGGGCAAATGAGCTGAGCACGAAAGGATCCTGGTTGGACAACTCGACGTAGCGCAGCCTCCCCTCGCTGACTCCTAGGCGCCGGAACATACCCAACGCTTGTACTGGATGGGTGCTGGGCATTGGCCACACACTGCCCCTCGGGAGCTCGACGAAGCGGAGCTCCGGCCGGTGGCTGAACGGGTCGGCGGAGATGGCGCCCCAAGTCGGATCGACCCACAACAACTGTCCGGCGAACGCCACCGCCTCGAGGTATAGCTCCATCCGCCGCGGGAGCGGGAGCGGGGACGGCAACGGCAAGCCCACCAGCTTCTCCCACTTCCCGGTTTGCGAGAGGAAACGCCGCATGACGAAGGCTCGTTCATCCCCGTTGCGGCTGCGGTCCTCGTTGAGCAGAGCGACGGCGTACCTGTCAGGCGGGCCGTGCCCGGCGGCGGAGGCGGACCGGGTGAGGAGGCCGGCGTTGGGGCCGTAGGACAAGGTCTTCTTGGTGCCGTCGATGTCCGGGAGGCGGAACAGCTCGCCGGTGATGGGGTTGCAGACGAAGCGCGTGATGTCCGGGTCCATGTCGACGCCGATCAGCTTAGGCTCCCGAGTGCCGCTGTGCGTGGAGACGACGGGGGCGTGGGCATCCGAGTAGCAGAGGAGGAGGAGGCCGTCGCCGCTGGTGGTGCACACCATGCCGCCGAGGAGGGCCATGACGTCGCCGTTGTCGGGGCCGGGGCCGGGCCGGCGGTCGAAGAGGTGGTCGGGCACGTAGAGGTTGGAGGCGCCCGGGGGGTCGGCGAGGATGAAGAAGGCGCGCGGCGCGGTGGATCTGACCGCCGGGATGTGGTAGATCATCGCCCACGGCGGCGTGCGCGAGGGCGAGGCGGCCGCGGTGGAGAGGGCGCGCCGGCCGGCCACGGACGCGGCGGCGGAGAGGGCGCGCCGGAGCGGGAGCCGCTGCATTTTGGGAGTAGTCGGCTTGCCAGCGAAGGAGAAGCCGAAGAGGCGTGGTGGGTGGAGCTCTGACAAGCCGCGGCAGGTTGGATTTTGCAGTTGTGTGAGCTGGTGCACTAGACCTGGCGCACGCAGTGGGCACCTGCTGTGGGTCCTTCTACCCGTTGCCGTGGGGTTCGCATCCTCTGCCATTAGGGGGTAAATGGCAGAGGGGAACAGTAAAATGTGAGTAGCGCTACAGTGTTTTGCCATTGCTACAGTTGCGGTGGGGGTTCTCTTCTATAGGCCCACATGTCCAGATGAGCGACCGGACGAGACACGGAGGGGGAAAGTGCGTAGCCCTTTGACGTTGGGTGTGTTTAGTTTCTGCGTGTAAATTTTTTTTAAAGTATGCGGACAAATATTTGGTATTAAATAAAGATTAATAATAAAATAAATTATAAATTTTATCAAATTTATTAAGTCTAATTGATCCGTAGCATCACATTGTTAAATCATGGCGTAATTAGACTCAAAAGATTCGTCTCGCGATTTACATGCAAACTGTGCAATTGATTTTTTTTTCATTTATATTTAATACTCCACGCATGTATTTAAATATTTGATGTGACGCTTTTGGTCAAATTGTTTTGGAATATGAACAAGGCTGTTTTCGATATTGCATTTTTGGCCTCCCCTGATTTCTCGAACTATTAGATGATGATGCAGTTTTATAAAAATAAATTAATAGAAAAATAATTTTGAAATTATATTAATGCACTTTTAAAAGTTTTTTTAAGCTGTCGGTGATATGGGACCGGGAGTATCATGACCAGAGGCTTGAGGCAGACGCAATCGCCCACGTGGCCTGGCACCTTCGGGGACGTCGGGCCCGAGGGTGAGGTGTCCGCCCTCCTCCTGATTTCCCCCGAGGGGGGGTCGGGTTGCGCTTGCCCCGGCCCCGAGGGCCGAGGCACCCCGACCCCTTAAGGAAGTCTGCGCCACATATATGGGATAAGTGAGCACAGCTGTGCTCACCTAACAGCATTTATTGCAGTCTGGTCAAGCGTGTCACGCTGCATGCAACGCAGTACAGCGCGTTCCTTTATCCGGTCTGTGACCAGTCACAGACCGGTCAGATCACGGGTTAGGTGGCGGCTGGCGGTCTGACGCACGCCTTGCCCCATCCCGTCAAGACGAAAGCCTCTAGGCACTCGTCTCAAGCCGGAGCTAGGGTGTTATCTCTTAGAGATGGCACGTTAGCCCTGGTCAGATTTACACCAGGCTTCATCCTAACCATTACAGGCAAGGTGTTACACGAAAAAGGGCAAACATGCACGTTGTTAAGCTGACGCGTGGTGAACAAGAATGACCGGTCTGGCACTGGTCGCGTCATCGACAGACAGCCACGGTCCCGCGTCATCTCTGTCTTCGGGGGAGGTGGGGGTAGGTGTGGGCTGTCCCATCAGAAGGGCTCCCGGATGGAAACCGTACCGATCTCCGCCCATTAAAGAGAAAAAGAACAGTCCAGTTTGGAAAGAGAAAGGTGCATGTGGTATCCCCTTGAGATATAAAAGGAGGACCTTGCCCATTTAGAGGGGGACGGGACTTTTTTCCCTTTTGGAAGGCTGAGGGGAAAGGGAGTTAATCCTTTGTGACTCGTCCATACACAAATCCACAAAAACACAGGAGTAGGGTATTACGCTTCGCAGCGGCCCGAACCTGTATACATCACTGTGTCTCGTGTGTCTTGCGGGCGGGTGATCTTTCCAGATACAGAGAGAGAGAGCTTGAGATCTCACCCTAAGCCCCCGGCCGAACCGGCAAAGGGGGGCCTGCGCGGTCTCCCGGTGAGGAGCCACGAGCTCCGTCATCTGGCGCGCCAGGTAGGGGGCTCAGTGTGTGTTTTCTGAGCTCTCATACTCTTCCGTGTGCGCCAAGTTTTTCTTGTTCTGCCTAATGGCCGAGCAAGCGAAGGCGCACGACCTCTCACCGAGTGTGAGCGGCGACGACGGGGAGCCGAATCCACGCCGTCGAGCTCGTACTCCCCCACCTCCTCCGCGCCAAAGCCCTAAGCAGGGGGAGGCGCTTGAGAGGGTCGACAAATCCGTGGCATCACCAGTCGCAGGTGATGCAGGAGAACGGCGAGATGGGGAGCGTCGCCTCCTCGTCTGCGGCGACGGCAGCACGCCTCAGGGTGCGCTTCAGGCTGCTGGCGCGCTCCTACGACACCCGCCTGTCGTCCATGACCCGGAGTCTCCAGCCCAACGATGGCTGGAAGACGTGGCCAACTTGGTCATGACGGCACAGCAGCGCCTGGGTGCTGGTGGACGGTCCGCCACCACCAAGACCTCCGGCGCCGCTACCACCGGCTCCGTGTCGTCAAGGCGGAGGGCGCGGCGAGCGGCGGCTGCTGCGCGCCATTCGGCCGCCACTCCCTCGTCGACACCTCCAACTCGGGAGGATCAGCATGGAGAGCCGGATGCCCGCATCGACATCGAGCGCCGGCGTAATAACCGGCGTACTCCCCGCGCAACGGAGGGCGCCTCTTCGTCCAGAGTGTCACCTCGACATGGACGAGAGGATCAGCCCTCCGTGCCCCCGGCCGGTGGTGTTGGCTGTAGAGCCTTTGTGGCGAGTCTTCGGAATGTCCGTTGGCCCCCAAGGTTCCGGCCCACCATCACCGAGAAGTACGATGGGAGCGTCAACCCCACCGAGTTTCTCCAGGTCTATACGACCGGGATCGAGGCCGCTGGGGGTGACGACAGGGTCATGGCGAACTTCTTTCCCATGGCCCTAAAAGGACAGGCGCGGGGTTGGCTAATGAACCTGCCACCCGCGTCGGTCCACTCCTGGGAAGATTTGTGCCAACAGTTCACCATGAACTTCCAAGGCACATATCCGCGCCCAGGCGAAGAAGCGGACTTGCATGCAGTACAGCGAGGCGATGATGAGTCGCTTCGCTCGTACATTCAGCGGTTTTGCCAAGTCCGCAATACTATACCATGCATCCCTGCACACGCGGTGATCTACGCGTTCAGGGGGGGCGTACGGCACAACCGCATGCTCGAAAAGATCGCTTCCAAAGAGCCCCAGACTACCGCGGAGCTTTTTCAGCTCGCGGACCGAGTGGCTCGTAAGGAGGAAGCGTGGACATGGAACTCCTCCGGTTCCGGAGTGGCAGCTTCGGCCGCCCCCGGATCCGCCGCTCAGACAGGGCGGCGTGACAGGAGGAGGAAGAAGAGGTCGGACCGTTCCGGCGACGAGGGTCATGTCCTCGCCGTCGAGGGCGCTCCGCGGGCCACTCGAAAGGGGAGGCCTGCGAGCGACAAAAAGAAAGAGGCTGGTACTCCCAGCAGGGAGCGCCCCGCCGGCAGGTGGTGCTCCGTCCACAACACCTCCCTCCACGATCTCGCGGACTGTCGTGCAGTCAAAAACCTGGCTGAGCGAACGAGGAAGTGGGAGGAGGACAGGAGGCAGGAACGCCGTGAGGGCAAGTCCCCGGCGGTTCCTTCCGGCAAACGGCGAAGTGAGGCCAAGCAGAAGGCCCCCGCTGTTGACATCGATGATGGTGATGATGACCTAGGTTTCCAAGAACCTGGGGCCACCATTGCCACCGTCGATGGAGGAGCGTGTGCTCACGTCTCTCGCCGGAGCTTCAAGGCTATGAAGCGAGAGCTTCTGGCCATGGCCCCTACTCATGAGGCGATGCGTCGGGCGCGGTGGTCGGAGGTTGCTCTCACCTTCGACCAGACCGACCACCCACCGTGCATTGCCCGGGGAGGGCAGGTTGCGATGGTAGTTTCCCCCACCATCTGCAATGTGAAGTTGGGGCGTGTCCTCATAGATGGAGGAGCGGCTCTCAACATCCTTTCCCCCGCGGCCTTTGATGCTATCAAGGCCCCGGGGATGGTGCTCCAGCCGTCTCAACCGATCATCGGTGTGACGCCGGGGCACACATGGCCATTAGGTCACATCGACCTACCGGTCACCTTTGGTGGATCAGCCAACTTCCGCACGGAGCGGGTGAACTTCGATGTGGCGGACCTCAGTCTGCCCTACAACGCGGTCCTGGGGAGGCCCGCGTTGGTGAAGTTTATGGCGGCGGTCCACTACGCCTACCTCCAGATGAAGATGCCGGGCCCCGGTGGCCCCATCTCTGTCCGTGGCGACCTTAAAGTCGCGCTCGCTTGCATGGAGCAGCGCGCGGACCACCTCGCTGCTGCGACCAAGCCCGAGGGTGGTGACGAGAGGCTTGGCACCTCCGCCCCCACCGCCCCGAGGCAGCGGATTGCCACATGTGACGAGGTCCCGGTCAAGGAGGTTGCCTTGGGCGACGGCCCATCCAAGACCACACGGATCGGTGGTCTTCTGGATGGCAAATAGGAAGACGCGCTCGTCTCCTTCCTGCGGGCAAACGCTGACGTCTTCGCATGGAGACCAGCGGACATGCCCGGGGTCCCCAGGGAGGTGATTGAGCACCGTCTCGCCGTGCGGCCGGGCGCAAGGCCGGTCCGGCAGAAAGTGCGGCGGCAGGCCCCGGAACGTCAAGCCTTCATCCGCGAGGAGGTGGCGAGGCTTCTCGAGGCCGGATTCATCCGTGAAGTCATCCATCCGGAGTGGCTGGCGAACCCGGTGGTCGTTCCCAAGGCGAACGGCAAGCTTCGGATGTGCATCGACTACACCGACCTTAACAAGGCATGTCCTAAAGATCCTTACCCCCTGCCTCGCATAGATCAGATCGTCGACTCCACTGCGGGGTGCGACCTTTTGCGTTTTCTAGATGCATACTCTGGTTACCATCAGATTCGCATGGCTAGGGAGGATGAGGAAAAAACTGCGTTCATTACCCCCGTAGGAACCTATTGTTATACATCAATGCCCTTCGGGTTAAAGAATGCAGGTCCTACTTTTCAACGTACTACTCGAATTTCTTTGGGTAGCCAAATAGGACGTAATGTTGAGGCTTATGTCGATGACTTGGTTGTAAAAACGCGCAACCAAGAAACTTTACTTTTAGATCTAGCGGAAACTTTTGAGAACCTCCGCTCCGCCCGCATAAAGCTGAACCCCGATAAGTGTGTGTTTGGTGTACCTGCGGGCAAGCTTCTCGGGTTCTTGGTCTCTGCCCGAGGCATTGAGGCTAACCCCGAGAAGATTCGAGCTATCGAGCGGATGCGCCCCCCCAGCAAACTTAGGGATGTGCAATGCGTCACCGGTTGCATGGCCGCCCTAAGTCGTTTCATATCAAGGCTGGGAGAGAAGGCGCTACCCTTGTTTAAGCTCCTCAAGCGCTCGGGGCCGTTTACTTGGACGGAGGAAGCTGAACATGCCCTCACTCAGTTAAAGGCATATCTCAGCTCTCCCCCGGTTCTAGTCGCCCCGGAGCCAAATGAGCCCCTGCTACTTTACTTAGCGGCGACCCCTCAAGTAGTTAGTGCAGCGTTGGTTGTGGAGCGCGATGAAAATAATCCTCATTTCGTGCACCCCCATTCTGTGCTAACTTGGCCCGGGAGCGAGCGGGGAGGAGAGGCCCCCGAGTCGGACGGTGGCCTACGGCCCCTGACGACCGGAGTCGGCCCTCTGCCCGCTTGTCAGACGGTGCTAAGTGCCCCCGACCCTCAGGAGGGCCCCAAGGCCACTGCGGGAAGGCCGCACTTAACGCCCTTTGACCCCGAGGCTAACCCTGTGCTGACTCGACCCGGGAAAGAGCAGGGAGAAGAGGCCCCCGAGCCGAACGGAGGCCTGAGGCCCCTGACGACCGGAGTAGGACCTTTGCCCGCTTGTCCGACGATGCCAGGAGCCCCCGACCCCCAGGACGGCCCCGAGGCCACTGAGGGAAGGCCGCCCCTTTCATCCTCCGACCCCGAGGTCATCGGCACAGAAGACAAGTGCGCCCCGAAAGGCCACTTGAATGAAGAACGCCCCGGGGATACGGCCCCCAGCAAAGAGGATCGGCCCCACCGAAGGGTGCAGCGGCCTGTCTACTTTGTTAGTGAGGCCCTCCGGGATGCCAAGACCCGATACCCTCAGGCCCAGAAAATGCTTTACGCTATTCTGATGGCCTCGAGGAAACTGCGCCATTATTTCCAGGCGCATCGGGTCACTGTGGTTACGTCTTACCCCCTCGGGCAAATCTTGCATAATCGAGAGGGTACAGGACGAGTGGTAAAATGGGCAATCGAGCTTTCTGAGTTCGATCTGCACTTTGAACCACGCCACGCTATCAAGAGCCAGGCCCTCGCCGATTTTGTGGCAGAGTGGACCCCGGCTCCAGAGACCGTCTCAATACCCGAGGCCAGCACGGACCCCTCTCAGCTGCCTCGCACCACCCACTGGGTGATGCAGTTCGACGGTTCTCTGTCTCTCCAGGGCGCTGGTGCGGGGGTCACGTTGACCTCTCCAAACGGAGACGTCCTCAGATACCTGGTCCGCCTCGACTTTCGAGCGACCAATAATATGGCAGAGTACGAGGGACTCCTTGCCGGACTCAGAGTGGCGGCCGGGCTGGGGCTCCGCCGCCTCCTGGTGTTAGGCGACTCTCAGTTGGTTGTTAACCAAGTCTGTAAGGAGTACCGGTGCTCTGACCCACAGATGGACGCCTACGTACGCCAAGTACGGCGTATGGAGCGCCATTTTGACGGGATAGAGCTTCGGCATGTGCCCAGACGGGATAACATGATAGCCGACGAACTCTCACGGCTCGCGTCCTCGCGAGCCCAGACCCCACCGGGCGCCTTTGAAGAAAGGCTTACCCAGCCGTCGGCGCGACCCGACCCCTTAGGGGAGACGGATGCGCCTGACCGGCCCCCGAGGCCCGTCGGAGTCCAGGCCTCGGGACCCGAAGGGAGCGCTCCAAGCTCCCTTAGATTGATTGCTTGGATCTCTGAGATCCAAACATACCTCACAGATAAGACTCTACCTGAGGACCGCGAAGGGAGTGAACGCGTACAACGCATTTCCAAACGCTACGTGCTGGTAGAAGGGACCCTCTATCGGCGCGCGGCTAACGGAATCCTCCTGAAGTGCATTCCTCAGGAACAAGGCGTTGAGCTTCTTGCTGACATCCATGAGGGCGAGTGCGGAGCCCATTCCGCCTCGCGCACCCTGGTTGGCAAGGCCTTTCGTCAAGGATTTTATTGGCCGACAGCCCTCAATGATGCAGTCGATCTGGTCCGGCGATGCAGAGCGTGTCAGTTCCACGCCAAGCAAATCCATCAGCCGGCCCAGGCCCTGCAGATCATACCACTGTCATGGCCATTTGCTGTCTGGGGGTTTGATATCCTGGGACCGTTCAAACGGGCCCCGGGCGGGTTTGAGTATCTGTATGTTGCGATCGACAAGTTCACTAAGTGGCCCGAGGCTTATCCGGTTGTCAAGATCGATAAGCACTCTGCTCTTAAATTCATTAAGGGCATCACGGCCCGTTTTGGAGTGCCTAACCGTATTATTACGGATAATGGCACCCAATTCACTAGTGAACTCTTCGGCGACTACTGCGAAGACATGGGCATCAAGCTCTGCTTCGCCTCACCTGCCCACCCCAGAAGCAATGGCCAAGTGGAGCGCGCCAATGCAGAAATCCTCAAATGCCTTAAAACCAAGACCTTCAATATTCTCAAGAAGCACGGCGATTCATGGATCGAGGAGTTACCAGCGGTGCTCTGGGCAAACCGAACCACACCAAGCCGAGCGACCGGGGAAACGCCTTTCTTCCTCGTCTACGGCGCAGAAGCGGTTCTCCCATCCGAGCTCACCCTGAGGTCTCCTCGGGCCACCATGTACTGCGAGGCTGATCAAGATCAGCTTCGTAGAGATGACCTCGACTACTTGGAAGAGCGAAGGCGGCGCGCGGCCCTCCGAGCCACGCGCTACCAGCAGAGCCTGCGGCGCTACCATCAGCGCCACGTCCGGGCCCGATCACTCTGCGTCGACGACCTCGTCCTACGCCGCGTCCAAACGCGTGCTGGACTGAGCAAGCTCTCACCAATGTGGGAGGGTCCGTATCGAGTGATCGGTGTCCCCCGGGCGGGCTCCGTACGGCTGGCCACGGGCGACGGCACTGAGCTGCCAAACCCGTGGAACATCGAACACCTTCGTCGCTTCTACCCCTGAGGAGGGGGGTCGGGTGTCAGGTTTTGGGCTCGGGCTAACCCCGCACCCCCCTCGGGTGTGCAGGGTTAGCCGGGGGCTACCACACATGCACAGCCTTACTTTTCTTATTTCAGCATTTCAATAAAAGCAGTTTCAATTTCCTAAAGGTTGTGTCTGTGCCGTTTTTCCTTCTGAAGAATCTTAACTTGAAATAAGGTCACTCGTGCTCAACCTTACCCTCGGGGGCTCGGTTCGGTCAGCTAAAATCGCCAAGCGGGGCCCAGAACCGAGCCGTGCCCCGGGGCGTGGTGAACTCCGGGGGGGAATCGGCAAAAACCCACAATCGGGTCACCCATAACCCTCGGTCACCATGTTCCCGGCCTGGCCAGTCTCGACATGTGGATCTCCCCAGGCACTAGCCCCGACCCGAGCCATTTGAGGATCGGGACTTGAGCACGAGCCCTTAAATCAAGCTAAAATGCAAAAGGACCACGGCACAAATCATCCTCAACTCATATGCATAGCAAAATAAAGTTAACATAAGAAATTTTTCATCATTTTTGATTGCAGATTAAGTTGATCTATACAAAAAGAAGAAAGAAAAAGAAAAAATTGGAGATTGGCGGGGGCCTGGGGGCTCATTCCAATGTGCCCGGGTCGCCGGCCTCGTCGCCACCGTCGTCCTCACCGCTGGCGTCGCCCTCCTCGTCGGAGCTGGGGGCGAACGCGAGCCGAGGGGCCGACCCCTCGAAGCTTTGGACGATGTGGTTGGCGGCATCCCGGACCCGCGCGCGCGCATCGTCCTCGGTCCCGGGGGGGAACTCCTCCAGCGCCATCCATGGAGAGAAGTTGGGGTCCCGGGCCTGGTAACTCGCCAGCACGAGTTCGACCGCTCCCCGCGCGAGGTCCCTCGAGGATGACTTGATGGTCTTCTCAAGCTCCTCGGGGAGTTGTTCGAGAACCCAGGCCATCCTGTTGAGGTGCGGAGCGAGGCCTTCCAGATTGGTGGGGGGCACCGTCGTCTGGCCTTTCCAGAGGCCCGCTTGCCGACCGGCGCGCTTCAGGCGGGAGACCGCATCCCAAAGCATGTCGGGCCCAATCTCGCCCGCCAAGCGAAGGGCCTCGGCCTCCCCGGTGGAGAAGTCCAGCGCTCGCTGCATATCGGCGACGGTGTGTTCGGCAGCTGCGAGGCGGGCGGCTAAGTCGCTTTCGCCCGCGGCCGCCCCACCGATATGCGCCCTCGCGTCCAGCTCCTTTTCCCGCGCCTCGAGGTCAGCAGCCCGCTGCTCCAGTGCGGCTCTCTCGGCGCGGACGCATTCAAGATTGCGGCGCGCCTGCTCCTCCTGCGCCGCCTCGCGAAGGGACAGGCTGTCCGCCAGCCGTTTGGTCGTGGCCTCAGCCTCCTCGAGAGCTCGCTCCCGCTCAGCGAGTGCGTCCTCGCGGAGGCGGAGCGCGCACTCCTCCTCGGCGCAGGCGGCCTCGTGCGCCGCCAGCGTCGCCTCCCGGAGAGCAGCGGCGGCCTCGCGGTCCGTCAAGCCTTTCTCCACGGCGCCGGCGTGTTCTTCCAGCGCCATAGCACGGGCCTCAAGGGACTCCTCGCGCCGCCGGGACGCCGCCTCAGCCTCTGTTACCCGCCGCTCTCGGGCAGCGGCGGAGTCAAGGACTCCCTGGGCGGCGTCGAGCTTTTCTTTCAGCTCCGCCTCCCGGCTGGCGTTTTGAAGGCGGAGGGCGTCTTGCGCCTCAATCATCGTGGTGGTAGCGATGAGGGCGGCCGCTCGCTCCTCCTCCACCTCACGAGCGATCTCCGTCAGCGCCGCCTTCCGGGCTTCAAGCTCCGAGACGTGACGGCGGTGAGCTTTACGGCCCACCTCCACCATGGCGTCCACCGAGCGCCGCCCCTCCTCAACGCGTGCCCATGCGGCCTCGAGCTCCGCTCGTTCCGCGCGCAGGGCCTCCACTTGGGCGCTGAACCCATCTAGCACCGCGGTGTTTGCGGCGGCCAAGGCCTGCAGAATGGGCTCGGCGCTCAGCGGGGCGACGGAAGATAAGGAGAAGAGCCGCCTTGGAGAGAAGGCGATGCGGCTCGGCCCCCCGGAGGACGTGCTGGGCTCGGGGATGTCCCCCGGACCCGTTTGATCCTGGGCGTCGCCCGGGGAGGTGGGCCCAGGCGATGTGCCCGCGGCCTCGTCGCGAGCCTCCCCGGAGGCTGTCGCCTGAGGGTTGCCCGAAGGAGTGGGCCCAGTTGACGCGCCAGCAGCAGCTGTTGCCTCAGCCTGGCGAGCCCGGGCGGCCTCCTCCTTAGCGGCTTCCTCAGCCCGGGCGGCCTCCTCCCGAGCGGCTTCCTCCGCTTGGCGAATCCGGGCGGCCTCCCGGGCGGCCTCTTCAGCTTCCCGAAGGCGGTCTGCGGCTTCACGCCGGTCAGATTCTCGCCTCCGCTCCTCTGCGGCCGCTGGATCTTCGGCCTCGGACTGGCCGGACTTGGGGTGGCGGGAGGAATGCGACGGGACATCGCTGAAGCAGAAGAAAAAACCAGAAGACGAACAAAATGAGTAAGAAAAAACTTCCTTTTGGGAGAAAGATGGTTGCAATGAGAGTGAGACGAACCTGCGAGGGGGTCGGTTGAATGACCACCTTGGAGGGGAAATCAGGTTTCCCCGGCATGGTTCCGTCTCCCCCGTCTTGCGGAGCCGTTTCTTCTTGCGCTCCCCCTCGGGCTGCGACGTCGGCGCGGCCCCCTCCGGGCGCCGACTGCTGGCACGCGCCGCCCCGCCCCCTCGGGGAGGAGATGGGGGAGGTGTTCCTCCCAGCTTCCTCTTCCCCTGGGCGTCGGCAGGGCGGCTGCTCCCCGAGCCCCCGACGCGGGGCCCAGAAGCACGACCCCCTCCTGGGGCAGATTGTTCCCCCCGGCGGCGCTCGCCCGCGCTGTCGTGGCCCTTAGGGGCTCTCTCCTCTGAGGCCCCGACCCCCATCATAATGGTTAGAATGGAGGCGCGGTCGGGATCGCTGCAGAGGGGGAGGATCTCCTGAGGAATGCGAGACGCCTCCACGGAGCTAAGATTCAGCACCCTTTGGACCACGATCTTGAAGTCCTCGGGAGCCCAATCCCATCTGGCTCCCTGGTGGGTCCGCATGTAGTCTTCAGGCCCAGTGTACTCCCAGGCGCTCCGGGCGCGCCGTTGGAGCGGCGCAATCCGGCGACGGAGGTAATCGCCGTACACCATGGCCCCGGTGAGCCCCTGGGATCGCAGGCCCGCCAGGCGGTCGAGGACGGCGTCGTAGTCCTCCCCCAGATCTACCGGCGCCCGCCAGCTGGAGACCTGCGCCGGGGGCTGGCTTGGAAGTCGGAGGCGCGCTTCGTTGGCGAGGGGGGTGTAGAACCAGTCGCTCTTCCAGTCGTCCCACTTCTTGCGGAGGACGCAGGGGATGTAGCGGTTCAACACCGGCCCCCGCGGCTGGAAGTAGCAGCCGCCAACCACCGACGGCGGTGACACCGACTGCACGGTGAAGAACCACCGGAACAGCTGAAGAGAGGGGCGCACCCCAATGAACATCTCGCACAGGTGCGCGAAGATGGCCAATGTCATCACCGCATTGGGGGTGAGGTGCGCCATCTGGAGATCGTAGAACTCCAGGACATCCATGAAGAAAGAAGAAAATGGCGGGACCAGCCCAGCCATTGCGAAGGGGAGGAAGAAGATGGACCGCCCCGGGTAGTCTGGTGCCGGGCGCCCCTCGCCCAGCATCACTATCTCCCGACCGGTGGCGGACTCCGGCATGAAGCGGCGCGGCAGTCCGGCGTGCCTCTCGCTCACGATGCGGGAAGGCGGTAGTACACTGCCGTCGAGCAGAGCAGAGCCCCGTGCCATGGCGGTGGAGGAAGAGATGATTGAGAACGAGCGCGTGTGGCGAAAGTAGGGCGTAGCAGAGAAAGAGTTAGAGCTCAGGCGGCGAAGGCAAGAGGAACAATGGCGAAAGGAAGGAAGCAAATCCTTTTCTCGATGCTTTTATACCCTTGCCATCGCTGGGCCTGGCTCCTCGTTTCTCGCGCCCACTACCTCGCTCCCTCGTATCTCGCTATCTCGCTCCCTCGTTTCCCGTGCCCACGCTTCCACTAATCCCATTCGCCCGCTTACGGCGCATGAAGTGGATATGCGGTTGTGGCAATCGAAATGGATTGTATCGTGCGCGCGTTAATTACGCTCGCCGACCGAAGCGGCGTTACCGTATCTCCGGGCGAGACCAATCTGCTCACCCAGATTCGCGCGCTGCTCAAGTGGTGTGGCAGTCTTGAATAGACCGCCCATTATGGACAACCAAAGTTACCAATACCAATGTGCATGGATTGAGACCGTTGGGTATTTTGCCCAACTACGGAGACCGGTCCCACCTGTCACCAGGCTTTAGGGGTGGCGTCACACCTGACCGCTTCCCTTGGGAAGGGAAATTTGCTCTGGCATAACGCCGGGGGCTACTGTCGGTGATATGGGACCGGGAGTATCATGACCAGAGGCTTGAGGCAGACGCAATCGCCCACGTGGCCTGGCACCTTCGGGGACGTCGGGCCCGAGGGTGAGGTGTCCGCCCTCCTCCTGATTTCCCCCGAGGGGGGGTCGGGTTGCGCTTGCCCCGGCCCCGAGGGCCGAGGCACCCCGACCCCTTAAGGAAGTCTGCACCACATATATGGGATAAGTGAGCACAGCTGTGCTCACCTAACAGCATTTATTGCAGTCTGGTCAAGCGTGTCACGCTGCATGCAACGCAGTACAGCGCGTTCCTTTATCCGGTCTGTGACCAGTCACAGACCGGTCAGATCACGGGTTAGGTGGCGGCTGGCGGTCTGACGCACGCCTTGCCCCATCCCGTCAAGACGAAAGCCTCTAGGCACTCGTCTCAAGCCGGAACTAGGGTGTTATCTCTTAGAGATGGCACGTTAGCCCTGGTCAGATTTACACCAGGCTTCATCCTAACCATTACAGGCAAGGTGTTACACGAAAAAGGGCAAACATGCACGTTGTTAAGCTGACGCGTGGTGAACAAGAATGACCGGTCTGGCACTGGTCGCGTCATCGACAGACAGCCACGGTCCCGCGTCATCTCTGTCTTCGGGGGAGGTGGGGGTAGGTGTGGGCTGTCCCATCAGAAGGGCTCCCGGATGGAAACCGTACCGATCTCCGCCCATTAAAGAGAAAAAGAACAGTCCAGTTTGGAAAGAGAAAGGTGCATGTGGTATCCCCTTGAGATATAAAAGGAGGACCTTGCCCATTTAGAGGGGGACGGGACTTTTTTCCCTTTTGGAAGGCTGAGGGGAAAGGGAGTTAATCCTTTGTGACTCGTCCATACACAAATCCACAAAAACACAGGAGTAGGGTATTACGCTTCGCAGCGGCCCGAACCTGTATACATCACTGTGTCTCGTGTGTCTTGCGGGCGGGTGATCTTTCCAGATACAGAGAGAGAGAGAGCTTGAGATCTCACCCTAAGCCCCCGGCCGAACCGGCAAAGGGGGGCCTGCGCGGTCTCCCGGTGAGGAGCCACGAGCTCCGTCATAAGCGCACTCCCTCCATCCAAATATATACTCCCTTCGTACTCCGACATGATTTTCGAGATGCTACTTTGACCAACAATATCTATAAAAATAAAATGTTTTAAATAAAAAGAGTTGCATATTATGATAGTTTGTTTAATGATAAATCTAGTAACATCAATTTTACGTGATTAATCTTTTTTATTTTTTTGCTATTAATAGTCAAAGTTAAAAATGTTTGACTTATCCCTATTCTAAAAATGTTTATATTTTCGGACGGAGGGAATAAGATATTAGGACTAGATGTGATACATCATAATACTACCAATCTATTCAGATTCATAGTACTATGATTTGTCTCATCCGGTTCTAATATCTAATGTTTTGGAAGAGAGAGAGTAATTATTCATGTGTTAATTAGCAACTCCATTTTATGTGTCGACGGGGAATGGTTCCTAACCCATTCAAAAAAACAACCTGATGCCTAGTTCTAAACTTCTTTAATTCACAGTTTTCGTAAGCACACTTCTCGAACCGTTAAATGTTAAATGGTACATGGAGTGAAAAATTCTATGTAGAAGTTTTTCTTAAAATCAAATAAATATATTTTTAAAATTTATAATAGCTAATACTTAATTAATTATGTGCTAATGAGTTATCCCATTATATATGTGCCACTAATATTCTCCTTCATTTTGGAGTTTCGAACGAGCCTTTAGAAGCCGTATTTTTACAGATAGACAACCTTGCGTTGTGACACCTAGTTTCATATAGATAAGTTAAAAAATAGAGATATATTTTGTAAAAGAATTTGTAACATATGGTGGTGTTCGTTTCTAATAAAGGTGAAGGTGAAGCTAGGGCACAAATCAAGAAAGCCATTAGCACATGATTGATTAAGTATTAATTATTACAAATTAGAAATTTGGATTTATTTAATATTTTAAAGCAACTTCTATATAGTATCTAATATTTTAAAGCAACTTTTATATAGAAAATTTATCGGATGAAACACATCATTCACTGGTTTGAAAAACATGCTAATAAAAATCGAGGTAGAATTTGTATCTTAGATAGGAAAGAACGGGTGGTACTTTGGAACAAAGTTCCTTAAATTCCTTTAAAATTGTTTGCTCTCATGCAGTACAAGCGTGATCAATCATCCTTCCCATCCCACACACAACTTCTGTCCAATAATAAATGGATCTAACATGAGATTTGATATTATCTATGACAATGAATCGGGATAGGTGACTAAACAGATGTATATTCATTATAGTAGGTAGCATTACATCTTATATTAGATTGATTTATTTTAGGACGGAGTGACTAGGCAAGTATTATTCATGCTCCTACATTATACATATAAGTATTTTGAATGCACCAACAGGTTATTACTAAACAATGTCTTTTTTTAGATTGGAAATGGATTACATCTCCGGTCTCTGCTCGTGGGCATACAGCAAAAAAGTCTCAGAAGTAAACATAAAAGAAATTAAAAAAAATACATGATAGGATAAACCCCCAACTTCTGCCAATAAGATGATCTAATAAAATAATGTTTCCAAAATCAAATAGATTGTATGACAAAATTCTGTAGGTACTACACCATCTAAACTGTAATAAAAGTTCCTTGGCTATAAATTCCAAACGTGTAGCATCATTGTACATAGTATCTTATCTTGTTGTTCTTGTGAAAGTATCATACACCAAGAGTGAAGCCAGTTGGAACACATGAAGATAACATGCATGATGCTAGACATTTTTTTATGGTTAAAAATTACAACATTACGGCAACGACAGATTGACCAACATAGAGCACTAACTCCAAATAAAATCATTTTTTAGTCTAGGCACTCCCCTTAGCCAGTTACCAAAAATATCTTTTACATTTTGGAAAAGGGAATATTAATGTCAAAGAAGACATATCATCAAGAAAAACGTGCAACATGACAGTAAGAGAAAAGATATTGGATGGTCTTTTGTATATTTAAAAAAAAAACAGATTAGATTGCTTGTTTTCCCTCCATTCTCTCTTTGTGAGGTTATCTTTCATTAAGATAACCCAACTATACATCTCAAATAGTGAATCGCATGGATTTCCATTTTGTAGGTTAAACAATGGTGTATGTCAAATGGGCTAGGAAATCCAAACGTGGCTTAACCATCAAAGTACTGTGTCCACAATGCTAGCTTGCATGTAGCCTTTTTTTTTTTACCATATGGTCAAATAGATTAAGGCTGTATTTAGATCCGGGGGTGAAAAGTTTTAGCGTGTTACATCAGATATACGGACACTAAATTGAAGTATTAAACGTAGACTAATAACAAAACAAATTACAGATTCTGCCTATAAACTACGAAATGAATTTATTAAGCTTAATTAATCCATCATTAGCAAATGTTTACTGTAGCACCATATTATCAAATCATGGACTAATTAGGCTTAAAAAATTCGTCTCGCAATTTACACGCAAACTGTGTAATTAGTTTTTTTTTTCTCTACATTTAATATTCTATACATGTGTTCAAACGTTCGATGTGATAGGGTGAAAAAATTTGCCAGAGGATCTAAACAGGCCCTAATCCATCATAACTAATGAGGCAAACATTATATCCCTATACGTTATTGACACTGTTTAATGCTAATGCTATACAAATATAAGTATCATGTACATATATATCGACTCCATGTAAAATATTCGTCCTATGTTTTTTTTTAAGAAATATTCGCTCTATGTTATTGTTGTGTACTTGTGTTCTGTGTTCTCTTTTATGTAAAAATGTTTATGCCTTTTATCTTCATCGTCATTTTGTCCACCGCTGAATAATAAGCAGCCTCCTCTCTTTACATCCTTCTTATTTATCTTAGGGAGGAAAATTTATTATAAGAACAGTGAGAAACTTTTTTATATATGCACTGAAATATGCTGAATACATAAATCATTAGGTCCCTTCACCAAAGCTTGATAAAACCACGCGGCGTAACGTACAAGTGAAAATGTGAAACCAAGGTGGTTTTTGTCTTAAAGCGGGGTGAAGCAAATGGCATTGAAAGTTCAGAGATTGACCATCATGTTTGCCATGCTAGCTGCTACTCCCTCCGTCCTATAAAGCAACCTAGTACCAGATAAAACACTTCATAACCATGTCTGGATTCGTTGTACTTCATAGTAGTGCAATGGTTCTATCAAATGAAAGCAAAACACTGTTTTCTGCGTATAAATCATGAAATCACTGCGATATATTCGAATGATTCCCTGCTCTTCTGCCTCAAATAAGTAACAGAGAGATATTTTACATATCTTGCCTACCAGTAACAATAGATTGGCACTTAGGTGCTGATGCACACGTATAACCAAGCATGAAGATACAACCCGAGATTTAGTATTGAATTTTTTACCAGCTGAAACAATGTGATGACAGGTATCCGATATGAATAAGCAAGCACAGAAGATGCCTAAACAAGAATCCTGGAAAGTTACATTAACATCCATCGATCTATTTTTCAAGTGCAAAGATGACCATATTGTCCAGCAACAAACACAGCATGTATATTCTTATGTGATGGTCATGACATGCTGGCTGAATTGAGTCACTCTACTGCAATGTTCTCAATATGCTCACAAGCAAAGCCTCCACCCAAAAAAAGGAAAAAAAAAAGGGTTCCTGTTTCTCCAAAAATATGTAGATAAACTGTGAGGTCAAAACACTTGGAACTTCCATTGGGTTTCCGAAACGGGACTTCTACAACTACCATCCATCAGCTTCCTCATTCGTTAAAACACCTCTTCAGTTGGTTTTTAAGAAATCTGAATCAAACAGGAAACATTAGGATATGTTTGAATAGAATGAGCGGTATAAAAAAAATGAAAACATAAACAAGTAAATGGAAAACTATGATAGTCCATCTAGCCATTTCTACTTAAGAAATTGAAAAGAGAGCATGTTATCTTTTATTCAAGTCCTGATTCAGTACTATATTACACAACAATTTTATTTTATATTCATGTCTTTATTCAGCAGAATACCTAATTATGATTTTTACTATCAAATCGTAGTAGCAAGCTTCATCATCTTAGACTCTTAGGCTTGATAAGAGATAATATTTTAGGACCAAAGAATGACAGTGACTCAGCATGATTACAATGCAGGGAATCCTTTCAGCTCTTACACAATACTATTATGTTTTATAGGCAAAAGTTTCTAGTTTGCACTTAATCACATCTACTGCTTACCTTCCATCAATTTTTTTTATCCCAGCAAAAATATTACATGAAGCTTTTAAGTGGTTGCTCATAATATTATACACAATGCAACAAACTATAATTAACTCTTATGAAAATAGATACTTATAATGATGACAAGACCAAACACCTTTAAGGCTTTTATACTTAGTGACTTGGTTACCTACTTCATATTTTATTGGCCAAATTTGGAGTTTGCTTTATGCAATGCTGTTTAAACAACAGCTATAATCTGCTTTTTTATGCAAAGTCAATACTGAAGAGTAAAACATGACTGATAATTTTTAGTGTACTTTACCCTAGGATGCACCTTGTATTAGGGATGGATCCAGGAGAAAATATCATCTAGGTCACTAATCAAATTTCTTTAAAAAATAATCGTGCCATTGCAGATTATAAGAGAAATTTCTTAATCTAAAGAGGACTTATACAGTGATTGGCAAAGAGTAACCGGTGTCAAATGACAGTGATGAATGTGTGCTGGATCTGCCCCTTCGTCTAAAGTGCTACCACAAGACGGAAGAAAAAGCAATATTTGCTCAAATGTTATGCTAATTCAACTAAAATATCCATCTTATCTTATAAAATGGCCTTTCATGATTCGGAGCACACACTTCAAGAAAATAAGGAATACAAGCAGTGAAAAGTGGTAATCGAACGGCATCCATGTATGGTGAAAAGAATTAACAAGACGACTGATTGAATAATAGTTAGCTTAATGAAGTACCTGCTGACCCATTTGCTGTTTGGTCTCAAGTCATCTTCTTCCTATCTACACGAACCAACATGTCTGATAAACTCTTGCTTTTCGCATCCGCCTTGTTCCTTGAAAGAGTTTCTTCAATCACAAACAGAAGGATTTTCAAAATTTTACAAGAGAAAACAATAATGTAAGTAGATACACGTTTCCAACATTGCATATTGAAGTGACAAAACAAATGATACTACCAGTACCACTATGCACAAGCTAAGCCTCCCACTAACATTATACCGTTTCAAGTTTCAACAGAGATGTAAAACGAACAAAGTCCTGGATCTATCTAATTAACACTTAATAAGCAAATCTGGTGTGTCAAGCATGCATGTACACGGGAGAAATCACATGAAAGATGATCACCTGCACGGGGGATCCGGCACGATGCAAGCCACGGAGGGAGCAAACATGGTGTAAGTGTATCCACGGATGGATCACTTCCACCTCCCAGCGTGCACCCAAGCAAATCCCCATTGTCCATGTCTATGGAGACAACCTGCCTGCCAACTACGAGGTGCATGCAGCCAGCGTTCAGTGGGTCAATGGCTGCGATCTGCGGCGTGTTCTTGCAGAGGTTTTGGTCATGCGGCCAGAGCCGGCTAAGAGCCACGCGGTGCTCCAGCGTCCACCCGCCGCCGTCGTCGTCGAGGGCGAACGAACTGAGCACGTATGGCTCCTCCTGGGACACCTCGGCGTAGCGCAGCCTCCCCTCGCTGACGCCGACGCGGCGGAACCTGCGCAGCTCCCGGCGCTCCTTCTCCATGGGCTGTGTCACGCTGCCTCTCGGCAGCTCGACGAAGCGGAGCTCCGGGCGATCGCTGAAAGGGTCGGCGGAGAGGGCGCCCCAGCTCAGGTCGACCCACCACAGCCGGCCGGCGAAGGCCACCACCTCCTGCGTGGATGTGTTCATGCGACGCCGGTGGAGCGGGAGCGAGGACGGCAAGCCCACCAGCTTGTCCCACTTGCCCGTTTGTGAGAGAAACCGGCGCATGGCGAACCGTTCGTCCCCGCCGCGGTAGCCCACCGAGTCCTCCCTGAACAAAGCGACGGCATACCTGTCCGGCGGCCCGTGCGGGCGTTCGGATTGGGTGAGGATGCCGATGTCGGAGAACCACGCGGTCTTCTTGGTGCCGTCGATGTCCGGGAGGCCGAACAGCTCGCCGGAGATGGGGTTGCACACGAACCGCGTCATGTCGGGGTCGATGCTGATGCCAGTCAGCGCGCGCCACCCACCGCCGCCGGGGACGAGGGGGGCCGTGCCGGTGACTTCCATGAAGGTGAGGAGGAGGAGGCCGTCGCCGCTCGCGGCCTTGACGAAGCCGGCGAAGAAGGCGTTCAGCTCGTCCGTGTCGGGGTCGGGCACGCGCGGCGCGTAGCCGACGAGGTGGGCGGGGGCGATGAGCCTGGAGCCGCACGGGGGCTCCGCGAGCCGGAGGGATACGCGCCGCTCGGGAGATCCGACCGCCACGTACTTCTCCACCATCGCCCACGGAGGGCGCCGCGACGCCGTGGAGAGGGCGCGGCGTACGGGCGCGGACGCGGCGGCGGACAGGGCGCGCCGGAGCGGGAGGCGCTGCATCTTTGGGCGGAGGCGGCGCGCGTATCGTGGCGAGCGTAGCCTAGCCTAGCCTACCCTACCCTACCGGAGAAGGCGAGGCGGCGGGGTCGGTTGTTCACGGTGGGTGAGGTCCATGGAAAGAAGTGGAGCTCTGACACGAGCAGCAGAGGGGCAGGGAGCCGTGACGTCCGGCCGTGGGCTCGGTCCACCGTGAGCCAGGGCATTTGGAGCCGAGAGGGTTTCGCAACGGTGTGGCCCGGTGCGCATAGACTCGGTGCAGCATTTTGCGTTGTTCTACTTGGTGACGTTACCTGTCTCTATCCATCTGCTCCTGCCTCTGTACTTGTTCATCCTTTTTGAACGATCCGTTGACAGCTGGCCTACAAAAAGCATGGCAACGGTTTCCCGCCAAAATGCTCAGGTTGTGTCGGCCTGGGAGCCACAGACGGTGTTGGCCCAATGGGCTGTGATCCTCAAGGTCCAACGTAACAATATGAAGATAATTCTTCAGTTAGAATTAGCCTTTTGATTTGTGTACTACTCTCTCCGTCTAACGAAGACTTTTTTTTTGTCTGCGTCCAACGCCAACATTTGGTTGTTTATCTTATTTAAAAATTTTATAAAAAAATTAGTCACGCATAAAAGTACTATTCTTGTTTTATCATGTAATAACAACAAAAATATTAATCATAGAAAAATTTTAAATAAGACGAAGAGTATATTCAAAAACTGGAAAATGAAATCTTCGTGGGATGAAGCCTGAAGGGAGTACAACGTATCTCGTTTTTCATAACCACGATGTATTTTTTATAAAAAGCTTTTTATATCTTTTTATAAAAAATCAAATTATAGTTAACAATTAATTAATCATGTGCTAATAATTTTGCATTCCAAAAAATCCCACCCGTTCAGCCAGATCGAACAAAGCCCCCCCCCCCTCCCCACGTCGGTGTGTTTTGCTCAAAAGAGAGTTCAGAGCAACTTTTGCATTCGTCTCATGAAAACACTACTACATTAAGGATTTTCCCGTATGGATGAATTCAATTTTCGCGTGTAGAGAATTTGACCGTCTGGAAGGAAGTATCTGCGAAAATCGCGACTTTTTCGTGCAGGCGACGCACCCGCGCGTGCAGGCGCTTAAGCCACCCGCACGGGAAAATGAAAAATCGAAAAAAAAACCAAAGCCTAACCCTAATCCAGCCGCCGCCACCGCCACCCTAGCTGAGGTCCGCCGCTGTCGCCGCTGCAAGCGCTGGCGACGGATCCGCCGCCCGCTCCCATCGCCGCCGGGGAAGGGAGGGGAGGAGCCGCGGGCTGCCGTCGTTGTCGTCGCCGCCACCCCCTCCCCCATGCCTCCCCTCCGCCGGATCTGCAAGGGGAGGGGCCACGCGCCACCGTCCGCCGCCACCGCTGTCGCCACCGCCTACGCCCGTCGCCAGGAGGAGATCGAGGAGAGAGGAGTGAGAGAGAGAGAGGGAGGATAGAGAGAGTCAGATCGGCCGGATAAATAAAAGAGAGAGAGAGGGGGGGACTTAGGCGCGCACGGATAGGGGAAAGGAGAGAAAAAGGGAATTTTTTGAAGTGGGTAGGAGGGAAACTATTTTCCCCTGCGGTTCTCTTAATATATTGCACGGGAAATTTGGCTCATTTTCACGTGCAGCCTATTTAAGAGGACCGCACGGAAAAATCGATTTTCCCATGCAGTCCTCTTAAATGGATCACATGCGAAAATGAGCTGATTTTTCCGTGGGGTGTGAGTTACCGCCCGCACGCAATGATCATTTCAATAGTAGTGAAAAATCAACGTTTGAGAATATATTCGTCTCATAAAAAATCAACTTATGAAAATGAACGGGTCAAATGCTTCCAACTTATGAAAATGAACGGGTCAAATGCTTCCAGATTCCTTCATTGAAGTTTCTTTTTATATACTCCTGTCAAAAAAAAAAAGCCAACCTAGGATTAGGGTAGCCAACCTCCTAATCCTAGGTTGACTTTTTTTTGGACAGAGCCAACCTAGGACCCCTAGGTTTAGCTCCTAGGTTTAGCTTTTTTTTTTGGACGGAGGAAATATGTAGAGAGTAATATCTTAGTATACGCAGGTACTACCAACCTTGGTTACAGACTTACAGTAAAAGCAGACTGTTTACTTACCATCAGCAGATTGGCAGTTAAGTTCAGCATGCATCAATAGATTGGCAGTGCATCCAACATTGATGCATTTCCAACTTAAACCAAATTATACTAAGCACGATCTCGCGTTGTAAAAAGCAGACTGTTTATTTTTCTGGCAAGCAGGGTTAACGATGACTAATATTTTGGGGGCTACAGAAGTCTAATGGTAGAAACAAAATAAATAAACAATGCGATATTCGCTTCAATTGAGCATGCCGAAGGACAAAGAATGCAATAAAAATGGCAAAAAAAATTTCCAAACATCACATTCGAATTGCATGAATCAGACAACCAAATGTCTCAAAAACTTCAGCAAGTTACCAATTTACTACCATCAGTAATCAGACTGCCAGTCATCGATTGTGTTAACACACAAAGCTGCCAATCTTCCAACAGATTAACATCAAATAGTTGCTCATCTTCCAGCAGATCAACATCAAATCAAAGAGTTGCTAGAAAACGAGTATCTAAGATGACATACACAATGTTTTCCCTACGTCCAAAAACGAAGACTCGTAATCTGCTGCCAACATGAACCTACAGTTCAAAGCAAACTCACTTAGGGAACCTTTGCTCAGCTAATTTTAAGTTCGCATGCATAAGTGAAACTCGAAATTCAGCTGTCAGCCAACATTTCCAAAAAAAAAAAAGGAAGTTTATGTAGCACTAATTGCATCGTAGTGCATCACTTCGTAAGAAAGAAAAGCTTCCTAATCTATCAGAAGTTCAGAACAACTTCAACAAAAGACTTCCTAATCTATCATAATGGCTTTCACTTTCACCTGTTAAATTTCAGAAATCTGGAGATAACAAGTTAAACGTTAGATACATCTTATTGATCATAACAAGGGAGTGACATGAGAAATTAACCATTTCTTCTTGCTACTATAAAAACACGTATTAACAGAAATAATAGTGTACTCCCATATACCTCTTTGCAGTTTCATATAGAGAAAAGTATAATTGCATGTTTATTTTCCATGTGCATTTTTTTGTTGCATCAAAACCTTAAGGCAGGATAGCTTGATAAAGAAACATTAATCATTGTAGACAGTAACTCAAGATGCCAACAAAACTAAAGGTTTCATTTAGGTTTACAGGACGAATTTGAAGCTTGTGTACCTCCCTATCATGAGAAAAAAAATACGAAGGTTGAGATGTATACGAAGAAATTATAGTCATCTATCACAAGAAGGATGATTTTATGATGTATATAGGGGTATTTATATCTCTCGTTGCAACAAAAAATAACTACTTATTACACAAAGATAAAATACGTCCTTATGTCTCACAAGGATGGGAAATACTCCCATCAAGTCATACGAGGTAGTTTAAATCATACTGTAACAAGTATGTACAGCTAATAGAAGGTCTTGAGTAAAATGCAATATCAATATTTTTTAGCATACTCCTGCATAGTGAATCTAAACTGCAACTACAAGAGCACTGTAGATAGGAATATTTTACTGTTTGAAACCTACTCCCTCCGTCCCATAAAAAACGAATCTAGGACCGCACATCCGGTATTAGGTTGGTTTTTTATGGGATGGAGTGAGTAAGTAGTAGTCATTTTGTAAACAAGCCTGTCTCAAATGACAACAGGGACATATAGGCAGAGAAAGTAGCCAGCCATAAATGCAATTTCCTTAACACAATAAAGAATGAAATAGTTGGTGGTTCAAAAAAGGATAACTAGAGAAAGTACCAGATATATATTCCACAAACCATTTCCACAGGGTAGAAAAACTTACAATATGATCACTTGACAAGAAACAGGAAGCAATTTACTTAGTAGCTCATAATGACAACAAGACTACCGACTTTATTTAGGCTTGCATCCTAGATTCCTAGACTACCGACTCATAATTTACTGTTTGAAGTTTGTATTCAGTGATAACTGGCAGATAAAACCACAGCTACAACCTGTACAGCTCCAAGGTCTATAGTATGACATAGTAGCCATAGTTATTTGTGTACTGTTTTATGGTGAGGTGAATTTAATTTAAAGTGCACCACAGTAATGGTCAGCAAAAGTAACTAGTCAGGACTCATGTTTCCTTAACATAGGAAAGGATCAAATATATCATCTATACTTTGTTAAAAGGGAATAGTGGTGGTGGTTCTGCCACCACCCCCATCAAACTCCCAACCTTTTTTGAGAGGAAAAAGAACAGGTGAGGCTAGAGGGCTCACATGTCAACCACCCCCACCAACTCTCTACATTTTGGAAAGAAAAATGACAATGTAGGGTCAAAGGGTCCATATATCAGTAACAAAATATATGTGGCAACTAAGAGATGATATGTGCAAAGAATGTTAGTAATAACGGGTTGTCTATACTCCTTTAAAAGAGTGTAGTACTCCTTTAAAAGAGAGTTGTCATGGTGGTGATTCTGCCACCACCCCCACCACCAACTCCTACCTTTTCTGGAGAAGAAAAAGGAGAGGTGGGGCTAGAGGGTCCACATGTCAACCACCCCCACCAACTCTCTACTTTTTGGAAAGAAAAAGGATAATGTGGGGCCAAAGGGTCCACATATCCGTAGCAAATATATGCAGCAATTAAAAGATTATATATGTAGAAAATGATGGTAATAACGGGTTAATGATAATTTTCTTTAATTAAAATTTTGTTGCAATGCACGGGCCATATGCTAGTTAGACAAGAATAGCAGAATAAAGTATCAAGCGAACTTGGTTCTTTACCTCAATTCTTCGTGTCCTTATCTGCACGAACCAATATGTCTGACAAGGTTTTGCTTTTGATGTTGCTCTTGGTATTTGGAGTTCCTACAGTGAGGGAGTTAAACAATACAACATAAGAAATGGAACTGTACTTTTGTGTACATTCGTATACAGTATGCAAGAGCATAGCATCTTGTCTCTGACACATTCAACAGATAAACCATGTTTATACACTGAAACATGTTCAGCTCAGTTGGCTGTAAATGCATAATTTTCCATCACCATTTAGCTCCACATTGGGCTAGTGCAGATCAATAACGTACTCATCAACAAACAGAATAAAATGGCTATGCATGTTGACAGAAATTTAGGTAAGTTTCAAGCAATTTGCAATGGGTATTTCTGTTTTTTTTTGGATGTTTCAACATGCCTACCTAAATTCCCAGATTACAGCAACTAATTCCACCATTCAATGAACAACTGAAATTGGAAATGACTTATGACACAATACTAATATCAAAAAACATCCAACTATATGGTTTATTTTCGAATGACATGTAAGACAGCCTTTTCCCAGATTGCTCCCAAAAGGAGTCTAACAATCTGATGCCAACTTATGGGTTCATGTTTGGAATCTCTACTCGGCTAATTTTAAGTTCAATATGCATCAGTAAACCCAAAGTTGAGGACTCGGCCATTGTTTTCCATAATGAGAAATTGGAATCACAGCTCCAATTGCATAATAATACATCACCTCACCGAAAAGAGAAAAATCCTAATCCATCAGAACAGCTTACACTTGTTAAATTTTAGAAACCTAGAAAGCGAAAGTTAAGCAGTGGGAACGTGCGAGGGGAGTAAGTGATATGAAATGAACCAATATTTATTTATTCATCAGGAACACAAGCAAACAAAAACAATATTATAGTCCCATATACATGTTTGTTTTTTACTCTTCTAATAGAAAAAATAATGTGATTATATTTTTCTTCTACATGCCACTTACATCATTACATCAAAACCGTATGACAGGATCATTGTCAAGAAGCAGGAAGCAACATAGACAATGTCTCAAGATAATAACAAGGCAATTTATTTTGGTTCCAGTCTAGATAAGTTTTCCTGGACCAATGTGAAATTTTGCATTAAGCCACTCCTGGCAGTTCGTACCGTCCGTACAATAATTCTAAAGTAAATGCATGTAAGTTCTAGAGTAAAATGTGAAAGTGATAACTTATAGAGTTTTAGTATAGTCTATTAGTCTTGCATAGTGAATTCTAAACTGCAACAAAAAAGACTGCGAAATATAATTGCATTAAGATATCTCTCCTGACCTACAATAAATCTTCACAAATGATGATACAGAATTTATGCATGAATCATTAACATAGGAAAAAAAAAACAGATTCAAAAGAGCATAGGTTAGTTGACTGGACATACATAATTTTTTTCATCTATCACCCCATTGAATTACCAATCCGCACAACACACTCATCTAGAAACAGAATCAGATAGCTAGCAGGCACATCGATTGAAATTTAAGTGGCTTTCAGACGCTTGACAATTAGCATTTGCAAAAATCCCATAGATTATTCATGAAACAAATCATCCTACTATAAACAGGCCTCCAACCACACGGTTAAATTTCAAGGACAAATCAGAACATATGAGCGTAACAATAAAAATCTGCATATTCACATCGTATGGAAAACATGCATCTCAAAGAAAGCATGAGAAAGAACCTGCAGAAGGTATCCGGTATGATGGAAGCCACGGTGGGAGAACACACGGAGTTAGGAGAGCGGTGAGACATGAGCGAGTATAACTCTCATCACCTAACAGAGAACGCCCAAGCACCTTACCCCTCTCCATGTCAACGGAGATACATTGCACGCCGATTTTGAGGTACATTATGCTAGCATTCAGTGGGTCAATGACACCAATCTGTGGCGTGTCCTCCTGCTGCAATGGGAGTCCCCCATCCACCCGGAGCCGGCTGAGCGCCACCCGGTGCTCCAGCGTCCAGCTGCTGCCATTGTCGTCAAGGGCAAAGGAGCTGAGCACGAATGGCTCCTTCTGGGACGCCTCAGCGTAGCGCAGCCTCCCCTCGCTGACGCCCAAGCGGCGGTACCTGACTAGGCCCCTCCGCTTCTCATCCTTCACGGGCTCCATCACACTGCCCCCTGGCAGCTCGACAAAGCGCAGCTCCGGTTGGTCGCTGAGCGGATCGACGGAAATGGCGCCCCAGCTCACGTCGACCCACCAAATACGGCCGGCGAAGGTCACCGGATCGTGATCCACGAACAATGGCCGCTCGAGCGGGAGCGGGGACGGGAAAACCACCGGCTCGTCCCATTCCCCCTTTTGCGAGAGAAACCGCCGAACGGCGAAGGACCACTCATCGTTGTCGGCGGCGGCGGCGTTTGAGCTGAACGAAGCGAGAGCGTACCTATCCGGCGGCCCGTTGGGGCGGTCAGATTGGGTGAGGATGCCGACGAGTTGCCACTTCAAGGTCTTCTTCGTCCCGTCGATGTCCGGGACGCGGAACAGCTCGCCGCTGAGAGGGTTGCAGACGAAGCGCGTGACGTCGGGCTTCAGTTGCTTGCCGTCGAGCGGTATCGGGCCGCGCGCACCGGCGGCGGGGGCCGCGGTGAGGCCGTCCGTGAAGTCGAGGACGAGGAGGCCGTCGCCGCTGGAGGCGCGGGCGTGGGAACTGCAGGCGCGCATCATGCCGGGGGGGCAGGGCTGCGGTTCGACGAGGTGCTCGGGGACGAGGATGTGGGAGGCGCACGGTGGCTCGGCGAGCTGGAACGCGGCGCGCGGCGACGACGGGGGCATGAGCAGGCCCGTGTGGTGGATCATCCCCCACCGAGGGCGCGAGGCCGAGGCGCCGGCGCCGGCGGCCGTGGAGAGGGCGCGCGCCACGGGCGCCGCGGCGGAGCGGGTGCTGCATTTCGGAGTCGGAGGCGGCGGAGCGAAGCAGAGGGGGGAATCGAGGAGAGGGTTTTGCTGCCTTTGCGTTGCGGCGTGGAGGGAGAGTCTTTTAACCCCCTGTACCATTAAGTAAGTTGAAGCTTACGCGTGTGCCGTAAAAAAATTGAGAGTTACCTGTCCATGACACAAACTTTCGTTTACCCGTGTACCATTCCATCCATGTTAGAGAATGAGCTCTGACATGTGGGACTCACGTATGAAAATGACTAAATTGCCCCTGAAGCATTTTCATCTCTACTCCTCCTCTCCCGTGCGCCTCACTCGAACCCTAGCCTAGCCGCCGCCTCTATAGCCGCCGCCGCCGCCGCCGCCGGTCGTCGCCGTCGCCGGCACGCCGCCGCCTTTGCCTCGCCTCGCCGGCATGCCGCCGCCGCCGCCGCCGCCTCGCCTCGTCTCGCGTCGCCTCGCCAGATCCAGCCTGCTCGGCGCCGGCAGCGTGGTGACGGCGGCGGCGGGCATCGGCGCCGCCATCAGGGGGCTCGACGACGGCGTTCTGGACGGTGCCGACGGGTGGTTCCAGAAGATCGTGTCGCTGATGCCGCACCGGCCGATGTCCATCGGCGGCTCGCCGCTGTACGCCGTGTACGACACCGACTTCGGGCTGGGCCAGCCGACGAAGGTGGAGCTCCTGTCCATCGACAAGACGCCCGGCACGGTGTCCATGGCGCGGCATCGAGATCGGCGTGGCGCTGCCGGAGTCCGACATGGCGCGGTTCAGCTCATGCTTCGCCGACGGACTGAAGCAGCTGTGAGGACGAACAGCTTGTTGCATTTCTTGCTTTCTTGCTGCTACATATTGTTGCAGAGTTCAGAGTTTGTTCAGTTTGGGTGTGATTCTGTAATGCTAGCAGTTGGTGATCTTTTTATGTGTGGACTTAGTGTGTTGAATTACTACTTTAAATGTTGGTGATATGAACTTGTTGCTATGGATGCAAGTTATGTCATGAATGTTGATGCTATGACCAAGTTTAGTTGCTTGAACGTTGATCCTATAACCAAGTATTATTCCTGCTTTTTCTAATTTTTTTTGCATTTTTTCTTATTTATCCACGCATTTTTTTCCTTATCCTTTTACGAATTTTCCTTATGTTTTCATATGTTTGTATTTATTTATGATTTTTAAAATTTATTTACGAATTTTTTTTCTTATTTATTCCCTGTTTTCTATTTATTTCCATCATTTTAAAATTTATTTACGAATTTTTCCATATTTATTTCCTGTTTTAACTTTATTTTCATTTTTTAAAAATGTTCACTTTATTTCATTTTCTTCAATCTACATTTCAGCCTCTATGTGGTGTGTGAGCCGATTTCTCTTCCAAATGTTTCATCCAAAGTGGCTGAAATAGAGCAAGGGCAAAATAGACCTTTTAAACCTCCGTTAGTCTCCGTTAGTGCTGATTCCATCCAAAGTGGCGCACAGGTAAACGAAAATTTGTGTCATGGCATATAAATGACTCAAAACTTTTTTATGGCACATGCGTACCTCCAACTTTCTTAATGGCATAGGGGTAAAACACTCGAGGAAGGAAGTGGAGAAGCCGAGGCGGTCGGTGAGGTCCACGAGAGCTCGGTTCACGCGGGGGGAGCGGTGCCGTGTTTTGAGGTAATGAGGTAGGGCCCGCATGTCATGTCAGGGTGGTGACGGTGTCTTGCTCCTCTTCCGGCTTCCGCACTGCTTGGGAAAAAAATTGAAAAAATATATTTTTTATCGCATTTGTAAGAAAATACTGGTTTATAAACTTTCATCACACAGTTCAAGACATTCGATTTAAATTTGAAAACTTTCATCTTAAAATTTAAAACATTTTTTAAAAATTTTCAACTTAAATTGGATGTGAAAATTTTAATTTATAAAACAAAAAAAAAATCGTGAAGAAAATCACGCTTGCGGCGAGAAAAAGGTAACTAATCACGGGAGAAAAAAAGAGCAACAGAGAAAAAAAGATAAAAAGGGAATTAGTGTTTGCGCCGCCAACGCCTACGCGCTAATTAGCGTTTCGGTAATAAGCAGCCTTATGGCAGATGCTCATTGGTCTCCGTGCCTGATGCAGCAACGGGGGTTCCCGATCTTTCGATGAGAGGAGGATAAACTTCGATTTGGGGAAGGATACGACGTTGGCTGTCCGACTACAACTACCACAGGGGTGCTGCGCCGTAGCAACTGGTACACCGACTCCACGTTGTTGCTGTTCTTGTCGTGCCAAGAACAACCTTGAACCTGCAAGCAATCGAAGAACAAGCAAGAAACAAGTTGACAAGGAAACAGCTCACGGCACTTGTCAAATGATGAAACTTAAACAAACCAAAATGGGGTTCTAAATACAAGTATCCGGGTGGTCTAGCCGACACACGCGAGTACAAGGAAGTAGCTGCAGCTAAACTTACATCAAAACAAAACCCAAAGTGCAAAATGGTGGCTGCTAGGAGTGTATATAGGTGGAGGAATGACCAGGAGAGGAGGTGGGAGCAAACCCTAGGTTTTGTGGACCCCTAATGGGCTGTAATGATACAAGGCCCAAGCCCAAGTTTCTGATGTAAAGAACTATTTTCGTCATTCTGAGTAGCCTGGGTCAAAGTTGATGGTGAGGCCACACATAGCTGACAGTAGACGACGAGATCTTTCCAACAAGTACTCATTTGCCCCGTTTGCCCTCCGGAGTGAAGAGCATTGACTTCATCAAATCAGCGCTGCTAGTGCTGCTTGCGATTTGGTTCCTCTCCCATATTCCTAACAACAAGTAGATCACAACAACCATTTAGTAGCACCTAATTCTGAGAAGAACTTGTATGATTAGCTAGGAATGACTTTACCTGATAATTAAGTTCACGAGCTCGAGCTCTAGTCATTGGTCCTTGCTGTGCAATAGGCGTGGTTGTATCGTTGGAAGGGATGTCCTCATCAGTGCCTAATCCCATCATATGCTCCCGCCAAAACGGTGTTTATGTGCTTAGTTATTTTATGAAAAAAAATAAAATTATGCGCTAGAGTTAGGATCGTTTTTTACGGATCCTTTAGTCATATGACTTTGTCATTAACATATAACCTAATAAATTCTGAACTAATATGGAGAAACTCAATCCGATGGTTTTGTGCATTTTCAGTAATGGAATCCGAAGAAATTGAGCGAGCATAGAAGATTACGATTTAATACAATTTACCGTCGCATCGACCTGTTTCATGTGAAAGGATGAGCGTGTTATCTTGCAATAAACACATCATTATAAACAAAAAATGGCGCCGAGAACTCCTGCCCCGTGGTTGGCACTTGGCACTTGGCAAGAAAGAAAGGAACACGAACCAAGAGAGAGGCCAAGAAAGGAACACGAACACAGTGCCGGGGAGCTCGGTTGCCGAAGGTAATGGCGTCGGTTCGCCGGAGATGAAGAGGCGATGATTCAAGGCGATTAAAGGCATGATTGATGGGGAAAACATGGGGGAATTTATGAGGAGGTGAAGGGTAATCGATTTTCGTAATCAATCGGAATGGAAAACAAGCGGGGAGGCGGATCGAATCGGTGGCAGCGCTAGGGTTTTGTGGCCGGGGAGAGGAACGGGCAGCGTCTGGAGGTGGAAGACGACGACCGCTTGCGGCGGGGACGGGATGGGCCGGCTGGGCTGTACCCCGCTGCAGCCACCACCCTCCTCCTCTCTCCCGCCTCATCTGCCGGCCTCTGCACCCGCCTCTCGCCTCGCCCAGAATGATAGAAGAGGAGAAAGAGGAAGGGTGATGACGTGGATCACTCTTACATATAGTGCCTACGTGGGTCCCACGCTGACTCAGTCACCACGTCGAACAAAACCTGTTGCAATACTGATCTAGGACCTATTGTGATCGGTTTTAATTAGTTAAGGGATACCAGATATCTGGTTTTGTGGTTTGAGGGCGTTTTTTAAGTCGATGACAAGTCGAGTGACCTTTGGTGTACTTTTTCCAACTGAAAGATACTTCCAGCTGACAGATGGGTTCACATCGATAAATTACAGGGAAGGCTCATACATCAATCGATTCATAGGCCCAAGGCCCAAGAAGGACCAAGTTGGGAGTGGATTCTTTCCTGCCAATGGGAAGAGGGTTGGGCGGGAACCTCTCGCACCTTTTCTCTTCCCTCAATTCCGACGAAACCCCCCCATTTCCCCAACCCCAACTCCATCTCCCTTGGAGAAGGAACCAACCAACGCTAACTCTCGCCTACTGCCGCTGATGCCTCCTAAGCGCAAGTCTCCGGCGGCCGGGTCACCGAGGAAGACACGGAGCATGGCCGTCGGGAAGCAGTGGGCCGAGGCTCCGGCAAAGGCGGCCAAAAAGGAGGCGGCAGCACCCGAGTAGAAGGGGAGGAAGAGGGCCAGGAAAGAAGATGCAGAGGTGGCGGCTGCGGATTACAGCGCTGTGGCCAGCAACGGGAAGCGCATCGTCGTGGAGTCATGGTAAGTGCCCCCACGCTCGGGGTGAGGGGATTACTTGTTCATCCTTGGGATTTAATGGCGTTCTGCTGGGGCTAACAGGCTAATGGTTGGTTGATAACCTAAAAGGTGAAGCCCCCTTTTACATACATACTATGGATGGTCTTCTGTGCATTCTTCAGATTTTGATACCCGCCGAAGCCATAAGGAAATCATTTTCTAACGATGTCAGTTCAGAAGAAAAAGAAAAAGAACAATGTTCTCTCTGTACCTAAGTTCAAATAGTTGCTAGGGGATTATAGTATTTTGGCTGTAGTAGGTTTACTTACTTCTTCTTGCGGCTTCTAGTTTTGGTGTATATATGAAGCCATTTTTTGTGATTATCTGTCAAGTGCTTTGCTATCTATAGGTTTCCATTTCTTTTTGGGGGGTCATATACTCTGCTTCCTTCCTTGATAATTGAGTGTTTTCTGCTGTTTTCTGTACGTTCAATTAATACTAGTTACTTAAACTTCAATAACGGACTTTAGTTTTTGTGAATTATCACTGGAAGTGTTAACAATGGTTTTGTCAATAGATACCATCGACATAGAACCCAAACCCAGAATTCCTTACTGTATCTCTAATCAGTATGTAAGACCACCTTCTTTTGTATTTTACATATAAGAATGATGATTGACCATACGCGCAATAGATCTGTTATCGAACAGACTTATAATTTGCTTTTGCACATTGGACAAAATGTTCTCCTTGCTTAGCTGAATAATTCTAGATAACTCGTACATCATTCCTTTATCTTGACATATCTAAAAAAGTCCTATTGCATTAAATGAATTATTGGTAGCAATTCTTATTGAATTTTCTTTTATCCTTGCTTCTTTGTACGATTCTCTAGCACTCAATGCAGACAGTTCAAGATCAGAGCTGTGAAGGTAAAGGAGGATCTGGAAAGTTTTGTTCCTGGGGTATCTGTGGTAATCAACCCTGAAAAAGTATCTACATGGTGTTAAACCGAAGTAATTGTTTTTTTTTGCAACAATCAACCCTAAAATAACTTTTCGGTTATCTCACTGGCTTCCTTCGTTGTCATCATTGTTTTCCTCCTAATTCTCAGCCACGACGTGGTTGCCTGGAGATTCGTGAGGAAGGTGGTGAAGTGTTCATATCACTGCTGGTAATCTTGTTTACTACTTGGTACCTGAATCATAAGGGACTTTTCTTAGCTTTCTACATCTGTTGTTTGCTAGCTAGTTATTCTTTTGGTTTTCTTTTAACTTGCATTGGCAGTTCTTTTCAGTGATGATATATTAACTCACCTATGTACTTAAATCACTTGCATTCCAATTAGAACATCGAATCTAAGAGACCATTCTATATAATCATTACTATATTTGCTAGGAATTAGGGTGCATCATGATTTGTGTCTGATTGAGCACACTCCAATTTGTGTGCAGAACATGCCAAGACCTTTCACAGCGATGAAGAAGCTCGACATGGATGAGGTCATCAAGGACATAGCAAAATAAAATCTCCTGAATCAAATCAACAACTCATGGGGTGAAAATCTTTAGGTGGCTTATAACTAGTAGTAAGCCTCCAATCCCACCTTTCTGTTGGATCTTCATCTTGAAATGTTATTGGATGGCACTCCGTGTTGCATACCCATGGTGTGTTGATTCACTGGCACTTCCTGTGTTAAATGTATCTAAAGATTCCTGCATACTACTCGTAATATCTAATATTCAGTTACCTAGTGATTTGATGTCATATGTTCTGTTCTAGCCACAAGTTTGAATTTATGTACAGTTCCCCCCTCACTTAATATAAAACCAGCAAGAGCTGGCTTAGGTTTCAAAAAAAAAAGTTTGAATTGCAGCTGTTTTTGATAGGCAATGAGGCTACCTTCTTAGGTCTTTCCTAACTTTTCTCAATATAATAGTCAATATTCAGGGGAGAGGCTAAGTACAAAATTAACAATGTGTTAAGTCACTGCAGTCCTCAAATCAAATAATGTTGGCTCAAATAGTAATATATTTGTTTCTTTCAGTACATTGCAGGAAGTAGTAGCATATGTCAACAATACAAATCACAAATTCACAGTCCCATCTCATGTACAGAGCTGTAGAGCCTTCCTTATGAATGATAGACTAGGCATTATCTAAAAAATGAATGTTAGACTAGAGCAATTTTACAGTCTTTAAGAAGATACCATGAGGTACCACTTTTTCTATTGTAAATTAAATACTATGAGGCACCAAATTTTACATTAAATTTTTTTTACCTCATGGTATCTCTTCAAGGACTGTAAAATTGCTCGTTAGGCTAGGAGATTTGCTGACAGTTGTGGACCGCAACAATTTGTAGCATGCATTGACTGTTGTCTCTAGCAATGTCTTCGACAATGGATGGCTGCCAGATACCACTTGGGTGCCTTGAGCTATCGAAGTATTTGTTTCCTACTCCTCATCCTCTGAAGCTGTCCATTAAGTGAAACGGAGACAGTAGAAAGGCTCATCATGCAGTTGAAAGATGGAACGAATATGGGTAAAAAGAAAGAAAAAATATGGACAGAAATCAGAAGAAGAATAAGCAGCCGAGCTAATTTACTCCAGTACTGGAAGAAGAGTTGTCACCGATGTTTGTCTCAAAACTGTAGGGTTCTCTTGTGTACAACATGTGCCACTTCCTTTCATCGTCTCTTTGATCAGCATAGGCCTTGATATGCTGGACATGGCTCAATTTGCCCCACTCAGGACCAGATTCTCCAAGGGCTATGGATGTGAGCAGCTCTAAGTTGCAGTCCAGCACCAGGTGCATAGGACTCACATCCTGCAAGCCTGCAGGTATCTTGGGAGTTGTTCCATGTCGTAGTCCTCCAGCTCCAGCCCCCGTAGCTCAGGCACCCCCTCCAATGCCCTCATCTTCGGGCAGCCGACAATGATGAGCTTCTACAATTTGGGGAGAGATGTGACCCTCTCCAGGTCAGGGTTATCTTGCAGCTCAAGCTTGACAAGAGAAGCAAAGCTCTCTATAGAGCTGAGTTGCTGGATTTATATAGGTCCATGCTTGTTAAAGCTATCGCTTCCGAGGAAAGGCCAGGAGGAAGGCTTCTCAATTTGCAGTTTTCGAGCGTAAGCTCTTCCAATGCAGGCATTGTCTGCACATTATTTGGTTGCTGATCCCACTCCCACTCCCACTCCTACTCCTCCATGCCTATTAGATTCATCTCCTTCAAACTAGGGTATACTTGGGCACCATGGTGGTGTTGGCTGGATGATGGTCGTATAGTAATGAATTTAGGGCCAACACGCTTGATTGCAGGGGCATGCATGACCTGAAAAAATTTCAGGCATGGGAGGTGGCAGAGGCTGTTAGGCAGTTGGGTGCAGCAGGCTAGGTCCTGCATCATCACAATCATCAGTCTCTCAAATGCACTTGCTCCTCTAGACATCATCCACCTTGGTAGCCGTTGTCCAAAATAGCCATTGATCTCAATACTCTCAATGCACCATGGTGGGGCAAGCTCATCCAACACCTCCTCGATTTGTCAAGGTTCTTCCTCGGAGACACTTTTCTCATCTTTTACTAACCCATCTTCACCAAGTCTACTGCTACAGTCTAATCTCAAGCTAAGTACATAAGATGCAACTTCACCAAGCCTAGCCTCTGTAGCCAAGGAGGGAGCAGGTACATTATCTAGCTTTCTTAGTGAAAGTCTCCGTAGCTGAGCGAGAGGCCCCAGCTCTTGTAAACTACACCACTCACCATCTGCTTGTGCAGGAAACCCGCATAAATACCTCAAATTTGTCAATCCACAGAACTGTCGGGGTATGCCATTTATGCTTACACCTAAAAGGTCAAGATGCCTAAGCCGCCCTAGCTTTACAAGGCTTGGATGCCTAAGCCGCCCTAGCTTTACAAGGCTATTAGGAAGCCTGACTAAGTTTTCAAACTCAATCTCAAGGTACTGCAATAATTTGAGTTTGTTGATGTTCCGTAGTAGTCTAGCTAGGTCGCTGCATTTTAGAAAGATATACCTCAAATGTTTGAGATGGTGCAAGGATTCAGCCAAGGAAGCAGTACAGTTGGCGTCTTCTATGTGCATAATTCTTAGGCTTGAAAAATTAATCAACAAATCCCCATGGTTAATCTTGAGCTCACCAATTACTATTAGTGTTCTAAGTGATCCCTGGCCTTGTATAAGTCTCCAGTCAAATTCATCATTTGGTTGCAAATCATTGGTTTCTATAGACAGCCTAAGAAACTTTTGTGTTTGAAGTGCACCTTTGCCTCTTTCATCTAAAGTTGAAACTACAAATGCTTCATCTCTAGATAGATGTTGAGAAAATGAGCGAACAACATCATGCATGCTGCTAACACTGATTAGCATATTCTTCATCTGGCTCTATTAGGTTTCTGTAAATTAACTCTTGATATTACCCTTCTCCTAATTTTTCTAAATCATCGGTGTCCCCGTGAAGAAATCATTCGCTTATCCACATGCCAAGACTGTGACATTGTAGAATACTACATTTTTTGGGAGGAGGGAGCAGTGCAGAAAGCATTGCTTCAAACAAGGATGCAAATCTTGATAGTTCAGGTACACCGCATCGTCTAATAAAGCAGGAGGTATTGACCACATAAAATCTTGCAGAACTTGCTCCCAATCAGATCTCCGTTTCTCCCTCCTACGCAACAGCCCTCCCATTACTTTTACAGCAAGTGGTAATCCGCCACATTTCTTTATTATTTCCATTCCGATGTCCTTTAGTGTGTCATCAATTTCAACCTCCTCCATATCATCACTTGATGCTACCTGAACATGCATGCATGCATGAATTCAGATTAATTTTGAGCTTACTAGCTAGCAATTAGTACAAGATTACATATATATGCTGGTAATAATTAATATGGGTAGAGCTATGACCTGTTTCTTGAGCAGTAACCATGCATATTGAGGGTACAGTTTGTCGACGTGGTGGAAAGGTTGCATGGCTTCCATCCGTTGGGTGACTTCGTCATGGCGGGTGGTGATGAGGAGGTGGCTGCCGGCGGCGCCATGGCTGAAGGGTGCCTTGAGTAAATTGTCCCAAGATCTTTCACTCCACACGTCATCGAGCACCAAGAAGAACCTCTTGTCCCTGATGGCGTCGACGAGCGCTAGCACGAGCAGTGACTTGTTGCTCTCTCGACCATCGCTGGCGCCGCCGACAGACTTGATGGCCGTCCTCAGGAGGTTCACCTCGTTCACGTCTTGTGTCACGCTGAGCCATATCTTCTTGTCGGACGCTTCCTTGATGGCCTCGTCGTTGAACACCTTCTTTCGCCAGTTTTGTCTTGCTGATCCCGCCGGTGCCCACCATGGCAACCACCATCACCGCGTCCTGCTTCTTGTGCTTGCCATCGGTGAGTCTCCTCACCAGCGCCCTGGTGTCCTCCTTGATCTTCTCTCCGACCACGGCCGACTGCTCCAACACCGGGTCCGTCCTGCGGTTGGCGACGCTGAACCGTCGAGGCGCCACCATGTCTTCGTAGGACTCCAGCTTGAGGAAGCTGAAGGTGGCTGCGCTCTTGCAGATGGCGTCGAGCCTGGCATTGAGCGCCTTGATGCGGCTGCCAATGTCGTGGGCGAAGAGTGGATTACGGAGGCAGAAGAGCAGCGGTAGCCCACAGGGTCGGAGGAGGATGAGCTACCACCCCCGCGCTGCATGGCCTTGAGGTGGCAGAGGTCAAGGATGTCGGTGGCGTCGTACATGGTGTGCTTGAGCTTCGTAACCCAGCCCTGGACACTCAGGTCGGTGATGCGTCGGCGATCGGCGTCGGCGAGATAGTCCTTGAGGATGCGCAGCTTGTCGTGGAGGGTGGCGATCTCGAGGGAGACGCCGAAGAGGAGGTTGAGCTCGTCCTTGGCCACCTGCTTGAGCAGGTTGCCAACGTAGGACGCGAACACATCCAGAACAATGGCCATATGTGAATGTGAATGATCGACACAAACACACATTGACACTAACGGAGGGCAGATTGGTTGATGAGGCAGTCAGTACCCGCACGGACGTGTATATAGCTACCAACATACATTTTTTCCTTTTTTTTTTTGAAATAAAGTTTATCCCTGCCTTGCCTTGCTCTTCATCCTATGCTTAGCTTGATGCTTCTGCTTCAATCTTTAATTTGTTGTTAGCTCTTTTTTCTTTTATTTTTTTGGTGAGATTGTGATGCAAGGAAGGGCTTATTACGGGGTCTATCTTTTTCCTTGTCATCATTTCCTTCATTTGCTTTTTTCTACCCTCTTCTTGAGGGTACATAAATATTGGTCGTTGGGTGTGATTGAGTACAAGATAATGAAACCTGAGTATGCCGGTATTAAAACCTTGTTAGTGGGTGCATTTTTAAGTTTAGAAAAAAGAGTCACTTAGGATATTTCTGCACATCAGCTTGCCACCCCAGCAAAATGATAAGTGCGTAAATAACCTCCTAAGATCTTCCTACATGCGTAAAATTATGCATATCTTTGAACCATGCAAATCTTCATACACATCAATATTGTCGAATCACCTATCCCGTTGGATTAACAAACTACTACTCATCATGTCAGATTCAACGGCTTACTGATCCACAGGCTATAGTGGTGTGTTTGGCACTACTTGTTTGTAACTCATTCTCAAAACGAGGTAGTAGCTCATTAGCGCATAATTAATTATATATATATGATTAATTAAGTAAATATAAAAGAATTGAAAAATGTAGTAATACGATCTTTTAAAACAACTTTAATTTAGAAAAAATTTCAAGTTCAGGAAGTATGCACATGGAAAACAATATAACAGAGGTCAGCAAAGTGTCCTGAACACACCCTAACCAGAGGTTTGGAAAGCACTACTCTTTAACATCCTCCAATTCTAACAACACATGATTTGTTGTTGAAAAAAGTCTTTCTGACTCTCATGGCTTAATAATTGAGTTTATCTGTAGCTAGCACATTCGACAATATTTAGGAGAAAAACTTTTTCACTTTAATTACATGTGTAACTAGGGTGTAGATTTGTTTTGAACGTAAAACCCACACTTGCCCAGTGGTGGAGAGGGCTCGCCAAAGAGGCAGAGCTTGCGCGATTGAATCCCACGCTGTCGATTTTATTCCCAATCTCCACCCGCACGAATTTTATACATAGCCCAAACTTTAAGTACCTTCGCACTGGTACCTTCTATCTTAATCCGTTGGATTTAGAGCAATCAATGGCTCTAATATATCACATGCACTGTAGAAAGTCTTTAATTTTTTTAAACAAAGTTTATCCTTGCCTTGCTCTTCATTCTGCGCTTAGCTTGATGGTTTTGTTTCAATCTTTAATTGTTGGCTTTTCTTTTCTTTTTTTTTGCGTGATTGCGAGGCAAGGAAGGGATTATTGAGGGATCTTTATCATTATTTTCTTCATTTGTTTTCTTCTTGCCTCTTCTTTTCCTACTCTATGGGCATTCAGCTATGCATCCTAGTTTACATCCTCCCTCAGTTATCAAAACGAGATCAATTTTCATTTAGTGACTAACGTGGCATCCATGTTAGTACCAACATGAACATAATAATAATAATAATAATAATAATAATAATAATAATAATAATAATAATAATAATAATAATAATAAGTGGATCCACATGTCATCCCTTCTCTCTCTCGTCCCCTCTTCTTTCTATCTCTTTTTCCTAGTTGGCGGACCTTCGACAATGGCTCCTAGCTTTGGTGGAGCCATGGGAGCCCTGAGTTGTTCTCCTCTCCACCTACCACACGTCTGTCACCAATGCTGATGGCCGTCTTGCCTCCATTGAAGGAGATCCTCGCCATGGTTGTCCTCGCGGCTGGAGCCACCTCCTCGCTACCTCTTCTCTGTGGGAAGAGCAAGTGTTGTGGCATTGGGGGACGTGGGCTATTGTCGGGCCACCGTTGGGGAGTAGGGAGAGGGGTTGAGGAGCTCTCCTCCTCGACCTCCCTCTTCTCCCTCTATTTCTTTGGCAACCTCACATGTTTCTCCTCTTCTTCTATCTCTCTTTCTCTCTTCCCTATAGCTCTCTCTAGGGCATGTGCCTGTGCACAGGTCATCTGTGCATATGTACCAATGTGGTGATGCCTCCACATGCAAACCTAATTCGTCTCTCACGCTGCTACTAGTTTCTCAACCACCTTGACGGTGGGGCTGTCACTATCCCTAATTTCAGCAGTCTGCGTTGCTTCAGTTTCACATCAACAAGAAAGATGTGGAGGCGGCGTCATGCTCTCCTTCGCTGCTCAATTCTTCGGTGGCATGGTCTGCTAGTGGGATTGGATGCTACTGGGCCACCACGTCTGATGGCAAGAAAGCAAAGACGATGACTCTGTAGGTATTGTAGATTTCTGGAATCTGTTGTGTCTAGGCTAGTCTCTAAGTGCTTTCATCATGTAGTATATGCCAAATCGCTGTCTTTTTTGAGGAATTAGTTTAGGTCTGTTGTGTTCATCTCCATTTATAGATACTATGTGTCTGAAATATTTTAGCATATGCTGCATTTAAATCAATTTGAACAACAATACATATTTGCAACCGGACTAAATTGACACTTACGGCAATAGCTAAACAACATCCAAGGCAACAACATAATAGAAAACCATCACTAGCACATTTTGGCAGAAAACCATCACTAGCACATTTTGGCCCTCAATAATTTAGGTAATAAAAAAGTTGTATTTTCCTCTAATTACAACATTCTTCTAACTAGACTTGTCGGAAATAACCAATTTGCCTTACAACGAATCTAGTACTCCACAATAATGTTTATTTGGACAATTTCTTTGAGATACCATTCTATGTAATGATTACAATACTTCTAGGAATTAGGGCACATCATGATTTTGTTTTTGATTGAACACACTCCAATTTGTGTGCAGAACATGCCATGACCTTTCAAGGTGATGAAGAAGCTTGACATGGATGAGGTCTTCAAGGAGATAGCAAAAAAAATCTCTTGAATCCAATCAGTGACTCATGGATGTGTGACTCCATTATGAAAATCTTCAGTTGGAAGCCTGAAAAACCCACCTTTTTGTTGGAGCATTATTATCTCGAATTATTGAATGACACTCTATGTCACATGCCCATGGCTTGTTAATTTACTACCCTTTCCTATGTTCAATGTAGTTAATTAAAGACATTCCAAATTGATGACAGTATAACAATGAAAAAGCTTTGGTATCTGATGAGCCCCTTTGTGTTACCTGCGTACTTCTCTCAAGATTTGGTTGACCTCTGATCTTTTGATATAGTTTTGTTTTGCCCACAAGTTTGAACTACAATTGTTCTTGATAGGTAGTGAGGCTAGCTCCTTGTCGTTGTGAGCTCTCAAAGTATTTTTGTACTATTCCTCATCATCCCCTGATTCTGTGAATGAAGCAACCCAAATGAGAAAATGAAATGAACATGTTGAAAGGTGGACAGAACATGGGCAAAGAAATTAATGCAAAAGAATATATAGATATAAATTAGAAAGAAGCATATGTGTTAAAGTGTTGATTTACCTCCAGAACTAGAAGAAGAGCTGATCCCAATATTTGTCTCGAATCTATAGGGATCTCTCGTGTACAACACATGCCACCTCCGTTCATTGTCTCCTTGGTCAGCATAGGCCTTCACATGCTGGACACGGCTCAACTTGCTCCACTCAGGACCGGATTCTCCTGTTGATATGGCTGTGAGCATCTCCAAGCTGCAGTCTAGCACCAGATGCCTAGGACTCACACTCTGCAGCAGGTATCCTGGAAGCTCTTCCATATCTAAGTCCTTGAGCTCTAGCCTCAGCAGCTCAGGAACCCCCTCCAATATCCTCATCTTCAGGCAGCCGTCAATGACGAGCTTCTGTAACTTGTTGAGGGAAGTGATACTCTCCAGGTTGGGGTTATCATACACCTCAAGCTTGACAAGAGAAGCAAAGCTCTCCACAGAATTGAGTTGTTGGATGTTACGTAGGTACAAGCTTGTCAAGGCCGTTGCTTGTGAGGAAAGGCCAGGAGGAAGGCGTCTCAGCTTGCAGTTTTCGATCACAAGCTCCTCCAATGCAGGCATTGCATGCACACTATTTAGTTGTTGATCCCACTCCCACTCCTCCCACTCCACCATGCCTATCAGATTCATCCTCTTCAGCCTCGGGAAGGCATGAGCTTGGCGGAGTTGGCTCGATGATGGTAGTATAGTTAGGAATTCAGGGCCAACACGCTTGGTTGCAGGGGCATGGGTGAGCTGAAAGTAATACAGAGACGGAAGTCGGCAGAGGCCATCTGGGAGTTGGTTGCAGCAAGCGAGGTCATCCATGATCACCATCGACAACCTCTCATATGCACCTGCTACTCTTGACATCATCCACCTTGGTAGCTGCTCTCCAAAATGGCCACTAATCTCAATGCTCTCTATGCACAGTGGCGGGGTAAGCGCATTGAACACCTCCTCGATTTGCCGCTGCTCTTCCGTGGGGACACCATTCTCGTCTTGTACAAAACCATCTTCACCAAGTCTACTACTACATTCTAACATCAAGTAGCTAAGGTGGGCCTTCTCACCAAGCCTAGCCTTTGCAGCGAACGAGATAGCAGGTACATTCTCTAGGTTACTTAGTCCAAGAACCCAGAGCTGAGCAAGAGGCCCCAGCTCTTGCAAGCTACACTAATCACCATCTACTTGGGTTGGAAAACCATATAAAGTCCTCAAGCTTGTTAGGCCACAAAACCCTCGAGGTATACTAGTTATACTTGTGCCACTAAGGTCAAGATACCTCAATTGTCCTAGCTTTACAATGCTATTAGGAAGCCTGTCCAAATTCTCACATACAAGGCCAAGGTACTGCAAGAATCTCATCTTGCCAATGTTTTCTGGCAATCTAGTTATGTCACCACATTTTAGGGAGATGTACCTCAAGTGTTTGAGTTGATGCAATGATTCAACCAATGTGGAAGTACAGTTGGCATTTTCTATGTGTAGAGTCCTTAGGCTTGAAAGAGTAATCAATGAATCCCCTGGGTTAATCTTAAGCTCACCAACTAGTATTAGTGTTCTAAGTGATTTTTGCCCTTGTATAATTTTCCACCCAAATTCATCATTCGGTTGCAAATCATCTGTTTCTATAGACAACCTGAGAAATTTATGTGATTTAAGTGCACCCCTGCCTATTTCATCTCTAGATGAAATTACAAGTGCTTCATCTCTAGCCAGATGTTGAGCAAATGAGCGAACAACATCATGCATGGTGCTAACCCATTCTCCAGCGTACTCCGCATTTGGCTCTATTAAGTTTCTGTAAATTAACTCTTTATAGCACTCTTCTCCTAATTGTTCTAAATCATCAGTTTCCCCATGAAGAAATCCTTCACTTATCCACATGCTAGTAACTGTGTCAATGAAGAAATCCACATTTTTGGGGAGGAGGGAGTAGTGCAGAAAGCACTGCTTCAGACAAGGGTGCAAATCTTGATAGCTCAAGTATATAGTATAGTTTAGCTCATCAGGCATTTGAGGTACTGACCATATAGAATCATGCAAAATTTTCTCCCAATCTGCTCGCCGTCTCTCCTTTTGGCACAAGAGTCCCCCCATTACTTTGACAGCAAGAGGCAATCCACCACATTTGTCTATTATCTCCATTCCGATGTCCTTGAGCGTCTCATCAATCTCAACGTCCTCCATCTCACTTGAAACTACCTGAAAATTATTTCATATACATGCATGCATTTAGAACAATTAGTTTAGCAAATGGTACTCTATTCTAGTCTATATACATACAAGTTAATATGTTGGCAATGTCTTTTTGTTGTTAGATTATTTTTTTTCGGGGATTTTTGTTGTTAGAATTAATTATTATGGCCAAGAAGATAGGTGTCACAGTGTTTCTTATGGCAGAGATAGATGAGGGAGGGATGTAAAACATTTAGTATATTGTGTAAATCTGACCTGTTTCTTGAGCAGTGACCATGCATCTGGAGGGCACAGTTTGTCGACGTGGTGGAAGGGGTGCATGGCTTGCATACCCCGGGCGACGGCGTCATGGCGGGTGGTGACGAGGACACGACTGCCGGCGGCGCCATGGCTGAAGGGCACCTTGAGCAGGCCGCTCCATGCTCTGTCGCTCCACACGTCGTCGAGCACCAGGAAGAACCTCTTGTCCCTGATGGCGTCCACGAGTGTGGGCACCAGCAGTGACTTGTTGCTCTCTCGACCATCGCTGGCACCGCCGACAGAGACGGACCTAATGGCCATCCTAAGGAGCTCCACCTCGTTCACGTCTTGTGTCACGCTCAACCATATCTTTTTGTCGAACGCTTCCTTGATGGCCTCGTCATTGAACACCTTTTTCGCCAGCGTCGTCTTGCCGATCCCGCCGGTGCCCACCACGGCGACCACCACCACTGCATTCTGCTTCTTGTTCTTGCCGTTGGTGAGCATCTTCACCAGTGTCCTGGTATCCTCCTCGATCTTCTCTCCGACCACAGCCGACCGCTCCAGCACCGGGTCCGTCTTGCGGTCGGCGGCACTAGGTCGGCGAGGCGCCGCCATGTCCTCGTAGGCCTCCAGCTTGAGGAAGCTGAAGGCGGCGGCGCTCTTGCAGATGGCGTCGAGCCTGGCGTTGAGCGCCTTGATGCGGCTACCAATGTCGTGGGCGAAGAGCGGATTGCGGAGACAGAAGAGCAGCGAGTCCAGGCAGCTGATGTTGACGGGAGGTGCGGATGAGCCGACGCCGCCACGCTGCATGGCCTTGAGGTGGCAAAGGTCGAGGATGTCGGTGACGTCGTACATGACGTCCTTGAGCTTCCTGACCCAGCCCTGGACGCTCTGGTCGGTGATGCGGCGGCGCTCGGCGTCGGCGAGGTAGTCCTTGAGGCTGTTGAGCCTTTCGTGGAGGCTGGCGATCTCGCTGGAGACGCCGAGCAGGAGGGTGAGCTCGTCCTGGGCCACCTGCTTGAGCAGGTCGCCGACGTAGGACGCGAAGGCATCCAGGACGATGGCCATAGCTAGCTAGTTGATGAACTGGGAGGCCTGATCGATCAGCACGGCAGTGTGGGTGTAGATAGCTAGCCTCACGCGCGTACGTGTATTTATCTTCTAACGGCCATTTAGTTTTTAGTTTTTTTTTTAAGAAAGATTTATCCCTTCCTTACCTTGCTGTGAGTGCTATGCCTAGCTTGATGCTTCTGCTTCAATAGCTTTTCCTTTATTTTCTTTTCACTTTTTTATGTGGGATTGCGTGGGAAGGAAAGGATTACTGAGGGATCTTTTTCCTTGTCATCATTTTCATCATTTGCTTTCTTTTCCCCTTTTATTTTCCTAGCATCTGTGGGCTCCCGGTTTACAATTCTGTCCTCCCTCAATTATTAAAACAAGATCAATTTATCTCCCTCAATTCGATGATTTGCCGGTCGGTAGCTGAACGGGTCGACAGAGACCACGCCCCAGCTTGTATTGACCCACCATAGCCGGCCGGCGAAGGCCAGCACCGCGTTATGCGGCTTATTCCCAGCCGAATCAGCAGCGGATCTATCATAGGGGCTAGAGGATCTCGAGCCTTCACTACCAGCAATATAACCATAAGAACCCTGGTAAAACCATCACTAAAATTTTACGTCATATATATTTATTCGATTTTGCTATATATTTGTCGATAAATTTTCTCCTAAAAATTTGACAGATGTAATTACAGTACAATCGTAGTGTAATTACACTGTAACTATAGTGTAACTTGTATGTAACTTTCAAAAATCTCTCCGTAATATGTTATTTCGATAAAATAGAGGTTGTGGAAACAAATCCTTACATATGTATGTGCTGTGATTTTATTTTTCTTCCTCACCAAAACAAATCTTGTAATAGATCTAAAGATTCAAAATTACATGAAACTTATATACAAGTTACATTGTAGTTACATGCAAGTTATAGTGTAATTACATATAAGTTACAGTGTAATTACACTACGATTGTACTATAATTACATCTGTCAAATTTTTAGTAGAAAATTTGTTGACAAATGTATAGGTGGTCCCAATGAATATAGAGAGAGGCTTGGGCCTACATGTCACTGGGATAGAGGAAAAGAAGGGAGGTGGGCAGCATGGATATGTGCGAGTCATGTGGATCGATCCATATCTTGCGCCCTGGTTGTTAATTTCTGATCAAAGGAGCAGCACATCTTCTTATAGTATTTCCTTGGTGTGACAGCGGAGAGCCTATTCTCTCTAACCTAATCTCCTCCATAATTTTGAGTGATTAGCAGCAGCAGCAGCTGGTGATCTGCGATCTTCTCGTCCTTCGTCATCCCCGTGCTGATCTTTCTAGGTCTCAACTTCGTTGTCTCGGCTCGCCACGAACAGCGGACTTCGTCGTGCTTCACTATACGTCTCTCAACGGTTTTGAGTACCGTTGATTTGTGAGAAAATCGGTCCATCTTTCTACGTGATATTATTGTTTGAGACTTACTAATTGCTAGTAGTAAATTAATTCTTGCTAGTTGTTAGCCTGCATATGTGGAGTAAATTGAGAGCCATAGCTAATAGCTTGACGTGTTTGACGTTGCCATGTCAAATTACGTTGCATCTTTTGTGATCATGCTACTAGCATATATTTCCATGTGGGAGTTCTTAATTCTTGTTTCTACCTTTCCATTTAGTTTAGGAATTAATCTCATGGTTAAAATATGTCTCCTAGCACTATGCTTTCAACATTGGGCGAGCTCGATTGACGCGCGCTGTGCCGAAGAAAGCGAAGATTCGCCTATCTTGGTGTATTGTATCATCGCCCACGGAGGCTGCGATGCGGCCGTACAGAGGCCGCGGCGGAGGCGGCCAGAGATGCGACACTGAAGCACAATCTTGGTGAGGGTGGGGTTCTCACTCTCTTTCCTCGGTCCTTCCAACAGAGAGGTGCACCTAGCGTCGTGGCATGCTCTATTGGGATTGGTTCACGCAGTGAAGTATGTACGGTGTCACACAGTTAATAATAACTACTAATACTTTCACCTTTTATTTAACTTTTCCTTAAAAACCTACTAGTACTACTGGTTTAACTACCGGAAGTTTTCTTTGAAAATCTTACTTACTACTTTCCTATAAATTATTTTACCAAGGCACTTCCTCCGAAAATTCTTTGCCTCAGGCGACCGTCCGAGGGATCAAAATCGGGCGCTCCCCCCGACGCCCCACATGTCCCCCTAGGCCCCATCATGTGTCTTGCTCACACCTGCCACGTTTCTCAAAAAAATATTTCACCTAATATACTCACAATGTTTCACTATGTATAGATCTAATGTTGCAGTGAATTAAAATATTCTTTTGCAACAAATCACCCACATATTTTGGAAACCCTCTATTAAGCTAATTCGTTCCATTTTTTGTTCCACCAAAAATATTTTACCTAGTGCACTTATAATGTTTCACTATGTATGGATCAAATGTTGCAGTGAACTGAAATATTCTTTCGTTATTTGCTGAAACATTGTTTTTATATAAGGTGAAACAACGTCCGATTTAAATGATTGAAACATTTTCGATCTACTTAGTGAAACAATTCCGATATACCTGGTGGAACATCGTGCAACATTTAAAAATAATTCAATAATAAGCTAAAAAAATTTTATCGAAATATATCCATATGTGGTCTTGTTTTGAAGATTTAATTGCAACAAATTTAATGGTGCAATCATATCATGATTTGGATAAATAATTTAAGAGAAAAAATAGTTTAAAGTGTTTTTGCACGCATGCGTGGCACTGACGTCAGCGCCCGATTTTACCCCCTCCGCATCGGGCGCCCGACCGGGAGTCGCCTCCCACTTCCTCCATCTCAAAATAAACAAATCTAAAGTAGAATTAGACGTTATCAAGAATGAATCTGGATAGGGGTTGTCTAAATTTGTTGTTTAAGGCAAAGTCACATCATGTCCCAGATTGGTTTATTTTGGGATGGAGGAAGCAGCAATTAAACTTCCATGAATATTTTTTTCGGAAAAAGTACGAATTACCCCCCCCCCCCCGAACTATCGCGGTCAGCCGAATTCCCCCCTGAACCCGAAAACCAGACATGACTCACCATGAACTTTCAATACCGGATGAATTACCCTCCTTATCCAATCCAAAGCGGTTTTATCCTACTTGGCGTACGCGTGGCAACCCAGTCAACATTTTCTTTTTCTAAAACATAGTGGGGCCCACCTGTCATATACACACAGTCTCTTCCCTCTTCCCTCTCACTCTCTCTCTCTCTCCCTCTCTCGGCGAGAACGGCAGCCCGCGGTGACTCCAGCGTCGTCGTCGTCGTGGTCCTACGCGGTGGAGCCATCCAAGGTCACATCACCTCCCCTTCTCCACCACCATCCCGGGCCTCAGGTGCAGCGATGGCGGTCTCGGGAGCCACGGCGTCCGCCATCGGCAACTCCTCGTTGGCAGGCCAGAGACGACGATGGTGAGCTCCCGGAGGCCGGGCGCATCCACCTCCGTTGCTGTCATGTCGTAGGAATGATGAAGCCAGAGCTCCTCAAGCGTAGTGGCGGCGGCGTCGAGCCACAGGTTGGTGAGGCCGGTGATGTGGCAGCCTCCACAGCTGCGGGCAGTAGGCGGAGGTCATCACCATCGTTGACGCTGGTATAGCTGAGCAGGACATCGGTGAGAGCGCGGAAGGCGCTGCCGGTGGCATTCAGGATTCCGAGGACCGCGCTGCCAAGCCAGAGGCGCATCGTGTGAAACCCCCCAAGCAAGGGAGGACGGCGGGGCACGCCGGCAAGCCCCTCAGACTCCTCATCTCCATGGGAAGTTCGAGCGTGAACGTCCCCGTGACGCAGCCACCGCCGCCTCTGCATCCAGCGCCGCTGCGGCCTCCGCATCCAGCACCGCCGCATCCCACTCCACCGGCTCTCTATCCCACGACAACGACGACGACGCTGGAGCCGCCGCGGGCTGCCGTGCTCGCTGGGAGAGGGAGAGAGAGAGAGTGAGAGAGGGGAAGAGGAGAGAGATAGAGTATGTGACAGGTGGGCCCCACCATGTTTTAAAAAAAGAAAATGCTGACTGGGTTGCCACGCGTATGCCACGTAGGATAAAACCACTCCGGATTGGATCGAGGTGGGTAATTCGTCCCGTATTGAAAGTTCAGGGTGAGTCATGTCTCTTTTCGGGTTTAGGGGGGAATTCAGCCGACCGCGATAGTTCGGGGGGGGGGGAGGGTGGGTAATTCGTGCCTTTTTCTCTTTTTTTTCTCTCATTATCGGTGCTGGAGTTTGTTCCAAGATGTCATCTAAACTCCGTAAACTTGCAAAACTCACACCCATCTAAATCTAAAATCTTGATTTAATATACCAAGGTTCAAAGTGTAATTGGCAAGCAATAGTGCATAGGAATCTTTTCCTTCACTGGTCCATTCTAGAGATTTATTAGTCAATGTTGTTCTTTTCCCCTCTTTCCCTACTCAGTTCACTCGTTTTTCGCGTGCACGCTTTTCAAACTGCTAAAGGTGTATTTTTGTATAAGTTTTCGATATGAAAGTTGCTTAATAATGATACTTAATAATATAAACACCACGCTTACATTACTAAATACCACTCTACATCCATGCATCCGACATAGAGCAACCGAATACTAGGACATTAAACCCACACTAATGCACCTCTCTGGTAAACTAGCTACACAACTATATCGATGCAAATATAAAATAATCTCGGTACTCAGATGATATAAAGGGAATAAAATAACGAAGATGTATAAATAAGAATATTCTATTAATTCAGTAAGTCTTACAAAAGAAGAGAGAAAAACTGCTAGAGCTATACCCGAAATCTCATGAAGACTTGAGGACTAAGAAAACTATTCTAATTCCTACTCCACTAGCACTAGAACACTACTAAACTTAAGAGAGCTCTTTGATCTTCTTCTTGAGTGTGTGTTGGAGTGGAGAATAAGCTCCTCATTAAATAAGCTGCTAATGATAGTTGTGATAGATGGAAATGTCCTAACTGCTCAGCAACCATCATTGAGGAGTGATCTGGAGCGTCCACTCCAAACCCAGCCTGAACGGCTGGGATGGGGGTTCGACCGAACCATGGGCTGGCCCAATCGGCCCAAAATTTGGCAGGTCGTCTCCCTGTAGACTCCTCACTTTAGTGACGTGGTGTCTTGGGCTTTTTGAGGTTGTTTCACTGGAATTGTAAGCCCATTTACCCGCAAGTATATTTCTCGACGGCGTTCGATTGATTGTTCAGTTATTTTCCGTCGATTCTCCTCCATTTTATGTAGCAATCTCTGCAAGCAAATAATATCCAAGTACAAGTGGAAATAGATTATTCTAAAACAAATATGCATTGCAAGCATAGCTAGGTCTATAACGACCGTCAATAATAATATGCATTGCAAGCATAGCCATTGACGGTCGAAATTGGTATATAACGACCGTCAATAATACTCTAATGATTACTAAATTTTACAACCTTGTAACTTAAGGGAGTTTGTATTTATCTACTTATTACAACAACTAATGTTTGGCATACAATAGAATATCAATATATTGTCTTACACACGCTAAGATTAAAGTAGCAGTTTCATGTCCAAGTGGGACGCACTGAGATTACAGTAAATCTATGTTTCAAAAAAAAAGATTACAGTAAATCTCCTAGTGGATCCGTTGAGCAATATACGATGAGCATGTCGTCCATCGCAGAAAGTGAAGCAATATCCTCTGAGAGAAGATCGAGATTGTTCTCAGGTTAAATAGGAGCATGCTGAGAACTTCCAACTTTAGGTCTTGCCTCATTTGTAAGATTGAAATGAGCTTCATATCTTGGTTAGAAGACTTTTTCTCCTTGAAATATTTCTGATATAGGAGAACAAGGTGTTTTGGTATACGGCAATCTTAAGCAACATGATAATTAGATCCACAAATGTTGGAATGCTTGTTGCTGTTGTCACGAGGTTGTGGTGCCTTACCCTTTCCTTTTCATTTCTTTCGACTATTGGATTTACGCCTGTTGTTGTGTTTGCTTTTTCCAATAAGATTATGTTGATTCAGTATCATGTCCTCCAGAAGGATAGTATATAGAGTTATTTCTATCTTCTCTGCCCATGTTGACTCTTTTTTTACAAAACTTCAACTTAGAGCGAATGTTATGTATTTTGCCACAATTTTGAAATCTTGTAGGCTTAAGTGCTTCCACTCATAACTAGCATTAGGCCAGATGAGTTCCTTTTGATGATCATAATGTTCTTTGAGAGCTTTCCATAAGTTGAGTGGGCTCATCTCCAACATATACTCATGTTTGAGATCTTTATGGATATAGAGCCTAAGAAGGAAAAGGACAGTGTTTTTCTTCCGGCCCTCAATTGGATGGATCCCCACTGTTGGGTTTCTCAATTGCATTAGAAATCCCGCAAGAAGCAAAATTTATTTTGATATCCGAAACCCAAATTGGGTACTTACTCCAATCAAGGGCAAGTTCATCGAACTCGTTAGTTGCCATGTCCCTACAATCATGACTAACATTACTAATTTACATAGATAAATTAATAAAACATTATATCGAAGTTGTAATCTCGATGCGAATTGTAAGACCTCATAATTTGGCATGTTTCGAAAATTGTAGGTAATAAACCTTACAATCTAAGTTAGAATTCGAAATTAGGTGGCACAATGTGGATAATCTCCAAGTAATTAGACAGTGGAGCACATATCTTAATAGTGAGCAAGATGAACTTGCTGCCTAAAATATGGTCTCTAGGCAAATATATTTTGATAAACAACCGCAGCCAATATAGGACTCCACTACCTTGTGCGCATCTAGATTTCAAATAATCTCATATTTTCAAAACATATTATCAGAATAACACATGTGGTTAATTATTGTAAGATGTAGATCTCTTTATGATGGGTGAGATACTCGTTGCCTAGATTTTGACCATTGTAGCCAATGTGTAGGACTCCATCTGGGTAATCATCTTCAGATGTAAAACACTTAATGATGGGCGAGATACTCGATGCCTAGGTTATGGTCGTTATAACCAAACTAGGGCTCCATCAACATGTGGTTTAACGTTATGACCAAACTAGGGCTCCATCAACATGTGGTTTAATTACAAGTCAAAATATGTAGTTGAACATGCATTAAATTCTCCATTAATCATGTTATACATAATTAAGAGAATTTGCTAAATTAAAATAAAAAATTAAAAGAATTTTGCAAATTAACAGAGCGAGTAAGTAGAGTGTGTCTTTAAATAATATGCAAAAGGCATTTTATTAAAACAACAAGTAAAGGAGGGAATTAATAAACACATATGTCAAATAACATATAACATTAGGGGTCTGAACGACCATTAGATAATTGTTTTACAACTGATGATCTGCTTACCTAAATTAACTAAAATGATAGGGACTAAAAGTTAAATTTGCTAATTTAATTAAAACTAACATTAAAAGAAAAGAAAAGAAAACAATTATAGGGGTGGTGGGTCAAAATCAATAGGATTCAGCCCACCATCGCAGCGGCGCTAGCCCGACCCACCAGGCTGAACAAAAGAAGCATGGGGCATGGGGGTTGCCCCGCGGTTTATCTGCCACCGCCGAGTCCACCGTCGCCACCGCCCGTATCCATCATCGCTACCCCTTCGAGTCTGGGCACCCCTTCTCCCGAAGTTATGGGGCTAGTTTAATAGAAGCCCAAAGAGGTGCATATGGTACCCAAATAAGGATAGGATAGATATGTCAAAAGCAGGTCTGATGCCCCTGACCCTATCTTGATTAAAACCGAAAACCCTCTCTAAGGTGGAGCCAAGTTGAAGGTGTCATTCAAAGAAAAAATGGGAATAAAAATCCAGAACCCCTTTTTGACTCTGTACCCTTGATTCCACCGCCGCTGTCCGCACCCACCATCACTCCAGTGTTCGCCGCTGCCACGTCCCTCCTATGTCCATCGGCGGCTTGCCAGCCGGAGTTTGGCCAACGGCCCCCACTCCTCATCGGAGTCGGAGTCTGGTCGAACCCGTATGTCATTCCCCACTCTGTTCGGGAGTGTGAGGCTCGAAGAACCGTGAGGAACGACGGGGAAGGTGCTGTGGAGGCCGAGGGCAACGTGCTGCAAAGGCTCTGGTGTGACAGCGAGACGATGACGGAGTGAAGAGTGGTGGCTCCCCCGTGTGTGTGGCTAGGGTTCTGATCCGACCGAAACATTGTGGCGTGGGAGTTGGGGAGCGGCGTCGGATTGGTGGCTGCATGGTCGGTCGAGGTGATGGAGGTGCGATCAATGGTGGTAGGGCGATGAAGAGCAGAGCCGACGGCGATTCCATGTACAGCGGGAGGGAGCACTGCTCACCGGCGACCGTCACCACTGCAGTCCATCCATGGTGAGTACAAAACTATACCCCTGGACATGGATGCGGTGGGCGCCCCGACGATCGGCGAGGTAGGGGCTAGCGGAGGAGGAGGAGGAGGAGGAGGAGCGACTGGAGTTGCGGCGACAACAATGCAGCGCCGAGGGTGGTGGCGGCGGCCACCAACCCTAGTCCGGCGCCCATCATGGTGATGGTGGCGACTCCTCATCGAGCGACAGATGAGATGGCAAAGACGGTGAGCACGATCGTGGCGAGGAAGGCCGAGAACGGCATCGATCATTGAATTGAAGGTAGGCATACCTTCTTTCCTTGTTCTTCTCGTCAAGAGCAAAGTGCTAATAACCTTCTGATTCGGCAAGGATAATCTTAGTCAGACCCGTACCCTTTTTCAACATGTTATCAACACTTTGCTCTTCACGAGAAGAGGAGGAAAGAAAGTATCCCAACTTTCAATTCGATGATCGACGCCATTCTCAGCCTTTCTCGCCACTATCGCACTTGCTGCCTTCACCATCTCATCTGTCAATCGACGAGGAGGCCATCACCATGACGGGCGCCGAACTAGGGTTGGTGGCCGCCGCCACCACTCTCAGCGTCGCATTGTTTTCGCCGCAACTCTGGTCGCTCCTCCTCTTCCACTACCAGCCCCTGCCTTGCCGGCCGTCAGGGCACCCTGCCGCGTCCAAGTCCAAGGGGTACAGTTTTGTACCCACCATGGATGGATCGCAGAGATGATGCCCACCAGTGAGCAATGCTCCCTCCTTCTAGAGATGGAATCGCTGCTGGCTCCGCTCGTCTCCCTACCACCACCGATTGCACCTGCAACACCTCCACCAACCACGCAGCCGCCAATTTGACACCGCTCCCCAACTCCCACACCACCGGGTTTCGGTAAACCGGAACCCTAGCCGCACGCACGGGGGAGCCGCCACTCTTCACTTCATCATCATCTCACCATCATGCCAGAGCCGCTGCAGCGCGCCACCCCGGCCTTCGCGCCACCATTCGCGCCGTTCCTCATGGTTCTCCGAGCCACACACTCCCGAACGGAGTGGGGAACATCGTACGGGTCCAACCAGACTCCGACTCCGATGAGGAGTGGGGGCCGTCGGCCTAACTCTGGTCGGCAAGCCGCCGGTGAACAAGGGGGGGACCCGGCGGACAGTGGAGCAACGGTGGATGCGGACGGCGGCGGCGGTGGACACGAAGGGGAAGCAGCGATGGGTGCAGGTGGTGGCGGCAGAGGACTTTGCCACGCCTCTTTTGTTCAGCCTGGTGGGCCGGGCCGACGCCGATGCGGTGGTGGGCCTTGTTGATTTCGGCCCAACACCCCTTTACATGTTTTTTTTTCTTTTCTATTATTTTCTTTTAGTGTTAGTTTTAATTAAATTATCAAATTTAAATTTTAGTCCCTATCATTTTAGTTAATTAGTTAAGCAGATCATCACTTGTAAAAACAATTATGCAATGGTCCTTTAGACCCCTGATGTTATATGTTATTTGACATGTGTTTATTAATACCCTACTTTACTAAATTTACTTGTTGTCTTAATAAAATGCCTTTTGTATATTATTTAAAGACACACTATACTTACTCGCTCTGTTAATTGGCAAAATTCTTTTAATTTTGTATTTTTAATTTAGCAAATTCTCTTAATTATGTATAACATGATTAATGGAGAATTTAATGCATTTTGACTACATATTTTGACTTGGAATTAAACCACATGTTGACATTGGTCACAACAATCATAGCCTAAGCAGCGAGTATCTCGCCCATCATTAATTAGTCTACATCTTAAGATGATTACCCAGATGGAGTCCTACACATTGGCCACAATGGTCATAATCTAGGTAGCGAGTATCTCGCCCATCACGAAGTGGTCTACATCTTACGATGATTACCCACATGTGCCATTCAGTGAATATATGTTTTGAAAATATAAGATTATTTGAAATATGGCTGTGCACAAGGAAGTTGGGTCCTAAACAATGGTTGTGGTATATTTATCAGTATATATTTGCCTGGAGATCATGTTTTAGGCGGCAAGTATATCTTGCCCACTATTAAGCGATCTACTCCACAGTCTAATTACTTTGAGATTATCCACATTGTGCCACCTAGTTTCAAATTCTAACTTAGATTGTAAGGTCTATTACCTACAGTTTTCGAAACATGAAAAATTATGAGGTCTTACATTTTGCATTGAGATTACAACATCAATATCATGTTTTATTAATTAATCTCTATAAATTAATAATATTAATCATGATTGTATGGACATAACAACTAAAGAGTTCGATGAACTGGCCATTGATGGGAGTAACTGGCTTCGGATATCAAAATAAACTTTGCTTCGCGTGGGATTTCTAATTCAATTGAGGAACCCAACAATGGGGATCCACCAATCGAGGATACCAAGAAAAATACTGCCCTTTTCCTTCTTAGGCTCTATATCCATAAAGATCTCAAATATGAGTATATGTTGGAGACGAGCCCACTCAACTTATGGAAAGCTCTCAAAGGGTAAGGCACCACAACCTCGTGGCAACAGCAACAAGCATTCCAATAGGTCTGGATCTAACTATAATGTTGCTTAAGATTGTCGTATCCCAAAACACCTTGTTCTCCTGTATCAGAAATCTTTCAAGGAGAAAAAGTCTTCTGAGGAACCAAGATATGAAGCACATTTCAATCTTACAAATGAAGCAAGACCTGAGGTTGGAAGTTCTCAGTAGGCTCCTATTAAACCAGAGAACAATCTCGATCTTCTCCTAGAGGATATTGCTCCACTTTCTGCGATGGACGGCATGCTCATCGAATATTACTCAATGTACCCACTTGCAGATTTACTGTAATCTCAGTGTGTCCCACTTGGAGATGAAACTACTTTAGTCTAAGTGTGTGTGAGACAATATATTGATATCCTATAGTTTGTCAAATATTAGTTGAAATAATAAGTAGATAAATACAAACTCCCTTAAGTTGCAAGTTTGTAAGATTTACTAGTCATTAGAGTTTGTACTATTAAATCTATGTAAACGTCATACTATGTATTTGATGTTTTAAATTATTGTACGTATGTATATATATTAAATAAAGAATTCTTCACTAAGCAAGTATTCTTTCACTATAGATGTCTAAGGATATTGCTCCGATTGGAGATGAATTATGTCTTGTGGACAGTGGTACCACAAATTCTATATACTTAGGGAGATCAAATACTTTCAAACTCTTAAAAAGAGAGAAGGCAAAGTTTTGACCATCGCTGAACGCGATACTGTGATAGTTGGCTCTGGACGAGCAACTATTACACTCCTAATGGGTACACCAATTACAATCGAGGATGCCTTACTGTATCCTGATTCAACCCGTACCCTACTAAATTATAGAGATATCCATCAAAATGGGTTCCACATTGAAACCCATATGTATAACCGAGAAGAATTTCTTCTCTTAACTAAACAAAATGGATATGGCAAACGCATTTGCGAGAAAATTCCATCTTGCACATCGGGATTGTACTATACGTACATTAAGCCCGTTGCCATGTTGCGTATAAAGTAATTTTTACAAAAATGTTGATGCATTCCACACTTGGAATGATCGACTTGGGCACCCCGATATCGGGATGATGAGAAAAATTATTGGCAACTCTATTAGTCATCATTTGATCACTGGAAAATTTCCCAAATCCTCCATAGGATTTTGCATTATCTAGATATATGCCGTTGATCTTAACATCATTGGTAATACACAAGATATTAATGAAGCACGTCATCATTTAAAGACAGAATTTGAGATGAAGTATTTGGGTCAAACCAAATTTTGCTTAGATCTACAACTTGAGAATTTACCTACTGGAATCCTTAGCACCAAGGTGCATATACCCATAAAATATTGGAGAAATTCAATATGGATAAGTCATATCCTTCCAAAACTGCTATGGTGGTTCAATCTCTAGACATAGAGAAAGATCCATTTAGACCAAAAGAACATGGAGAGAATGTTGTAGGACCTGATTATCCTTATCTCGCTGCTATCAGTGCACTTATGTATCCTGCAAATAGTACGAGACTGGATTTCTATTAGCAAGATACAGCGCTGCTCCTACCAACCGCCATTGGACTTGAGTTAAGAATATCTTTCGATATCTTAACGGCGCAAGAGATCTAGGACTTTTCTTTAAAAGAACTAGGATTCGACTTTAGGATTCATATTTTTACAAGGTGGAACTACTATTTCATGGAAGTGTTCTAAACAGACCTGGTAGCCACATCCACAAATCATTCTGAAATAATTGCATTATATATGAGACATTACGTGAATGTGTATGGCTTCGCAGAGTGATTAACAACATATTAACATCTTGTGGTATTGGTTCATTAGAATCACCTACAATTATCCATGAAGATAATGCCGCTTGTGTTGTTAAAATGGAAACTGATTATATTAAGAGCAACATCACTAAGCATATTGCTCCTAATTATTTTTTTCTCATGAGCTTAAGCAACATGGAGAGATAAACATCTTGCAAACTAAGTCATGTGATAATCTTGCTGATTTATTCACAAAATCACAACCATACTCCACATTCTTTAAATGTGTTGAAGGAATTGGTATGACATGACTTAAAATTTTGCAGGATTCAGGGGGAGTACCTCTCTCTGGGAAATAACTTATTTTCGTTATATTACACTCTTTTTCCTTTGTATGAGTTTTACCCTTTAGGTTTTCTCATTCAAAGTTTTTAACAAGGTAATATCAAAATAAGTTATATGTCTTATCATTTCGCTTTCCACCACTTGGGTTTTTACTAAATGATAAATGTAGACATTATACTATTTTGGACAATATTACGAGTTTTACTCATAAAAGTCTAAAAATAGATAATAATATATCATGGTTTTTCTCCTTATTTTTCCCACTAGGTTTTTGAGGAGTTTACATGATGTATCTAATATACTAATTATAATTATTTCTAAGATTGTCTTTACAGATATCTGGAACAATGAAAGAGCAATGATCAAAGGCTGGATTCGATCAAGGGGGAGTATTATGAAATAAATAGATGATCTCATCCATATAAATGATGGGATCGGCAACCGAAGGTTTGGCACGGCGGTTGTGCCAAGCCACGTGCCTTCTCGCCCTCTCGGCGCTCCTCAGCAACGGGCTTGATGGTTCCCAACCATCGCGCCTACGGTTGCTGCCCCTTCCTCATCTATATATTGTAATCGCATTGATCAATAAAGGTACAACGATTGTCTCGCTCTCACAATCTCAATTGCCTTTTCAATGGATTCGAGTAATTTTTGTCTCTCACTCTATATATCATATTAATATCCCCAAGGAGCAGCCGTCACTCATCGAAGCTGGCTTTTAATCTTATGTGTTGCGTAGTAAAACCTCTTTGTCTATAAGCCTGGTTTGTCCGTAGACTCCTTAATAGGATGAACTCCGTTTGGCAGTGTAGGAGCGTCATCTTTGCAGTGCTAGACAAGCAAAGGAAAAGATCCCTATGGGCAGGAACCGGAGATCTCACAAGTGGAAAATGCAAAGTTAATTGGGTGAGGACATGTTCACAGACCACAAATATGGGCCTTGCCCCTACACCTCGAGAAATTCGTAAGAGCGTTACGAATGAGATGGCTATGGCATTAGTTGAAATAGCTGGGAAAAGCTTCGTTAGGAATGGAGACTCCATGTGACGACACTAACAAAATCCTCTTTGCGGTGGCAACACAAATCAAGGTGGGAGACAGAACCACCGTGCGATTCTGGGACTCAGCTTGGTTCAATGGCTTGCGGCCTAAGGATGTGGCACCAAAAGTGTATGCAATCTCAAAAAAGAAAATAAAACACTAAAGCAGGCCATAACCAACAATCAGTGGGTGTAGGATCTTGACTTGCCGATTGTACAAGGTATGACAACAGACCTCCTGGACTAGTTGGTCAACCTTTGGAATGGGTCCAGCTGGTCGAGCTGTCCCCTAGTGAAGCGGATGACATCATTTGGAAGATCACAAATAATGAGACATACTCAGCAGCCTCAACATACGAAGCACAATTCTTCGGCTCGACCAAAACAAACTTCGACATGCTGATCTGGAAGCCTTGGGCCCTAGTTGGTCATGTAGAACAGAGTCCTGACGTCCAACAGACTGTATTGATCTACTGTAATAGTTTTCTTTTCTTTTCAGGCTCTTGCCAAGTTTTGTACATACTCTTTGTTCTTTAATGTATACTGTGGGGGCCTCCCTCACTGTGCTTTGATAAAAAAACAGACTATATGTGAGAGGTTGACGAAACAACACATACTGCCCACTTTGCAAACATACCTTGGAGACAGCTTTATACCTCCTGGCAGAAAGCAGATACACTAGAAGAATATGGAACATGATTGCAACGTAGACAGCGCAAGAACAATTCAAATTGGCATCATGAGAGGCGATGACCACAGTACATGATTGGTGGGAAGCATTGGCTACATGTAAAGGACTGCCCAAGAAAAGGATGAGAACCCTCCTGCTGCTGACAACTTGGGAAATTTGGAAGAAGCGGGCTACAGATCTGTAGCCAGCTGCAGCACGGACTTTAAGACGTAATATGTGTATGATAGGTAGGACCATGTATTAATAGTATAGTAAGTAACTATTGTATAAACTAGGAAGGTAGCCCGCGCAGATGCGCGGGCACCTTATTTAGTGATGTTTGAAATTTTGTAACGAATGTTTATGTATAGGATTTTTTAAAAAATATTTTTTTACTCTTCTAAATCTATGTTTATCAATATTTTTTTGGATTGTTTTGAAAGTTGGTTTCGATCACTGGATGCACGGACACGCGTTAAGAAGGTACATGCTCCTGGACATTTGTCTGCTTATGTGACTATGCAAGTAAGGTGGACCAACAGGGACGTCGGGTCCTTTGAGGGGGTTTCTGTGACATCCTAGTGCAATTAGGATGTGGTCTATGTTTTTTTTTTATTTAAAGGATATGATATGTGATGTCCATAAGCATTGTGTGCACTTGTCCATAAGAATGAAAGTGTAAGTGATGTGATAGCGTAAGTGAGCGTGCCAGTTGGAGTTGGATGCATGCTGAGCTACCTTGTTCTGAAGGACGGGTTGTTATAAATTGTAAACAAAATTACTTAGATTTATAAGAAAAATATGTCTCAACAATAGAGTTGGTTCATATGAAACTATCATTTTATACTACATGCGTTTTTTTAATTTAAACTTTTAAGTAATATTTTTTCCTTGTATACTAAACATGTCCTTGTAGATTTTAAGATATAATAATTTAAGAAATTTTCTATTAAAAATATGATAATATGACTTCTTTATCTAATTAAAGACATACTCACGTACTTCTATTTACTTCTACTACCTCCATCCATAAATCAAAGGATTCAAATTTTATCCTAAAATATATGAGATTTTTAATACTACTCATTTCATCCAACCATTCTTCATTTAATTTTTATCCAACATTACTCTAACCATCTTCTAACTCTTTACATACCCCTTATTTAATGATGGATATCTTAGTATTTTTTTCATTCCTCCTTAATTCCTATAAAATTTTAGGATCCATTATAGAATGGAGATATATAGTAATAAAAAAGAGCTTCATTCATAGACATATTTATCGGGAATGCTAGGGGACGGGATACCATTGCCCCAACGGGATAGCTTCCCCTCCACCTCCATCAGCTGCAAGAGCATAAGGCACGAGGGCCGAGCCAGCAGTGGGGGGAGAGCGGCGGCAGTGGCCGGAGCTAGAGAGCCGGGGGGAGGGGGCGGCAGTGATGGCCGGAGCCGAGGGAGAGAGCGACGGCGGTGGCCAGAGTCGGGGAGCCGGCGGTTGGAGCCAGAGAGCGGAGGGATGGGGTGGCGGCGGTGGCCGGAGCCAGAGAGCCGAGGGAGGGGGCGGCGGCGGTGGCCGGAGCCGGCGGGGGACGGGGCGGGGACGGTGGCCGGAGCCGGGGGAGGGAGCGGCGGCGGTGGTCGGAGCCGATGGGGGAGGGAGCGGCGACGGGGGCCGGAGCCGGATCCAGGGGATGGGAGGGGGTGGCGGTGGTGCGTCGCTGGAGCCGGAGGAGGGAGCGGCGGCGGTGGCCGGAGCTAGGGAGGAAGGGGCGCTGGGGCGGCAGTGGTTGGCGGCGTCAATGTCGGGTGTGTATCGCGTGATACCTGGTAGGTATCGCGTGATACCTGGCTGGTATCGCATGATTCCTGATAGGTATCACCCGATACCTCGCAAGTATCACCTTATATGTGGCAAGAATCGCATGATACCTGATAGGTATCACCTGATACGTCGCGAGTATTACCTGAAAACGTGGTAGAATCGCCTGATACCTGATATGTATCAACCGATACCGGACCTGATACCTAACCAGTATCATCCCGTTCAAAAATGGGATTCCGTTATATAGCAGCCCCCCATATTTATTTGTACCTTTGAGATTGATTTAGCTTTACATATTTGTATAGGTAAATAGACCTCGTATACAAGTTGAGAAATATAATTAAGTTGGTAGAAAGTCGTTAGATATCTAATGGTATAAAGTAAGTAAAAATTAAGGTGGATTTTTTTGGGGGGTAATTTTTAGGATCTTTTGGTTAACTTAATTGTTGTAAGGAAAACAAAGAGATGAGAGCTAGTGGATTCGTCTCGTCCATGAGGAGGGAACCGGATACATGTGTTGTACATACGCACTCTGACGACCTGATCATTTGGTAGGGTTTTTTTAAGATATAGATCTAATAGTTTATAACGGTTTAAAATAAGATCCATCGGTTTGGGTAAAATGATTTTTTTCCTTAGAATTTCTTACACTTTAATTTATTAGAGCGTCGTGTGGTAGCATAGAAATGTTTATAGGAATGTATAGCAGCTTAAGAACATTTGTAAGATATCTAATGGACTTTTAGTATATAATAATAGATAATTCATGTCATATTAATTAATATATCACTTAATAATTAAATATTTTTTATAATTTTTTATGGGTTCGCCACTGAAAGGAAATGGTATATATCAAAGTGATATCCGGATAATTTTTTCTAACTTCGTCACTGAAGGGTATATTCATCCAAGTGACATATAATAATTTCTATATAGAAACATATGTACCTAGAGATTATTTTTATATTTGGTTGCTAGCTTAAGAAATAGGAAAGAACTCGGAGAGACACAGAAGGGGAGAGTCAGAGGGGGTGGGACGGAGTACCTATATACATGTGAACGCATTATGTTTTCTTTTCCGAACATATAATACGTATTGAAAGGGGAACGTGCAGATTTTTTTCTTGAAGATAAGATTTAATGGTAAAATAAATTAATTGTTTAAAATATTGGGTCCACCGGTTTGAATGAAAGTGGCACGAAGCGATGTAGGAGCTTTTACCGGAGTGCCACCGGACATAAATTATACAATGAGATAGATAATCATACATATGATGCTTATAATGTCTATCCACTTACCATAATTATCACCGTTTTCACTCTATATTAGTTAGAAACTATAGTTAATAAATAGCTAATTTTTATCGGTTTAAGTCATTGGATTATTTATAGTTTATAGTTAAAGAAATATGTTATTTTGAATTTTATTGTGACTTTTTAGTATCATTTAAAAAAAATTAAAAAATATGAAACAAATGATATATATTTTACCGGCTGAAAAACTACATATCAAATATTATGGAGGAGTCCGGTACCTGTGTACGGACGTGTGAGGTTCACGTACACGCGAGAGAGAGAGGAGAGGGTGGGATTAAATTCTCTTTTTAATCTAATTAAATCTAATGGTCTAATAGACCCACCAATTTAAATGAAAATCGGGCTAGATATTCCTAATATATTAGAACGCCACATGGCGATTTAGGAGCGTTTATAGGAATGCCACATGACGGTATGAGAGCGTTTGTAGTATGTTTAATGGATTTTTAGTATATAATAATAGATAATAGATAAATGGCAAATTTTGCTACATGACACTTGTTATGTGTGGTTTTAGCTCTAGGACACTGCCCAAACTCACTTTTAGGGGAAAACACTCCATAAACGTGGTAATTTGCTAGTGGACACCGCGCCGATTAAAATAATATTTTCCGGTTGGGGAGGAGAGAGAAATCGCGTGGAATGTCAAAAATGCCCTTGGGCCCACATGTCAGCTCTATCTCCTATCTCTCTCCTCATCTCTCTTTTCTCTCTCGGAGCGCCTCCACGCCGCCTTCAAGGAGCACAGCGGCCACCCACGATGCCGCCCTCCCCTCCCTCCTCCCCGTCGTCGTCGGAGTTCGACTCTCAGTCGGAGTCCCAGTCGGAGTCGGAGTCGTCGCCCTCACCCTTCCACGCCGTCCGCAGCCACCATCTGCCGTCCTACCGGAAGACAAAGCAGAGCAGCGAGGCGCGCGCGCGGGCGGGTCCCCTCTCCTCCTCATCTGGAACGGCGAGCGCGGCGGCGGTTGTCAGATCCGCGTCCGACGCGTCGGCGTTGGCGTCCGCCACCGGCTTGGGCGGAAGAAGCGGCTCCGCGGCGGCCTCGCGGTAGTCAACGGGCTCGGGCAGCAGCAGCACCGCCTGCGGCGGGAGGTCGGCGGGGCGGCGCGCCGAGGCCGGGGCCACGAGGAGGAAGCAGACGGCGGCGGCGAGGGCGAGGGCGACCCCAGCGGGGGCCATGCTTTGCTCTTGTGATTAGTAGTAATACTAGTATTTGTGGATTTGCTCTTGTGATTAGTACTCTCAGGCCGGCGCTGCCGCTCCGCCGGCCGCCGTCCTCGCCACCCCGTGCGAGCGCGCTCTGAGAGATAAAAGAGAGAGATGAGGAGAGAGATAGGAGATAGAGCTAACATGTGGGCCCAAGGGCTTTTTTGACATTTCACGCGATTTCTCTCTCCTCCCCAACCGGAAAGTATTATTTTAATCGGCGCGGTGTCCACTGGCAAATTACCACGTTTATGGAGTGTTTTCCCCCAAAAGTGAGTTTGGGCAGTGTCCTAGGGCTAAAACCACACATAACAAGTATCATGTAGCAAAATTTGCCTAGATAGATTGGCTATTACATTGGCTCTAGATGACTTGGGGCTGGTATTTGGCTATACTATTGAACTTGTGCTAAAGAACTCCCGACAATAGCTCTTCTCACCAAGATTAAAGAGGAGGGGGAGGACTTGGGTGCGTGCTAGAGCAAAGCATCCAGCAGAGATTGTTTCTTAAGCTTGTATAGCCCTTTTTAGGTTTTACCCTCTAAAGACTTTTACTCATTCTCTATTCAAGGAAATTGGCACCGTCTTGTGTCTGTTCATTAAGAAAAAGCAGTAACAGTCATGCTCTCATGCTCTGAAGAAAAGCAGAAACCAACATCAGCAAGGCTCTTCGTGGGTGCGGCGTTTCGGTTCGGCTGGGCTAGAGCAAGAGGCTCATGTCATCATGTGGATGCGCACCCAACCATGGGTAGCTACCAGGGCTTTGGCCCATTTAGAGCGAGTACAATAGCAGGCTGAGTGCTGTAAACTCATGTAGAGGAGAGAAGAGAAAAAGAGAAGGAAAGCAGACCGGCTGCCGCACGGACTCCAATACATTGTGTGTATATGAGAGGTGGGATCATATATTAATGGTGTAGTATATAGTTATAGGTAACTATTACATGAATAAGCTATTAGATTGTAGTATATTATTATATGAATAAACTATTAGATTGTAGTATATGTTTATAGGTAACTATTACATGAATAAGTTATTAAATTGACTATTGATGTATTGAAGCCTTAAACTTGCTCTTAAAGATGAAGTAGAGAGAGATAAATGAAGATAGAGAAAGAAAGAGAGAGATCGTGAGATACCATGAGTTGGGTGCGCATCGTCTGCTCACCGTGCCGGGTGCCAATGAGAAGAGAGGAAGGGGAGTATCTAAAAAACTGTCACAAGTTTGTTGGGTCAAAAACAAACTGTCACAAGTTTGTTGGGTCAAAAACTTATCATTCAGCAGTTCAGCTTGTGGGTTTGCAAATCCTGATCGTCCATGCAAAGTAATGGTTGGGATTGGCCAATGGCACGGTGCTGTTGAAACAGAGAACGGCCGATGATGCGCACCGCCGCACCCCCAGTAGCCAACGGGAGGAAGCAAAAAAAACAAAGGAATTAGGAAGGAAAAAAGAAAAAGAACAATTGAAGAGAGGAAAAAGGAAAAGAGATAGGAAGAAAAAGAAAAGGATATGGATTTTTCTTTTCGGAAAAATTCCAAATTTGGAGGATTTTGGAAAAAAAAAATTAGAAAATTTTATGGATTGGGAATATTTAGGATTTGAGAGAATTCACGGAATTGAGCTCCACTTCCAAAAGCCAAATAAAAATCAAATAACAAACAATAGAAAAAAAAAGAGTGGCATAATTAATTTATTTAGTAAATTTAACCCTTTTTTATTTATGAAATTTCTATTAAGCTATTTTAGGCGAATAAATATTAATGTGAATTTTCGAAATTAGGCAAATTCAAAAACGTGAAAAGCGAGACGTGGCATTAGTCCTCCACCATCCGATCTCTCTTTACGAACTCTTCTTGATTGGTTCTTTCCTTCCCCGTCACTTATTTGTCAAAATCGTAATAGCTTCCTTTGGTTTCTACACCATCACCACCACCTCCATCCCTGCTGCCACTATTCCTAACACCGTTGTCACCACTATCACTTCTTCCCTACTACAAGCAAAGCCGGCCTCCAACCAAAAGAAAAGAAGAAAAAAGGTTCCAGTTTCTCCCAAAAGAAGTACTCCCAAAAATAGGTAAACTACGAGACCAAAGCATTAGAACTTCTCTCGTGTTCCCCAAAATGAGACTTCTGCAAGAGCTACCATCCATCAGCTTCCTAATTCCTGTCAGTTGTTTTTCATGAAACCTGAATGAAATAGAGAACGGTTTTGCTAGCTAGCTGTCGACAGTTTTGGAGGCCAAAAACTTTCGATTTTCTGGCCGTGCGATCCGCGCGAGATGATTTTCCGCCGTGCGATCCGCGCGAGATTTGGAAAAAAAAAATGTACGCGTGTTGTGCTTGCAGGGGCTCGAACCCAGGGTCTCCATCCTGGAAGCCGTGCGTGCTAGCCACTTGATCTGCTACATGTTTTTGTAAAGTTTAATGAGTTACATTTTAGTTATACTCCAGTTATACCCTAGTTACACTATAGTTACATTTGTAACTACATTGTAACTACATTGTAATTACTATGTAACTGCACTGTAACTACATTATCATCTCTATATAATTTAGATATAATGTTACATATATTATTTTAATACTTATATACGAGTTACATTATAGTTATAGTGAAATTATATTGCAATTATATTATAGTTAGATTTGAAAGTTTTCTCCTTAAAAAACTTTCGACAGTTCTCTAGATAGTCCCAATAGAGAAAGCATTTGAATGATCATATGAAGAGAACGAGCAGCATATAAGCATAAACACAAGTAAACAAGAAGCTAAGTTAGTTCATCTAGTCCTTTTTACTTTTACTTATGAAAATCGAGAGATAGCAATATGTGTTTTGTTCTATCCTGATTCAGCAGATTACAGAACACAGATATATTTTATATTCATGTCTTGATTCGGCAGATGATTACACCATGATCTTGTTATGAAATGGCAAGCTTCATTTCAGGCTTGATACGTTGGTACTCCAATATTTTTAGGACTAAAGAATGACAATGGTTCATCATAATGACAAAGCTGGGCATCCTTTAAGATCTTACAAGACACCATGTTTTGTACGTAGAACTTCTAGTTTGCACTTAATTATGTCTGCTAGTTCATTATAGACGCAAGCCAACAGAAATACCGGCATACTCCCATATAACCTATCTGTATTTTGTTTAAAGCAATGTACATGGTATGGTTACTTTCTATCAATTTATTTCATCCCAACAAAAATATAAAAGCAGGGTCACTTGTCATAAACAGGAAAGCTTCATCTCAGACTTGATCGCCAGATGATATAATGTTTTTTTTTTCAACAGTTAACATGATGACAAGACTGGGTGTCATTCAGTTTCTTAAATATTATGTTTACTGACAAATTGTAGTTTGCACTCAGTGATGATTGCTGGCTCGGAGAATAATAATACGGAACAGAAGTAAGAATTTTCATTGGCATCAACCTAATACTTGGTAGGACACGACAGCGAAGGGTGACAAAGCAGGTCGAAGAAGATGAGGATAACTAGGAAGAAAACATATCTTCTTTTTCAGAGGAAGAAAGGTACCCTACATAAAAAAGCTGTGTTTAGGCTTCCACTATTGAGTTAACCTCGGTTCTTTTGAAGTTGGAACTATAAACAGAATGCTTCAACAGAAGTGATCAGCCACAATTTGGGTACCAGCCTAACCAGTGACAACGTCTGGCACATATAGTACAAACAGACTTACTAGTTTTAGCTAAACACATGAAAGGTTCTATTAGAAACAAAATGGCACACACGAGGTGGGTATTTACTGCATAAAATGTCTAAGAGGTGAGTGCACGATTATTTCTGTAGGATGGACACCTTCAGACTAGAAGGGATGACAAACTGGATATACGACTAATAGTGGATGAAACAAGAAGCAGTAGTGGAGAGAGTACCCAAAGATTGTTTAGATGAGAACCTGGTACATCATCTGTTCTAATCACTGCTCGAACGAACCAGGACGTCTGCCAAAGTCTTGTTTTCAGCACCTTCCTCCTTGCCTGAAGCGGTACATTTAATCATTTGTACAAGTAAAACATCACAATAGTAACACAGAACATACTAAAACAATATGGAATTCTCTGTATTTAAATATAAGGTTTGAGCTAGCAATAAAACTCTTCTTGTAGGGTAGGTAATGGAAAATTCAGCACAGCGAATCTATAATTGGCTTAATTACATGAATAAAGTTGTTATGAATAACTTTCAAATGGACAGTCTTATGTGTGATACAAACAATAGACATACCTGATATATGCAAATAAGTTAGCTTGCTAATTTTTGGTCCAGGGTTACACTCTTTAACTAATATAGTTCTTGACAAGTTGGAGAAGTAAAGAAGTAAGAGAAATACTTGAAAGAATGAGTTCATTTGCTAATTTTAGGTCCAGAGTTACACCCTATCTGATAAAATACTTGACTAGTTAGACAAATGAAGAAATCCTTAAATGGACATATCATCTGTATTAAACTATTAATTGTACTCTATGAACACAAAATTATAGAAAGATGGAAATAGAATGTGGATCATGTGGTATAAATTCACAATTCACAAACATTAGATTATTATGAGTTCCAACAAATATATCCTCAAACATACATGGAAGGGTTTGAACGATTATACAACAGAACAGCAACAGAAATATATGTATATAAGTTGATAGTTGAACTACTAAATTCCACAGCATGTGAGGTCATTGTCCTATTCCATAACCAAGATAACGAGATTAACAGACTATAAGATGTCAGTTTGACGAAGAATACTGAAAATGCATGTAAAGCAATGCTATAATGTAAAAACTAGCAAATGACCAGCACAGAGAACAAATTGTAACTAGCAAATAAAGAGGACAAGTTGAACATCACCTGCAGAAGGGATCCGACTTGACCCAAGCCAAGGTGGGAGCACACACGGTAAGAAGGTGCCAATGAGAAATGTTCGCTCATGGAACTCACATTCCCCCAAATCAGAACACCCCACCACCTCCCTCCTGTCCATGTCGACGGCGAGGACATGATCTCCGACGACGACGCACACGACGCTGGCATTCACCGGGTCAATTGCACAGATCCAAGGGATTCTATCCTGCCATGGCCGTCCAGCTGCCGCGTTCTACAGTGGCCGGCCAAGCGCCACCTGATGCTCAAGCGTCCAGCAGCCGTAGTCGTCGTCGAGGGCGAAGGAGCTGAGCACGAATGGCTTCTTCTGGGACACCTCGACGTAGCGCAGCCTCCCCTCGCTGACCCCAATGCGGCGGTACATCCCCTGAGCCAGCACTGACGCCATGAACTCCTCCCCCGTGGTTGGCTCTGGCAGCACGCTGCTCCGCGGCAGCTCGATGAAGCGGAGCTCTGGCCGGTCGCTGAACGGGTCGGCGGAGACCACGCCCCAGCCCAGATCGACCCACCATATTCGTCCGGCGAAGGCTACCACCTCGTGGTGCGAGTGTACGTTCAGCTGCCGCGCGAGCGGGAGCGGCGACGGCAAGCTCTCCAGCTTGTCCCACTCGCCTGTTTGCGACAGGAACCGCCACATCGCGAAGCCCCGATCCTTCCCGTCGCGGCCGTTCCCCTCGCTGAGAGATGCGACGGCGTACTCGTCGGGCGGCCCGTGACCGTGCCCCTGCGCGGACCGGGTGAGGAGGCCCGGGAGGTGGCAGAACATGGTCTTCTTGGTGCCGTTGATGTCCGGGAGGCGGAACAGCTCGCCGCTGATGGGGTTGCAGACGAGGCGCGTGATGTCAGGGTTCGTGTTGACGCCGGCGAGCTCGCGTTCCTGGGTGTCGCCGCGTGAGTTGTGGAGGTTAAAGCTGAGGCCGGTCAACTTCTTGCCTTGCTGCTGAGCCTGAGCCTGCGCGCCGGCGCGGCGGTTGGCGACGACGCGGGCCGTGGCGCGGATATCGGTGAAGTCGAGGAGGAGGAGGCCGTCGCTGGTGGCTCCGGCGTCCCCGACGACGGTGCGGAGGATGTCGCTGTTGGGATCGACCGGGGGCTCGGGGTCGAGGCCGACGAGGTGCTCGGGGACGACGAGGTGGGAGACGGCCGGGGGCTGGGCGAGCTCGATCGACGCGCGCTCCGCCGTGGACGCGCGTATCCTGGTGTACTGTATCATCGCCCACGGAGGCTGCGATGCGGCCGAGGAGAGGCCGCGGCGGAGACGGCCGGAGGCGGCGGCGGCGGCGGCGGAGAGGTGGCGGGGCAGCAGCATCTCGGTGAAAAAGTGGGGGTTAATTTGATAATTTCTCTCGTCTCCTTCGAACAGAGAGAAGGTGAAAGGAATTTTCGCGTGAGGAATTACGGAGTTGATGAGTAGTACTAGTAGTTGGGTGCAGCTGGCCTGGTCTACTGGGCTCGGTCCAGGGATTTGAACGACATTTTACGGCAAGGGCTGTGTTTATTTCCACGCAAAGTTTAGATTTTGGTTAAAATTGAAGATGATGTGACTGAAAAGTTACGTATATGACAGGTTGATATGATGGAAAAGAACTGAAGTTTGGATCTAAATTTTAGATCTAAACACAGCTAAGGTTTGCTGCACCCCTCCCTGTTGGTGCGGCAAAATAAATTTTCGGAAAAGTAAAACAATATGTACCACAAAATTTTAAAAAAGGGCAAATGCACAAAAAATTTTAAGCTACGCATCAGAGCATCGTTTTGTCATTTTTGAACTTTGCAGGTCGAGCTTTTTCTTTCTTTGGCAAAGCGTCTGTACAAACCGAAAACATTATCTGCTATTTTCAGGGATTAGCAATGACTAACATTCTCAGGGCTACTGAAATTCCGCAAGACCCTAAAATCTTAACACATTTGCACATACTTTCTCAGTCCCAAAGTAACGTAATCATTTTATTTTTCTATGTTTCTATGTTTCATAATACAAGGCACCTCTTTCTTACCACACCTCTTTCTTCCCAAAATTTGTTTTTCTTTAAATCATCTAGGTTCAACATCTCTAATCCTACCCATGTATTGTATTTATTGAGATGATTCAAACAAGAGTGGTAATAATTCTTTTAAGTCTTTGACTATACTAATGGTGGTTATGTCGAGAAAATAATTGGAATGGCACCTCTATTGTACTGCCACGTACTCCCTCTGTTCCAAAATGAATCAAACTCAAGAGATGAATCTAGACACACATCCTAGAGTTTGAGATTTTTTGGGACGGAGGGAACAAACACCAATTTACGTACAGTATTCAGACAGTCACACTCACACATGCTGAATTTTGCATTAACAGACAAGTTGTGAATCAACATCTAAGACGTGCTCAAACACATGGCATTTTTGCCCGGATTCCACCTTCAAAACGGACTCAAAATCTTCTGCCAACGTCATTAGCCGCAGCTCAAAGCCACAAACTCATTAGTGTCTAGGGAACGTCTGCCTAGCTGCTTTTAAGTACAATATTAATCAGTGAAACCCAAAATTCAGCGTTCAGCCAACGTTTAGCAAACAAAGAAAAAGAGGGGGGGGGGGTGGAGTTTGTGATTGCAGCACCCAATGCCATTGTAGCGTTGCTTCATAAGAAAGAAAGACTTCCAAGTTCATCATAAATTCAGAACAGCTTTCACAAAACAACTTCAGAAACCAACAGAACAGATATCGCCTGTTAAATTCCATAGACCTGGAGAGAATGAATTAAGCATTAGCCCATCTCATTAATGATGCCAAGAGAGCGAGTGCTATGAGAAAGAACCTATTTTTCTTTGTTACAATATGGATGCATGCAAACAGAAATAATACTATAATCCCACACACCTTTTTCTCAATTTTATATAAAAATAGGCGTAATGTTTATTTTCTATATACCATTTCTTTGTTCCATAACAGCAAATATGTACATCTGATTGGCAGATCTAAAATAAAACACGATAGCCCTAATTTTTAATATGCTCAACATTTAAATCCGAAGTGCTACTAAAAGACCACAGTATAGGAATCATGGACTATTTGAAATTGAAGTAGCCATCTGGTAAATTAGGCTGTCTTGATCTGAGGTAACACTTAACAAATAATGATGGGTAGCAAAAAGTAACTAATCAGGAATGCAGTTTCCTTAACACAGGAAAGAATGAAATAGATGATGGTTTAAACAATGATAGCTAAGTACCAAATATACATTATATATACCATTTCTATGGTGCAACAAAAACTAATGATTTCAGTCACTTGTGAAGAAACAGGAAGCTATGAAGTTAATAACTCATGATAACAAAAACAGTTATTTAGTTTTTTAATACGCAAGCTTTATTTAGGTTTCCATCTAGATAAGTTTTACTGGTACAACGCGAAGTTGATTCTCGGTTATAATGGGCAGATCGAACCAGACAAATCTGTACAGTTGATGACAAGAGTAGGGCACGGTAACCATAATTATTTGTACACTATTTCACATTGAAATTTAAAGTACCAATAGCTTAAAACTGAAGTAGTATATCATATCATGTTCTACAGTACACACTACAGAAGGACTCAATTGACGCTACAAACATATATGGTCAGCAAAAGTAACTAGTCATAATTCTTGTTTCATTAACAAAGGAAAGGATGAAATAGATTATGGATTAAACAAGAATAGCAGAAGAAAGAACCATATGTATTTGCTTCTTCACCTCAACTCTTCATATCCCTGTCTACACGAACCAATGTGTCTGCCATGGTTTTGCTTCTGATGCTGGCCTTGGTGCTTGAAAGTGTTCCTACAGTGAGGGAGTTGAACCATTATAACACAAGAAATGGAAATAAACACTTCCCTACATTTGTTTACAATATGAAAGAGCATAACATCTCTACACTGAAAGACATGCGCTGTAAATGAGTTTGTCCCATCATAATTTAGCTACATTAGGTTGGCACAGACCACACAACATATGCATCAAGAAACAAAATGGAATTGCTAACTTGCTATACATGTTGACTGCAATTTAAGCAAATCTCAGCATTTAACATTGCACGTTTCCTTTTAATGACTTCGTAACCAATTTAACAGCAGAGGTGGCTCATGAAACAATAACATTCTCACAAGCCTCCAACCACATCGTTTAGTTTTGACGGGCGCATGCAAGACAGGGCTTTTCCCCCGATTCCTCCCAAATAGAGGAGATTCCAACAATCTGATTCCAATGAAAACCAGCAACCCAAACTCGTCTAGGGATCTCTGCTCAGCCAATTTTAAGTTCGGTATGCATCAGCAAAACCCAAATATAAATGCACATCCAATGTTTCCCCAAAATGACAGTTCGGAGTTGCAGCACCAATTGGCAATTGCATCATAATACATCACCTCATAGAAAAGGGTAAAAAAGTCCTAATCCATCAGAACAGTTCTCACTGTTAAATTTCAGAAAACTGGAAAGCAAAAGTTATGATTTGGGAACATCTCATTGATCAGGCAAGGGAAGCGAGTGACAAGAGAAAGAATCAATATTTATTGGTTCATCATGAACACAAGCAAACAGAGATGATATTATAGTCCCATATAGCTGGTCTTGTGGTGAATATGAGACATCCATGTGGTAGATAAAATGGATCAAAATCACCCACGGTAGTATGAATAGGAGTGAGAAGATAGTATTGGAAAAAGTTGATTGGCCATACAAATCAATAGTTTCTTAATATACTACCGATATTGCAAAACATAGTATAAGGCACCAAACCACTCGCCATTGCATTGCCACAGATCACACGCGATGCAATCATCTAGAAACATAATAAGATGGCTAAGCACATTAACTATTGAAATTCAAGAGGAATTCAGGCAGTTGACAATTATCACTTCTGTTTTCTGAAAAATCAACATGCCTACCTAAATTCCCAGAGATTATTCATGAAAACAAACCAACCGACCATAACATATGCATACTCATGTCGCAGGTAAAACATGCATATCAAAATAAAGCATGAGAAAGAAGAGAACCTGCAGAAGGGATCTGGAATTCCTCAAGCCACGGTGGGAGAATACATGGTGTGAGGAAACCGGTGAAAGGCGAAAATGGGCCAGTGCTGCAACCTATCTGCGAACGTCCGAGCACCTCACCCCGCTCCATGTCCACGGCAACACAAGAGTCACCAATTGTGAGGTACATTGTGCTCGCATTGAGTGGGTCAATGACACCAATCCGTGGCGTGTCATCCTCCTCCGGGTCTGGGTGGCATCCATCCACCCCGAGCCGGCTGAGCGCTACCCGGTGTTCCAGCGTCCAGCTGCTGCCATTGTCATCAAGGGCAAAGGAGCTGAGCACGAATGGCTCCTTCTGGGACACCTCGGCGTAGCGCAGCCTCCCCTCGCTGACGCCGACGAGGCGGAACCTGCCTAGCTTCCGTATCCCCTCCACGGGCTCCGTCACACTGCCCCTCGGCAGCTGGACGAATTGCAGCTCCGGTCGGTCGCTGAACGGGTCGACGGAGACGACGCCCCAGCTCACGTCGACCCACCACAGCCGGCCGGCGAAGGCCACCACCTCGTGGGAGACGTCCATCTGCCTGGCGAGTGGGAGCGGGGACGGCAAACCCACCAGCTTGTCCCATTCCCCTTTCTGCGAGAGAAACCGGCGCATGGCGATGCGCCGGTTGTCTTCCCCGTCCACGCTGAGCCACGCGACGGCGTACCTGTCCGGCGGCCCGTCGGGGCGGTCAGATTGGGTGAGGATTCCGGTGAACTGGCACCACGAGGTGTCCTTGGTGCCGTCGATGTCCGGCATGCGGAACAGCTGGCCGGTGACAGGGTTGCAGACGAAGCGCGTGACGTCGAACCGCCTGTCGAAGCCGGTCATCTGGCGCGCCAGGCCGTTGGGGTGGACGCCGACGACGGGGCCCGTGGAGAGGCCGTCGGTGAAGTCGAGGAGGAGGAGGCCGTCGCCGCTCGCGCCGCGCACGCAGCCCCCGAGGAGGCGCATCTGGCTCCTGGGGTCGGTGAGGGGCCGGAGGTCGAGGAGGTGCGCGGGGACGTGGACGTGCGAGGCGCGCGGGGGCTCGGCGAGCTGGAACGACGCGCGCAGCGCCGCCAGGGAGCTCCTGGCCGCTTCCACGTGGAAGATCATCGCCCACCGCGGGCGCGAGGGCGGCGCGGCCGTGGAGAGGGTGCGGCCGGCGGCGGCGGCGGCGGATAGGATCGAGCGGCGGAGGCGGAGCAGGTGGTGCATTTTGGCGGTGGCCGGCGACGAGGTGGAAGGGGGGAGAAGAGGGAGGGGGGGTTTTGCTGCTTTTGTTTGCGGCGAGCGGAGAAGGCGAGAGGGGGGCGGTCGGTGCACGAGGGCTTGGTTCATGGACGGGGGCGGTGCCTAGATGTGGACCCAGGTGGGTTCACATGTTAGTGAAAGGACGTGGCTTACGACTGCGGGAGGCGGAGACCGGAGGGGAAAAGGCTCGCCACTTTTTGAACGCATTAACTGCCAGATGGCAGATCCCCACTGGTTGCTGTGTGTGCTTAATCCCGTCAGTCACTAATCTCCCGCCAAAACGCTCTGGTCCTTTTGGGCCCATACGGCCCGTATGGTTGGGGGAAGTTGGATTGAGAGTTTAGAGCGACGAGGCTATTAACTATTTTGTTTGGTTGGAAGATATGTAAATTTTGGTGGGATGGAGATAAGTTTTGCCTAAACAAATCTCACCCATCCGTTTTCATTAGAAATTGGGAAAGGATTCTTCTTAGTTAGGAGCAGCTGACTTTAGATGATAACTGTTCGGACAAACTGTGGTGGACTCTGTCCAAAAATGGGAAATTCACTGTGAAATCTTTCTATAGAGCTCTCAAAATGCAACAGGTCAATTGTCCACATAAAAAGTTTTGGAAATTCAAAATTCCTCTGAAAATTAAAATTTTCATTTGGCTTTTTACCAGAAACAAGATTCTTACCAAAGACAATCTTTTTAAAAGAGGTTGGAGAAAAGGTGATAACAAATGTGCTTTTTTGATAAGGAGGAGACAATCCAGCACCTGTTTTTTTTTTTTGAGTGTCCTTTGGCCAGAATGTTATGGAATGTCATTGCTGTAGCTTTGAATCTCAAACCTTGTCTAAACAGAATAAATCTTTTTGGTTCTTGGCTCAATAATATAGAGAAATTCACAAAAAAACCTTGTTGTTACTGGGATAGCTGCTGTTATCTGGACTATTTGGAAGTCCAAAAACAAAGTTTGTTTTGAGAATAAATTTCCTCAAGATCCTACTGATTTAGTGTATATGGCTTGTAATTTGGTGGATTCCTAGACTTGTCTACAGAAACAAGAAGCAAGTCGAAGAAGTTTGCAGCTGGGAACCATGGTACTAAGGCCCTGTTTAGATGGGACTAAAACTTTTAAGTCCCTATCACATCGGATGTTTGAAAATTAATTATAAATATTAAACGTAGACTATTAATAAAACCCATCCATAATCTTGGACTAATTTGCGAGACGAATCTAATGAGCCTAATTAATCCATGATTAGCCTATGTGATGCTACAGTAAACATTCTCTAATTATAGATTAATTAGGCTTAAAAAATTTGTCTCGTGAATTAGCTTTCATTTATGTAATTAGTTTTGTAAGTAGTCTATATTTAATACTCTAAATTAGTGTCTAAAGACAGGGACTAAAGTTAAAACACCACCTAAGACAGGTGGCAAGTGAAGTATTCAATTCAAGTCATGGCTGGCGAGGAGGCATCAGAAGAATTGGACCAGCTTAGTCTCTCCCTGGCAGTTTGATCTTGTTTGATACTCCTTGGAATGTCTGTTTAATCCCTAGTACTCTGTATCTAGGATCGTCATCTTGGTTAGGCCTGTAATGGTTAGGCTGATGGTCTTCTGTTCCTGTCCCACTCAGTGGTCAGGTTTGTCGTTAGTTATCTGTTTTTTACTACTTCTCAAGACTTGTTGTAATGACTATCATTTCTACAAAGAGAAATGGGGGCGCCATCGCCCTAGTTCTAAAAAAAAAATCTAATATTAAACTAAACTCCATATCAATTTCCACCACCTCTACCAAACAATATATTGGGACTAAAAATCAAATTCCCATTTTAATCTCACTATCCATTCTCTCGTCTAAACTCCCAGTCCCCTTCCCTCCAGTTGCCAGAGTATGAGAGAGGAAATGGGAGTTTAGAATATTGAGCATTTTAATCTCTGCTCCCTCAGTTTCACAATGTAAGTCATTCTAGCATTTCCCACATTCATATTGATGCTAATGAAGTCTTCATTAGCATCAATATGAATGTGGGAAATGCTAGAATGACTTACACTGTGAAACAGAGGAAGTAGTTTGGTTGGAGGGCTTGGGAATTTCGAAGGGATTGGGATTGGGAATTAATCCGTCCAACTCCCCACCATCCTACCTTGTTAATTCACGAGACTTGGTGAGAATTAAACACGAGAAGTCTAAAACACCCCTCAACAATACCCCTGCAACCTCCACCGTCCGCTGGTGCGAGAAGGCACAAGATGCGCAAAACATTCCCATTCACCGGGTCGAGAAGGACTGAAATGTGCGAAAAATCCCCTGCCACTAGCACGAGGAGTAAAACGTGCACAAAATCCCTTGCCACTCGCACGAGAAGAAGTAAACGCGCGCAAAATCCCCATCTCAATAGCACTTCTCTCGCCCTCTCCGTCGGGTGGCCATCATGAGAGGGAATAAATCCTGCGAAATATCACCATCTTAGCAGCACTTCTCCCATTCACCCGAGAAAACTACAACCTTTCTCACACAAGTTTGTTGTGTTCTCGAAAACTCCCCCTCTCTCTCCTATACAGATCCAGACCGTGCTGCTAGGTCCACCGCTGTCATGCCTTGTCTTCGAGTCGGTCCAGGGGATGGAACATAGGCAACGGGATGTGGGGGCGGCGATGGAGTAGAGACCGGATGAAGCCTAGCCCCCCTCCCCTCGAAGGAAGGAGAGAGAGGGGTGACCCACTGACATGTGTGTCCCACTTTTTAAAATCTTTTTTCCTGATTGACATGTAGGCCCCACATATTTTGTTTGAACTTTTATTTTTCTTTTAAATCTTGCTTCTATGCCATGTCAACGTCATGTGGGACGAAACCAAAACAACCGTCCAAACCAAATTGGGACCTTGTATGCACTGGTGATACGTTAAAGAATGTTATTCAAACTCGATGTTAAGACGAGAGATCTAAAGTAAACTTATTACCTTTAACGTTTCTAGTGGACCAGCCCATCTTCCTACGTAAACCCAACAGCCGGCCCACTCAGATTCCCATCGGCACGGCACGTCTCCCCCTCCTCCGCACAAGTCTCGGATTCCTCCGCACGCAGCTTCCCCTCCCGAAGCTCCCCAAGTTTGAAATTTCGAACGGTCGGCGGCGGAAGGATGGAGAGGGCTACCACCTCCGGAGGCGGCGGCGGCGGCAGCCAGCCGCCGCGGGGGGTAGGGCTGCCGTTGGTGGAGGTGCAGGCGGCGGCGGCGTCGCTGCGGCGGTCGGAGGTGTTCTACGTCGTGAAGGAGCTCCTCGGCTTCGTCCTCTACATGCACCACCAGATCCCCGCGTAATCCCCCCTCGATCCGCTCCCATCCTATCCCCCCGCCCTTCTCTCTTTCAATCTCTCTCCCTCTCCCAAATGCTGGGGAAGTGGTCGGTATAGGGATGGATTTGGTGGGTCTCTATGTGAGTTTTTAGCATCTAGGTTACAGTCTAAACAATTTGTTCGAGTTCGAATCTAATTTTCTAGAGCAATTGAGGTGGTACTGAACTTCGGATTTGGTCACCAGATTTTGATGGGTTTTGTTCTAGCAACCTTAGTGCTTGTGGATCTAATTGGGATACAAGTTGCATTGCATCAATCCATCAAATAGGCAATGGCCTGACTGAATGGCTGTTCTGCTGTAGCAGAGTTGAGAATTCCATTAATTCAAAATGGCTCTAGAAATATGCGTGGCGTTCTGGACCATACTGTTGGCAATGAATTGGGCAACTTCATCGATGATGATTTGAAGGTTCACTTTTGTAACAAATTGCTTGCATTTCCTTTGCTTCCTGGGAGATGTTTGGTATTGATATGTGGCCTTAGGTTGTGCATTCTCTGTTAGATGAATATGACTGTTGATTGTTATGTTATTATAAACTGTTAATTTGACGAGATACTTTAATTTACCTTATTGTAGCGTGTTATCTACTCCTGGTCCTGATTACATGTGTTGGTGCAGGTGTGGTGTTCTTGTGCTTTCGTTCTTATGTTTTATGCACATAATAAAATAGACAAAAAAAAATTCTGGAAGAAATCAAAGTGTGTGTATCCGTTCTTGTAGAAATTTCTGCTGTACGACTTTTTTCCCCCGCAAATATGCCAAAAAACTTGCATATATTTGTATTAAGAAGAATAAATAGTAAGAGAACAAAGTAGCAACAAATATACATACACACACAGAGCTTCAAAAGAACAAATGGTCAGAGACTTTATGTATGACTGTTTAGTTTCTGTGTATGTTCTGGGCTCTGGTTCTTCATTTGCAATACCTGAGCACATACTCATGACCAACCTAGTTTGTCCAGTACAACAGAATAATGTTGATGCATTGGTGTGACGCTGTTATTCTATGATGTAGGGCTAATTTTCTGGGGCTTAAGTTAGGCACACAGCATTGTTGTGCATTGGTGCTTGACTTCTAGGATGCGTACATCACTGAAGATGAAACCTTTGAAGATGAAATCTCCTGCTATTGTGTTGTTTAAATTTGTTATAGCACACCTGCACTGCAATCAAAGAAAAAGAATATAAGTGAACAGCATTTAGCTTGGATTATGTAATTATCCATTTTGCAGATGGCCAGATTATATACTAAGTTAGGGCAGTTATACACTGCTGTATGTAAAATTATCACATGAATTTGAAGTCTAATTTGTTTTTCTACATTTTCAGGGTATTGCAGAATCTTGAAAATGAATTTGCAAGTTTAAAGGAGGAAATGGTAAGTTTTGTTCTCAGAAAGAATGTCACCATTAGCATCTACGCAGTATTTCTTTATCGAGCCTATTAATAATTTGTGGCTATTTATAGACAGAGATGGCATTGCCACCAGGAGAAATGAAACCATCTGATCAGAGAAAGTACAATACACGGAAAAGGGAAGTAAGACGGAGGATCAAGAAGCAGGAGAAGTTAATGAATGGCCTCTCCAGCGTATTTTCTGCTCTTCAGAAAGCACTCGATGAAGTTCCTAGCATTGAAGGAGTTCTCCTGATCCTCGGTGGTAGCCTTGTCAGGCCTCTGTTTGTCTATGACATTACAATTTCTCATGGTAGATTTGATGCTGGAAGTGCCAATGAGCGTGGTGCAAGCAAATTAGCGCAGTCCGTTTCTCGAAAGGTGAGCTACTTTCTGGCTTAATGCTCCATGAATAACTATCACCCATTAGATCCTAGGGTGACTACATTTCTTTAGAATTTGGTAGTTTTTCTGAAGTACCATAGAGTTGAGATCTGAACGTTGATGGAATTCACAATGCTGTAACTTTTAGTACCTACTTTGGACAACAATATGGCAATAGCATATCTGAAATGTTCTAGTGTTGTAGTTTTGCTCTACTGTTTGGCATTTTGGCATATGACCAAACAGTGTAAGGAGAATCTTGCTATGTTTTTGCCCCATTGCTAGGCTTAATTCTATTTTTTTTTACTTATCATTGTGCATGTTTCATCTTCATATGGTGGTCCTCTTTAAATAATAACATGCATATGTATATGTATAGGCCATTCGTGCTCTTATATCAAGTGGTGCAGGGAGTTTATCTTATACAGGTACTGGTTCTTCTGTTTTACTATATACTAGCTCTGTTCCAAAATATAAGAATTTTTAGTGGTGGACATGGGTATTAAGGAAGTAGGTGGAATTAAATGGGAGAAGGTTGTGATTGTTTGAGAAGTGAAAATATGTGAAGAAATTAAATGTGGGGAGATTGTGATTAGTTGATAAGAGAATGTAAGTAGAGAAGTTGTATTTTGGGACAAAATTTGAATGCTGAAATTGTTATATTTTGGGACAGTGGGGGTATTTGATTGGGAATGCCATCATCCTTTTACCTTAACGTTTTCCCTCCAATTGTTTTGAAGGCCCTACCAAGCTGTTTGTTCTAGTCAGATGTCCCTGTACATTGAACTTACCACTGGACTTCCTGCCGAAACGTGATTTTCGTTACAGCAAAAAGGTTTTTTTTTTTTCTGAAGTTAGTTTATGTTTTTTGTCAGCTTCCTTTTGCAAAAAGATCTAATGTCTCCCTGATTAATACATGAGCCTTAATCTTTTCAACACAGGTTGTACCCCTCCAGATGTGTATAAAATGCAATATAGCAGGCATCCAAATAGATAATCAACAAATAACATCAATTGTTGATGCTTCAAGATGCACTTCAGAATCTACTATTTCTGAGGTTATCTGGTAAATAATTCTGGTCATCTGTTCCCAGTTACCCATTTATCACTATTTGCTTTCTGCTGCTATTTCCCCTCCTGTGTAATGGTAACCAATAGTTCAGTATTGTCTTAAGTACGGCAAACCTTCCCTAGTACTATGCAAGATAGAGTGCTCTTCCTGAGTCCATGCCACTTTATTTTCTTAAAATCAAGGCAGGAGCACTGCTGAATTCTACTAGAAGAGGTGAAATTATGATTACAAGAAGCCCATTAGTGTAATCTTATTAAACTGCATATGAATCTTTTGTGTTTTGAAGGATAAAAGAAATTTAATTTACCAACATTTGAATTATGTGCTTTTGTGTTTTGTTGGCATCAAGTATTGCAAAGAATTATTTTAAGGTTGATACGGTTAGGATTTTTTCTCAGAAATCTTACCCATTTTAGTTTGTTATGTGTACACTGGTTTCCTTCTATTTTTTCCCCTGAAAAACATGTATGTGTTTTGATGACCCCTGTTCTGTTTTTAGACCTTTGAACTTCCCCCTTTTTCAGTCTATTAGGCAGAGCTCCTGCCATTTTCGTTAAAAAAAGAAAAGAGTGATCTCCAGCGGATCTTTTCTTTTGAACTTAAGTAAATTCAGTTAACGAATATTCATTAATTTTCCAGGTTCCAGTGTAAGCATACGATAAGAGGCCTACCTTGCAAGGCGTCATTAGAAGAGTGATATGGCCCAAGCATGTTGAAGACGCCCAGAAAACAGTGGATGATGTAGCGATATAACTCCTGTTCTGACTTTGTAAATGCATACGGCATTCCGCGAAGGATCATCATTCTGTATGTTCGTTCCATTTGTACAGTGCTATGAAGTTCAGTTCGCTCCATTGCCTAACAAAGAAGAATGAAAAACAAGAGCACAATTAAAGTTTAGTGAACCTGAAGTATTGAATTGAATCTCCACACCATTTTACTTATGCTCAGTTTTATTGCGAGTTTGCAACACTACATATTTACTTTTGAAACTATGATTGTGTTTAGAACCAGGGGTGTAAAGTTTTGGCATGTCACATCGGATATACGGACATGCATTTGAAGTATTAAACGTAGACTAATAACAAAACAAATTACAGAATCCACCTGTGAACTGCTAGATGAATTTATTAAGACTAATTAATATGTCATTAGCAAATGTTTACTGTAGCATCACATTGTCAGATCATGGAGCAATTAGGCTTACAAGATTTGTCTCGCAATTTACACGCAATCTGTGTAATTAGTTATTTTTTTCGTTTATATTTAATACTTCATGTATATGTTCAAATATTCGATGTGACAGAGTGAAAATTTTTACCAGGGGTCTAAATAGGGCCTATATGTTTATAAGTAGCAGCATCCTATAACTACATAATTGCCACGGACTATATCAGAAAATATTGATTTTAAAAGTCCTTATAGCCAAGAAAAATCATTCATCACAAGTGATTAAAAAGTTTGAAAAATCCATATAGGGATCTAGACTCTAGAGCACTATGCTAAGATTTGGTAGTAATATAAGATGTTCTATAGTTAGACACGGTTATTAAGAAAGTGGGTAGAATAAAATAGGGAGAGGTATTTAAAAAACTAGAGTTGATTTTGTACTCAATTCATTTTTGCACGTCTTCTCCAAAAAAAAAAACACGATGTACTTCATCCAGGCTTCGTCCAAGTCTGATCCGGTGCAGTTGGTTGGCTCCGAAGCGTGCACGTCCGTGCGAGAGTAGAGTAAGAGAGTAAACACGATCATTTCGTTCTTGCAAAACTCACCTAAAGGAAAATTAATCTCTTTTTTTAGAACTTTTTTATCTCTTCGCTTTCCTACTGGAGCTTGAGGGATCAAAAAGGAGAACGACTCAAGAAGCGGGTGTGCTCTAGTCTCTAGACAAGTCGCCTATGCTCGCTAATTCTCACGGTTTCGTTTGATCTGGTTGTAGATTATTATTGGCTTCTTGCTGCGTATCGACGCATCAGGGTTTCGTCGATCTTGTCGGCGCATCAGGGTTTCTTTGCTCTGCTTCGGCCATGTCTTTGTGGATGCGGGCAGCCTCCATCGGAGGATATGGCCATGGGATTGGTGGATGGTTTGGATGTTTACTCAATTAAATGAGTAAATTTTACAATGGGCCACATATTTTGACCAAGGTTTCATCATCGGCTAGGGTTAAATCAATGTTTTCACTTAACACCATACATCTTTACATAAGTCTTCAGTTTGGACTAGGGTGAGCAAAACAAGGGAATATGTGAGACAGCTTCATATGATTTACACAGGGATAATTATAAAATGCAAAACATTTCATGTTTTCTTCCTTCTTTTCTTTTCAGTGTGTGGTAGTTAACTAGTTCTATTTTCTATTTTATTTTTATTCATTGTGCCCCAATGTATATATCATTTTGTGCCACTTTTGAACATGTTCACGTCATTATTTTAGTGTGATCTGCTGAATAAAAAGTTGTTTTCCGATTTGCTAATTTCTTTCTAAAGATATTTGTCTTAATACTGTGGCACTAAAATTGATGATTTTAACTATCTTTTCTCTGACAACTACCTTTGATGTGTTCAACCCTACTCCAAAGTGCCAACTAATGCAAACATATATGGTGTTAAGGCCTGGTTTAGTTCCCAACTTTTTCTTCTAACTTCCAACTTTTCCATCACATCAAAACTTTCCTACACATACAAACTTTCAACTTTTCCATCACATTGTTCAAATTTCAATCAAACTTCTAATTTTGGCGTGAACTAAACATACCCTAAGTGAAAAGGTTGGTGTGGACCTTGCCCATTGTGAAACTTTGGTCAAAATACATGGTGCAATGTGAAATTTACTCCAATTAAATTGATGTGCGTCAATTTCAATTTTAGATTTGCTCCTCCTTTGATCATGTATGTTTGTTACTTCCCTGCAGCATTGCTTGATTGGGAAGCTGAATCACCTACAAGTCTTCCCTGGTCTATAGTATACAATTTTGGATAACCGACTGCCAACTTTTAGTTCATCTAATTTTAGTTTCCAAGATTTATCTTGTCAAAAAAATGAATCTCAGTCATGTAATATTTATCATAATTTTAGTTTTTCCCGTGACAATGCACAAGCATTTTGAGTTAATTCTAATGTCTAAAATTGGATTTCATAAATAAAGGTTGTTTACTTCTTACATGAAACTTTTTATTTAACAATTGAGATATAAAATTATGTTTCATGTATGTGGGAATGTATTCTGCGTTTGTATTGATTTTGAACTTCAACTCTATCTTTTACATTATGGCAATATTAATTAACTGGACAATCAACTTAAAATTCTTAGGCTTCTCATCCATTATCGAATCTTGAGAAATCATATCCCTCATCCAAAATTGAGAGTTGTCAACATGTTTATGCACAAAGTTGAGCGAGTTTGTTATTTTGAGTTAGGATATATCATTTGAACATTTAACTCTTTTGGATTTTATTTAAACGGTGCCCCTCTTTTCAACCGAACCCAAATTTCCCTTTTTTTTATAAAAAAAAATACTCAGCACGTGATAGGAGGGTTGTGTTTTTACCCTTTTTTTTTTCCCCTATACGCGTCTCACCCAGTCGCCCGACCGGCCTCCTCTCCTGGCCACGGCGACGCCTCCTCCCCCGGCCACGCCGCGAATACCTTGGGTCTCTGCAATAGTCCAATACCGATCTGCGGCAGCTACTCTGCTCGTGGAGGAGAGCCGCCGCCGGAAGCCGGAAGGCCGGGTAGCGCCATGGTGAGATCCCGAGAACCCTAATCCTCTCCGATGATTGGATTCGATGGATCTGGCGATCTAATTCGTGTTTCTTTTTCCTTTTTTTTTGGTGGGGGGCGGTGGTTTAGTCGGCGCTATTCAACTTCAATTCGTTCCTGACCGTGGTGCTGCTGGTGATCTGCACCTGTACCTACATCAAGATCCAGTTCCCCGCCATCCTCAACGACCGCACCGGGTATTTTTTTCTTCGTTTCACTGTGAACTTCCTGATCTGCGCGATTTGTTCTTCTTTTTAGTCGTGGAGGCAAATAATCTAACCCGGAAAACTAAAACAGCGAGATGTATGAGAAAAATCTATGTCTTTACAGTGGAAATTGTGTCTTTCAGGCGCTGTATTAACATGAGACGGCTGTGTGCGCTGACAAAAATAAAGCTTATTATCGTGGATGAATTGCATATAGTTTGTTTGTGGACCGGATTCTCTACTAATGTGGTTTATAGTACCCTGCACGCAATTGAATTATTGTTCTTAGATGTTGTTCAGAATATATACAGATGTGTTTGTTAGTGCTAGTTATGCAGAAACTGAAAGTTTGCCTGTGCATGAATGGTTGTGGACAATAAAGTAACTTAGCTTTGGTGACTCCAACTTGATTTGGGCATGATTGATCTGTGCAAGAAACCAGTCAAATCAATCACCAACTTATATGCCATGAATCATGATAATACCATGTGCTAACTGTTGTTTGAAACAGTTAGTGACAACTGTACTTGTCACTGTGTTTACAATTTGTTCTTAACCCTTATTTGAAATGCCAAATGGCCAATGGATCTTGTTGCTTTAATAAAGCAGAACTGTGGAAGGATATCTGTTACCATGTAATGTAATAAGCTGATATATTCCTTTTTGTACTTGAATTTCTCCACAGATTCCGTGGTTTCTTTTGGAAAGCAGCCAGAATAGGTACGAGTCCTTTTCTTCTTCCAGCTCGAATAGCACCACCTATCTTGTTTCCATTTTGCTAATATCTCCTGCATGTTGAACGGTCATTTCATTTTTCACTCTGCACCATTGGGCACTAGATTTTTTGTTGGTATATATATTATCGAACATAGTTTCGTCTATCAACCTCAACTGTAAATGTTCACTCATTCAAATTGTCAGCACCTAAGTTCATTATTTGGTGTTTAGCTGAGCTCTTAATTTCAGCATAGGCTTATTATATTATCTATAGAATAATGGTATATAATACTTTTCTATTTAGATAATTTTAAAACAAAACAAGTAAACGAAAATAAATCTGAATCATCTCAAATTTCTGTAGAAGAATGTTCATAAATACATTGTTTTCTTTTATTTTGTCAGATAGCTATTATTTAACTATCATGAAAGTCAGTAGTCTTAATTTCTCAAAGAAAAGCAGCCCTCCTGTGATTATGTTTGAGATCTTCAATTGCCATTTTTTTTCAGCTGTGGAGTTCTCGTGAAAATTTGCTATCATGGTATGCTTAAACTATTTAGCAAAAAGATCCTGGTTAGATATGCGTTGCTTTATTGTCATGGTCCTCATGGTCAATTCAATAATATCTCTGTTAGGCACATAATGGCCACTTTAATCTTAAAAAACATGGTGTCCTTAGAGATCTATATGGAATGAAGGATAGTGAAAGTTTACAAAACATTTAGTGATGATAATTGGAATTTGAAGTCTGACGGTGCAGCATTTCTTTCTTCGTTCAAAGTCTAATGGACCTGCTCATGGATGATATCACATTAATACTAAAGATATGCTGACTATCAGCCTTGATGATCAGTAGTTATTCAACCAATGTTTTTATCACCTGCTCCTTTTGGAACTTTACTTGAAAGCAAATAGTTCCTATCAGATTTCTTACCACTTCCTGGTTATTTATCTTGAATGGTTCTTTTCCTATTTGTATTGAACTTGATTAACTTGGACAAATGAATTTTTATAATTCTATTAAGGCCAAAGTTACTCAGTGAGAATCAACTATAACTTATTAACTGCAGCTAAATATATATTGGTGGAAACATTTCTGTTTTGTAACTATAATTCCATTGTCACTAAGAAATTCAGGAACTGCTGCTAGTTCATATTGTGAATGTTTTTCCACATCTGGATCTCATTTATTGGGTTTTCAACTGTTTATATGTAAAATTGTAAACATGGTTGTCCAAACTGATAGTTATGTGCTGTGGGCTGTGGCGCAAGGCCCGGTAAAGCTTTGTGACAGACATGGCTCTGAAGACCATGTGGTTATTGTAGACCTCAAGTTAATTAATTGAAAAGCCAGTTCTTTAGATATTTCATAATTTGGTACACAATCATGTCAATTACATTATTTTTGTACAGTGATAAAGTTTCTTCATCAGTTCATTGTTAAAAATCCACCCATCTTTCTATCATCCCACTATCTACTAAGAAAGAATTCTGGCCAAAGAGTTCTATTTAATCTATCTCTCGATCAACTTGTCAGCCTTGAAGCCTTGTCATTGCCACAGTTGGGCAAGATCTCTACTAGCATCATGACCATAGTGTGTGCATAAACCCTTTGTCTTTGCCTGCTTGCCCAACTACACAGCATTTTACCAGAGCCACGTTCATGAGGGATTATTTCATTTGATTGTCTGGTTATTAACATATATGTTGTATGTGCAAGTTTTTCAATTACTCAACAGTGAGATAATGTTGCCAAATAACATGGTATTATATATTTATTTAATGCATCATTTGTTTCCTAGGCATTTGGAATTCATCTTTTGTTGGTTTTTCTTTATCAGGTGAACGCTTAAGCCCGTGGGTAGCTCTTGGGTGCTTTGCCATGGGGATATCCACTATTTTCTTCTGAGGCCTTCATGATTTTAATCCAGGCTGCAGAAGATTTGTAGGAAGAACAGTGTGATTATTATTGCATTGTTTTTTGTGTTTTTGGAGGAGCTTTTGTTTCAATTTTAGCTGGGATGTGGAGATACGAGTCTGGCAAGTGCCAGTTGTTACTCTCAGGGTGGTGCCCTTGTCAGGAAAGAAGTGATACTATGGTTGCACCATTTAATGGTTATGTTGTGTATTGAACTGTTTATGTGCACATGGCATGTTCAGAAAATGCTTAAATGCTCCTAACAGGATATTGCTATTTCTCAGATTCTGCTTAATGCTATATGGATGCGCAGGTTTGCTGCACTGTCAGCATAATTGAGCAGTTAAATGTACTAGATAAGATGTACTTCAAGCTGATCGTTTGTCTATATACCCTAGGCACAACCAATGTGCATGTGTGATTTTGTCAAGGATGCACCATTGAGCATGTGTGGTTTTTTGTCAATGCGCACAGCCCCGACCTTGGTTATAGGGCAAGGTCAGAGAAGATATGGTCATCCATGTTTCTTAGTGACAGGCTGGGTGGATGGAATGAGCTGCTCCAATTTTTCTTTAGGGTGGATGGATGAGAATGGATAGAATAAGAATAATATACTAGTATTAATTAATAATAACACAATTTATTAATTACTTCCTCCGTTTCATAATGTAAGTTATTCTAGCATTTCCTATATTCATATTGGTGTTAATGAATCTATACCTAGATTCATTAACACCAATATAAATGTGGGAAATGCTAGAATGACTTACATTGTAGAGGAGTAGGGTGAAATACATGGCCGGTCCTTAAACTTGTGGGGGTAGTATCACTTAGGTACATAAACTTGAAAATTATACGTTTAGGTCCGTAAACTTGGTATAATGTACCACTTCTGGTCTAATCGTTATTTGACTATGTTTGACCGCCAACGTGGTATGCCATGTAGGCAGGACTTTTATGCTCAGCCCCCTCCGCATATACCTTCGCACGTAACTTGCCCTGACCAGTGCATTTCAATCCAAATCTCCCAAAATATCCCTAAATCGGCTAGGGTTTCGACGGTGAGGTTAGTGGAAGGTGTTGATCAAGTGCCCGTAATGCAAGGATAAGGCCATTTTGGAGCGTGGAGCAATGGCAATTGCTAATCGAGACCTCATTTTCTATACATGCAAGGAGAAAAATAAGAGGGAAAAACGATTTGAGGATTTTTTTGGGGTGATTCTAGTGTCACTATATAGCTACTAGGAGATATATGCGACGTGTTGTGATGTAAAGGGGGTTGAGAGCAAAAGTGTTGTCTACGTGGCATGCCACATTGACAGTCAAACACAGTCAAAAGATGTTTGGACTGGGGGTGGTACATTAAACCAAGTTAACAGACCTAAACATGTAATTTTCAAGTTTACGGACCTAAGTGACACCACCACACAAGTTTAGGGATCGACATGTATTTCACTCTATTAATTATCATTAATCTTACCGCAAGTAATACTAACTAATAACAAAACATACTAATTAAGTAATTTTCACTAATTAGTTACTCCCTCCTTTCCTTGGTATAGGGCGCAACTGGTTTTTTTAATTGTACCAGAATATAGGGTGTCCTTGCACATGCACTTGCACGCGAAGCGGCATTCATGCAAAAGGCTCTCAATGTGTGGAGTTAGCTCTTCTTTCTTGCGTTGCGAGAGCTGCATGCATGCAAAGGCCGACGCACATGGGCGGAGCGAAGCATTGCATGCGTCACCCCTGAGAAAATCAGTTAAGCCTCCTTGGTATTGACGTTTGGAGTAGTTGCGCCCTATATTAAGGAACGGAGGGAGTATAAATGATCTTTGGTTAGCGTATGTGGATGGCCTTATCCGGCCAATTTGTTCGGGTTCAAGTGTTCAACATCCAACATATTTGATAATATTCTCATGAAGACCTGTCTCATCCCTCGCTTGCCCGTATCAAATAGAAAGGTGGTAATCATCTCCCAGTCCTACCTACGATATTCACCCTCACAGTCTCATATGAAGCCTTCTTTAAACCAGTTCATTTTGTTAAACCATTTCATTTTGCCTCTTAAGTAGTTTTGGCAGTGATTTCATACTTAGTAGGAGGGGGAGGAATTAGGGGGCTGACATCCTCGCTACACAAACCATGTTGCCCGTAGTCGTTGTTGATGGCAACTAGAGCACCCATGAGTTGTAGGCCGTCATCATTGATAAGGTTGGAAGTTGTGTTGTAGTATATCTTAGCCTCGCTCCCATGCTCGCATTGAACGTGTTACATGCCCTTAGAGAAAAGGACCGACCTAGCCCTATCGCTACTCGTGATGGCTCAGGCTACTACATCCTCATCGTCATTCGCTAGTCCAACTCACGCTGCAAGTACATCCTCATCATCATTCGCCAGTCCAACTCACGCTGCAAGAAGAAGCCTGTAGCTACGACAACGAATATGATGCCAAGGGAGAGGACTATCTTTAAACACCTCTAGTCGACGGATTTGGTCTCTCTAGCCTAGTCATCTCCCCCTCCCCCTAACCATCATGAAAATGCCAGAGGTGGAGCTCGAGCTCTAACTTGACATGGAGGTCGTCGACGAGGAGCGAAGGAAGACTGCCATGGTGGAGGAGACGGGCTAGCATGCGACAGTACCAAAGACCATTTTCTACGATAGGAGGGTAGTCATCTTCGAGGAAGAGAGGTGGGTTGGCCACCAATCTCATTGCCTAGTGCCCACCTTTTCGTCGTTGACCGATGAGAGAGAGGGAAGAGAGGCTAAATCAATCAAAACCATTTGGATAGATAAAATAAATCGATTTTTTATAGGTGAGTAAGTCTTCATATCCGATTTAGGTTGAGGGAGGAAAATCGGAGTCAGGGCATCTGTTGACAGAAAACACGAGGCCTGGGAGATCTGCTTAACTCCAGTGCAGGTCCAAAGCTCGCCTTCGGGTGTGCTAGCGTGCCAGTTGATTTGATCTTGTAATCAACAAGAAATAGAAGCAAAGAAACCGCGGTTAAATCTATAAATGATAGCCGATCGGCTAGGCGCCGATGACATATCATTTATCTTTGAGCCGATGTCATATGTGAATCGATCGGCAGTTGTAAATAGACAATAAAGAACTAAATCTATTCGATCGGCTGTAGATATTTCCAATATATAGTTCTTATATCGATATATACTTAAATCAAGTGATTGGGATAGATCGGTCGCCATGCCGAGACAGTATAAATCACTTAGATCGAAATATATATTACTAACAGGACTATATATGTTTATAGCATAGCCGATCAGATAGATCTAGCATATATCGGCTAATACTCCGATACTACTCTATCAGGATATTAAAACAGGTATAATATATCAAACAAAGGCCTAATATACTTAGATACAGCAATATCTTGGCATAAAGGGCAGATTTAACATGTCAATGAAGCATATAGAGCAAATATAGTTAAATCAGATAAGATCGGCTGAAACTCCGATGCTACCCTAATCGGCAACCAGAAGGCAGGCTAGAGATTGATATTCTAAGCACGACTTAATAGATCAAACTCAACTGATGCAACATTAAGTATGAAAAGAAGAACAATATCTAGACAATCAAGCCACTGGAAGTTTCATAGAGTGGTAGATATCTTATATAATCTGAATCAACGTCAAAATCTAACCTAATCGGCTGCCCTCTTCGATAGATGTTAGCCGATTGTAGATTAGATAGCGATATTGCCAGAGATTATGTAAGATATATGATAACTCGACGAATTACATAAACAAGATTAGAGTGTCATAAAGATAGAAGCACTAATCCCGAGAATACAAGCCGTCATAATAAGTTTTACCTCTTGCTGAAGATCGAAACCGATGCAGCTCAACCCGAAAGCAAGAACTCGTCGAAACAAAACTAAAGCAAAAGGGTGGCGATGCACCGAAATTGTATTGAACGTGTGTGTTAAAAGTTACATAGGGCTCGGGTCTATTTATACCCGAGAATTACAAGATATGTCCATAACGGACACGACTACTATCTCTAACAAACTCTAAGATACCATAAGTCTTTGCGGCAGACTTTTGCCCAAGCGTATCTCTAAGGAGATTACATAAAACATCCTAATTAATAGATACAATTGCCTTCTCAGGACTCTATCCATGTGCGGCAATCACCTTGAAATGCCTCAATTCAACCCGATATCATACATCAAGTTGCATTGTCGGAATCGGCTACATCGGCTTACCTAGTCCGACTCAGACCCAGCCGATCCTAATCGTAGCCGATCTGGACTCCAGCCGATTCCTGCTCTGTTTTCGAACTCGATCTCCGCCTCCGACTTCGCTTCGATCTAATCTTCTTTCTTGACGCCGATGTTACCAAATTTGGTTGTTAACACATGGCCCCCAAGTCCGGAATATTTGGTAATGTTTCGGATTTGCTGTAAATCGACTCCAAGCAAGTTTCGCACTTTGCTGTTTTCCGACCGTTACTGCCGTGCTTTAAATATTAACCATCACCCTCGAGAAATCTCACACCGTGACTTCCGTTTTCACCGCTCAAGCGAAACTTTGTCCTCTCTCTCTCCGGCGACTCCTCCGATGCAAAAGCGAATTCCAGGCGACTTCATCTTCGGCGAGATTTCCGCCCGCAGCGATGTCGTCCTCCACCAACCCATCTGATGCGCCATCAGCTGAGTACGCTGAGGTAAGTCTTCGTCGGCTAGATCCCCTTTCTTAGCAGCAGATCGATTTTCTCTTATCTTATATCGCTCTCTTTTCCTCGGTTGTTTTGGATTTGTAGCATCTCTCCAACCTAGTCGCGATTCCCAGCCTTTCGCACAAAAACCACTATTTTCTTGGCCCAATCGGCAATCTCGACCCCACTGATTTCATCATCGGTGAAACCAACCGGATCCCCTTTAGACTAGCCAACCCTAACCTGGGTCACTGGAAGAATACCTTCAAGTCTTGGCCATCTCTTGAAAAACCTACTCCTGATAAGAGCTGGATCACCTGGTACCAATGCGTATCGGCTAGTAAGAAAGTTCACTGGGATAAGATTGGAATCGGCCAAGCGCTTGCTCTCACCATAGCCAATTCTGCTAAGGATGAACCTCTGATGACTGCCGCCATCTACTTCTGGTCCAACACCATCAATGCTTTCTTATTCAACCAAGGGCTGATGACTCCAACTTTAATCGGCATTACCATGATTACTAGATTAGATGTAACTTCATCGGCTAACCCTATGAGTATGAACACCAAGAACCAATTTGACTTCAAGACCAAAAGTATAGGTGGCTGGTCTGGCTATGTGGCGGCATATATGGGCCAAGGATCTGTTACTCCTCGAGAGCATGTAGCTTTCTTGCTCATGTGGTTGGAAAAGTTCCTCTTCTGTGGATCCAGTTGTGGCCCTACAACCAACTGGCAGTTTGTAGCCGAAGCCTTAGAATCAAAGAAAGAATTTCCTTTGGGCCAAATCCTTCTCGGCTATCTGTACCAAATGTTGAACAATGCATCGGCTAAAATAGCCGTCGGCTCAATAGTTGGAGCAGGTGAACCATGGTGGCTGTTGCAAACTTGGTTAAACCTGATAGTCATGAAGGTTGTCAATCGGCCCTCTGTAATAGAAGCTGAATTCCCATTGCCAGAGCCAATTGTGGAAGATGACGGAGAAGAGCGCACCCATCGCAGATGCATGTCATATGGAGAATATGCATCCACACCAACCGATGCTGGAGCGAAGCTATCGGCTGAGCTGCTCAAGGACTGGTTCTGCAGATTCTACGAAGGTTTTAAGAAAGATGCACGAATCTGGTTTCCTTATGAAGACTCAGCAGACCTTGAACTTCCATCAGACTTTAGATTTGAAGACATTAATCATGAAAAATTCCAAAAATCCAGAGAAGTTCTTATAGCTGCAATCAGCCCATGCATCCTTCCTGTCGGCATTCATCAAGGGAGAAACATCCAAGTCTCCTACGAGTTTTATCACCCAATGAGCTCGGCCAGACAACTTGGATTGGGCCAACTCCCAATCGGCTTATTCTTTGCCGACAAGATTCAGTGCCGAGGACAAATCACATCCACTCTAATGATGGATCGACTACTTAACCTACCAGGACCCCCTCTGGGTAGCATTGATAATATTGAGTTGGCAGGATTTAGAAGCAAAAACTTTGACAGATGGTGGGGTGAATGGAAGCTGCATCTATTTCATCAATCGGCTTCAATGTATATGACAGATCTATTCCCTGACGTCATACCCCAGGTAAACTTTGTCATTACTAAATTGCATAATCAATTAGCCGATTCATTACTTGACTAATCTTTTGCTCCTGTTTTGCAGACAACAGAGTCCTCCCCTCCTCATCAAAGTAACAATGGCAAGAACATCGAATATGCTTTAGGTCTAATTCCGAATGGATGTGGATTATCTCCCCCTGTTATCGGCTACCATGCCCCCAAGACTTCAACTCTCCTTCACAGCCTAACCAGGGAACCAGCCGATGCAGGCAAGAAAAGAAAAACCAGATCATCGGCCGTGAGTACCTTGGCCTTAGCTCCAAAGAAAAAGGCCAAATTCAAGAAAACTAAGTCGACTGATAAGCCGGCTGATGATCTACCCGCCTTGGATCCATCTATTGAACAAGCTTTAGATGAAGAGGAAATTGGTGAAGATGTTGACCAGGCTGTAGCCGAAATGAGTGACACAGAAAAAACACCATCGGCTTCACCCAAGCAAACGCCTCCAACTCCTTCTGCCCCCGTTCATTTTACAAGAGTAAGTATCTCTCTTTGACTTCTTCTAAAATTACTTCCCTCTTCGGCTAATTACTGATAGACTTTGTGGATGCAGAAAAAGAAAACTGCTGTGAAGAAAAGCCAGCAGCAACGATTGCCAAGTCGGCTCCACCAGTAAAATGTTTTTAATTCTTTTACTTAATCAAACTCAACCAGCTCTATATAACACTTGTCTATTCTACAGCCTCCTCCTGCTTCTCCTCCTGTACAGCAACCGTCAAGTGACCAGACTCCATCGGCTGTGGGGAGTCATCACATCGAGGAGGAAGAACAACCAGTTGCTCCTGCTATCCCAGTAAGTTTTCCTTTGTCTCAACAATCTGATCGGCTACATTTTACCCAGCTCTTACTCTTTCTGAAATTGTCTCTGCAGGTTCTAGCCGATCTCTTCTCTTTTGACATCAGGGATTACCTTAATGAAGCAGAAGAAGATACTTCAAGCAAAGCTCTAGCTCCCCTATATGATGACGTGAGAAGAACACTTGAAGATATCTCTCATCGGCTAGAAGCCTCCTCTTTAGATAACTTGGTAGTTGACTGTGGATCAATTAGGTCACGGCTGCATGAAGTTCAAGCTCTGATTCTCGAAGATTTGGCCGATGTCCTAACTCCAGCCGCTTATCTCGAGCAACATCAGTTCAAGCTGGAAAAAGCCAAGCTAAGACTAGCCGAACGCCGTGAGCGCAAAGAGATTGAGGCCACAATCCAAGCTAATCGGCAGCTTGTGCATGAAGAAAAAACCACACTTGATCAGCTATCTGAAGGTCCGATCAAATCCAATATTGATCGGCTCGAAGCTCGCAAGATTGAGCTCTTGGCACAACTTGAAGAATGCAATGCCGAGCTAGATATGGAACACAAAAAGCTAGCCGATCTCCCAAAATCAATTGAAGAACAAAAAGTAAGGCTCAAATCGGCTATCAAGAATGTTGCTGACCTAACCAAGTCCCTGAAAGTCATCTCTAGAACTGATGCTCAAGATGCCTAAGCTATTGAAGAAGTAGAACAAATTAGGCAAAGGGCTATTTTGGCTATCCAGCGATACTTGTCTCAATAACTTTTGTGTAATAGGACTTAGAAATTTTTGTAATCGGCTATAACGTTCTAGTACTTTGTTATCTTGACAATCCTTTTCGCCGATTAATATGACTTCGAAATTCGCTAAAAAAATTTGCCTCAAAAAATTTTCATTGCATTTTGATATATATGTGCCCCCCTAATTTTACAATGTCAAAAGCATTGATAAAATTATAAAACAACTAAGGGTGATATAACAATATCGGCCATTGTACATCGGCAAACCACAACCGATTACACCATGGAAAACAACTAAGGGCGATATAACCATATCGGCCATCTCAAGGCGGTGTAAACTCATCGGCTGTCATGCATCGGCAATGCTAGCCGATCATGCGTTAACCCAAACACTTGGGTAATATTTCTTTGAATATTTGCCATTGAGCGCTCGCCCATAGACTTCACCATCAAGCCCTTGCAACATATATGCTCCCTTAGACACAACCTTATAAATTTGGAACGGTCCTTCCCAATTCGGCGACCACTTGCCGAATTTACTATCACGAGTACCAATCGTCAAAATCAATTTCCATACAAGTTCTCCTTCCGAAAAATCTTTAGGTACCACTTTCTTATTATAATGCCGAGCAACATGTTCCTTATCCTTGGTAACCTTTGCAAGGGCTCGCAATCATGACTGAACCAGATCCTCCCTCTCATCGGCCATAAGGTTGTAATACTCATCAGTTGTTAAATCGTTTTGTAATTCCGTTCTTCGAGAGCCGATTCTAACCTCCCACGGCAAAACAGCCTCATGCCCATAAACATGTTTGTAAGGAGGGACTTGGATTGACCCATGACAAGCCATCCTATAAGACCACAATGTTTCGGCCAACCGAGTATGCCATTGCCGAGGATAATCAGAAATTTTCCGCTTAATCAATTTGATCAAACTTTTATTAGACGCCTCGGTTTGCCCATTACCTTGTGCATAATAAGGTGAAGAATTCAACAATTTGATACCCATGCTATCGGCAAACTGAACAAACTCGTCAGACACGAAGATTGAACCCTGATCAGTTGTAATAGTTTGAGGAATACCAAATCGGTAGATTATATGTTCTTGAACGAACACTGATGCACATCATACCTCCAATCATCGGCTGTCATTGCTGCAATTTCAACTTTAACATCTTTGATCATCGGCTTATACCCCGATGCCCCATGGGCCAAATCATTAGCTTCAATATTTTGTTCTCGAGAGACATGCTTTAAAGTAACCAGCCGAAACTCCTTCTTTAGTTCTTGGCACTTCTCATTATAAACCATCAATGTATCATTCTTGCATTCATACTCTCCTGCCAATTGACTGATTACTAGCAGAGAATCCCCCATGATTTCAATGGTTTCGGCTTCAACTTTCTTGAGTAATTGCAACCCTTTGAGCACTGCTTCATACTCAGCTTGATTATTAGTCGCATACGGTTTAATAGTATAAGCAAACTCGAAATAAGCCCCCCTAGGGGAAATTATAACCAGACCGATACCACAACCATGAGTACACACCGATCCATCAAAGAATAAAGTCCATGGCACTATTTCAACCGAGCCGATTGAATCATCACGATGTTCCACAATAAAATCGGCTATAGCTTGTCCCTTAATCGCCTTCAGCGACTCATACCGATGATCAAACTCGGTTAAGGAAAATATCCACTTTCCAACCCTTCCTTTCAATATTGGAGCCGATAGCATGTACTTGACAACGTCGGCTTTGCATATAACAGTACACTCGTTGGATAGTAGATAATGCCTCAACCTTGTACACGAAAAATATAGACATAAGCATAACTTCTCCACAGGGGAGTACCAAGTTTCAGCATTCAAGAGCCGACGACTGAGATAGAATACAACTCGTTCCTTCCCTTCCAACTCCTGAATCAAGACTAAGCCGATTGACTTCTCACCGGCCGATAAATATAACCTAAACGGTATTCCTTTCTGTGGAGGAATCAAAATAGGAGGAGAGCTAAGATATTCCTTAATATTATCCAAAGCATTTTGCTACTCTGCCCCCCAAGTAAACTGCTGATCGGTTTTCAATCTCAACAATGGTGTAAAAGGTTCTAATCTTCTAGACAAATTAGAAATAAATCTTCTGACAAAATTTATCTTGCCGATCATCTCTTGTAATTCTGTCTTATTCTCCGGAGGCTGAATCTTCTTGATCGCATTAACACTCCTTTGAGTTACCTCGATCCCTCTTTCATGAACAAGAAATCCCAAAACTGGCCAGCCGATACACCAAAAGCACATTTTGTCGGGTTCATCTTCAGGCCATATTTTCTGGTTCTCTCGAAAACCTTCCTCAAATCGGCTATATGGTCCTCTATTTCTTTAGACTTAACAACCACATCATCGATGTAGACTTCAACCAACCAGCCGATTAAATCATGATATATGTAATTCATGGCTCTTTGATATGTAGCTCCAGCACTCTTCAAGCCGAAAGTCATGACAACCCATTCAAATAAGCCGATTGCACCAGGGCATCTAAAAGCTGTCTTATGCATATCTTCTTCAGTCATAAAGATTTGATTATATCCTGCGTTTCCATCTATAAAACTCAAAATTTTGTTCCCTGATGCAGCATCAACCAGCTGATCGGCTACTGGCATTGGGTATTCGTCCTTCGGTGTAGCTTTATTCAGATCTCGGAAATCAATGCACACCCTGACCTTGCCATTCTTCTTAATAACTGGAACTATACTAGAAACCCATTCAGCGTATCAGCAAGGACGAATAAAACCAGCATCATACAATCATTTAATCTCAGCCTTAACCGGTTCAAGCATATCGGCTTTACATCTCCTCGGAGGTTGCTGGCGTGGTCTAACCCCTGGTTTGATAGGTAGCCGATGTTCAACAATCGATCGGCTGAGTCCAGGCATCTCATAATATTCCCAAGCGAAGCAATCTCTAAACTCTTTTAAGTGCTCTATCAGCTTGGTTCTAAACTCTAGAGATAAGTTCTTACTAATAAATGTCGGCCTTGGCCGATCGCCTGGACCTATGTCTATTTCTTCCAAATCATCGGCCGACATGAAACCTTGACCTTGCTTGTCATTGAGATCATCTACTGTATCCTTATTGTAGACATTTGAACCCTCCACGACGCCCTCAAAATAATAGCTTGGGTTCTCCATCTTCAATTGGCTATATATCAGAATCGGACACTTTTAGAAAATCTCCATCCCAGACTTTTCCAGATAAACAATCAAGGCCATCCATCTCCCAAAGAGTTAAATTGGCACTGGCAACATTACTGACCTGTCGGCTGGCACGATCTCTATCTTGTCGCCTTGCCATTGAATCAAACATTGATGCATAGTTGAAGGAATGCAACAATTAGCATGAATCCAATCCCTTCCAAGCAACAAGCTGTAAGAACCCTTCCCATCGATGACAAAAAACGTAGTAGGAATAGTCTTACTGCCGACTGTCAGCTCCACATTCAGAACACCTTTGGTTTCCGATGGATTACCACCAAAGTCTTTGAGCACCATGTTTGTCTTGATGAGATCCTCGGCATTTCTACCCAACTTCCTGAATGTAGCATAAGGCATCAAATTTACCGCGGCCCCACCATCAACCATCATTTTAGACATCGGCTTCCCATTGACGTAGCCGTTTATATACAATGGTTTAAGATGCCGATTCTCTGTCCCCTCGGGTTTCTCGAACACTGCCTGTTCTGGTGATAGAACCAACTTAGCCGATTCCTCTTCCACCTCGTTGACATCGGCTTGATCGATCCCGAATTCGGCTAGCAAGGTAAAGACCATGTTGACCGGTGCTGTCACAACACTCTTCCCTTTTGCCAACCTCTTCACCTCATCGGCTGCAACATCATCGGCTACAGGAACCTGATTCTTAACACGCCACTCCTGCCTTGGCTTTGCTTTCCTCAGCCGATGATTAATTTCTTGTTCAACCTCCTGAAGGCGCTCCCTGTTCCTCAATCTTTGAACCCTTATCTTCTGATTCTTCGTGAAAATACCAGAAGGACACCATTGATTCTTCCTGATTACATTGTCCTCTTGGCCATGATCTTGATTCACTGGACCCAATCATTGATGAACAGAAACTCTTGTCTGCCTTAGCCGATTACCCCTATTATATGATCGGCTTGAGCTCTCGACGATATCTCTGCACCCAGGGCAGTTTTCAATAGATGGCAACCTCGTACCTTCATTCCAGCAGAATCTAAAGAACTCACAACCCCAATGAGGATCAAAACCATCTTCGTATTCTTCATGATGCCTCTCCTACTGCTTGTCATACTTCCTCTGATATTTGTCGATAATCTTAGCCGAATTCGCTTGAAAACCCCTTGCACGGACCCTATCGGCTGTTTGGCTAGCTGAATGCACCATATTAACAGGAAAAGGGTTACCATCGACCTTCATCGGCTTTTTGGAATCATCAAACCTAATCTTGCCTCCCTCAATGGCCACCTGAATCTGCTGTCTAAAAACCTTGCAATCGTTAGTAGAATGAGATCCAGAATTATGCCATTTGCAATACCTCTTTTTGCCTAATTCCTCAGCCGATGGGATTGTATGACTAGTAGGAAGTTGAATTTGCTTCTCTCGGAGTAGCAGATCAAAGATCTTGTCAGCTTTAGTAATATCAAAGTCATACTTCTCTTCTTTTCCAGAACTTTTTACCCATTGGCATGGTATGACATTTTTACTCCTCACCCATTTGGCTGCAGCTATTTCAGAATCGGCCTCATCATCATCCGACCCATACATGTACGGACAAACATGATTAACCTTCTTAGAGCTTTTCCTAACTTCCGCAGACCTATGCTCATGCAAGGTTACTTTCTGTATCAGATGTGACAAGCTATCAAAGTCTTCAGACGAGAACTTCTCCCTAATCGGAGCAATCATACCCTGAAAGGCCAGATCGGCTAACTGGGCATCAGTTAAACTCAAGCTGAAGCATTTGTTCCTCATCTCCTTGAATATCTGAATATACTCGTGCACAGGTTCATCATGCCGCTGCTTAATCGCTGTCAAGTCAGATAATTTCATCTCATGAACCTCACTGTAGAAATAGCTGTGGAATTGCTTCTCCAAATCGGTCGAACTATTGATCGACCCATATGGCAAAGAGGAAAACCAAGTAAAAGCCGATCCAGATAAAGATAACCGAAATAACCTAACCTTCAGAGAGTCTACAGCCGATGCTTCACCACACTGAGCCAATAATCGGCTAATGTGCTCATAAGTTGACACACCATCTTGTCCCGAAAATTTGGAGAAGTCCGGAACTTTGAACCGATTGGGAAGAGGAACTCTCTCAAACCACTTAGGGTAAGGCTGCCGATACAAGCTTCCAGTCTCTTTTGGTTTAAGCCCAAACTGTTCCCTCATTACGTCAGCAATCACATCGGCCCACGGTCGTTGCCGAGCTGCCCCTTGTGACTACTGTTGCATGGGCTCGAACTGACCGTATTGAGACGCAAACTGAGGTTGAGCCAATCCCCCTGGCTGATATTGGGCTTGCGGGGAAGGAGGCTGATATTGATAATTCAAGTTACCCCCTTGGTAATTATGAAGGTTCGGCTGGATATTGCGTACCAAGTGCTCAGGAACAACTTGAGGCATTACTGTGCCATCTGGCTGTACGTGGTGAACCAGATGTTCTGGGACATCTTGGCTTAAAAATTGTTGTACAGGCTGACCACCAGGCGTTGCAAACCCGGCCGATGCGCTTATTGAACCTTGGTGCTGGATAGGCTGAACGATTTGCTGTCTTAACGGCGTCTGCTGAATCGGCTGCAGGGGCTGCTGCCTTGGTGGTGTTTGTTGAACTGGTTGCATGACCTGTTGCCGAATTGGTTGTACAACCTGCTGAATTGGGAGTGTCTGTTGAATCGGCTACTGCTGTATTGGATCAACAACAGGTTGAGATGGCAGAAACATGGCAGCAACCTGATCTTGGGTCAGCCGACTCGTAACCTGCCCGCCATGCTGTGGCTGCTCTCTCATTAACAACCGAGGGTTCATCGGCTGGCCTGGCGCCATCGCTGATGAAGCAGGTAGGGGAGTTGATGTCGGCGCTGTTGGCTGAGTTGTTGGTGCAACGGAGGGAACCGCCTGAGTAGATGGCTGAACATCTGTAATCAAAGACCGATAATTTGGGAAGACACCTCCGTGCAAATAAACCGGGCCTGCAGCCTGATGCTCAGCTATTGAACCATCGGCTATTGACTTCATCATGTTTGATAAGGTATTGACTAACACCCCAGACTGATTGATCAAAGCATGATGCACAGCGTAATCAACCTGATCTTGGAAGTTATTGAAAAAATCCTGTGCCACATCACTATTCTGATTAAGATTTCCTCCCTGCAGCCCCTGAGCACCGTCACCTTGAACTCCATGCACCCCGTCACCTTGTACTCCATGGACTCCTTGAGAATTGTCGCCTTGATTTCCTAGAGAGCCGTCGGTAGCACCTTTGATACTCGGCTGAGCCGAGCCGTCTGGAGCTTGTTTCCCATCTCCATCCTTAGAAGAACTGGTCCCAGGATCATCAGCAACCACTTTTATTTTGTACTTCTGAACAAGTGTCCCCTTGCGGGTCTGCATGAATGATTTCAAGAACTGATCCCGTGCTTGCTGCAATATTGCTTCAAACTCTTTCTTCTGCTCAGGTGTGAATTTTTCTGGATCGATCGGCACGACGTTTCCTTCATTGACGTCAGTCAATCCTAACTTCAGCATCTTGTCCTTAACAGAGCATGGGCTAGATGGTGGTGGTGGTTGTTTCTTGGCCATGAGGAAGAATTGTTGGCTGACTTCTCAAATGTCCCACCAGGCGTGCCAAAAGAGTGTGCCAAAAGAGAAGAGAGGCTAAATCAATCAAAACCATTTGGATAGATAAAATAAATCAATTTTTTATAGGTGAGTGAGTCGTCATATCCGATTTAGGTTGAGGGAGGAAAATCGGAGTCAGGGCATCTGTTGACAGAAAACACGAGGCCTGGGAGATCTGCTTAACTCCAGTGCAGGTCCAAAGCTCGCCTTGGGGTGTGCTAGCGTGCCAGTTGATTTGATCCTGTAATCAATAAGAAATAGAAGCAAAGAAACCTCGGTTAAATCTATAAATGATAGCCGATCGGCTAGGCGCCGATGACATATCATTTATCTTTGAGCCGATGTCATATGTGAATCGATCGGCAGTTGTAAATAGACAATAAAGAACTAAATCTATTCGATCGGCTGTAGATATTTCCAATATATAGTTCTTATATCGATATATACTTAAATCAAGTGATTGGGATAGATCGGTCGCCATGCCGAGACAGTATAAATCACTTAGATCGAAATATATATTACTAACAGGACTATATATGTTTATAGCATAGCCGATCAGATAGATCTAGCATGTATCGGCTAATACTCCGATACTACTCTATCAGGATATTAAAACAGGTATAATATATCAAACAAAGGCCTAATATACTTAGATACAGCAATATCTTGGCATAAAGGGCAGATTTAACATGTCAATGAAGCATATAGAGCAAATATAGTTAAATCGGATAAGATCGGCTGAAACTTCGATGCTACCCTAATCGGCAACCAGAAGGCAGGCTAGAGATTGATATTCTAAGCACGACTTAATAGATCAAACTCAACTGATGCAGCATTAAGTATGAAAAGAAGAACAATATCTAGACAATCAAGCCGCTGGAAGTTTCATAGAGTGGTAGATATCTTATATAATCTAAATCAACGTCAAAATCTAACCTAATCAGCTGCCCTCTTCGATAGATGTTAGTCGATTGTAGGTTAGATAGCGATATTACCAGAGATTATGTAAGATATATGATAACTCTACGAATTACATAAACAAGATTAGAGTGTCATAAAGATAGAAGCACTAATCCTGAGAATACAAGCCGTCATAACAAGTTTTGCCTCTTGTTGAAGATCAAAACCGATGCAACTCAACCCGAAAGCAAGAACTCGTTGAAACAGAACTAAAGCAAAAGGGTGGCGGTGCGCCGAAATTGTATTGAACATGTGTGTTCGAAGTTATATAGGGCTCGGGTCTATTTATACCCGAGAATTACAAGATATGTCCATAACGGATACAACTACTATCTCTAACAAACTCTAAGATACCATACGTCTTTGCGGCAGACTTTTGCCCAAGCGTATCTCTAAGGAGATCACATAAAACATCCTAATTAATAGATACAATTGCCTTCTCAGGACTCTATCCATGTGCGGCAATCACCTTGAAGCGCCTCAATTCAACCTGATATCTCATTCATCAAGTTGCATTGTCGGAATCGGCTACACCGGCTTACCTAGTCCGACTCAGACCCAGCCAATCCTAATCGTAGCCGATCTGGTCTCCAGCCGATTCCTGCTCTGTTTTCGAACTCGATCTCCGCCTCCGACTTTGCTTCGATCTAATCTTCTTTCCTGACGCCGATGTTATCAAATTTGGTTGTTAACAGCATCGTAAAGGGAAGCATAATAATTATTTTTTTCTTAGGATTTTGTTGCAATTTTTTGGGCCTGACAAATCCAGCTCACAGATTTTCATTGGATGGAAGGGATAAGTTTATTTTAGGTCTCTCAAATTTGTCGTAAAGTCTGAAATTCGTCTCTAAACTTGTGGATGATGATCCTGTTTTGTAAATTGAGGGATCCATTCTCTAGTATTTCAGTTTGGGGACAAATTTTAGGCTCGGCGATGAATTTTATTCCTTGGATGGAACGGGAATTAAATTTGAAAAGATACATTGTTTTTTAATATTTTATGTTTATATACATGCATGTAAAATATTTGCACAAATATACCTCCTCCGTATGATGGGAACGCGGGATCGAAGCGGTGCCGCGCTTTCATTCTGTGGGACCGGCGGTCGCGTAGCACATCCGTGTGGCACCGCTCGCTCCAGCAGCCCAGGAGAGCGGCAGCGTGGTGGAGGGCGGCTGCACGCGGTGCTGAGACGGTCGCACGGCACCGATGCGCGGGACCGATCCGGTCGCGCGGCACCATGGCGTGTGGCACCGTCCCGTCCCGTCCCGCGCGTGCACGTGTACATGTCGCGGTCGACGCGCACCATGCAAGCATCACCTGTCAAGCACGCATGGTCGCATGCAGGCAGTTGATCCAGTCAAACCCTACAATACATAGTCACTAGCTTAAGGGATTTATTAAACCTAATTAATTCGTTATTAGCAAATGTTTACTGTAGCACCACATTGTTAAATCATGAAGTAATTAGGCTTAAAAGATTCGTCGCGCAAATTAGTCACAATCTATGTAATTAATTATTTTTTTAGCTTATATTTAATACTTTATGCATGTGTTCAAACGTTTGATGTAACATGGTGAAAAATTTTAGGGCGGGATTTAAATAGGCCTAGGGTGTGTTCGCTAGTATAGGTTCCCAACCAGGAATGCGCGGAAAATGGAGTGGTCCATTAGCGCGTGATTAATTAAGCATTAGCTAAATTTTTTAAAAATATATTAATTTAAATTTTTTAAGCAACTTTCGCATAAAAACTTTTTAAAAAACACACCGTTTAGCTGTTTGAAAAGCGTGCGAGTGAAAAATGAGAGAGATGGGTTGGAAAATGGAGGTGCCGAACACACCCCTAAGCTAGTGCCTGGGATTTGACTGGATCAACTGCCTGCATGCGTGCTCGACATGTGATGCTTGCATGGCGCGTCAACCGCGACACGCGCACACACGGGACGGGACGGTGTTGCGCGACCGGCACGGTCCCGCGCCATGATGTCGCGTGACCGGATCGGTTCCGTGCATCGGTGCCGTGGAGGCGGTCACCTCGACCGTGTGCAGCTGCCTATACCACGCTGCCGCTCTCCCGGGCTGCGGGAGCGAGCGGTGCCACACGGCTGTGCTGCGCGACTGCCGGTTCCGCAGAATGAAAGCGCGGCACTGTCTCGGTCCCGCGTTTCCATCATACAGAGAAGGTATATTTGTGCGAATATTTTACATGCATGTATATAAACGTAAAATATTAAAAAACAATGTATATTTTCAAATTTAATTCGATGGAACGGTGGGTTGAGCCCAAACTGTCTTCGTCCAACTCCAATCCCCAAATTCCTCGTCTCCTCGAATCCGGCCGTCTCTCGTCGTCCTCCACAGCGACGCTGCTCAGCCACGACCGAGGGTAGAGGGGTGGTTCGCAAGCGGCGCCGCCGACCATGGTGAGAGCTTCGCCTTGCCGCCAGAACTCTCTGGAGGCCACATCGGTGACGGTGCCGGCACCGGCGAAGCAGCCATCGCCGTCGTGGGGGCACGAACACCTGGCACCGCGCTGGAATCGCCGCGTCGTTGGACGGGTGGTCAAGGGGTTCTCTGCAGCCCAAACACAGCAACCTCTCTGCCACGGCGCCGCGCCCCAGGGGCTTGCCGCCGTTGCCGCGCAGTCAGGCGCAGAGCCACCACCGCCACCGCCGCCGCTGCCCACGGTTGTTGATGTCGCCATAGCGAGGTTCGCCTTCCTCACCACCCCCATGGCCGTATCCCCACCCCACCATACCTTATCTGACGCCTCTGCTACGCTATCACCAGGGGAACAAAGATGATCTCGCGTCGCTGCCGGATCGGAGAACATGCTCCGCCTCAATTGCTGGTGAGTTTCCGCTTTCCCTCTGCCAGAAGCAACATTCCAATCCATGGATTTGCATCCAAAGCCTAAACTAAAAACAGCTCACTAAGATTTGGTCGATAAACCGATGAATATCAAAGATTGTTGTAATATATTTGCCAGTTTACTGCTTGATTTACGACAAATTTAATTTCTGATCTCACTAAAAAAAAAACTCCATGTTCTAGTTCTTCTCATTTTCTCAGTTACCTTTTAGATGACAGTGAACTTCTGCAGAATATAATGCCCCTTTATTTTCTAGAACTTTACGCGGTGGCACTCCACTATATCATGCATCTCCTACATGTTAACCAAGCTCGCTCACATGTCAACTTAAGTTACATGACATATGTAAAATATGTGCATCATTTACAACGATCATAGTCCATTTTCTACTGGTAAATCTTTGAGTGCATTTCTCATCATGTTCTGGATGTTCCCAAATTGTTCAAGAATGAGTCCGCTGCCTCAACTTCTTCGCCACCGGATAGGAACTTCATGCACATCGGTGGTTGCACCTTGAACATGTTGAGCAACGCTGATGGCAGTGTGAACAGCCCTTCTCCACATATCAAGCCTGCCGCAACGGCCGATGACAGCATCTCTGCACTTTTTGCATTCATTCTTGTCCAGGCAAGCAGCAAAAGGCTCCCCACGCACATATCGATGGTGAAGTAGGAGCCAGCGAAAAACGGCAGCGCAATCACCGTCATGCTGGGGATGTACCTGTGGATGCTCCAACCCCTCTTCTGAGAGACCAGCACGACAGCGTCAATGATGACCGTCACGCAGAAGGCAACGACACAGAATGTCATGCAGTGCTTTGGCAGCTCTTTCACCCCTCCAGTGCCGATCACCCCGATGGCGCGGTATAGACCCGCGAAAGGGCATGGGTAATCGGACTGCTTTGAACCCACCGGTGCGTTGGGCTTCGTTGTGGACTGGAAGGCAAGGAAGACGCATGGGCAGAGGATGGAGCCAACGGCCACGCCGAAGATCTGTCCGGTGACCATGGCGCGTGGCGACGTTAGCGTCATGTGGCCCGACTTGAGGTCCTGCATCGCTTGCGACGAGATGTGGAGTGCCGCCACGATCACCCCGCTCGCAAGGAGGCTGGCCACGACAGCGCCAGGCTTGGCGATCCATGCTGCAAAGACGAAGGTGGTAAACTTAGCATAGGTTGGTGCCACCGACCAGTCGGTGAGCCCTGTCGCATAGGTGTTGCAGAAGGTCACGACTGGGATGACCATGTAAAGCACGGCCAGATGGTAGAATTTGATCTGGTTGAACATGGCTGGGATTGCAATCGTGCTGATGGCTGCACATGTGATATAGGCTGCCACTGGCACAGGGATTGGGATCCGGTTAGCCAAGAACACCTCAATCCTCTTGCGATCATCATAGTTGAGGCTTGGGTGTTTCTTGAAATAGTTGGCAAGCCCTAAATCATGCTCTTTCCTTAATTGATAGAAGTTAATTGATGCTGTAGTGATGAGTGTTAGAAAGTTTATCATCCCATCAGTAATGATCAGTGTCACACTGATGAACACCTGTTATATAAGTTATATCCATAGAAAAAAAAAAGCTTAGAAGAGTATGTCTCACTAGTGAAAAAGTAGCTAGCAAATTGATCAAGACAGCAATATAGCCTACATCATCAAAAGTGCTGCAATGACTATGCACATGTTTGGTAGTAGCAACAGATACAGCTCATGGTGAAATTAAATTTAAAGGTGAAAAGCTTGATTGGAATCTCAAAATTCTTAGTCAAGTGTAATATACTAAACGAAATATATGATATGAAGTATGTGCTCAGATTGTTAATGAATGCAATACCTCCCTGATCTGTATTACATGAAAGTGTATGTATGAATTTTCTCCTTTCTTCTGCAATGATGCCAACTTTTGAATTTATGTATTCTTGATTTTTGATGCAATAACACTAGTTACTATAACATACCATCAACAACAACATTTGAATTTATGTATTCTTGATTTTTGATGCAATGACACTAGTTACTATAACATACCATCAACAACAACAACAAGAATGTACAGTACCATGAAATTTGCATTGGTAGAATGATAATGTGTAATTTTAACCCCAGTAAGGTGGTAAGATACATATACTTGGTCCAACTTATAGCAATTACCTAGTTTTCATGCATGTCTTTTTTCCCCTTGTTTGCAGGTTTGCAACCAACTCACAGATAGAAGAGTGGAAGTTGTTGCATATTAAAAGAAAGAGCAATTACACATATGTTCGTATCATCGTACGGTTTGTTCAACTTAATTGGTTATTATGGGTGTGAGATGTTGGCATGCTTGGACACCTTCAGATGCATTTTAGTAGAGTAGCTAAAATAATTGGTGGGAAAAATATGTCTTTGCATTGATTAGTAGCAGAAAAGGACTGATAAATTTTAGACAACCCTTCAGTAGTATGCTTCATTTTAATTTTTTTCGTACATACCTTGTATCCATTTTGTCCATTCAAACTTGTAGGGCTGTCAGTTTGATACCATTGCCCACGTTTAGTTTCAAGGAAAGGATATAGAAATCCCCAAGAGATGATGGCCCCAAAAAATAATCCAAAATTTACTATATGTGGACAAATCATTCCCAGACCAATATATGTCGCAGAGAAATCAAAGTAGAACCTGTAGGTACAGCATATATATATATATATATGTGTGTGTTAGTACCTCACTTCGACTGATATGCTTATCCTGTAAAATATATTCAAACCTGTACATGGATTGACTAATCATTGTCAAACTCAATTCCTACAAATGGCATCAATTCAATGATTCCGTAATGCATAAGATTCCTATGAACCATCAATGAAATTTGGACTGAGTTATTTATTCCCTACCCTAGCCTATAGTAAATAAATCACATTGATCAATTCAATGTTGCCATTTCATAGGACGTGTATGATCTAATTGTCATTAGCCATTTTCATATTTAGTGTCATGTCTTTTATGAACATGACGATCTTAGACTTATATATGTCAAATAATTCTTTTTTTATAGAAATACATGACTTGCATACACACTATTGAGATAATTGTGTAATAAACTATTTACACAGTTTTCTCTATAACCATTCAGATCTTTTGTGTATGATAAATTGATAATATGTTGATACTCAAAAACATTGATTAATATATAGTCTATAAAATGTCATCTTTCTGTGAAGGTGAGGAGGACACAACTGTAACGCATGTAACATCGTTCTTTAGCAGAATTGAATATATTTATCACCTGTGTTTGTATAATCCTAGTCCAAATGTTGGAAAGTGCTGAAATCCACAATCATCGCCTGCAGTATAGAACCACTGGAACATAGACCAAGAAAAACTGCCAAAAAATACTTTGAAAATGGTCGCAACCTGCATTCTGGATTACATGCAAATATTAGTGCACAAAATCATGAATATAGTTAAATGAAATTCAATCTGTCAATTTTTTACTAAGAAAACAAGACTTCATTACTTTGCTACGTAAGCTCCTTCAGGGGTATGAAAGCTATTAATAAGCTGAGCTATAACTGTTCCTGTTGGAAATAGTAATTTGTAGTCAATAATCATGACCTGCAGTATAAGGAAATCAACTTATGAATTATGTTTAAGGATGAGAATAATGCAAAACAATCTTAGAAATGTTAAGTAGAAACTTCTAAAATTAAAAAAAAATGATCAATCAGTGAAAGAAGAAACCTGGTTAAATGGCACATTTATTAACACTCCCGTCATACCAACAAGGAATAGGTATACTATCCATTTTCCGATTGGTACATGGTCCATAATATCTCTTGGATCTGGATCATCAGCAAGTGATCTGGCCACCGTAGAAGTCATTCCAATGATATTGGTCGCAAAACCACCTAAAAAATGTAACAAGAAAATAGGCCAGTTAAACTAGAAAGAGATACAAAATGTAAAAAAAAAAAACTGGCTACAAATTATTTGAGTATTTTGTTTTGAAAAAAGTATTCCAATTTTGGGCTCTTAAATACCTTGTGTCCAAAAGGTTTACTTTTAAATATAAGTTATGGAAGGATTTAATTCGAAGTTAATAAAAATGGTTTCAAAAGATAAAAACAATTCTTGATAATTCAATCTCTCCTCCCCCTTCCAAAACCTATTTTTTAGGCGCACAACTTCCCCAAAAGTTTGGTTTTATAGGTATGCTACTTTCTCTACTGAATGTTTTGTTTTTTGATATATCAATATTTTTTATTTCAAAAGGTATTGTCTGTATAAATGGATGGACCCAGGTGAATATGCATTTACAATAACCACAATAATCAATTTCATATCTCATATGACAAATCTCCAAGTTCAAATCACATCTTTTATGTCTCTTTACTACCTTAATTATAAAATTTCTCTTGGTTTTAGAGGCATGAAATTATCCTGTGGCAGTAATCGAGGAAATACAGTTACTACTGGAGATTTTAACTACGTGAGTGTGATCGTATGGTAATAGTCCTCTAAATTTTCTCCGTCTTTTCTGGCAGCACCCATGATATTCAAAATAGATGGTTAATTATGACTGGAACTTGCTGATATAATAAGCCTAGATTAAATTTCATACTACCTCCGTCCCATAATAATTGTATTTCTAGGATTCAAATTTGTCCCAAAATAGTTGTGACAATAGAGTAATAATTGTCCTACCAATCACTTTTCATTCTACCCTCAACCATCCTTCTAGTTTTATCTATATACTATTTAATGAGGGGTATCATAGTCTTTTTTCTCAAAACTTAATATATACTAAACAATCTAGAATTACAATTATTTTGGGATAGTGGTAGTAGTTGTTTCCACTGGGCTCCTATGTGGAGTTTAGAGTGAGACTAGTACTAACTACTAACTGGGTAAAAGGTTCATTTATGTATGGAACCTTTGTTTAAAACATAATATATTATATATCTACTTCATATTTACTGTTCTTCATTATTTTTGTTGGCAATAGTGTTTACGTTTTGTTTATGTCATTATTTCCTACGGAAAGTTAAATCTAACTACCTATAGATTCACTTATCTTCTGGCCTTCTTATCAAGCTTTTTAGTAATTTCCAAAGTTTTGATTTATGTTGCCCCTCCAGGTTATTCAAATAACTTCTTAAGAAAAGAATATTTCACGTACTTCTGAGGAATTTATTAATTTATCTTGTCATTACTCATGCATAGATAATTGTATTATTGATGAGAACAAAGTCCCAATACATTTAAAAGGAGAAAAAAGAAAATTTCTTGGTTGCATTTTAATTTGCACATTTTTTGGAAATTCAAGTTTTGTTAGACAAACATCATTCAGAACAGTTTCATGGAATATTTTAGGACCAAAATTTTGTTTTGTTGTCCTTAGACCAGAGAAGTTTTGATTATCCGATATTTTGAACTCTGTTTTTTTAATCTTTCTGGCTTTTGCAACAAGATTTTCATGTTGGGATGGCTGCTTGAGAACCTGGCAGAAGATAAATAATTTCGATGAACCATGTAACTCTTGACACCCTGAAGAACTACTATGGCTAACACTAATACTTTTAAGCTAGATTTTCAAAACTGCAACTCAACTAGCAGAATTTAAAGTAGTTAATACTTAATAGTCCTGATTGAACTGCCAGAAAATAAAATAGTTTCTGTTCTTGTTTCACATATCACAAAGCCACAACTGGTTGAAGGATAACTGTAAAGAAACCTACTGTTTTGTCACCTCCCCAGTTTAGTTGACTGATAACTTGTAAGATGAGGTGATTTGTATGAGGTCGCATGCTCAGGTGCTAGTTTTATGTGCCCTTTCAGCTGTACGCTGTAAGGGAGAGAGCCACCTGAGGCTGGTGATTGAGTCAGTCTATCTAGTTTTTTTTTCTTTTTCTTTCACAAGTAGTAGCACAGTTGTAGGCTTTTCCATCTAAATATATAACATGTAGTATTTCCTATACTTGTGGGAGAAGTATGTTTTCGCAATATTTACCCAGGCATATAATGCTGATGCTTACTTGTGAGGGCCAGGTTGAGGCAGGTGATGATGCAAGTCAGGAGGAACATATTTTCCTGGCGTGTGAATGGCAGCATGGGAAAGCCACAACTCTGTAGCAGCCTGATGAGCCACTTGAGGAGGAAGAAGCTGAGGATGCTGGCAGGCATGTTGAGTGCCGGCACTATCCCGGCCGTCATCTGGATCCTCATGCCGACGAAGCAGATGACGACGCTGAGCACCACCGCCACGGCCATGGCCCGTGGCGTCACCAGCTCCCTGAATTCCGGCGATGGCTGCTTCTCGAACACCGCCTCCACCGATGTCGCTGACATGGGATCGCCGATCATCGCATCCATGGCGATTAAAGCTCCAGGTCAATGGAGGCAACCTCCTGGAGGGTTTTTGGGTTGTGTTGTGATGGCACAAGTGGGTGGTCTCCTGGGTTGGCTCTCCTAGGAACAATGCATGGGTTGGTCTGAATTGGGAGGTGGTGAGGGAATGTAGTGTCGCTGTGGAGCAAAAATAGCGTCTGTTTGTTGAACCGATTTCTCTGATTCTGTTCCTTATTTCTATATTGATGAAACAGATGCTGCTGAGGGCAACATACCTAATGTTTACAGGGTGGAAACGGTTACAATGAGTGTCCAGAAAGTAGTTTTAACCATTTGCTTTAAGATTTGTACGAGGTCTATCAAAACTATGCTAGGGGTTAAAATAGAATAGAAATTTGAATTAGAATTAGAATTGATGGATGTGACATGTAGAATACCAATAATTTCGCACTCTTTTGCACACACTTCAACCATTGATCAACTCATATATGCTTAAGAACACATTTGTTAACGAGGTTTATAGCCAAAGCATAAATCTTGACACTCTAATTATGGATGCTACTCCTCAATCAATAGTACACCTAACTGCTATAGGCCTATGACAATGCTGCCATCCTCCTCGTGAGTGCCTACATTGCATTTTCGTCACCATGCATAGTTACATTGTGGTGTCCTCTATATTTAAAGAGTTGATACGTTACAAGAGTCAAAAGCTAACCCTACCCTATCACCTGTATTAATACAACACTTTGCATAGAAAAATATGCTGAGAAACTCCTGTTGAGTACCACAAGCTTTTAAGATTTTGTACTGCATTATGTTAGAAAACAGTGAACATTTGTGGAATAGTAGTATAATTCATATTTCAACTACAACTTTATTCTGTGGCACTTAACTATAACAAGCATCTCTTACATGTTGCAACCAAAGCTGGCTCACATGTCTACTTATGTCAATTACATGACATATATATATGTAAAATACGATACGTGCATCATTATTTACAATGATCAATAATGATTCATAGACCACTTAATTTCCACCGAGATGTGGTAACCAATTAAGGAGTACTAACAGTCAATCTTAATTTGATGAGTGCATATATTAACTTGATCTCAACATCGATCGGTCATGTCTTGGGTACTGTTCCTCCCGAGCTGTTCAGGAATGAGTCCACCACCTCAACCTCTTGTCCACTGGGCAAGAACTTCATGCACATCGGCGGTAGCACCTTGAACATGTTGAGCAACGCCGATGGCAGCGTGAAGAGCCCCTCGCCGCAGATCAAGCCCGCTGCGACGGCGGCCGACAGGATCTCGGCGCTCATGGTGTCGATCTTCTTCCAGAGGAGCAGCAGCAGGCCGCCCAGGCACATGTCGAGGGTGAAGTACGACCCGGCGAAGAACGGCAGCGCGATCACCGTCATGCTCGGGATGTAGAGGTGGAGCCTCCACCCCTTGAGCTGCGAGACCAGCACCAGGGCGTCGATGGCGATGGTCACCAGGACGGCGATGACGCAGAGCTCGACGCAGTACTTTGGGAGGCCCTTCACCCCTCCCATGCCGATGATGCAGATGGCGCGGTACAGCCCGGCGTAGGGGCACGGGTAGACGGAGTCCTTGGACCCCAGCGGCGCCCCGGGCTTCGCCGCCTTCTCGAACGCGCGGAAGATGCAGGGGCTGACCACGGAGCTGAGCGCCACGCCGAACACCTGCCCGGCGATCATGGCGCGCGGCGACGTCAGCGTCATGTGCGCCGACTTGAGGTCCTGCATCGCCTGCGACGAGACGTGCAGCGACGCCATGGTGATCCCGCTGACGAGGAGGCTGGCGACGATGGCGCCCGGCCTGGCGATCCACGCCGCGAAGATGAAGGGGGAGAACTTGGCGTAGGTGTTCGACACCGACCAGTCGGTGAGCCCCGTCGCGTAGGTGTTGCAGAAGCCGACCACGGGTATGGCGAGGTAGAGCACGCCGACGTGGTAGTACTTGATCTGGTCGAACATGGCCGGCATCGCGACCATGCTGATGGCCGTCCATGCGACGTAGGCCGCCACCGGCACGAACATTGGGATCTTGCTGGACAAGAACATCTCGATCCTTTTGCGTTCGTCGTAGTTCATGCTAGGGTTCTTGCTGATGTAGCTGGCCAGCCCTGACGTTTGCTGTTGCTGTTGCCTTATATGGTAGAAGTTAATTGCAGCTGAAGTCACGAGTATCAGAAAGTTTATCAGGCCGTCAGTGACGATCAGTGTCACGCTGATGAACACCTGCCATGTAAGTTTATATCCATTGGAGAAAAAAAAACAAGAAGTTTAGAATAGTTCGTGTCACTAGTGAAAAACTACCAAAATTAATATGGCTTTCATCCACCGCATGCATATATCTGGAAATTATATCAGAAGGTTTGTTCAAGTTATAAATTGGATACATGGATCATGACAAAAATTCTAATATACTAGGTATTACTATACTTGATACCTTCATATGCATTTCAATTAGTACTACTCCCCCGTTTCATAATGTAAGTTTTTCTAGCATTGCGCATATTCATATAGATATGAGCAATGCTAGAAAGACTTACATTATGAAACGGAGGAAGTAGCTATTAATTTGGGGGACAAAATTCTTTCCGTGCATTGGTTAGTACGTACCACAAAATGAGTGAGATAAAATCTTATTAGATGATCCAACAATTGATATGATCTTATTATTTACGTATATATATCTTTATTGTTTCTCTGAGTTCCTCAGTTTTGAGGCTTGGAGTTTAAGAACTCTCGTAACTTTCGGCTATCTGTGGATAAAGAGGTAGGTCGGATTTTTATCCATTATATTAAGAAAAGAAATGTACCTTGTATCCATTGAGTCCGTCTAAGTTTGAAGGGCTATCAGTTTGATACCACTCCCCATGTTTAGTTTCAAGGTAAGGATATAGAAATCCCCAAGAGATGATGGCCCCGAAAAGTAACCCAAAATTGACTATATGTGGGCACATCATTCCTACACCAATATATGTTGCAGAGAAATCAATGTAGAATCTGTAGGCACACACAATACAATATGTTAGTAATTCAGACGCTTATATCCTTTAAAATATATTTAAATTTGTACATGGATTTACTGAGATCTGCATCAATTCCTACAATTAGCAGCAATTCGATGGTTCCATAATCCGTAAGACCATCTTCCATCGATGAAATCAGGACTACATTTTTTATTGTCTACCCCCCTAAATCTGCAGACCAGATTGAGCAATATATTCAGTCTCACAGTTTCACATGACATGTATGGCCCAATTGTCTAGCTAGCTATTCTGAAAACTCCTTGCCACTTTTCTCTAGTTATCAGCATAATAACTATATTGGCATTAAATATTGTGAAATTACTAATTGTTTCTTACATATTTAATCATTTCTGTTTTGGAAATGGATACACAACTTATATACAAATTGTTAAGAGAATTTCGTGATACGCTATATGTATAGATATATAATTTTCTGTGTGACCGTTCTAGATCATCTGTTGATGATACTATGTTGATACTCAATCATTGACTAATACCATTATTTTAAAAAAGGAATATAGCTATCACCTGCGTTTATATAGTTCCAGTCCAAACGTTGGAAAGCTTGAAAATCCACAACCACTGCCTGAAGAATAGAACCATTGGAATATAGACCAAGAAAAACTACCAAAAAATACTTTGAAAATAGTCATAACCTGCATTCTGTTGACATAAAAATATTAGTGCAAAAAATATGAATATGTAGTTAAATGAAATTCAGTGTTTTAATTTTCACTAAAAAGACAAGACTTCATTACTTTGCTATATAAGCACCTTCAGGAGTGTGAAAGCTATTAATAAGGTGTCCTATGACCGATCCTGTTGGGAATAGTAATTGGTAGTCGATAATCATGATCTACAGTAGAACGAAACAACTCATAAATTATATTTAAGAATGAGAATAATGCAAAACTATTAAGAATGATAATATATAAATACAAAACTATACTATTAGAAATGGATATCCCTCTCATTGCATTAAGAATTTAGACATGCTTGTAACATCACTTTACAGGCCTACATATTAATTAAGTACTAAATGAGTAAAAATATAGCAATTAATAGGGAATGCTAACTTCATGTAACGTATTGATGGGTGTACTGACCAAACAGGACTAAATGCATGTTGAATTTTATAGAAATAACTAAGTTAAGTTGATTCAGGGGGTGTTTAGATATATGGGTGTAAAGTTTTGGCGTGTCACATCGGATATACGAACACACATTTGAAGTATTAAACGTAGACTAATAACAAAACAAATTACAGATTCCTCCTGTAAACTACGAGACGAATTTATTAAGTCTAATTAATCCGTCATTAGCAAATGTTTACTGTAGCACCACATTGTCAAATCATGGAGCAATTAGGCTTAAAAGATCCGTCTCGCAATTTACACGCAATCTGTGTAATTAGTTATTTTTTTCGTTTATATTTAATACTCCATGCATGTGTCTAAACATTCGATGTGACAGTGAAAAATTTTGCCAGTGGATCGCCCTCACTAATATAGCATATAGGATGGAATACATAGTTGTAGGCTTGTAGGATGTAACTTTGACCACTAAAATATGTACATATTTTAGTTGTTCCAAACTAGATCAGTAACGCACGAAAAACGGAGCAGTCCATTAGCATGTGATTAATTAAGTATTAGCTTTTTTTTCAAAAATGGATTAATTTGATTTTTTTTAAGCAACTTTCATATAGAAACTTTTTGCAAAAAACGAACCGTTTAATAGTTTGAAAAGTGTGTGCGTGGAAAACGAGGGAGAGAGGTTGGGAAAAGGGGTGCCGAACCCAACCTAACTTCCGTATAGCTTCTCATACTAAGGGGGTATTTGGGAACTATATTTGGGAACTAGAGACTAAATTTAGTCCCTCTCACGAAAGTACAAGTCCCTATGGTAGGGACTTATGTTTTTGTGAGAGGGACTAAAGTTTAGCCCCACTTTAGTCCCTCCAACCAAACACCACCTAATGCATACATGAAAAAAAATATTTACACCATGAAAGAACATCAGCACCACTTTTTGATTCTTGCCCTGCTTTTACATGAAGGCTAAGGGTGTGTTTGACAAGGAGGGGATTGAGGAGATTGGGAAGATAAACAAAACGAGGTGAGCCATTAGCACATGATTAATTGAGTATTAATTATTTTAAACTTCAAAAATGCATTAATATGATTTTTTAAAGCAACTTTCCTATAGAAATTTTTTGCAAAAAACACACCGTTTAGTAGTTCGGGAAACGTGCGCCCGGAAAACAAAACTATCTTTCTCTCTTCCTCATGCGCTCGAACGAAGCCTAAGCCATCATGTCAGTAAATGCAACTCGATGACAAAGAAAGCTTAATGATTATTAAAGCGTATATTGTTAACTTATAGGAATGCATACTTCTGGAATTACAAATGCAGTTTCATCAAATACATAGCGAAAGAAGAATTTAGTGCTGTTGTCCCAAAATGAGTACACAGCAGTATGTTCACCCGCAGAGCTCTCAAGTCTTGTAGTGATGCATATGCGTTTTAATATAATGGGGGTATATATATGCACATACTCATGCGGGTCTCTGACATTATTTCAAGTGCACATAGAAAATGCACACCTGTGTGAGTAATGTATGCGTGTCCAGCTGTACTCACACACACACGTACAAAAAAAAAGAAATGAAAATTACCTGGTTTAATGGAATATTAGACAATACCCCTGCCATACCAATAAGGAAAAAGTATATAATCAATTTTCCTGTTGGTATATAGTCGATAATATCTCTTGGATCTAGATCATCAGCAAGTGTTTTGGCCACTATAGTACCCATTCCAGTGAGAGCGGTTGCGAAACCACCTAAAAAAAGGTAACCAGAAAATACACCAGTTGAACTAGAAGAGATGCAAAATGAAAAAAAAATGGCTATAAATGTTGTTTCAGAAAAATATGAGTAATTCATTGTACACTATTGACAAAGCATGGGTTTTATGGTATACCATTAACAAAGCTCATATTATATACCATCTAACAACTAGTCTTTTTTCTTCGTATTTCCTTGAATTATGACAAAAGAAGTGTAGTTTTGCAACATTTTACTCATGAATTTTATATGTATATATTATGGTGACTAATGCTTACCAGTGATGGCTAGGTTAAGGCAGGTGATGACGCAAGTGATGAGGAACATGTTCTCCTGGCGCGTGAAGGGCACCACGGTCAATCGCCACTTCTGCAGCTGCCTGGCGAGCACCTTGAGGAGGAAGAAGCTGAGGACGGTGACGGGCATGTTGAGCGCCGGCACGAACCCGGTCATCATCTGGATCCTCATGCCGACGAAGCAGAAGACGATCCCGAGTAGCACCGCGACGGCCATGGCCCGCGGCGTCACCAGCCAGCTGAAGCCCGGCAGCGGGTTCTTCTCGAACGCCGCCTCCACCGACGTCAGCCTCGGATCGCCGATCGACGCGTCCATGGCGCCTGGCGATCAAAGCTCCTCCTGCTAGCTCTTGCTCGATGTGGAGAGCGAGCGAGCGAGCGAGGTCCTTGGGGGCTTTTGGGGTAGTGTTTGCGATGGGACAAGTGGGTGGTGTTTGTGGTGAGTTGGCTATCCTTGGAGCCCATGCATGGGTTCGCCTCAATCGGGAGGTGGTGAGGGAATGTAGTGAGCGAAAGTAGGGAGTGTGTTGAACCGATATTATTTCAGTAGTGCACCAATACCCTTGAATTCGAGGCGTACATGACGGCGATACAGTAATTTAGAGCGAGAGAGGAAAAGAAAAAATAAGCCAGGAGAGCTTAAGAACGAAGCGAAGGTGGCCATCAGGGAGGTGGGCTCTACGAGGAGTCTTGCCTTTCTGCCTTCATGGCCCGTCTTTCGGTGTACATGGCCCTCGCAGTTCGCATACACTTTATTTTTGAAATATATATATTTTAAAATTTATGTGTATAATAATATTCATAGTATAAATTTTCTCTACACGTGTACAGAGTATCTATATATCAAGTTTCTATAAATAAAGCTTTTTCTGCCCTAGGATAACATGATGTTGAATTTGTTCCAAATTTATATGCAAAAAGTTTATTTCTATGTAAAAATGTATGGAGGGTCATTTTACTTTGTTCAGGTGTGTTAAGTAGGCCACTCTACTTTTAAAATGTATATTTTGTTACTAACATGAGTTAAGGGAGTCATTCAACCATCTAATTAATTATCCACACGATATCTTATACGCATGGCATGCCACCTATTAGAGCACCCGCAATGGTAAAGTAAGGTGCTATCTATAAAACTTGTATATCTCAGCAATAGACTCGATTAATAGTAAACCACCTTAATAGTATGTCTACATTGGTATCTATAACTCTCTCATGCATTGCCTCGTTTTTCTCTATAGATTATCTCTAAGTTAGTAGATAGCTTTGCTCTCTCTCTTCATTTAATACCTTCCAAGTAGGAAAATATGCTGACATGGATCTCTTGTAGAGAGCCTATAGATAACCATTGTGGGTGCCCTTATTGGAAAAATTGCTTTTGGACATGCAGGAAACCACATGTGTGTTCTTTTCCCCTTTTGTCACAACACTAACAAGAAATGAAAGGAACCAAATCATTTCACTTGTGTCTGTTTTGATGAGTTTTTCTGCTAGTTCTCAGTCCTCTCTCACTTGCCATCAAACCCGACGGCAATGATAAACTATGGATGTAAACAGAAATGGAGTCGAATTCCTAAGAGGCAGCGGCTGCGGATGATGTATTTTTGTCAATTCTAGGTGACATGTCATATATACAAGGCGTCCTCATGTGGATAGTTAGTTGACTAAATGACTCAGTTGACTCACTAACGTGATTCAGATGTGCAATTTAAAATTAGAAGAGTGACCTATGTGACACGTCTAAATAAGTTAGATGACCCTCTCCAAGCATTTTACTCTAACTTTTATATATCGTGCGGATGATGGAGAACGACAAAATACATCTATATGCACTTGTATCAGCCCATGTACGTCTCTCTTTTCTAGGCCATGTGTCCACGAGTAGTGTCAAGGAGGAGGGTGGCACGCTGGCACCAAACCCTAGCTTTTGGATTTGGGGGGAGAAATGAGGAGGGGCAAACTGACCCCATCTTTACCAGTTGCACGCGCGGATACAGCCAGTTACATCCATCGGGCCAAGCTGAGTTGTGAAGCTCGAATTGACTGTTTCCACTCAGCCTGGCTACGGAGGCCTTTTTGCATGAGCGGGGCGAGGCTGGGAAGGCCACGCAGGTAACCAAAAACCGAAAATTGCATCTACAGATGTGGGCCAGGCCTCATACAGGCAACCAAACACACCCTAGTTGACCCATCCAAAAAAGATTCACACTTAATGCACCTAAAATGTATAATTTTTTAGCATTTTTTGAAATATATGGTTTAATTTTTTCTTTATCTAAGCCTATTTTAATGTATTTTTTATTTTTATTAATTGTAAGTTCATTTCATATAACTTTGCATTTTATGTCATAATAATTTATTGTTTTGACCTTTTATTTAAATCGAATAGACTTTTTTAAATTAGCAATAGAGAAGTGTTGAGAATTATTGGATTGTCACCTAGCTAGAACAAGAAAAATGGTGCCTGAAGTTTAGGCACTCAATTTATTTTATTGTACGGAAAATGCACTCCACTCTTATGATTGCGCATGGTTGAGCGAAGTAATATATCTTGTTGTTTGTATTGGAACATTGGAAGCTAAGAAATAGTTTATATTTTTTGGGTTGGTGTTGTATTCATCTAATTTAGATGTAGAGGCTAAGATTTAATCTGGTACGTAAATATTTTTGTTTGGAGGGGGATGTGTGCGTATGTGTATGTGTTCCAGATTGTACCTTTTGAGATCCATGATGGTGATCACATTTTGACGTGGTTCAAATTATTTCTTGCATCTTAATATCAACTCAAAAAATGTAAATATGCATTCGGAGGATAGTGGAGGATGCTGAACCATACATCGATCGATGCCGCCAGCACACTTATGCTGAGCTCCCGTGTCCTTGCAGATTTATGTCACGTCGGACAAGATCATGAGATCTCAACATCAATAGTGGTGGAGTTGAGACATTTAGCTCAGCACAAAATTGTCGTTGAGGTCATGATCTATTTCTGAAATTATTTTTTTACGTTTTATTTTTAAAATAATTTTTTATAAACAAGTCAATTTGTCAAAATTTTGGATGCTTTTCGTCGTTGGCGGTAATAACTTTAGTTTCTGATGAATGGACCTGGAACTGAAGCCCCCATGTCGTTCTTAACAAAATGGATACACAAAGTTTCCTTTGGATGTTTGTTTCCAAAGTATTAAATTACATCATGAATGAAGCACCGGCCGGACACTACGCAAAATGTCCTCAAACTCGAATGGAGAAGAACATAAACTTAGTCTCCTCCCCCAACATCTACAATGGAATGCAGTTGCTAGATCTAACATATAACATGATCAAGCTTGCATGTTCCTAAGTAGTAGAAATTAACTTAAACTATACGAATTAATATTTACTCTTGAGGGGCGCAGAAGCGAGCACCACCTGATCTAGCGAGTAGCCGAGAGATATCTACATTTACTTGTCGTCGTCGGCTGCGGCGGCGACGCCGTCGTCCACCGTGTCGTCGACGGCAACCACCTTGGCCGGACCGAACCAACCCAGTCCGGTCACCGCCGGAACAAGCGCCTTCTTCACCACCACGCCGCGGCCGACGTCACCGCCGTTGGTCTTGCCGTCGTCACTACCGCCCTTGGCGTTCGCGGCGGCACCGGCGGCGTCCTTGACGTCGACGGCGGCGGCGGCGTCCTTGACGACGACGGCGGCGGCGGCGTCCTCTTTCTGCTGCTGCTTGCTGCAGTCGTTGAGCACTAGGTCCCGGGGAGGCAGGAAGCAATCCATGGAGAGCCCCACGACGTTGAAGTCCACCTCCTCGATGCTCCACGTCTCCTCCATGGTGGTGGTGCCCCACGACCGCTTATTACTACCGCGCGCGGCGGCGGCGGCGTCGTCGGCGCTCTCGAACCGGGACAGCGACACGGCGGTGCGGCCGGCGTGCGCGATGTTGATGCCGTCGACGGCGCGGTAGTCGCCGATGGAGGACTCCATGGTGGTCTCCCAGTAGGCGCTCTCGGCGGCGGCGTGGGCGAGGCCGATGCGCAGCAGGTGGCTGTCCTCGAGGCGGACGAGCAGCCCCGTCCTCTGGCTGAAGTAGCCGAGCACGGCGTGCCGGACCACCTCGACGTCGCCGCTGCTCCGGGCGCGCAGCGCGGCGTGGTCGGCGTCGACGCGGAGCACGAAGCAGTCGTCGCCGTCGACGCACCTCTCGCCCACCCACGCCGCGCTCGAGAACAGGTCGGCCGTCGACTTCGGGTCCAAGCCCTGCATCACACATAATCAAAATTGATTAATACAGTAATTAAATCAAAATTAAATAATCATACATTTACAAGCACATGGGAGCACGTTCGTCCGGCCGGATTGTCCGGGTACGGTACACCATGTTCTTGCATGCAATTGTGATTTGCTCAATTATTACAAGTTTTAGTCAAATTTGATTTTCTTTTGGGTAAAAACGCAGAGACGAAAGAACAGTTCAGTACCTGAATACATCGGCGGAGCGGCCGTGGCGGGCCACGGGAGGCGTGGGCTTCCTGCCATGGCGTCTGGCGCCATGCGACCTTGCCGTCGCTGCCGGCGCTCATCTTGACGCCACCGGCGACGACCATCTCCACGCACCACAGATCCGGCTTCTTCTGCCACACCACGAACCCGCCGGCCACCTCGCCGCCGGCGGCCACGCCCATCACCTTGCCCTTGTTCGCCTTGCTCGTCGTCGTCGTCCTCATCCGCACCTTCCCCATCGCGTACATGCTCGTCGCGGCGCCCAGCGCGGCCTCGCCGCCGGCCGCCGCGACGTACTGCTCGACGATGTACCTCGCCTTGGACGCCTCCAGGTCCAGGGGCTCCTCCCCCTCCCCCCCGACGCCCCGCCCGGCCACCATGGCCTTCCTCGCCTCCACGGCCTGCGGCACCAGCGGCGCGCCGACCACGCCGAGCATCAGCTGCACCTCGGCGCGCGACGGCGCCGCGCCGTCGCGCCTCCGCCCGTGCTCCATCCTCGCCCGCACCCACGACTTCACCGTGCCGCCGCCGCCGCGCCGCCCTCGCCGCCGCGGTGCCTGGCGGTGGAGCTCCGGCACCGGCACCTCCAGCACGGTGTCGAGGCCGTCCTCCCGGTCAAGGTTAGGGCACACCTTCCTCATAGCTAACTATGCGTTAATTACACGATAGTGATTTGATCAAAGAGAGATTAGGAGAGGTAGCTGCAAATTGCAGTGTCCACGATGACAATGGCAAAGCCACCATCACACACACGTATATATATTGTGGATCATGGTTCATGGATGGATCATGGCTAGTGTGGCTGCACGTTCTGCTATAACCTTTGCTTCACCCAACAATGGCCATAATTTTTTTTATTGCTCCAACAAGATACGTCATTATCTCGCATATATTCTGCAAGGGATTATGCTAACAATTGTTTAAGGGAAAAAAACTCATGAGATGGATGAATCATCATTTGATGAATAATTGTATAATTTGTTGTGTAGGGTCAAGTGGCAGCAGCAATGCAGGGGTGACATGCGATTTGACAGATAGATCTGTGCTCTGGAAGAGGACAAGTTGCTGATGCGAGATCAAACACGCACTGGCGAATTTGCAGGCATGTGCAGCGGCAGAGTAGTTGTAGATCGAGTTAATTGTATGGAGAGAGCATAATCTTGGTTTGGGATTGGCAGCTTGCCCGACATCGAAATAATATAGGACATGGCGAAAATTCGGCGTTGATTAGGGGCGTACAGTGTGTGATCCGACCGAATAAATCTAGATACTTCGTATCGTCAAAATCGCCATAAATTGTGTCTGTTTTTAGGGAGCCCATGTACCTTTATTTCATGCGTGCATTCGTTGTCGATGCCAGGAATGGTAAATTGGTACTAGTATAATTTTTCAGATGATATGCTATCGGGTTATCCTGGATATGTAATAAAGTAGCTGATCGTCTGGTTTGGTCTGTTTTGCACTTTTGCTTCGAGTCTATCCGACGGGTGCCAAACAGGGGATATTTAAGTATTTATCAATTTTAACGTGGTATTTAATAATTTTTCACATTACGTGTTTAAGATACGAGGGCTCTAGCTTAGGTCCATATTCATAGACACAACATGAGTGATCAATTGTTAAACGTCGTATTTGTGAAGTGGCAAATACTTAAATGTGTCCCCCCTTTTTTTTTACCACATAGCGTTCTTAGTAACCACAATAACATTTAATCCATTATTATAGTCCAACATTAGTTTTGTTGGTTGATCTGCTATTACGCTTAAACGGTGTTCTTCATATTTGACCCTAGGAGGAGGCTAGCGGCCTGAACTCTCAGATCTAGAGGCTGCAGTGGCCGGTCGAGATCGAGCTGGTGCCGGCATGGCTGGTGGAGTTGGAGTTGGTGCTGACGGTGAAGGTGGGAGATAGCAACAAGAAGGGAGAGGCTGACTAGCTAGCAAGAGAGATATCTTGAAGATCTTTTATGTGTGGATGACATGCAATTGACCGCTCAATCGGTTTTTCCACATTGGTGATGGGTTAAAAAACAAACTCGTTAGGGATGATTTGTTATTTCTATCGGGTACCCGTCACTCTTATCAGTGATGGGTTAATAGACTGTTAAAGGTGTGGGATCATCCATAACGGGTTGTCGTTATGACCTATCATAAATGATCCGTGACGGGCTACAATTACTATATCACATATAACCTCGATTTGTGGCAGGTTGTTCCGGACAATATAATCTTAAGCGGGCTAATGTTCTACATGTTAGAGATAAAGGTTTCTGTGATGTGTTGTATTGATCCATAACAAATAGGCCACCAATAATAAATAGGCCACCAACAATAGCAGGATCTATAGTAGTGTAGAACATGCACACGTGGGTATATTTAGCGGTAAATTAAGCATGTACCAGTGCTACATGAGGTTAGCCCTTCAATCTTTAATCATTATTAGATGTGTGGTATCTCCGCCCAAAAGCATCTTGACCATTGAAAGACTTCTCCTTTTTCTTGTTGTGCCAATTCAATGCTATGGGTTCATTAATTAATGCTGGCTGGCACCGCCGAAATTTACAAAGTAGATGGAACTGAATGTTATTATCTCCATTCTCTTTTACTTACATTTTAGACACAAACACAGTCTCCAAAAACACATGTTCCCTTATTACTTTTTCTAACTTTATGTTGTATAAAAAGTTACTAACATATAACTATATATGAAAGCATTTTTCATGATAAATCTATTAATATTAGTACTTTTACATAATAAATCCTAATTTACTCTTTATGTAATAACTTGACACTGTTGTTTATTGTCATGAATTGTGAATTCTTTTTTTTTTGAATTCTTGTTGTATCTATCTTTGAGAATATCCAAACTATAGCAAAGTTCATGCCGTGAATTTTCCTTTATTTTAATTTCCATACTTCTTCTATACTTTCATAAATTGTGTCTGTTTTTAGGGAGCCCATGTACCTTTATTACGTGCGTGCATTCGTTGTCGATGCCAGGAATGGTAAATTGGTACTAGTATAATTTTTCAGATGATATGCTATCGGGTTATCCTGGATATGTAATAAAGTAGCTGATCGTCTGGTTTGGTCTGTTTTGCACTTTTGCTTCGAGTCTATCCGACGGGTGCCAAACAGGGGATATTTAAGTATTTATCAATTTTAACGTGGTATTTAATAATTTTTCACATTACGTGTTTAAGATACGAGGGCTCTAGCTTAGGTCCATATTTATAGACACAACATGAGTGATCAATTGTTAAACGTCGTATTTGTGAAGTGGCAAATACTTAAATGTGTCCCCCTTTTTTTTTACCACATAGCGTTCTTAGTAACCACAATAACATTTAATCCATTATTATAGTCCAACATTAGTTTTGTTGGTTGATCTGCTATTACGCTTAAACGGTGTTCTTCATATTTGACCCTAGGAGGAGGCTAGCGGCCTGAACTCTCAGATCTAGAGGCCGCAGTGGCTGGTCGAGATCGAGCTGGTGCCGGCATGGCTGGTGGAGTTGGAGTTGGTGCTGACGGTGAAGGTGGGAGATAGCAACAAGAAGGGAGAGGCTGACTAGCTAGCAAGAGAGATATCTTGAAGATCTTTTATGTGTGGATGACATGCAATTGACCGCTCAATCGGTTTTTCTACATTGGTGATGGGTTAAAAAACAAACTCGTTAGGGATGATTTGTTATTTCTATCGGGTACCCGTCACTCTTATCAGTGATGGGTTAATAGATTGTTAAAGGTGTGGGATCATCCATAACGGGTTGTCGTTATGACCTATCATAAATGATCCGTGACGGGCTACAATTACTATATCACATATAACCTCGATTTGTGGCAGGTTGTTCCGGACAATATAATCTTAAGCGGGCTAATGTTCTACATGTTAGAGATAAAGGTTTCTGTGATGTGTTGTATTGATCCATAACAAATAGGCCACCAATAATAAATAGGCCACCAACAATAGCAGGATCTATAGTAGTGTAGAACATGCACACGTGGGTATATTTAGCGGTAAATTAAGCATGTACCAGTGCTACATGAGGTTAGCCCTTCAATCTTTAATCATTATTAGATGTGTGGTATCTCCGCCCAAAAGCATCTTGACCATTGAAAGACTTCTCCTTTTTCTTGTTGTGCCAATTCAATGCTATGGGTTCATTAATTAATGCTGGCTGGCACCGCCGAAATTTACAAAGTAGATGGAACTGAATGTTATTATCTCCATTCTCTTTTACTTACATTTTAGACACAAACACAGTCTCCAAAAACACATGTTCCCTTATTACTTTTTCTAACTTTATGTTTTGTAAAAAGTTACTAACATATAACTATATATGAAAGCATTTTTCATGATAAATCTATTAATATTAGTACTTTTACATAATAAATCCTAATTTACTCTTTATGTAATAACTTGACACTGTTGTTTATTGTCATGAATTGTGAATTCTTTTTTTTTTGAATTCTTGTTGTATCTATCTTTGAGAATATCCAAACTATAGCAAAGTTCATGCCGTGAATTTTCCTTTATTTTAATTTCCATACTTCTTCTATACTTTCATACAACTTTCCAAAGTTTTTCTATATTTTATCACTTTTTTAATTTTCAATAAATCCTAAAAAATCAATATATATCAAGTTTTTATCGAGTGTGTACCCGAGAAATTCTTATCAATTACTTGTAAGGGGTGTTTCTTATCAAGCTTTGTTTTTCCTCAGATACATAAACAGACATTTATTTTTTTTTCTCCTGACATTTGGACATACCCTTTTTTTATTGAGTTAATTTTCTTCTAATCAATTTATTATAATTTATAATTTATTTATTTATTAGATTACACTACAGATGCGTACACACTGAGACCAATTACACATGTAACACCACACTCAACACCTCAGCAAATGTGACCCTTAACACACGCTCTAATAGACGAAGCTAGCGACACATCCTGATCTCATTAAAATCTTGTTTAAAGCTCACCTACATATGTGTAATATTTAGGAACATCATAATTTAAAACTTGGTTGGGGGAGTCATGCACCAACGACTCACCGTTGTATTACTGGTGCTCTTCCCCATAATTTATAATTTTTATGTTCCATTTGAGACTAGTATTGTTTTAATGATTGAGCTGACTCAAGCTAGAGCGAAAGTAACATGTGTTTGAAAAGTATGTTATTTTAGTTTTGAAGGAAGAGGCAGATTACTTGGAGCAATTCAATTTAAATCGAGCCAAAGAGACAGCTAAAGGTGGTATTTTTTCACCCCTTTATAAGGCCTTATTGGGGAAATGCTTCGTGTCGTGCGTTCGATCGGAAGATAAACATCGGACACCAACTTTCTCCTTTGTACTAATCTAAAGTTGATTCACCTTTTCCATGACTCTGACTTTACATATGCACTATTCCTTTTCTCTCTCCACGTCTCATCCTTGCATGTAGCTAGCATTTATTTAGCTTCATGTAGTCTACGAGTATATACATGCAAGAGGTTCTAGTTGTAAGCTTTAAAGGAATTTTCCTTGAAAACTATTTATTCAATTTACTATCCGATTGCACAATTGTATTTGTTGCAATTAAATCTCTATAACAAGATATCAAATGATTATATTCCGATTAAAAAAATACATATGTTTCAACCGATGAACTTGAATGTTTCACGTGTAAGAAATAAAAGTTTCAATCAGAGTATGGCTATGTTGCACATTTTAAGTTTTATGTTGCCATGGATCTTATAAAATGTTCCATGGCATTATTTCAATGTTTTAATAAATATTTTTCTGACGTTTCACTAGTTTATTTGTGAATGTTGCACGTGGTATTATTGGATGTTTCAGTAAGTATTTTCTAATGTTTCACTAATTCATTTATAAATGTTGCACGTTTTGTTTGGATGTTGCAATGAATATTGTCTAATGTTTCAATAATTATAACTCGTTGTTTCACGTATAATATATAAATGTTCCAATTAGTAATATAATCATATTTATAAATTTTATCAGAAATATAACCAAGTGAGATCTTATTGTAAAGATTTAATTATAACGAACACAATGGTGAAATCGGACGGTAGATCGGATAAGTAATTTAGAAGAAAAATTAGTTTAAAGGTTTATTGGTAGAGAATATGAAGAGAGAGATTTCATGCATGCATACATGAGAGTAGGGTATAGGCTTACATCGTAGTAGCTTAACTATGATGTTTTTTTTATGCAGTCAGACATGTGGGTGAGCAACATCCAATCTGTAGTAGTCTCTTTTTTTACATGCAGTTAGACAGGTGGGTGAGTAACGTCCGATCTTTTGCTAAATATTGGACGTCCGATCTGTACCAGTCTCCGCTTTATTGGCAACTGCATAACAAAGTTATTATGAGCGCTACAGAACTAGATATTCTTTCAAGATCGGCTAGCGTGCTGTCGAAATGACCAAAATACAGTGCAGATATATATTATAGTTAATTAATTGGTGCAAGTAGTAGCGGCGAGAAAATGAGATCTACAACGAAAAATAGATGCCGAAATAACAGGATCTTACCACGTGCAGAAGAGATCCGAAAAATCAGGTCAGTTGGTCCGTTCGACCAAATAGTGATTTGTCTTATCCGAGACAAACCCATTTGCTATTAGCTGCATAGATCGTTATATATCCAGACAAATATACGAGCAGCAACCAATCGTTAGCTATCAACAATAACGGAAGCTCGTAAGAACTAGCACATACATACACTGTATATCCTATTGCAGATTTCATACACCTAGCTTAGCTTGCACGATGATTGCTTAGTTAGCGACATGACAAATGTTGGTCGATCAGTTATGTTGCAGCTAGCAATAGATGTTCGGAGCATATCATGTATACATCATTGGCCATAATAGATGTTCGGAGCATATTATTTATCAGGTATGTACATGATTCATGCATGCATGTATACAAACTAGCTAGCCGGAACTGATTAAAAAAAGAAGTATTTGGTCGATGGGCGATTGGGCATAACGTCGAACGGCGGACAAGTGTGCGTCGTGCCAAAGGCGCAAGTCGACACACCCACGTTGGAGATTCGATCGGTTTCGTAGCGTATAGCTATCGTTTTCGTAGGCCTTGCAATCTACCGATATCTCTATACTAAGCGCGCGCCCGTGTATCTGCCGCTTTGTCTAATATACGCAATTTATATAAACACGGCATAATAATGCATACGCATATACCGTGTATGGAGACACAGTTACCTTGGAGCTACGGTTATATATTACGCGCGCGCGGCTGCCTTATGATTTGCCGATCGGCCGTTTGCCCGGCCGGCCGCCGCACGCACATGGCGTATACGTGGATGCGTACAGTGAGTTTAATTTGCAACTTTGCATACGTGGAGGTCGAAGGATGTGGCAGCTATAGTAGTACATAGTAGGTAGCGAGCGGACGAGCGCCGCGTCGGCGCGCGGGGGCTACGTGTCGATGGCTGCTTGCGTACGCATACGTGTCGGCAAAAAACCGTAGGGTACGAATATATTATCGTTAGTTAGCGCCGTTCGTGCGTGCGTGCGTGCGTGCGTGCGTGCATGCATCTGTTATCGATCGGTGATCGGTCGGCGCCGGCCTTGCTTGGTCCACGGCGAACGTGCTGCCGGCTTGGTCCACGGGTATAGAGAGGATAAATCTCATGCTGTTAAATTTTCTTGAAACTAAGTGGATAAGGGTATGTTGAATGCACAATGCCACAATGGGGTTTTGTTTCCGGGTGAAGTACTCCAGTTAGACTATTCAAAAATAAAAAAAGTACTCCAGTTAGTCTTTTAACCGTAAGTTGTCTGGCCTGCCTTCAAGGATGTACTGGGTAGGTGTGATTTTAGCTTATCCTACTTTTGATTTATTTTTTAAAAAAATTATACAAGGAAATAAATTAATTATGTGCATAGTGGCCAGGATTGCTCAATGGCGGATCCAGAAAATCGATTCGTCGTAACGTGTTTATCGTTGTAATAGTATGCTAATTATACTTAGATCAAGGTGTTATAATAGATGGATAAGCAGTTTTGCTATAGGTTTTGCCGAAAGCCGTCAGTGTTGCCTGACACCAGCCCTTATACTGTAGATTTGCCCCTAGGATTGCTCACTTAATTGCATCTCTACAGAACATCCATATAGCTAGCTATCTAACTGATTTGGCAGACTTAACTTATTATTACTCACTTCAATAGTCTTTTCATGTACTCTCTTCTTTCCGAGCATATGACATTAGGACCCATACACCAGCCTCTAGTACTACCCCTTCTTCCTACTCCTCTTTCTCCCCTCTTCCTCCTCTCCCGGCCTTTTAACGGCGGCGATGACAACGTCAGCCGCAACCCAGAACTCAGCTTGGGGAGACGGAGGCGGTGAAGGCCACGAAGCTGCAAATCCAACCCGCTAGTCGAATTTGCGCTAGAGCGGGTGTCGTGTAGCCCTCGAATCCACACCGTGTTGCCCGAATCCGACACAAGCCCTCGCGAATCCGCGCCACGCCAGTCGAATCCAGTAGGGGCACAGGTGGCGGAGGCTTCCAGACTATGGCGAATACAACAGCGACAACGGATAGTAACCTCGAGGTGGATGGCAACGGCTAGTGATGGCACAAACGACAGTGGCGGTGGCTGGCGATAGTCATGGTTGGAAATTTCGGACTGAAATTTCCGAAATTTCGATCATTTCGGTCCCCTCCGATACGATATTACTTCGGCCGAAATTTTTCATTTTTTCATGAATTTTGGTAATATTTGTTCAAATTCAACTAAATTTTGTTCAAAATTTCGGACCGAAATTTCGGCATTTTGGTGAGGCCCGATCAAATCAGCATAACCGATAGGATTAACCCTGGCGACAGTGACCTCGGTAGCAACAACGGATGATGATGGCGACCTTGATGACGATGGTGGCCGGCAGCGCTCCTCTGCATGGGTGCGGGAAAAGAGAGAGAAGGGGAGAAGGGTATCTGACGACTGGATCCCCTGGTTGGCAACATGGCTTGGCCCGCTAGGTAGGATGCCCATGTTTAGCTAGCTAGAGAGTTAATTTTGTGAGCCAGATGGCTTGGAGGGTTTGTTGGCAGGTCTATTGGAGGATATTTTTTCATCGAACTTACCTAATTTTAGTTTGGAGAATGCATTGGAAAGGCTGTTTTTTATAGGTTCGTTGCAATGATATACCTCAAATTTAAATATTTAAAGTAAAACACATGTTCAGCTGTGAAAAAGGGAGTACTATGTTAGTTTTCTCTAGAGTTTTTATTCTTTCGTGGAGTTTGGGATGCAAATAAAAATCCCACATAGTACATAAAAAACAATAGAAATTAGAATTTTCCAAATTCAAACATTGCTAAGGCATCCACGTTAAATTGAAATAACCAACTACGGAATCATTTTTAATCAAATTTAATACCAGGCTAATTATAAGGATTGAACACAAGTTTTTACTTTTTTTCTATAAAGTGTGTGAAATTCAACAACGCCTTCAAAATGAAAACACGATCATGAAATTTGTGTACATGGATAACAAATGTAAAATTTTTGAGACCTACTATATTTCAAGTAAATTGAGGGTAAATCAGCTGGTTATATTTTTTTTTAACCAACACAAATTCAACTCAAAAACTTGACATGGCAGCACTCGTACGTACGATTAATTATTATTCCAGTGATAAGCGAGGTACCTGTCTATAGCATAGCACCTTTGATGATTTTATCAATCTTGATATACCGTCTCACTCTCTCGAAGTTTTTGTTGGGGAAGGGTATGCTGTGTTTATAGGATGAGTGTACTTGCGTGTATGAACCACTGTGTTTCTTTTTTTTTTAAAAAAAAAAGGTCCTCGATACTTGTTTACAGGACCAAGAAAGTCTCTTTCAAAGCTTGTTTTATGTCACAAATAATATGGTCAATCCAATCAATTATGATCAAAATGTGAAAATCTTACACCAGGCACCAAAGGCTACCTATCCATGAGCCCACTCTAAAAATGATAGGTCAATCCAAATAGTCTACTCCCTACATCTTAGAATATAGCAACCTAAAACCACCGGATGTGATATATCCTAGTACTACGAATCTAGACAGAGGTATGTCCAGATTCATAGTACATCCAATCCGGTTTTAGGTTAATATATTCTGGAACGAAGGGAGTAGCTATCTTGTCTTGGAAATTCGGAAACATTTACTGATCAAAGAACGATTTTGCTATATCTCACTCGAAAGATTTTTTCTTATCTCTTACTCGATTTTCTCACTCAAATTTACAGTGTGTTTTCTTGTAAGTTACAATATAATTTATGAAATTTGCACTGTAACTTTTGTAAGTTACAGTGTAATTTTTGAATCTTCGCATATAAGTTTTGAAATTTATATTGGATTTGGTCTTTTTTTTCTGAAGATATGGTAATATAGTATCCATTATGGTGTTTCTTAGTTGTTTTTTGTATTTTACTGTGTCTATTGGATTTTAATCCAAGAATTAAAAATCTGTGTGATATGATTATAAAAATCTTTCGAAAGATGCATAGATATCCAAATCGGCCCTGACCACATCATGGACCCACACACACCGCGCAGCCTAGGAGGGCCGAAGCACAGGCCTCATTTTCCATTTGGAATAAGTTAACTTTTGGTCTCTTAAATTTTCGACGAATCCGAATTCCGTCGTTGAACCGGAAAACCAGATACGGCTGTCAAAACCGGTACAATATAGATCCCATGGTAAGACAACAGTTTTAGCTGACGTGGCACCTACATGGCTGATTTAACTCGGTCTTTATCCCACGTGGAATTGACGTGACGCTTACGTGGCAATTTTATCTAGAAAAAAATAAAAACCATGGGCCCACACATCAGTTACAGTAAAATAATAAAAATTAAAAATGGTGGGGCCCACATGGGCCCCCACATGTCATTCTCACTCCTGGACATTTTTCTTCCTCCAGCGGTTTCTTCTGCGGCGACTTCGGCGCCCACTACTAGGAAAAGCATTTTTGTAAGTGGCCAAAACCTATTTTCGCAGGCGGAGGGGAGGACCGCCTGCAGACGAACGACGGTGAAAATCATCCATTTTCGCAAGCGGGCAAATGGCCCGCGTGCGAAAATCCAATAAAAAACAAAAAAAAAATCGCCTCCACGCCGCCGCTGCCGCAGCACCGGGAGCCGCCGCCGCCGCCCTCCCCCGGCCTCCCTCCGGCCGAATCTAGGAGGGGAGGCCGGGGTAGCCGCCGCCGCTGCCGCAGCAACAGGAGCCGCTGCCGCTGCCCTCCCCCGGCCTCTCTCCGGCCGAATCTGGGAGGGGAGGCCGGGGTAGCCGCAGCCGCCGCGTCCGCGCACCGCCGCCGCCACCGTGTCCGCGCGCGCCGCCGCTGCCCTCCCCCGGCCTCCCTCCGGCCGGATCTTGGAGGGGAGGCCGGGGAACCACGTCGCCGCCGTCCTCCCCCGGCCTCCCTCCGACCGGATCTGGGAGGGGAGGCCGGGGAGCCGCCGTCGCCGCACCGGGTCGCCGCAGCGTCCGTGCGCCGCCGCCTCCGCGTCCGCGCGCGCCGCCGCTGCCCTCCCCCGGCCTCCCTCCGGTCGGATCTGGGAGGGGAGGCCGGGGAACCACGTCGCCGCCGCCGCCGCAACGGGTCGCTGCCGTGTCCGTGCGCTGCCGCTGCCACCGCGTCCGCGCGCCGCCGCCGCCACGGTGTCCGCGCGCACCGCCGCTGCCCTCCCCCGGCATCCCTCTGGCCGGATCTGGGAGGGGAGGTCGGGGAGCCGCCGCCGCCGCCGCAGCGCGCTCCGCCGCCGGTGGACCACATAAGATGCGCCTCGCAGGGGAGGGGAGGGGATGGTAGAGGAGGGGATGGGGGAGCTAAGAAGCCGGTGGTGGAGGGAGAGAGAGAGTTGAGAAGATAGAAATGAGTGGTAGGGAGGGGTTGGAGTACTGGATAAGGATTGAAGTTTTTTTTTTGGTAGATACGATTTTTGCAGGTGGACCACATAAGATGCGCCTCGCAGGCGTGGCTTAGGTGGTCCGCCTGCGAAAATGATTTTCACAGGCGCCGCTTAAGTAGTCCGCCTGCGGAAATCTTTTCGCAGGCGGACAACGAACTTCACCTCGATTTATATTTTTGTAGGCGGTCATTTGACTCCCAAGCTTATGTCCGCCTGCGAAAATAAGACACCTACATTGGGAAAAATGATTTTTCTAGTACCTGCACGTCGACCGGTGGCGAATGCCGGTGCGTCAAAGGGTTCAAGCTGTCGGACACGTACGAAGGAGTGGGGCGGCTCGGCTACTTTGTCACCGGCTGCTCGAGGTCTCTCCCACTGAGCTGCGAGCCTGCGACGCCAACGGCCAGAACGAGCACGGCGACTCCTTCGCTATTCTTGACAATCTCGAAGGGCTCCCTTACAACGCTCAGGACGAACCAGGTGACACCGATGAAGATTGCAGAGAAGCTTGCCTGAACAAATGCTACTGCATTGCATACTCAAGTGAATATGGATGCAAGCTCTGGTATTACGACCTGTACAATCTGAGCTCACCTAATAAACCTCCATACAGCAAGATCTATGTCCGAGCACCGCCGCGTCCTCCAGCGTGTCACCGTCGCCCCTTCTCCGGATACTAGCACGGAAGTCGTGCAGGCGCTGAATCGATGAGCTTGATGGGATGCTTCAATTTTTGCTTGAGATTTCATATGTACTGTTGATCACATTCAACTCTGATCAGTTTTGGGTGCAGCGACTAATAGCCGGACTTGTAGCCGGGGGAAGAAGATCGCCCGAGAGAGAGGAAGCAGAAGAGGAGGGACTGAGAATGACATGTGGGCCCTAATATTTTTAATTATTTTTATTTTAACTGACATGTAGGCCCACGATTTTTATTCATTTTTCCAGATCAAATTGCAACATAATCGCCACGTCAATGCCACGTGAGATAAAGACCGAGTCAAACTAGCCACCACATCAACTAAAACCGCCGTCCAAACCGTCATGGGATCTATATTGTATTGGTTTTGAGTCCAAACCATCATGGGATCTATATTGCATTAATTTTGATAGTTGAGGGTTCAAGGATGAAATCGGATTCGTTGATAAGTTAAGGGACCTTAAGTGAACTTTTTCCTTTCCATTTTCACCCCGTGCTTGCGCCTCTGGACCTCTGCTTCGCAACGCGGCCTAGCAGGTCCGAGACAACGACGAGCCAGCTGGGTCGCTCACTCGTTCTGCCCTGCTCTAGATTCTAGAACCGTAGACTACCCGCTGGATTCTTAAAAGATATCAATCTTTTCATATTTTTCGTGGCTGAAAGTTGATGGATTACCTAGGGAAAAATATTGATGTATTGTTAACTTTATTCGGTATTTATGTATAATTTTAAACATTTTTTATTAAATATAATAATGATATCCAACAAAATTATAATATTGTAAAAGTACATAAAAAAATCTATTCAAAAGTACATAAAAAAATCTATTCAAAATATTTTCATGTTTTGAAATTAAATCATTGATGGTCAATTTTAAAATTTTTGACTGAATAAAGTCGACAATATTATTTATTTAAATAGAGTGTGTATATATGATAGTAAAACACTAGATTACAAATACTTTGTATAAGTGGTCTGCAATGTGGTAGACCTTTTTTTCATAAATTGTATATTTAGATATAAATACGAGCAATTCTCAACAAAAATCTAATGAATAAGCTGAAAAAGGGACAACTAGCAACAATTTAACTTCCATATATATAAGTGGCGACCTTAATAGTAAACCATAACGCAATGCCACTTTTGCACTTGCGGAAGTGGTGAGCTACACATAAACTGATCCGAACTACTACAAGCTAAGATAACCATGTGTATAAGTTGGGGGCACGAGTTATCCCTAAAATCTATCACTGGTGGAGAAACCATCTTTCGTCGGTCGGCCGATTTCCACAATAGTCCCGGATACAATAAAAACCGGGGCTAAAGATGATCTTTAGTCCCGGTTCAAAAGGGTAACGGGCATATTTGATCTTTAGTCCCGGTTTGTGTTACCAACCGGGACTAAAGATCATCTTTAGTCCCGGTTCGAATGCTGTCAGGGCCTGTCAGGCCCCCCCGGGATCTTTAGTCCCGGTTGGTAGCACCAACTGGGGCTAAAGATCACCGGGATCTTTAGTCCCGGTTGGTAGTTACGATACCAACCGGGACTAAAGATCCCGGTGATCTTTAGCCCCGGTTGGTGCTACCAACCGGGACTAAAGTCCCACCCCTATATATATGTCTTCTTCCTCCTCCAGCTGCCCGAGCAAGCTTCAAAATTTCTTCAAAAAAGAGGGGAGGTCATGCCAAAATTTCTATTGAATTTATTTTGGTGATTACATACAAATCGGAGGTGCCTAAAAGGTTTGCAACTTCATCCTCCAATGTTTTTTTTTGTCATACTACATTTGCACCTATGTTTTGCACACTTTTTTTGTCTCCAAAATTTAGTTGTAAGTTGATGAGAGAGAAAATGTGTGTGGGGAAGAAAGAATATATAGAAATTTAGTTCATTTGCTAAACAAGGTTTTATAAAATAGTTGAGAAGGAAAACTCTAGTGAAAGTTAATCTTAAATAATAGAAAACAAACTAAAATGAAAATTAAAAGAAGTAAAACACATTAAAATTAGTTTAAAACTTTACAAATAGTTTTTAAGAATTATTTGGTGTAATATTTTATGATTTTTGTATGAATAAAGATATCTTATAATTATAATTATTGTATGACTGTCATTATTGTAAGAATAATTATTTGTGTACGGTTTTTTTGACTCATGTAGATGGATCGGCAATGGATGTACGCTGACCGGCGGTCCAAAGAGTTTATTGACGGTGTGCACTATTTTTTGAGAGTGGCCGAAGCTAACAGGCAAAGGGGTTTTATTTGTTGTCCATGCAATAAGTGTAAGAATCAGAAGGAGTATTCTGCATCCAGGACTATTCATTTCCACTTGTTTGAGTCGGGGTTCATGCCAAGCTATAATTGTTGGACATCCCACAGAGAGCAAGGTGTTGAAATGGAAGAAGATGAAGTGGAAGACGACAATATTCCGGACTTTGCTCAGTATGTTGGATTTGAAGGAAATCAAACGGGCGAGGAGGAAATAGCTGCTGATGGTAACGACGTTGCGGATGATCTTGGTCAGATGTTGCAGGACGCCAGGGAGGACTGCGAAAGTGAAAAGGAGGCCCATAAATTGGACAAGATGTTGGAGGACCACAGAACTTCGTTGTACCCAGGTTGCGAGCAGGGGCACAAAAAGTTGGATACCACTCTGGAGTTGTTGCAATGGAAGGCAAAAAATAGGGTTAGTGACAAGGCATTTGGCGATTTATTGAAACTCGTCAAGAACATTCTTCCGGGGGGAAACAAATTGCCCGAGACAACGTACGAGGCTAAGAAGATAGTCTGCCCGTTAGGACTGGAAGTTCATAAGATTCACGCATGTCCGAACGATTGTATCCTATATCGCGGTGAGGAGTATGAGAACCTAGAAGCATGCCCTGTTTGCAAAGCACTACGATACAAGATTAGACGGGACGATCCAGGAGAAGTTGACGGGCAGCTAACAAAGAAGAGAATTCCTGCTAAGGTGATGTGGTATTTTCCTATAATACCACGGCTAAGGCGTTTGTTCAGGAACAAGGGGAATGCTAGAATGTTGCGATGGCACGCTGAAGAGCGTCAACAGGACGGGATGCTGAGACACCCCGCCGATGGTTCGCAATGGCGAAACATCGACAGAAAATTTAAAGAATTTGGAAAGGACGCACGAAACATACGGTTTGGTTTGAGTACGGATGGCATGAATCCTTTTGGAGAGATGAGCAGCGGCCATAGCACTTGGCCCGTTACGATGTGTATCTACAACCTCCCCCCCTGGCTATGCATGAAGAGGAAGTACATAATGATGCCGATTATTATTCAAGGCCCCAAGCAACCTGGTAACGACATCGACGTGTACCTAAGACCACTGGTAGAAGATCTTAAATAGTTGTGGAAGAAGGAAGGTGTCCCCGTGTGGGACGAGGACAAACAGGAGGAGTTTAACCTACGAGCGCTGCTGTTCGTAACCATCAACGATTGGCCTGCACTTAGCAACCTATCCGGACAGTCCAACAAGGGGTACAAGGCTTGCACTCACTGTATGGATGAAACAGAAAGTATGTATCTTAAGCACTGTAGGAAGGTTGTATACATGGGTCATCGTCGATTCCTTGCAGCAAACTACCCGGTACGGAAGAAAGGCAAGCACTTCGAACATAAGGTCGACCATCGTACGAAGCCTAAACATCGCAGCGGGAAAACAGTGTTTGCTATGGTTAAAGATCTTAAAGTAGTGTTCGGAAAGGGACCTGGAAGCCAGCATATAGAGAGCGAAGATGGTCACGCGGCGATGTGGAAAAAGAACTCTATATTTTGGGAGTTACCATATTGGGAATTCTTGGACGTACGCCACGCAATCGACGTGATGCACCTCACTAAGAACCTTTGCGTAAACCTTCTTGGCTTCCTAGGTGTATACGGAAAGTCGAAAGATACACTGGAAGCACGTAATGATCTGAAGCATATGGAACAACGCGGCGACCTTCACCCGGAACCAAAGGAGAAAGGAAGCCATTACTTGAGTCCAGCCAGCTACACTCTTAGCAAGGCAGAGAAGGAAAGTATGTTTGAATGCTTGGAGAGCATAAAGGTACCGTCTGGATACTCCACGAATATCAAGCGAATAATAAGCACGAAGGAGAAGAAGTTCACAAACCTAAAGTCTCATGACTGTCACGTGTTGATGACACAACTGCTACCAGTTGTAATAAGGGGTATCATTCCAGACAATGTCCGGACAACAATAACAAAGCTATGTGCATTCATGAACGCAATTTCGCAGAAGGTCATCGATCCGGATATATTAGAAGCCCTTCAGAATGAAGTGGTGCAATGTCTCGTCAGTTTTGAGTTGATATTTCCACCTTCATTTTTCAATATAATGACGCATCTGCTTTGTCACCTTGTGAAAGAGATCCGTATTCTCGGGCCTATGTACCTACACAACATGTTTCCTTTCAAGAGGTACATGGGCGTTCTGAAGAAGTATGTTCGTAACCGTGCTCGTCCAGAGGCAAGCATCGCCAAGGGTTATGGAACAGAGGAGGTCATCGAATTTTGCGTAGAATTTATCAAAGACCTTCGCCCAATCGGGGTACCTGAATCACGCCATGAAGGGAGACTACGGGGAAAGGGAACTCTCGGAAGGAAAGCAATAATGACGGTAGACAACAATTTATTCCGTAAAGCCCATTTCACTGTTCTGCAACACTCTTCATTGGTAGCTCCTTACATCGAGGAGCACTTGGCTCTAGTTCGCGCCAGGAACATCGGTAAGTCCGATGCATGGATTACACGGCATCACATTGATACTTTCCCCGCGTGGCTACGACAACATCTCATGGGTAACGAGTCGATCAACCAACAACTTGCCTTCCTGGCGAGGGGACCGTCTGGGTCGATCACGACATTCCAGGGATATGAGATCAATGGGTACACATTCTACACGAGAGCCCAAGACATGAAGAGCACGAACCAAAACAGCGCTATTCGTGTCGATGCCATGGGACACGATGGAACAACTGCCACGTATTACGATGCCATCGAGGACATATGGGAACTTGACTATGGTCCTCTCAAGGTTCCTCTGTTCCGGTGCCAATGGGTTAGGTTGACTGGTGGAGGCGTAATGATTGATGATAGTGGGATGACAACTGTTGACCTTAACAAGGTTGGATACTCGGACGAACCTTTTGTCCTTGCCAATGATGTAACGCAAGTCTTTTTCGTGAAGGACATGTCTAGCAAAGGAAAGAAGGGCAGAGGGCCTGATGAGCCTAAGCGTCAAGTGGTTCTCCCAGGCAAAAGAAAAATCGTCGGAGTTGAGGACAAGACTGACGAGGATTACGATCAGTTGGATGGGCAACCCCCTTTCACGGTGACGATTGACCCTAGCATCCTCCTATCAAATGAAGACACCCCTTACTCACGCAGCGATCACAAGGAGGGAACAATAGTGAGGAGAAAGTACGTGCGGTCAACCGTCACCGCCGATGTAATGCCGTAATTATTGTGTACACGATGTAAACTATTTTGGATGTATTGATTATCCATATAAATCAATTGATGTATGGCATATGTTAATTACGCATGATTATTAGAGGTTTCAACAAGTTTAAATCATGTATATGCTAGTTATATGTGATACTTACAATTTTTAAAAGTTTTAAATCACACAGGTGGCAATTTCATATGTATGTTAATTAGAGTTTTTAACATTTAATTTACTAGCATTCATATGCTAATTATAATTGACTAGAGGATTTTTAAAAGTTTTAAATCACGCAAGTGGCAATTTCATATGTTAATTAGAGTTTTTAACATTTAATTTACTATCATTCATATGCTAATTATAATTGACTGGAGAATTTTTAAAAGTATTAAATTTAATATATTTTTAAAACTATCATTCATATATTAGAGTTTTTCACAATTTAATTTACTATCTTTCATATGCTACTTATATATGACTATTCGAATTTTTAAAAGGTTTAAATCATGCATGTGGCATTTACATATGTTAATTAGAGTTTTTAGCATTTAATTTAATATAATTCCTACGCTAAGTATATATGATGATTACAATTTTTATTAATTTTAAATCATGCAGTATGTACATACATATCTTAATTAGAGTTTTTACCAATATAATAATATCATTCATATATATGCTAAGTATATATATATATTGGAATTTTTATTAATTATAAGTCATATATTTGCTTATTACGATTTATCCACTTAATTTATTACAGACAAAAATAATTTTTCGAAGTAATTGTCATTAATTTTTGTACTTTAAATAATATTAATGCATTAACTTCTATTTTATAAACACATATGTAAGCGAAAATCATATGCAGTGCTATAATCTTTAGTCCCGGTTCTTAACCCTAACCGGGTTTAAAAAGAATTTCGAAATAGCGGGAAAAGATATTTACTCCCGGTTGTTGAGAACAACCGGGACTAAAGATATATCTTTAGTCCCGGTTGTTCTCAACAACCGGGAGTAAATATCTTTTCTTTACTCCTGGTTATTCTCAACAACCGGGACTAAAGATTTAGTCCCGGTTGTTCTCAACAACCGGGAGTAAACATCTGGGGGTATATATATTCCCGGTGCGCCCTCGTCTTCTTCACCAACACTTAGACGTTTTCGGCCGATCGATCTCTCTCGGCCTCTCTCCTTCGCCGCCACTGCCTAGGGCAAATCCCCGCGCCGACGCCGCCGTATCTCGCCGTCGTCTCGAGCTCGTCGTCCTCGCCGCCGCCTCCACCTCCTCCGCTGCCGCCGCATCTCTGGGGTGAGAGCCGCCGCCGCCAGATCTCCCTTCATGCATCTCGATCTCTCCGATCTCGATCTCTCTCCGTCGCGCCGCCCGCCACGAGACGCCGCGCCACGACGACGACGCGCCACGACGACGACGCGCCACGCCGCCGCCTTCGCCGCCGCCGCATGCCAACGCCACGCCGCCGCCGCCGTCGCCACGCCGCCGCCGCCTTCGCCGCCGCGCGCGCAATGCCGCCGCCGCCACGCCCCGCCGCCGCCGCCACGCCACGCCACGCCGCCGCCGCCACGGCCCCGCAACGCCACGCCGCCGCCGCCGTCGCCACGCTGCCGCCGCCGCCGCCACGCCGCCGCGCCAACCGCCGCCCCGATGCCGCCACACCGCCGTTAACGAACGAGAACGATCGAACGAACGAGAGCGAGAACGAACACGTCAACGTACATTGCCGCGAGAACGTGAACGAGAACGAGAACGATCGAACGAACGAGAGCGAGAACGAGAACGATCGATCGAAGACAAGCGAGAACGAGGGAACGAACGTGAATGAGAACAAGCGAACGAACGTGAATGAGAACGAGCGAACGAACGAGGACGAACGTTAACGTGAAATGCAATATATATATATATATATATATATATATATATATATATATATATATATATATATATATATATATATATATATATATGTTACTTCGCATTTATCCTAATACATCTTTTTGTATCTTGCAGAAAAGACGTGTTGTCGGAGTCGTCCGTCAAGCCTGAGTGGAAGAGCTAGCCCTAGAAGGAATTGGAGCATGCAAGTGACGTAATAATATAAATGATTGTTATATTTGTAATGCAATTAATTAAGATTATTAGACCTGTAATTAGACTTATCATATAAGATTGTGTAGTGTTCTAATATTATTTGAGTTTTAATATAAGATTACTTTATTTGTAATTAGACTTAGTATGTAATTATTGACTACGGAATTGGTGCGACAAGTAGCAATTGACTATTGTAGTCTTAATTAGACTTAGCATATACATGACTATTTTAGTCTTAGCATGTAATATTATTTGAGTTTTAATATAAGATTACTTTATTTGTAATTAGACTTAGTATGTAATTATTGACTACGGAATTGGTGCGACAAGTAGCAATTGACTATTGTAGTCTTAATTAGACTTAGCATATACGCACGAAACACTTAGCATATACATGACTATTGTAGTCTTAGCATGTAATATTATTTGAGTTTTAATATAAGATTATTTTATTTGTAATTAGACTTAGTATATAATTATTTACTAGCTAGGGTTGTATAATATACGTCACCTAGACTTAGCTTATATCACGATTTGTAATTAGACTTAGCACGTAAGGTTGTGTAGGGTTCTAATGTACGACATTTACACTTAGCATACATGACTTAGATTGTTAAAACATAAATGTCTCGTGACTTAGCAGATGTTTCTTGTATCAACAGATGGCTGACCGCGATGAGGAACAGATATTGTACGATACAATCGCGGAGGGAAGCAGCCAGTACTGGAATGAAGAAGAGGGGAACGAGGATCCAAACCAGTACTTGAACGAGGAAGGGAACGTGGAGAGGGATGCTGTCGCGTCCCAAAACGACTCTAAAATACATCCTCAAAATTATGCATAGAATAATTAAAATCCATGTGAAAGCCTCCAACAATTAAAATGTGCAAATTTAAAAGTCAAATAAGGCTTGGAGGATTTTTGTATATTTCCTAAAAGCCTAAAATGCGTAAATAAATTTTAGTGGAATTTTCAGAGCACAAATAATAATTAAGAAGAAATAAACAAAGTTAAAAAGGTTTCAAAAAAGTCCTTTCCCCCCCTTTCCCTCTTGGGCCGGCTCGGCCCACCTCCCTCCCTCTCTCTCCTCTCCCCCGCGGCCCATCGGCCTCCTCCCCGCGCGCGCGCCGCTGACGGGCGGCCCCCCCCGCCACCCTCGCTGACGGGTGGGGCCCACCCGTCATCCCCTACCTCGCGCCGCACCCGCCGCCTCGCCCGTGCCCTAGCGCCGCCGCCGCCGCGGATTCCGCCGCATCCCGCCGCCCCCGCACGCAATAAAGAGGGGGAAATCACTCCCCGTGATTCCCTCTCCCTTTCCCCCCACTTTTCTCTCTCTCTCTGTCACATCCTGATTTTCGTTTCAGGATTTATAAATTATTTAATAAATCATTAATAGAATTTATATTAAATGATCTTTAATTTACAAGTGAAGTTAAATGTGGGAAATAAAATTTCCTAAATATAAAGCATGGATGGATTTAATTTTTTATTAAATTCTCCATGATTAAGTCAACTCTCTGAAATTTTCTCGGATTTTTCAGAGCTCAATTCCTAAATGATACAAAGAACAGTTTAGCAATTATTTAAAAAATAAATTAATCATTAAATGATCTGGATATTATTATATTAAATACTTTGAGTGTCCAAGTATGTTCAAGATTTTTCTTGGAATTATTTGAGCATTGGAAGTATTTTTAACAATTGAAAGATCATCTCATTGGTTAATTTATTTGGAAAAGTAATAAAAATCCTCCTTCCTAGTCTTGGGCCGAATCCAGCCCATTCCCTCCTCTCCTCTCTCCCTTCCTGTCAGCCCAGCCAAAGTCTGTTTAACCTCCCTGGTGCTACAGTACTCCATCTTCCTCCTCCAGTCAGAGCCGAGCCAGCCGTGCTCGTGCACAGTGCCGCCGATTCCCTTCCAAAATCCGACCTCCCCGTTGCTCCTCTTTCCAAATTGGTTGCGGGAATGGAATCCTCTCAATCTCCTCTTCCTTTTCCCCAAGAAATCCCCAAAAGTTTCTATGGAAATCCTTTCCAATTTCGCGGATCAAATCCTTTCCTTTTTCCGGCGAAGATAAACTTTCCCGAGTTTTTCCCGTCGATGTGGGCTCGATCCCGGCCTCCCATGGCTATATATAGAGCCCCCAGCCTCTCCTCTTTCGGCCGCCACCTCCTCCTTCTTCTGCCGCCGCCCGAAACCCTCTCCCCACGCTCTCCCTTTCTCTCCACCTCCGGCCGCCGCTCCAGCAGCCCCGCGCCGTCGCTGTGGTCGTCGCCTTCGGTCGCCGCTGCCGCCGTTGGGTTCGCGAGGAGGAGAAGAAGACCGGCCTCCACTTCCCCGTCGTCGAAGACCCCGGGAAGCCCGTCGTCACCGTGAAGCCGATCCGTTCCATCTTCAGCCGCGCCGTTCGTCGCCGTCCATCGCCGCCTTCATTCACCGTCACCACCCTCGGGATCGCAGGAGCGAGGTGAAGACCGTCCGCCCCTCGGTTGTTGCCTCTCGTCGCCGGAAAGCCGTCGCCATCGTCAACCCAAGGTCGCCGCCTTTGGAGCTCGTCGCCTGCCATCTCCCTCGCCGTCTGTCGTCGCATAAGTGGTGGTAAGGGTCACTTTGATCCCCTCTCGCTCCCGGTGCCCTCCGTTTGCGTTTGTGCCGTGGTTCGCCGGCAACCGCCGCTCCTTTGCCGTTCACCTGTGAGGTTTTCCCTAGGGCCTTAATCCGATCTAATCTAATCTTGTTTGGCCCTAGCGTCATCATCGTCTCCGTGTGTGTCGTCGTCGTTGTGTCGTAGCTGCTTGCCGTGCCGCTGCTGCGCGTGTGCCGGCTGAGCCGCTTAGCTGCAGCTGCTTGCCGCTTTGCCACAGCCGCAGCCGTGCCGGTTGCGTTTTTGCTCGCAGCCCTGCTGCTCTAGCCGTGCATGGTCGCTACTGGCTGTGCCGTCACCCTAACCCTAGCTGCGTGTTTCCGCCTAGCCGCCACCTAGCCGAGTCAAGTTGTCTTAGTGCCGCCGTGTCGCAGCTGTGTGCCGTTTAAACCTAGCCGCCGCTTTAGCCGTTGCTCGGTAGCCAAGTTGTCTAGCCGTAGGTGCATCCCTAGGTTCCTACCGGCCTATCGTTTGTCGTACCAGGGCTTTACCGTGAATCGTGTCTAGCCGACCGGTTTAACCACAACCGTTGTTGAGTCGTTCGCTCGTTCGTTCGAACGAGGTGTTCCCCGTGCTTCGTTCATTCGTCCGTGTTGAGTCGTCCTTTAGTTTAGAGCCGTACAGAGCCGCCGGTTCTGTTCGCCGGTTTCGGTTGATCATTTAGGTGATCTCATGTCACGTGGAGTTGACTCGTTGAGTCGGTATCTCGTGAGGCTTGCTTGCCAGATCAATCCAAGCCATCCGATCTTAGTCGACTCGGTCAAGGTTAATCTCAGCCGTCCAAAATCAATATAAATTCGTTCTATCTTTTCAATGGCATATTAGTCCTTTTTCTTTTTATCATATGTCATCTACCAATATAATCTAATCTTTTCCGGAGGTTGCTTTAATCTTTTCTCTCCGTTATAAATCATTTGTAAATGATTTAATTAATTGGGAATAGTCTTCGTTTAATAGGTTTAATTGGAATTAAATCTTGTAAAATTCATAATAAATTCATATGAAATCAGAATGAGGCCGTTCAAGTCTCATAATTCATCTAAAATTATGATCTACATGTTTGTTTACTTTTTATGTATTGTTTATTTGGTTTTTATTAGTCTTTTTCCTCGTTTTGCGTGTTAGCTTGTCGTTTCCGTCGTTGCGAAGGTTCGCGAGTGCGCCGGAAGTATTCAGAAGATTAATTGAAGACCGATTATTGCAAGGCAAGTCACACAGATCCTAAACACAATCCTTTGAGCATGTTGATCCTATATTTAAATTCTCTATTTATTTCAACTGTGCATTTATTTTCGAATGTCACCGGGTGGTGTGAACCTATTCCTTTGTTATGGCCTGTTTGCATTGATTACTCTATTCCTTGATACCTTGGGATATTATAATTTGACTAGTTGAGCTTTATATATATTGGTTCAACTAGATATTAGATATTATTGCTTAGCTATGCTTAGAAACATTAGCACACAATTGGGATAACTAATGTTTCACTATCACTTAAGGTTATATTTAATGGTAGCTCACGATGGTCAATCGTGATTGGTTAATTAATTACTTGCCAACTAAAACTTGATAATGGTGGGTTGTGAGCACATGGTTTTGAGAGTCGTGCTCATGACAATTAAGGACCGGTTCGCGAGCTACTGTTGTGAAACATTAACCGTGCCAACCACAAGCCAGCGTGGGCAACGGCTTTATCTTTTGTATAGCATGGTTCATTGCGGGGCACCAGACTGAGAAGTGGCGGAGATAAGCCCACGGGGGTCGCTGGGGAGTCCATGCCTTGTTTTATAAGGGGGTGATTATGATCCAGGAATGGTGCACTGTGGTGAGTTGTATTATGCAGAGGGTATTGTCACAGCCTCTATTCGGGTACTTTCCAGTATCGCGACGCATGGTAGACATGATGTTGAGGCTGTGTCTTGTGGGTACAGTGGTACACCTCTGGCCAGAGTAAAACTATTCGAATAGCCGTGCCCGCGGTTATGGGCGAGTTGAGCAATGTTTTTCGTGATTAGTCCCACACCTCTCACAATAATTATGGATGTTATAACTGGTAATAATTTGCTTAGCTCCTGGTTTGGAATGGATAATTCCTGGTTTGGAGATTAGATCTGTACAGCCGGGTATGGTTGTTCAGGATGGTCGGGCCTGTGCAGCATGGGTGTGCTGTTCAGTGTTGATTAAAATTCCTGATTAATTACTCCACTGTTTTACTTCTCTTAAATGTTTTGCTAAATGCTGCTTTTGCAAATGAGCCTATATTATGCCATCCTTTGGTATCCTTGTGCACTTGCATATTTGCTGTGTGGCTTGCTGAGTATGTCATATGCTCACCTTGCAATAATCAATCAACCTCAGTTGAAGAAAAATGATCCAGAAGGAGAAGACGTTTGGCTTATACCCCAGTTGAGCTGCCTGTGGGAGTGGAGCTGGAGCTTCGCTAGATTTTATTTTCCGCTGCAGTTTTCTTCTTGATGAGGACTAAGTGCCTCATAAGTAAGTATTTATCGTTTTAGTTAATTTGATGAATCTGTATATTAAATTGTCAGTTTGTGTACCTCGGCTGATTCCTGGACGAGGATTTTATGCACAAATAAGTTCGGAAATTACTTGTGAATTTTCGGGCGTGACACTCTCCCTCGGATTCGTTTGGAAACACTCCCGCAAACTTCGCCGGCGCATCAATGGCGGCCGGATCTTCCGCGGCCGATTCCCCCTCATCCGGCCGCTCTCTCCCCCTCCCAACGCTATTTAAACACTCCCCGTGCCTCCCTCCTCCTTTTCCGCCACTCGCCGCTCTCTCTCCCCGTCGGAATCGAGCTCGCGCCGTCGTCCTCCCTCTCCGCCGTCGCCGCCGAGCTCCGGTTCGCCGCCGTCGTCGCCCCGGACCTTCTCCCGCTTCGGCATCGCCTTCTTCGGGTTCGCCGCGACCTCGCCGACCTCGTCCACCCCTCCGTTTCGCTCACCGACCGCCGGAACGCCGCCGTCCTCGTCTACCCGAGCCGCGCCGCCGCCTTCCTCCACTCCGGTCGCCGTTTCCGTCGTCGCCGTCGACCCGGGGTGAGCCGTGGACCGCCGTTTCACTTCCCCCTTCCCTCCCCTCTCTCGGGCGCCGCTCCGCCGCGCTGGTGGTCGCCGCCGGCGACCATCGGGGCGCGGGCGCGCCGCCTCCCCGTCGGCCGTGCCGGCGAGGCCGCCTTCGGGCGCGCCCCGCGGCTGCCATGTGGGGCCCGGCCGTCAGCCGGCCGCGCCCTCGGGTACGGCTGACGCGTGGGACCCACGGCGCCGGCCGGCGTAAGCCGCGTGCACCCGGTCCACCGTGGACCGAGAGGCTGCCGAGTGGGCCCCACTCCCGTGGACCCGGTCCGCGCGCTCCTCTCTCCCGGCTGACACAATAAATCCGATTTTAAATTAAAATTTAAATGAAGAAATTCGCAAATATCCATTTAAAGAGCATATAAACTTCAAATGGCCATAACTTGGCCATTTGAACTCGGAATTGGACCGTTCAAGTCTCTAATTTTTCCTTAAGAAGTCAAGAACCCATTTTTGTGCTTTGTTTCTGCTTGTTATATGGAGTTTATTAGAGTAAAAGCCTTTTCTTTTCCGTTGGTCGTGTAGACGCTGCAGCTTCGGAAGATCCGCTCTTCGTGGAAGTTGAAGCCGGCGTTTGGGAAAGCGAGCAAGGCAAGTCACATCATCTTTGAACATATTGAATCCCAGTTTATAAAATTATGTTGATTCAAATTATTGCATTATCGCTTTATTTAAATTCCCGCGTTATCACTGTTTTATTTAGCCATGCCCATTTACCTTTGTTATGACCTTATTATTGTTATTGTTATTATTTCCTTGTTCACCCTAGCATAAACAAAACCCCAACTAGTGGACACTCTACTCATGGTCCCACTAGTATGATTTTAGGTAGATGCTTCGCTTTTAATTAGGTAACATTAGGCGGTTTTACAACTCTAGACTTTGGGAATATTCATATCACCTGGACACCATGGAATGGTTTGGTTATTGTGGAATTGGATTCACACCGCCCCCTCTATTCAAAATCCCCAAAAATGGTTTTAGGCTGGGCTCGGGGTGCATGGTTTTGATAGTAGCACCTCGGCCATATAAGGACCGGTCTTCGGGCCTCTGTTGCAAAGCACTACCGTACTTCCACATGTCTAGTGGGTAAGGCTTAGTTTGTGGCTCAGTCTGGTTATAAACAAAAGTACACGGATGGAGGTGGATGAAGTCGGGGGTCGATGGACATTCTCCAGGGCAAATGAAGGCTACACGAGCTGCGGCCCGGTAGTCGAGATGTCATGGCACAGGGCCGGTGTCCTGCTGCTAGGGGCTCAGTCCTGCCTGCCTGTCCCGGGTGTTCCGGCCGTAGGTGGGATTGGGTTGGTACTCTTGTCTATGGCTAGGATGGGTTGGAAACTATGTCACGTCTTCCGTCTGTATACCGTGGTGGTATGTGGCACGTGGTTACACGTGAGGAAGATGTGTCTTGTGGGTAAAGATGTACACCTCTGATCAGAGTATAATCTATTCGAATAGCCGCGCCCTCGGTTATGGGCAAGCCGAGCAATGTACCCAAGTTAGTGTTTTAATTCTTAAAACCTGCTTAACAACTAAAATGTGGAATGGTTGGCCTGGGTTGGCTTGGGACGAGCTGGGACCCAGGGTCGGGTTGCCAGTTCGGTCTGAATCATCGTAGGCCTTGGGTTAAGGCAGGTTCGTGTGGGTTCACGGCCTTGATAAATAATATTGTTTAGTTCTAGAATCGCGTTTACAAAATAGCTTTGAGCAACTAATGTCTTTAAATGCTGTTTACTGCAACCCTAACCCTTTATAGTGTAACTCCTTTGTACTCCCTTGCATTTATCCTGCACTTGTGGGTGTGTCTTGTTGAGTACGGTGGTTGTACTCAGTCTTGCTCAATTTTTCCCAAACCCAGAAGAGGAGTTCCTGGAGGATGAAGGCTTTGGTGTCTAGCTCGTGCCTGCCGTCAAGTGCCTGTGGTCGTCGCCCTAGTCTTCCGCTGTTTCTCGTTTGTCTCTGTGTGTGCTCGGCCTTCGCTGCCCATGTAATAAATTAACTATTTACGCTTCCGCTTGTTAAACTCTGAATTGTATCAACTTTTGGTGTACCTTGCCTCCTGGGACAAGGATTAATGCACGCACGTAAGGAACGCCCGTTGGGTGATTTCCGGTCGTGACAGATGCGGAGGGGAACCAGCAGGGGCACGTGGAAAGGGATGTGGAGGGGAACCAGGAGGAGGAGGCTAGTGGTAGTCAACCCTCCGTTGGACAGAAGAGGGCACGCGGGCAACGAGGTGCAGCGAAGAAGCTTGAGGGTCGGCACATCATAACGGAAGTGCAAGAAGATGGACGTCCTAGTGCCCCGGCCGAAGCCGCCAAGAACTATGTACGTCACAGCGGTTGGGTTGTGCGGGATAACGTGCCTGTCAGTAGGGTGTACTGGCGAAGAACAAGGGCACGCGGAGATCATGAGAGCTTTGTCCCAGATTCGGAGAAAGAGATGCTGTGGACCACAATGCTCGAGACATTCACCCTTCCTGCGGGTACAGAGGACAAAGTGAAAAGGTGGACTCTGAAGAAAATGGCAGAACAGTTTTAGAGCTTCAAGGGAGATCTGTACCAGAAGTATATACTGAAGGGGCAGACACCGAACTTCGACACATTCCCAAAGCTAAGGGATCACTGGGACGAGTTCGTTGCATATAAGACAGGTGAACAAGGGCAGGCGATGATGAAAAGAAACAAAGAAAATGCCGCCAAGAAGAAGTACCATCACCACTTGGGGTCAGGAGGCTATAGCGTCGCGATGCCGAAGTGGGAGCAGATGGAGGCTAGCTTGATTGAGAGGGGTATCGAACCGGCAACAGCCAATTGGCCGGAACGATCGAAGTTCTGGTACTATGCTCACGGTGGAACGCTCAACCCAGCTGATGGCTCACTGGTCTTCGGCGATCAGATACGAGAGGCTGCGCGACGACTAACAGATGCAGTGGAAGCCTCCTCTCAGGGCACGTTCCGACCAGACAGAGATAGGGACGAGCTGACACTCGCCCTGCAGACTCCAGAGCATCCAGGACGAACACGAGGGAAAGGGGTGATTCCTTGGAAGATTGGTTTCAAGGAGGACATCCACACGTACAGGAGTCGGATGAGGAGCAAGAGAGATACCGAGGCGAAGATTGCAGACCTAGAGTTCCGGGTATCGAGCTACGAACTCAACATGCAAGAGGAGGTGGCAAGGAAGGTTGATGAACGCATGGCCGCACATCGGTCCCATGATCCCCAGCCGACCATTCCTCCTGCAATGGTGAGCCCGTCAGGAAACCGTAGCAGCTGCGCCTCAACGGGGCAGGTAGGATCACAGAGCATGGACGCCATGCAAACACAGGACGAATCGACCTGTCCCGTTGATGACATCACTTAGCGGATACCATGTGAGCTGCATATTCCTTTCAAGAACTTATCAATAAAGGTAAGATTTAGCCATTCCGCTAGTTGCTGCTTATATATGTTGATTACTAATAAATAATCTCTCACAACATGAAGGTGGTGTCGGGCATGGCCATCCCAACGGACCCTTCAGGTACTTACCACTGCAGGCCGATTCCAGCAGGATACTCGAAGGTCGAAGTTGAGTTGGTCGAAGGCGCATACGAGGACCTCGAGCTGGATTACCCTGGAGGAGACGGTGAGACGCATCTACGAGACACAAGCCATGCCATTATTCTATGGCGCAGGCGGTACATCATCCTCCCTGGGCGACAAGCGGCGTCTCGTGCACCATCTCCTCCGGCTCCGCCATCTCCTCCTCAGGATCCTGCACCGTTTCCTCCTCATGCTCCGCCAGCACCGTCTCCACCTCAGGCTCCAGCATCAACTCCTCCTCAGGATCCTGCACCGACTCCTCCTCGTGCTCCTACACCTACTCCCCCGCAAGCTCCTCTTCCGGCACCTTCAAAGTCAAGGGCCCCCCCAGCTCCACCGCCTGCCCACACAAGGGCAACGAAGAAGGCGAAAGTTGACGCCGCCAAGAACAAGGACCCGGGGTACGATTGCACGCAAGAGGAGCTTGACGCTTACGTTGCATCAGAAGTCAAGAGACAATTCAAGCCTCGAAGTCCAGAAAAGAAGATTCCTATAGACCCTAGTGTCACGAACTTCTTCAGGGGTATGTCTGCATCTGTCAAGGAGGCCATCAAGCTATCGGACTATGAGCGAACGCTGAAGAAAGCATCTTCTGGAAAGTCCAAACCAGTCCCTCAGCTTGGAGAGCAACCAAACCAGGAGATCGAGCCGTTGGTGACCGGTAAAGAAATGACGATAGAACAATTTATTACTGACACCAGTCTAACTACGGATCAATTGCTAGGAGTCGCACCAATCGAAAAGGCGGAAGTGAAATACATGTACGAACTCGGTAAACCGCTTGTCAAGCCTGAGCTGCTGCAGTCCCTACCCACACAAATGTACAAGTTCCATCAGCTGTACATGGAGATGAGCGCCACCGGTAGAGAGATGATCGGAGCGAGGATCAGGGACACGGATTTCTTGCAAGGAGATGACATTCTCTGGATCAATTTCAGGGGAATCTACGAACTATACCAGCTGGACGCCCTCGACGTCTCTATTATGAGTTGCTGGATTTTGTAAGTATATCGTTCAGTTAGATTTCTTACTATACGTCTCCTTTAATTAATTATGTCCTTGTATATAAGTAGACTATAGAAAATAATATACTCCCTTTTATCGTTGTAGAATGGAGATTCAAAGGGCCCGACGGCGGAGGGTTTTCGATACTGGATTCATCGACCCTCGGAAAGTAAACGTCGCAATGCTCGACCAATATCCACAAGAAACAGAGGACAATCTCGTCCATCTCCTGAAGGCGCAGCATTACAAGACGTTCATATTGTTGCCATACAACACAGAGTTAGTTTAATTTTACTGTCTTCCTACATACCAAATTTCATTCCCGTACGAACTTGCTAAGTGTTTCATATGTAATGCATCCCACGCACATTGCAGATTCCACTGGGTGCTTTTACTCTTCGACCTGGAGGCCTGCACCGTCAACGTATATGACTCAATGGATAAAAAAGAGTCTACGTTTGACAAGGTTTTCGAACTTATAGACAGGTACCGTCATAAGTTCCTTTGTTAATTAAGAAAATCTTGTTATGTTAATTGCTACTACGAATCATAGCTTTAAACTCTATGTAGGGCTTGGTATCGGTTCCGTCATTTGGTCCGCGGCAAATGGAGAGAAAGACTTAGGCGGAAGTTCAAATTTCCTGTGAATACACATGCTCTACATTTATATTTCTCCGATTCAAATACATACAAGTGTATATTAATTAGATCTCTCGTTGTTTGTCATTTATTTGTAGTGCGCAAAGCAAAAGCAGGGAACTAACTTGTGCGGCTATTACGTGTGCGAGTATTGCCACTGCCTTGCAGACCAAATCATCACCACAAGAGAGCTCGATGTACGTACAAATAAATTCAAAATTTCATTACGTAGCGATTTCTTGTTTAATTACTAATCAATTTCATACATTCATATAGTTTATTCGCATGAGGGATAACCTGACCACACACAAGGAATTTATCGGGGCGGTTCAAGAACAACTCATGGGATTCATCAACGAAGAAATCCTTGATCCCAAGGGTGAATTCTACTACGACGGAAACACAATTCACCGGTCCTTAGCTTCTGAGCTAGCAGCGAGTACTACTACGTCGAAATCGTAGCTAGCTAGGACATATAATGGATTGTAATTAATACATGACTACATATGTTTCTATATGCATGTGTACACATTTTCTATAATGTAAATATATTTTGGTCATATATATATCTATATACATATGCATTTGCATAACATATATATGTATAAATACATATATATTATGCATGTATATACATATAATATAATATAATATATATATACATATATATATGTATGCATATATATGTATTGAAACATATATATGCATGGTTTATATATATATATATATATATAAACCATGCAGCAACAGGGCCATGCAAAAAAAAAAAAGGTCAGCTCGATCTTTAGTCCCTGTTGGTAACACCAACCGGGACTAAAGATGGCTCAGCCGGCCACGTGGCTGAGCCATCTTTAGTCCCGGTTGGTGTTACCAACCGGGACTAAAGATCGATCTTTACTCCCGGTTATTTCACCCGGGACTAAAGATAGCGATCTTTAGTCCCGGATTGGTACTCCCGGTTTGGAAACCGGGACTAAAGGGGGGTTACGAACCGGGACTACAAAGGGTTTCTCCACCAGTGATATATGATCCACGGCGCCTGAGGGAGATGCAGAAGCAACCGGCGGTCTCCCCTAATGGCACCATGCCACGGCCTTTCTTCATGTCCAGCGCCTCCAGCATCCCCACCACCTCCTCCATCTCCGGCCGCGCCGCCGGGTTGGCGTGCCAGCAACGCCGCATGATGAGCGCCATGTCGCGCGGGCAGCACCGCGGGATCTCCGGCCGCAGGTCCTTGTGGACGACCGCCGACGAGACGTCGGCCAGGCTGAGGTCCATGAACGGCATCTCGCAGCAGTAGATCTCCCACAGGCAGATCCCGAAGCTGTACACGTCGCACTTGCGGTTGTACGGCTCCCCGACGAGCACCTCGGGGCCATGTAGCCCAGCGTCCACATCACCCCGGTCATCTCCCTCGGGTCCGACGCCTCGATGCGCGCCACCCCGAAGTCGGCTATCTTGAGGTTGAGCTCGCCGTCGAGGAGCATGTTGTCGGTCTTGACGTCGCGGTGCACGATCTTCCTCGAGTGCAGGTAGCTCAGCCCTCTCGCCATTGACAGCGCGAAGCGGACGCGTCCTTGTAGGCGAGCTTGCGCTCCATGTGCTTGATGAGATAGCTCTTCAGAGTCCCTCCGGTGAGGTACTCGACCACGACGCAGCATGGTGTGTCCGGTGGCGGCGGCGGCAGCGGCGGCGCGGTGCTCTGGCCTTGTGGGATGTTGAGGTCGGCGGTGGCCATGGATGCGCCGACGAACTTGGTGATGTTGGGGTGGTCGATCTTGTGCCAGGCTTCGGCCACGCCCCTGAGCGACGCGCGCAGGTGGGCGATCTGCTCGGGCGTCGAGAACCCCTCCTTCCCCCAGTCGAGGAGCTTCACGGCGACGTCGCGGCCATCGTAGTCCGCGCGGAACAGCGAGCCGCGGAAGCCGTGCTTGACGGGAGCGCCCTGGCGGATACGCAGCCTCGAGAGGTCGATCTCCCACGCCGCCTTGGGCTCGTCGCCGCCGCCTTCGCAGCCATTGTTGCTGCTGCTGATGCCCTTGCCCAATGCCCTAGCAGCCATCTTCTCCTCGAGCTCCATATCCAACAGTGCGAGGTCGACCGGCACGCACGAACACTGTAAAAGTGCGTAAGCGTTCTCACCTCGTCTCGAGGCCGCGTATGAATATTTATATGTTGTTGAGAAGAACCCTCAACGTGGCTTACAAGATTGAATCAGTTTGGATCCGATTACAAGAGATAAAACATTGTTTCATGTGAGAAACAAACTCTAGACTTATCTCTAAGCCTATGCAAATCTAAACCATACTTTATCTCTAACAGCCCCCCTCAATCATAACTTATCTAAGTTAAGATTGTATACAAAATTCTTGAATTGTTGAGCTGAAAGAGACTTAGTAAATCCATCTGCAATCTGATCTCCAGAAGCAATAAACTTAATAACCAATTGCTTTTGAGCCACTCTTTCTCTAACAAAATGATAATCAACTTCAATGTGCTTTGTCCTTGCATGAAAAACCGGATTAACTGAAAGATACATGGCTTCCAAATTATCACACCACAAACATGCTTCTTGCGGTGTTTGAACATCTATTTCCTTCAATAAAGTTTGAATCCATATAACCTCAGCTGTAGCATTAGCTACTGCTTTGTACTCTGCTTCTGTACTAGAACAGGATACTGTAGCTTATACTCTGCTTCGTACTCTGCTTCGTGCACTCCAAGAAACCAAATTGGACCCAAGAAAGATAGCGAAACCACCAGTTGATCTTCTGTCATCAACTGATCCAGCCCAATCAGCATCTGAAAAAGCGCTTATAATAGTAGAAGATGAACTATTAAGCTTCAGACCCAAATCTACAGAAGACTTTACATATCTCAAAATTCTCTTTACTGCCATCCAATGTTGCATTGTAGGACTATGTAAGAACTGACAAACCTTATTAATAGCAAAAGAAGTATCAGGCCTTGTCAAAGTTAAATATTGTAGTGCTCCTACAATGCTCCTGTACCTGGTAGCATCTTGAATAGAACCAGTATATGCAGACAACTTTTCTGTTGTAGACAACGGAGTATCCACAGGCTTACAGTCCAACATCCCAGCTCTTTTCAACAGATCTAGTGCATATTTATTCTGGGTTACAAGAATACCATCACTCAACTTATTTACCTCTATTCCCAGAAAATAATGAAGATCACCAAAATCCTTTAAAGCAAACTCCTGCTTCAGATCTCTCAATAATGCATTAGTAGCATCCTCTGTCGAACTGGCCACAATAATATCATCCACATATATGAGAACAAAAATAACAATATTACCTTTATTATAAAAGAACAGTGACGTGTCTGCTTTGGATGGCTGAAAACCAAGATCACAAAGTTTCATACTTAGTCTGGAATACCACGCTCTTGGCGCCTGCTTCAAACCATAAAGTGCCTTATCCAACTTGCAAATATAATTAGGCTTATTCCTATCCTCATAACCAGGCGGTTGCCTCATATAAACTTCTTCCTCCAAATAACCATGAAGAAAAGCATTCTGAACATCTAGTTGTCTAAGAGACCAACCTCTAGACACTGCAACAGACAATATAGTCCTAATTGTAGCTGCCTTTACAACTGGACTAAAAGTATCCTCGTAATCAATTCCATATCTCTGCTCAAACCCCTTTGCAACTAAACGAGCCTTGTATCTATCCAAACTGCCATCAGACTTCCTTTTAATTTTATACACCCACTTACAGTCAATAATATTCCTCCCTTTTTCTGGTGGAACTAAATGCCAAGTTTTATTATTCATCAAGGCAGAAAACTCAGTATCCATAGCACTTTCCCAATTTTTGTTAGACAGGCTTCATCTAGATTTTGAGGTTCACCATTTACTGCTAAAAACGAATAGCGTACCGTACCATCAGTATAAAGTTATTCCTTGCGTATTCCTCTCTGTAGCCGTGTGACCGGCCGTGTGGGCACCGGTGTAGAAAATCCAGCAGCAGCGGACGTAGCTGAATCATGTGCCTCGGGAGCATCTGGAGTCGTGGCCGACGCTGAATGGCTGGCAGTAGGAGACACCGGAGCCTTAGGAATCACAGGCAACGATGACGGCGACGTGACAGCAGCTCCCGATCCCGAGGGCGACGACAGAGCGGGAGAATCTCCGCCCGTATCATCATGATCTTCTGTGAACTCCGGATCTTGTGTGGCTGTGTTGAAATCCAGCTCTATATGATCTGTATTCTCTGCATTTTCTTCAGCAAAAGTATTAGTATGTTCAGGATTATCAAGCATATGGTCATCTCCTATTGTTGTACCCCTACCAGTACTATCATCCGGGTTCAGAAGTGTAGGTGGCAGCAATAAAATCTCAGACCGTAGTCTTGCACCGGCATTAGAGTGGAGGGATGCAAAAGGAAAAACATTCTCATCAAAGACAACATCCCTTGAAATATACACTCTACCAGCTGCTACATCTAGACACTTGAACCCCTTGTGTAAATTACTATAACCCAAGAACACACACTGTTTGGAACGGAATTGAAGCTTTCTTGCATTATATGGACGAAGATTGGGCCAACATGCACAACCGAAGACCCGAAGGGATGTATAGCTGGGTTTTTGATGAAATAAATGCTCTAGAGGCGTTTCATATTGAATGACTTTACTTGGTGTGCGATTTATAAGATAGGTGGCAGCAATGAAAGCTTCATCCCAAAATTTCAAAGGCATGGATGCATGAGCAAGGAGAGATAACCCAACCTCTACAATGTGTCTATGCTTGCGTTCTGCAGAACCATTTTGTTGATGTGTATGAGGACATGAAACATGATGACTAATGCCAATCTTAGTAAAGAAATCATGTAACTTTTCATATTCTCCTCCCCAGTCTGTTTGCATGGCAATGATTTTGCGATAAAAAATTCTCTCAACAAGCTGTTGAAACTCATGGAATTTATGGAATACTTCAGATTTTTGCTTAAGAAGATATATCCAAGTAAATTTGCTAAAATCATCGATGAAACTGACATAGTATTTTCTGCCCCCAACAGAGTCAGGAGCAGGACCCCATACATCAGAAAACACAAGCTCTAAAGGAAAATTTGACGCACTTGTAGATTTGAGAAAGGGAAGTTGATGACTTTTTCCCTTTTGACATGCATCACACACACCTAACTCTTTTGACTCTCCTAGACATGGGAGATTATTATGACTCACGACCTTTTGAACAATTTGCCATGAGGGATGCCCTAGACGACTATGCCATATTGAGACAGTGGGCTTGATAGCTCCTAAGACTTGCTTGGATGAAGACGTGGAGGCTGGTAGAGGATAGAGTCCATTACAACAGGGTCCTCTAAGAAGAGTGTTCTTCGTGATTTGATCCTTGATAGCAAAAAACCGAGGGTGAACTTCAACAAAGGCATGATTATCAACGGCAAGACGATGTGCAGATATAAGATTCTTTTTGGTTCTAGGAACATGAAGAATATTTCTCAAATATAGATTGCGTGTAGGGGTACGAATAGTAGATTGACCTATATGCTTAATATCCATACCTGAACCACTCGCCGTGTGGATTTGTTCCTTGCCGTTGTATCTGTCACGGGTTGTAAGCTTCTCAAGCTCATTAGTGATATGATCTGTGGCACCGGTATCCACGTACCAGTTCGAATCTACACCATACGAGGCAGCCGCTGCAACCCTTGCGTCCGGCACAAAGGAGTCATCGTAGCAATGCCAGCAATCAGCCACCACATGTCCCACCTTGCTGCATAGCTGACAGGTAGGGCGCGGCTTGAAGTTGCGTCCGCCATTGCCGCGGCCGCAGCCGCCGCGGTCACCGCGACCACCACCACGTCCACGGTTGGAGAAGTAGCCGCCACCATTGTTGAAGTTTCCACCGCCACCATTGTTGCGTCCATGGTTGGCGCTGTTGACAGAGGAGTAGCTGCCGCTACTGCCATTGGTTTGCCAAAGCTCTTCAAAACTAAGAAGTTGTGAGTAAACTTCAGATATTGTGACTCCCTCAGATCGCCCAACAATAGAGGAAACCACCTGTTCATAATCACTGTCCAAACCAGCGAGGATATACGAAGTGAATTCTTCATCATCGAGAGGTTTGCCTGCAGATGCCATCTCATCTGCAAGCGTCTTCATCTTGCTAATGTAGTCGGATACACTTGACTCGCCCTTCTGGGTCGTGGCCAGCGCAATCCGGGTGTTCAGGGCTCGTGCGCGAGATTGCGTCGACAGAAGGCCGACGATCATCTTCCATGCATGAGCCGCTGTGTCGACGTTTGCGACTTGGATGAGAATCTCCTTGGAGATGCTTGATAGAAGGAAACCGAGGACCTGTTGGTCCGCAGCAATCCATGCCTCATATGCCGGATTGGAAACTTTCTTGGTTATTTCACCCTTTTCTCCTTCCTTGACTTCTATTTCCGCCGATGGAACTTGTGTTGCACCGGTCAGATAACCTTCCATACGTGCGCCGCAAATCACTGGGAGAATATGCGTCTTCCATAGCGAGAAATTGTTCTTCGTCAGCTTTTCTGAAATAGCTTGGCCGAAGAGAGGATTCACGGCAGCGCCGGAGGAGGATGCCATCGCTAGTTTGATCTAGTCGTGGCGAGAAGGCTCTGATACCATGTAAAAGTGCGTAACCATTCTCACCTCGTCTCGAAGCAGCGTATGTATATTTATATGTTGTTGAGAAGAACCCTCAACGTGGCTTACAAGATTGAATCAGTTTGGATCCGATTACAAGAGATAAAACATTGTTTCATGTGAGAAACAAACTCTAGACTTATCTCTAAGCCTATGCAAATCTAAACCATATTATATCTCTAATAAACACCTCGTCCGAGAACTCGTCAGGTGGCTCAATCTTCTCCTCCGCCTCCGACGACATGCCCGCCATCATCGCCCCCCGAGACGCTTGATCTCTCTGCTAACTTGAATGCAAAAAATCGTGCGCTGGATCAAGAACTGAAGATCTGGCAGATCGATGAGAAACCCCAACTCCTTGCCTGTCACGCCCAGAAATTCCCGAATAGAATTCCAAGCAGAATGTGCATTAAAATCCCCGTCCAGGACCGGCCGGGGTACACAAACGACAATGTTAACATTCAGATCCATGTCTTACAAACATCATAAAAGTCTTACATAAATACAGCGGAAAAATGAAAGATAATTGGAGCTAAGCCTTGACTTGATCTGCAGCGGGAACACAACTCCACAGGCATCCTCGACGGCACGGACGAAGCCTACTCCTCGGAGAAACCACCATCTGACACATACTCGTACTCTGGGGTTGGGGAAAATAGAGCAAGACTGAGTACTACCCACTGTACTCAGCAAGTCATACCGGAATAGGGGTATGATGCAGGGAATTATCAAAGGAGAGCTAGAGTGGTTCATTTGCATAAAGGTTCATTTGCATTAAAGCGAGCATTTATAAACAGAAGTTAAAAGAATTAAACAGTCCTGATAATTAATCAATATTATTCATCCACTATCCAACGCTATACCACGTTGCGACAGGCCCAACCATCCACCTATACTATCCAATTTCATTAGACTAAACTAGGGTGAGACTAATCACGGTGAATCTGGTTGACCGCCCATAACCGCGGGCACGGCTATTCGAATAGTTTTACTCTGATCAGAGGTGTACAACTGTACCCACAAGACACAGCCCCACGACACGTTTCCGTGCGCCAACATGCCACCACGACATACCGGAAAGAGGCCGTGACAGGACCCTTCGCATAACCCCCTCTAACCAAGCACACCACACCTCAAGTTTCACCCCCACTCCTTGCAAGGCAGTGGGCAGTCCCCTCTCATGCTTAGGTGAATCCGGAAGAGACAGAGGCCGTCGCAGGGCCCGCCCCGCTCCATCACGCCCACCCTTGCCTGGATGCGTCAGCTAGAGGAAAGCTACACTATAAGCCCAGCCGTTGCCCACGCTGGCTTGTGGCAAGTACGATAAGTTCTTCCAGGGCATCCCGCGAACGGGTCCTTAACTGCCATGGGTGCGACCAGCAAAACCATGCACCCACAGCCCACCATGTGATTCATTTTAATTAACCAACACCAAAGCAGTGGCACTAATCCAACAATACCATTAGAACCAACAGTCTAAACATTAATAGGATTTTCCCCATTGTGTACTAGTTGAACTAAGCATGGCTAAGCAACCCCTAGTCCAATCTCTAGTCATGTTATAACCCAAGCTAACAAAGGAACATGGTACAACAATAGCATGGCTATGACAATAGGTAAATACCCCATAGTAACATTATAAAACGATGCAGTATTTGAAGAAAAACAATAGAGCATTTGCAATATAGGATCAACATGTTCAAGTGACAAGTATGACTTGCCTTGCTCCGCTGTTGGAGGAACCTCGGCGACTATTTCGAAGTACACCGGAGCGTCAGAAGAACCGGAATCTAAGCGACATACCAAGCAAACAATACAAACAGGCTATAAGACTACTGAAACAGAGAACAAAACCATTTTTAATAGATGCTACACATTTTTCTTGATTTACTGAGACTTGAATGGGCTTAAACGGAGCACGTATGAATTAGTTATGAATTTTAGAAGATTCACTGTATTTATTACTATAACAAAAGTCCTTAAATCATTTATTGTGCAATAAATCCCAGGGCTGACGTCATCGGGGGGGCGGCGCCGACAGGCGGGGCCCGCATGTCAGTGGCGCACGGGGGCCGGTCTACCGTGGACCGGGACCACGCGGGTGGTCCACCGCCGGTCCACGGGATCGACGGCCCGGATCGGCCCGGGGCCGATCGGACGGTGCGGCGGTGGCCTGGCTTGGCTCGGCTCGGCACAAAGCCGGCCGGCCGGCTATGGCAAGGGCGGCGGCGCGCGCGCGTGTTGCCGGCGACGGCAACCGGCGGCGGGAGGCGGCGGCGCAAAGGCGGCGGTGCACGACCGGGGCGGCTAGGAGGGAGAGGGAGGGGAATAGAGGTGGAGGGATGCCTCTGTCACGTCCTGATAAATTCATCCCGAATTAAAAATCATTCGCTGAAAGGAATAATAGAATTAATTAAAATTCGAAAAGAAATTGGCAAACACTAAAATACGTACAAGAAAAAAATTCGAATGTGGCCCGGAGAATTTTTGTTAAATTCTCCTTGGTCTAAAAGGAGCCCTCAAATTTTACTTGAATTTTCAGAGCACCGGAAATAATTATTAAGCAACAAAAACAATTATCAAAGTTTATTAAAAAGAAAAACCTAAAAATAATCCCTCTCCCTCCTTTGGGCCAAGTCTGGCCCAAAGCCTCCCTCTCTCTCCCCCGGCCCGCGGCCGAAGTCGTTCCCTCCTCCCTCTCTTTTTCCTTCCCTCTCTCTCTTGGGCCGTCCTCCCTCCTTCCCCGGCCCACTCCTTCCCTCCTCCCTCTCTCCCCGGGCCACCCCTCCCCTCCTCTCCTCCTGGGCCGGCCGCCCGGCCCACGCCGCGCCCCTGCCCCAGCCGCCCCAGCCTCCCGAGCCGGCTCCCCCTCACGCGCGCCGCACGCGCGCCCGGTCGTCGTCTCCTTCCTCCAGCCGCCTGGCCTCCTCTCTCTCTCTCCCGGAAACCTAGCTCGCTCCCTCCTCCAAATCCGCCTCATTCAAACCGGGGATTCCAAAATTAATTGGGGGGGAATTAATCCCCTTTCCATCCTCTTTCATTCCCCCCAAATTCCCCCTTGATTCGTGCCTTCAATCATCGGGAACGGCCGCGCCTTTCCCGGCCACCAACCATGGCCGCCGGCCGTGTTTCTCGTCGCCGTTCCGCCCTCTCCCATGCCCGGCTCCCTCCCCCATCCTATAAAATGGAACCCCCTCTTTGCGTTCTACCGTTTTAGCCTCCTCCCGAGCCCCCCCGTGGCCTCACCACCTCTCCCCGCCTTCTCCTTCTCTCCCTCCGGCGCCGGCCTTCCTCCAGCCGCCCCTGCCGCCGCGTCACCACGCCGGCCGGCCGTGCCGTCGCCTTCCCCGGTGTCGCAGCCGCCTCCTCTCCCACGGCCTACCCTCCGTTTCGCGCGGTGACCCCCGGAGCTGCGTTCCCGCCGTCGCCCTTCCCTTTCCTCCGCGCCGGCCGCCTCCAGCCGCCTCTGTCTCCCTGCCTGAGCGCCGGTCGACGTTGCCACCACCTCCCTCGGCTCCGCGACGCTGCTCTCATCCCCGGCATCACCTCCTCCTCGCCCGAATTTCACCGGAACACCGTCGCCCGCGCCGGCCTCACCTTCCTCCTCGTCGACGTCTCCTCCGGCAACCCCTTTCGCCATGCCCGTGCGTCAGCCGGCGCTGCCGTCCCCTCCCTCGGCACGGTGACGTAGCCCTCCACCTCGTCCACCCCTCGGTTTCGCCCGGAAGCCGCCGCACATCGCCGCGAACCTCTCCATCCGCCTCGCCGGAGTTGTTCGGCCGCCCGTCCCTCCTCACCCGTGCACCGGTCGGCCGCACCTCCACCACCTTCGGCATCGCAGCCGCGACGCCGCCCTCGGCCTCGCCTCCCCTTCGACCGAACCCCGCCGGTGTTCGTCGTCGTCGTCATCGTTCCTCCTCGCCGGCTCGTCATCTCGCGGCGCCGCCTCCGTCGTCGGCATTGCTGCGGCGTGGAACACGCCGTCCTCGTCTCCGTGCAGCCGCTGCCGGCTGCCCTCGTCGCCTCCTCGCCGGCTCCGGTCGTCGTCGTCGTCGTCCTCTCGTCGTTCCCGGTTTCGCTCGTTGTGGCGTTCGTCCCTCCGTCAAGCCATTCTCGTCCGCCGCCCGCGTTTCGTCAAGTGTGCAGCAGCCCCGTCGTCGTCTTCGTCCTCGGCTCCGCGTCGTCAAGCCTTGTGCCGGCCGCGTCTCGCCTTCGTCCAAGGATCGCCGCCGAAGTCGTTCCCTCGCCGTTCGCCTCCATCGTCCCTGAGCTGTCTCCGCCGCGCCCGTTCGTCGTTGTCGTTCCCACGCCTCGTCGCGTGGTGGTAAGGATCCCTCTCCCTCGCTGCCCCGTCCTCGTCCTTTCGGTGTCGCCCGTGCCCGTTGTGCGGTTGTCGACCCCGGTACCCGTGTACCGGTGTCGGTAGTCGTTCGCTTGTGCGTGTGGTGACCGTGTTAGTGTACCCACTCAGTAGCCGCGTGGACTCCACGTGTGCAACCCGTGTGGTGTCTAGTGGAGTCCGTTTGTCGGCCACTCGCCTCAGTTGACACACGGGGTCCGCTTCCGTCGACCCGTGGACCGTCTCTGTGTACTCGGTCTACCGCGGTCCTTTAGGTTGACATGTGGGGTCCGCATGTCAACAGCGCAGCCTTCCTGTCTTTTCCCAGGCTAGCGCTTCCACATGTTTTATGGTTGCAAAGCCTAATTATAATAATCCGCAAATCTCCATATAACAGCATTAAACTTCGGATGATCATATCTTGGTCATACGAACTCTGAATCGACCCGTTCAAGTCTCCTAATGTTTGTTATAACCTAAAGAACCCTGTGCTTTCTTTTTATGTATTGTTATTGCTTCTTTATAGGCTTGTAGCTTTGCTTGTGTGCTTCGCGTAGCTTTCGTCGTTCCGGAGGTTCCCGAAGCGTGGTTCGTGGTCGTCGCCGAAGGTTCGGAAGGCCGTTCTCTCTGAGCAAGGCAAGTCACATCATCTTTGAACATATTGAATCCCAGTTTATAAAATTATTTTGATTTAAATTAATGCATTATCGCTTTATTTAAATTCCCGTGTTATCACTGTTTTATTTAGCCATGCCTATTTACCTTTGTTAAGACCTTATTATTGCTATTGTTATTATTACCTTGTTCACCCTAGGAAAACAAAACCCCAACTAGTGGGTACTCTATTCATGGTTCCACTAGTATGAAATTAGGTAGATGCTTCGCTGATTAAATAGGACAACATTAGGTGGTTTTTATAACTTTAGACTTTGGAAATTCTCATATCATTTGGACACTATGGAATGGTTGGCTTATGGTGGAATTGGACATACACCTCTCTTCCTCTTTCAAAACCCCTAAAACCTGTTTTCCGGTGGGGTTTGGGTGCATGCCAGTTGTGGGAAGTAGCACCCCGGCCACTATAAGGATTAAGCTCGGGCCTCTGTTGCAAAGCACTACCGTACTTCCACATGTCTAGTGGGTAAGGCTTAGTTTGTGGCTCAGTCTGGTTATAAACAAAAGTACACGGATGGAGATGGACGAAGTCGGGGGTCGATGGACATCTCTAGGACAAATGAAGGCTACACGAGCTGCGGCCCGGTAGTCGAGATGTCATGGCACAGGGCTGGTGTCCTGCTGCTAGGGGCTCAATCCTGCATACCTGTCCCGGAGGTTCCGGCCGTAGGTGGGGTTGGGTCGGTACTCTTGTTTATGGCTAGGATGGGTTGGAAACTATGTCACGTCTTCCGTCCGTATACCATGGTGGTATGTGGCACATGGTTACACGTGAGGAAGATGTGTCTTGTGGGTAAAGATGTACACCTCTGATCAGAGTATAATCTATTCGAATAGCCGCGCCCTCGGTTATGGGCAAGCCGAGCAATGTACCCAAGTTAGTGTTTTAATTCTTAAAATTTGCTTAACAACTAAAATGTGGAATGGTTGGCCTGGGTTGGCTTGGGACGAGCTGGGACCCAGGGTCGGGTTGCCAGTTCGGTCTGAATCATCGTAGGCCTTGGGTTAAGGCAGGTTCGTGAGGGTTCACGGCCTTGATTAATAATATTGTGTAGCTCTAGGATCGTCTTTATAAATGGCTTTGGGCAACTAAGTGACTTTTAAATGATGTTTTCTGCAAAACTTAACCCCTATATCATTACCCCTTGTACCCCCTTGCATTAATCGTGCATCTGCCGGTGTGGCTCGCTGAGTACTGTGGTTGTACTCATTCTTGCTCAATCTTTTCCCCCTTCAGTAAGAGAAGCTTTGGAGAAGAAGTCTTAGGTGGAGTCCTGGCTTATACCCCAGTTGAGCGCCTGTGAAGATGGAGCCGTAGGCCCGCTAGTCCGCTGCTATTTATTTTTGATTGTCAGGCCTTAAGTGCCTTTGTAATAATGTAAATATTATCGATATAATAAAGATGTGTCTTTTATATCATGTTTGTATGGTGTACCCCGGCTTTTCCTGGGACGGGGATTAATACACTAGCGGCGCCCGGAGTAGCGGGAAAGGCGGCGGCGGGTGGATGCACGGTGCGGGAGCGATGGAGAGCTCGGGAGAGTTCGGCGAAATGGGGAAAAAGAGAGAGAGGGTGGCGGCGGAGCTTAAATAGGGAGAGAGGGGGCCGGACGTGGCCGGGAGAGGCGGGAATCGCCGGCCGACGTGGGTGAGTGGGAGAGGAGAGAGAGGCGGGATTCGAAAATCGAATCCCGGTCGTCTCCGGAGCGCGGGCGAGCGGGAGAGAGAGGGGGAAGTGGGCGCGGGAGACGCGGCGCATGACCGGGGCGGCCGACGTGGCCCGGAGGGGGCGGGATGTGGGCGCGGCGGCGGTTTCGGCGGTAGGGCGACGTGGGGACGGGCGGCCGGAGGAAGGGGACGACCCCGACAGGTGGGGCCCACCTGTCGGCGTCCCGGGGAGAGAGGGGAGGCGGGCGGCCGGCCCGCGCAGCTTAGCTGGGCCTCGGCCTTCGGCCGGATCCAGCGGGAGGAGGGGGAGAAAAAGGAGGAATGGGCCGGCGGCCCATTCAAAGGAAAAAAAAAGAAAAGAAAAGAAAGAAAAAGGAAAAAGAAGGAAAAAGGATTTTTCATGGGATTAAAATTGCATGTGCTCAATTTTAATTGGTTAAAATTATTTCAAGAACTCTGAAAATTCCACTAAAAATCTTGTTAGCGTATTTCGGTATGTAAAACTCAAGAAAAATTCCACATGCCAATTCCGATTATTATTTGCATTAATTTATTAAGGTTTACTCTTGCTTGACATAGGTATTTTCTTGAGACCATTTAAAACTCCAATTTAGGCTTGGGAAAGAACTTCGGGATGTGACAAACCTACCCCCCTTAAATGAAATCTCGACCCCGAGATTTGGAGGAGCTGGCGAAGAGGTGCGGATGGGTGGCCTTCAACTCATCTTCCCTTTCCCAGGTTGCTTCTTCCTCAGAATGGTGGCTCCACTGAACCCGGCAAAACCTGGTGACCTTGTTTCTAGTCCTCCTTTCGCTGGTCTCAAGGATACGAACTGGCCTCTCCACATACGTCATATCTTCTTGGATATCGATGTGCTCCGAATTGGCTTGTTCTTTGGGTACCCTCAAGCACTTCTTTAATTGGGATGCGTGGAACACGTCATGGATACCGATCATATTGGATGGAAGTTCTAGCTGATACGCAACTTCTCCTCTTTGTTCCAAGATTTTGTATGGTCCCACGAAGCGTGGTGCCAACTTGCCTTTCGTTTGAAAACGGTGCACTCCCCGGAGTGGAGTAACACGAAGATACACGTAATCCCCTGCTTCAAAAGTGAGCTCTCGTCGGCGGTTGTCCGCGTAGCTTTTCTGTCGAGACTGGGCAATCCTCAGCCTCTCTCTGACAGTCCTGACTTTCTCTTCTGCTTCCGCTAACACTTCTGTTCCGAACAGTTGACGTTCGCCTGTCTGATCCCAGAAGAGAGGTGTGCGGCACTTCCGACCGTATAATGCTTTGAACAGTGCCATTTGAAGGCTAGCCTGGTAACTGTTGTTGTAAGAGAACTCCGCATACGGCAAGCTTTTGTCCCAAGCTCCACCAAAATCAAGTGCGCAAGCCCTTAACATGTCCTCCAATATTTGATTGACTCTTCTGTCTGACCATCGGTCTGCGGATGGTAGGCTGTGCTGAAATTTAACCGGGTTCCCAATTCCTCTTGCAATTTCTGCTAGAACTTTGAAGTGAATTGGCTCCCTCGATCAGATACAATCTTCTTGGGTACTCCATGTAGACACATGATTCTCGAGAGGTAGAGCTCTGCCAACCTTTTGCACGTATACGTGGTATGTACTGGTATGAAGTGAGCAACCTTAGTGAGTCGATCCACGACTACCCAGATTGAATCGTGACCCGATGATGTCCGGGGCAGTCCTATTATAAAGTCCATTCCAATCTCCTCCCATTTCCATTCCGGGATTTGAAGAGGTTGGAGTAAACCTGCTGGCCTTTGGTGCTCTGCCTTCACTCGTTGGCAAACGTCGCAGAGTGCGACGAATTCCGCTATTTCCCTTCTCATGCTGACCCACCAAAACTTTTCTTTGAGGTCTTTATACATTTTGGTGCTGCCTGGATGAATTGAGTACTGAGTCTGATGAGCCTCGATAAGTATCAGATCCTTCAGTTCCTTGTCGTCAGGTACACACAATCTTTCTCCCATCCAGATTGTGCCATGTTCATCCTCAAGGAAGTCCCGGGCTTTTCCCACCCTCATATTCTTTTTCAGTTCAGCTATTTTGGGGTCATTTACTTGAGCTGCTCTGACTTGATCCACGAGCGTAGGCTGTGCTTCCAGAGCGGCTACGAACCCGTGTTCAACAATTCCCACGTTGAGACGCTCAAGATCCTGCTGCAATTCTCCACACATGCCCTCGATGCATAGGGCATTGCAGTAGCTTTTCCTGCTTAGCGCATCTGCCACCACATTGGCTTTACCCGGGTGGTAGTGAATGCTCATGTCATAGTCTTTGATTAGTTCTAACCATCTTCGTTGTCGGAGATTTAGGTCCGGTTGGGTGAAGATGTATTTCAGACTCTTATGGTCCGTATATACTTCGCAGCGGTTGCCAATCAGATAGTGCCTCCAGATCTTCAAAGCATGAACCACTGCTGCCAATTCTAGATCATGAGTTGGATAATTCCCTTCATGTGGACGCAACTGCCGCGAGGCATATGAGACCACTCTACCTTCCTGCATTAGAACACATCCAAGCCCGTGGCGGGATGCATCGCAATAGACTTGGAAGTCTTTCATCTGGTCGGGCAGAATCAAAACTGGTGCGGATACTAATTTCTTTTTGAGCTCCTCAAAACTTTTGTCGCACTCAGCTGTCCATTTAAACTTCTCATCTTTCTTAAGCAACTGAGTCATGGGTCGGGCGATCCTGGAGAAGTTTTCAATGAATCGGCGGTAATAACCCGCAAGTCCAAGAAAACTCCGAATCTGCGACACGGCCTTAGGTGGGGTCCATTTGGTAATTGACTCCACATTCGATGGATCAACTGCCACGCCCTGAGCTGTAATAACGTGACGTAGAAATTTGACTTCAGACAACCAGAAGTCACACTTGCTGGACTTAGCGTATAACTGGTGCTCCTTTAACTTCTCGAGTACCAGACGGAGATGTTGCTCATGTTCTTCTTCGGACTTTGAATAGATAAGTATGTCATCGATGAATACCACAACAAACTTGTCCAGAAATTCCATGAACACTTTGTTCATCAGATTCATGAAGAATGCGGGTGCGTTGGTAAGTCCGAAAGACATAACCGTGCACTCATATAGCCCGTACCGAGTGGTGAAGGCCGTCTTTGGAATATCCTCTTCCCGAATTCTCAACTGGTGGTAGCCTGATCGCAGGTCTATCTTAGAAAACACTTTAGCTCCTTTCAGCTGATCAAACAAATCATCAATCCGCGGCAAAGGATATTTGTTCTTGATTGTGACCTCATTGAGTGCGCGATAATCGACGCACATTCTCTTTGTCTTGTCCTTCTTCTCCACAAAAATGACCGGAGCACCCCAAGGTGAGGTACTTGGTCGAATGTACCCTTTCTGCAGCTGCTCATCAACCTACTTCTTGACCTCTGCTAGCTCGTTGGCTGCCATCCTGTACGGTCTCTTGTAAATTGGAGCGGTTCCCGGTGCCAAATCAATCCGGAATTCAATCTCTCTCTTGGGTGGCATGGTAGTGAGGTCTTCGGGAAACACTTTTGGGTACTCGCAGACTATGGGAATCTCTTCCAATTTCCTCGAATTCTTCTCCTCGGTGACCACTGGGATTTCCACCTCAATCTGATTCAAAGAGACCCCTTGCTTTGGTGAGACTGGTGATTTGTACACTACTGTTTCTCCCTTCTCGTTGGTCAAGGTGACTGTGCGATTCGCACAATCAATGACTCCCTTGAACTTGGTCAGCCAATCCATCCCAAGAATGACATCTAGGTCTTTGGATCCGAGAAGGATGAGGTTGGCCAGAAATGGTGATCTTTGAATTTCTATTGTTATAGAAGGGCTGAATTGAACCGAAGTGGAGCTATTCCCTGGGGTATGAACCCGCATTGGTGTGCTAAGTTCCTCTCTTATTAACCCATGCATCCCAACAAACTTCTTTGAAATGAACGAATGCGTTGCACCAGAATCAAAAAGTATTGTTGCAGGGATTGAGTTAACAGGAAACGTACCTAGTACGACCTCTGGTGCTGCTTGTGCCTCCTCTGTAGATGCGTGGTTGACACGGGCCTGGACAAACCTTGGCTCGGCACGCCTAGGCTTCGGGCATTTCTTAGCGAAGTGGCCAAGCTCGCCACAGTTGAAGCAGGACCCTGGCTTTGTCCCAGTCTCCTTCTTGGCTTGCGCGGACGTAGCTGACTGTGCTAGTGCCATTTGTGGGCGCGGAGCTGCACTGCGGTTGGGCTGACCACCATGGTGGTTCTGGCTGCCACTGGCACCCTGATGGAAGTTGCTGGCATTGAAAGGGCGGTGCTGGTGGACGATCAGGGTGGTAGGTCCACTCTGCTGTCCGGGAGTGAAGCGCGGTCGCTGGTGGCTCCCTTGGTTTGACCGGAACTGCGCCGCCTTGCTCTTCCTGTCCATTTTGTTGCGTTGATCCTCCTGGCGGATTGCCTTGTCAACCAGCCTCTCAAAGTCGGCGTAATCTCCAGATATCAACTGATTGGTTAGCTCATCATCCAGACCTGCTAGGAATTTCTCCTGCTTCTCGGCGTCGGTACGGACATCCTCCGGTGCATATCGCGCGAGGCGATTGAACTCATGGAAATACTCCGTCACTGTCCTGTTGCCCTGGTGGAGTGCCCGGAATTCCCTCTTCTTTTGTGCCACAACCCATCTGGCACTTGCCTGAAGCTGCGACAGAACTCTGCCCAAGTGACTTCAGTGCCTGGTGGGCGTGTGGCCATGTGATTGTCCCACCAAGCTGATGCGGGACCTTGGAGCTGGTGTGTGGCGAAGGCGACCTTCTCCTGATCATTGCACTGTAGGAGATTTAGCTTCTTCTCTATGGCATGGAGCCAGTCATTCGCCTCCATAGGGTTGGTGGTGCTGGAGAAGGTGGGTGGTCTAATGCGTCGAAACTCCGGCAGTTTGGACGGAGGGGGAGGGGGACCAAACTGCTGCTACTGCTGCTCGGCTTGCTGCTGCATCCTCTGGTACATCTGCTGGTGCTGCTGCTGCACCTGCTGCGTCATAGCTGTCATCATCTGTGTCTGATGAGCCATTACTTGGGCAAGGGTCGGATTCTCGGGGAGTGGTGGCGGACCATTGCCGAAATCGCTGTTGGGATGCACACCATCAGTGCGCTCTTCGCCGTTGCTGCCCTCGCCTGTTGTACGGCTACCATTCCTGGTGTAGACCATCTGGAGGAAGAGCAGACGGGGCAAAAGAAGAAAAACAGATGCTCAAGAACTAAGCTTTATTATATAGCAATTTAAACTGCAATTGTTCTGATCTGAATTAAAACACTTAAACAGCAAGCAAAAATCCTTATTAGGACAGCCATATCATAGGCACATGATATCGACCGTCGACTGACCCCCAAGCGAACAGACCTAAACACTCAAACTAACAGACAAAAGCTAAACAGTCGATAAACTAATGGAAAGCGAGCCTAATGCTCGGAACGGCTCCTGCGGTCGATGGAGTCGAAGGCGTCCTCCTGCTCGTCACCAGGTCCCTCTGAGCGGCTCCTGGAGTCTGGCAGGTACGTCTCGCCACTACCCGGCTATGTACCACTGGAACTGCTGCTGCTGTGGTCGCGACTGCCACTGGGAGTAGCAGGCAACCAACCCCCGTTGCCACTAGCTGGACCCCTGGCGGCCGATGCTGGAGCGAAGGAGAGAGCGGACGCGGGAGCTGGCACTGGAACTAGAACTGGAGCTGGGGCTGGAGCTGGAGCTGCGGGAATTGCGGGCAGAGGTGGGTTCCTGGGCGCAAGCTGAATGCGCACAGGTGCAGTCGTCGACTTGCGGGGCGTGGTGCGGATCCGGACTCCTCCTGGCGCTGGGAGACCCTTCAATTGAGCATTCTCCCTCTTTAGGCGTGCTATCTCATCCTTCAGAGCTATGATCCTCACGAGCTTCCCATCGTTCAAGGCCTTGGACGCCTTGTGTAGATTCGAGTGCATCCTATCCATTCCCCTCATCACGGCGCACATGTGGCCGAAGGTGGTGTCGTTCTCACCGGCTGTTGGACGGAAGGTACTGACATCATCACCGCTGGCTCGACGAGGGTGAAATTGGTACGCCGTGTCGTGGAAGATGTAGTTGTGGCGCTCCCGTAGTCTGGGCATCATCAGGTATGCTGCCTCCTGACAGGCGTGATCTGCTATGCCTCCGGACGCCTCAACCACCATATTAGCTAGGCAGGTACCCACGTAGCCATGGACCTCCAGGCGGACACGGTGAGGAAGCTCACCACTGAGAGGTGGAACAGTCGTGTACTCTGGCGCGTTGGGGTAGCCCACCACCAGCGTCATACGTGCCAACTCTGCCACAAAGTCAATCATGCCTTCTCCGCGGTGGTTGGGTGGGTGGTCGGCCATCTAGAGAAGACAAAGGAGTAGGATCAATGCATGCTCAAATCCAAATTTAAATAAAGCAATAAAGGACTCAAATAAGAGAAGCGAGTAAGAACGAAATTTTATGCATAGATCGTTTTGCATGAGAGCGAATAAATAAGACAGACTTACATAACGATAAAATAATGGGGAAATTAGATACATACTAATAATAACAATAAAAGCAGAAATACCTTGCAACCCATATTCCTGAGCTAGGACCTAATGCATTTCACCCATCAAATCCCAACTGACTGACGAACAAATCTCAAATAATTTTACTAAAACCGTAGACTGACTTGTTTCGACAAATCTCACTTAAATGAGCGACCAAGATTTTTCCCTTGAACCACAAGAACAGATCCCAATTTTCCCGGAACAAATCCAATTGCAAAGAACATATGCAATGAAAAGGATTCAGAGGGCTCTTAGGTTTTTCCATTTTGATTGTCCTACGGTCAAGGTCGGCTCTGATACCAACTTGTCATGCCCAGAAATTCCCGAATAGAATTCCAAGCAGAATGTGCATTAAAATCCCCGTCCAGGACCGGCCGGGGTACACAAACGGCAATGTTGACATTCAGATCCACGTCTTACAAACATCATAAAAGTCTTACATAAATGCAGCGGAAAAATGAAAGATAACTGGAGCTAAGCCTTGACTTGATCTGCAGCGGGAACACCACTCCACAGGCATCCTCGACGGCACGGACGAAGCCTACTCCTCGGAGAAACCACCATCTGACACATACTCGTACTCTGGGGTTGGGGAAAATAGAGCAAGACTGAGAACTACCCACTGTACTCAGCAAGTCATACCGGAATAGGGGTATGATGCAGGGAATTATCAAAGGAGAGCTAGAGTGGTTCATTTGCATAAAGCGAGCATTTATAAACAGAAGTTAAAAGAATTAAACAGTCGTGATAATTAATCAATATTATTCATCCACTGTCCAACGCTATACCCCGTTGCGACAGGCCCAACCATCCACCTATACTATCCAATTTCATTAGACTAAACTAGGATGAGACTAATCACAGTGAATCTGGTTGACCGCCCATAACCGCGGGCACGGCTATTCGAATAGTTTTACTCTGATCAGAGGTGTACAACTGTACCCACAAGACACAGCCCCACGACACGTTTCCGTGCGCCAACATGCCACCACGACATACCAGAAAGAGGCCGTGACAGGACCCTTCGCATAACCCCCTCTAACCAAGCACACCACACCTCAAGTTTCACCCCCACTCCTTGCAAGGCAGTGGGCAGTCCCCTCTCATGCTTAGGTGAATCCGGAAGAGACAGAGGCCGTCGTAGGGCCCGCCCCGCTCCATCACGCCCACCCTTGCCTGGATGCGTCAGCTAGAGGAAAGCTACACTATAAGCCCAGCCGTTGCCCACGCTAGTTTGTGGTAAGTACGATAAGTTCTTCCAGGGCATCCCGCGAACCGGTCCTTAACTGCCATGGGTGCGACCAGCAAAACCATGCACCCACAGCCCACCATGTGATTCATTTTAATTAACCAACACCAAAGCAGTGGCACTAATCCAACAATACCATTAGAACTAACAGTCTAAACATTAATAGGATTTTTCCCATTGTGTACTAGTTGAACTAAGCATGGCTAAGCAACCCCTAGTCCAATCTCTAGTCATGTTATAACCCAAGCTAACAAAGGAACATGGTACAACAATAGCATGGCTATAACAATAGGTAAACACCCCATAGTAACATTATAAAACGATGCAGTATTTGAAGAAAAATAATAGAGCATTTGCAATATAGGATCAACATGTTCAAGTGACAAGTATGACTTGCCTTGCTCTGTTGTTGGAGGAACCTCGGCGACTATTTCGAAGTACACCGGAGCGTCAGAAGAACCGGAATCTAAGCGACATACAAAGCAAACAATACAAACAGGCTATAAGACTACTGAAACAGAGAACAAAACCATTTTTAATGGATGCTACACATTTTTCTTGATTTACTGAGACTTGAATGGGCTTAAACGGAGCACGGATGAATTAGTTATGAATTTTGGAAGATTCACTGTATTTATTACTATAACAAAAGTCCTTAAATCATTTATTGCGCAATAAATCCCAGGGCTGACGTCATCAGGGGGGCGGCGCCGACAGGCGGGGCCCGCATGTCAGTGGCGCACGGGGGCCGGTCTACCGTGGACCGGGACCACGCGGGTGGTCCACCGCCGGTCCACGGGATCGACGGCCCGGATCGGCCCGGGGCCGATCGGACGGTGCGGCGGCGGCCTGGCTTGGCTCGGCTCGGCACAAAGCCGGCCGGCCGGCCATGGCAAGGGCGGCGGCGCGCGCGCGTGTTGCTGGCGACGGCAACCGGCGGCGGGAGGCGGCGGCGCAAAGGCGGCGGTGCACGACCGGGGCGGCTAGGAGGGAGAGGGAGGGGAATAGAGGAGGAGGGATGCCTCACTGAGAGTGGCCGGCGCGGAGGAGAACGACGGCGAACGGCGACGGCGAGCCACGGGAGGACAACGGCGGCGGGCGGACGAGCTCCGGGAGGCCCTAAGAGAGGAAAAGAGAGAGATTAGGGGGAGGGAGATGGACCACGGCGATCAGAAACCATGGCCGAAGGCGGCAGACATGGCGGCTCTCACCGTCGCACGGCGGGAATGATGCTCCGGCGGCGAACCTCGACGGAGGAGGGGTGGACGGGGTGGATCTCGGCCACTCAAACCCAACGGCGGTGACGGCGCGGTGCGGCGGCTAGCCTAGCGGCGGCTAGCGGCGGCCGGAGTAGCGGGAAAGGCGGCGGCGGGTGGATGCACGGTGCGGGAGCGATGGAGAGCTCGGGAGAGTTCGGCGAACTGGGGAAAAAGAGAGAGAGGGTGGCGGCGGAGCTTAAATAGGGAGAGAGGGGGCCGGACGTGGCCGGAAGAGGCGGGAATCGCCGGCCGACGTGGGTGAGTGGGAGAGGAGAGAGAGGCGGGATTCGAAAATCGAATCCCGGTCGTCTCGGGAGCGCGGGCGAGCGGGAGAGTGAGGGGGAAGTGGGCGCGGGAGACGCGGCGCACGACCGGGGCGGCCGACGTGGCCCGGAGGGGGCGGGACGTGGGCGCGGCGGCGGTTTCGGCGGTGGTGGCGACGTGGGGACGGGCGGCTGGAGGAAGGGGACGACCCCGACAGGTGGGGCCCACCTGTCGGCGTCCCGGGGAGAGAGGGGAGGCGGGCGGCAGGCCTGCGCGGCTTAGCTGGGCCTCGGCCTTCGGCCGGCCCAGCGGGAGGAGGGGGAGAAAAAGGAGGAATGGGCCGGCGGCCCATTCAAAGGAAAAAAAAAGAAAAGAAAAGAAAGAAAAAGGAAAAAGAAGGAAAAAGGATTTTTCCTGGGATTAAAATTGCATGTGCTTAATTTTAATTGGTTAAAATTATTTCAAGAGCTCTAAAAATTCCACTAAAAATCTTGTTAGCGTATTTCGGCATGTAAAACTCAAGAAAAATTCCACATGCCAATTCCGATTATTATTTGCATTAATTTATTAAGGTTTACTCTTGCTTGACACAGGTATTTTCTTGAGACCATTTAAAACTCCAATTTAGGCTTGGGAAAGAACTTCGGGGTGTGACATTGCCTCTCCAATATAAATGGCAAAACTTCTTGTTCTATTCGGTCAAAAATCTAATAACAGAAACAGAGTCAGCAACTGAAGAATAACCCTCGTTCTAACCGGATTCTAAACCTTTGCACACAATTCTTTTTCGTAATCGGTGTGATCTCTATCAAGATTACAAGATAAACTAATCTACTCCTAGCTTGGTGCATGGCTTGAAGATGATCGATCGTGTGACGCACCGCGGCTCACCGTGGTAAACTGCAACGGCTTCCAAGTTCCAACTAACCTCGAACCGGAAACTGTATTTTCATATTAAGAGTTCTTAAAAGTTATCAACTCAAAGCCCAACCGTCAAAGACCGAAAACCAAAAGGGGAGTTGGTTAAGCGCGTGCCGATTTCGAGTCGGGTCCATGGGGCCCACGCACCTTCGCGTCGCCGACTCCGTCGGCGGCGGACGCAGAGCTTAATTCATTTTTTCTCTTCAAATTCCTGGGTATGCACTTGAACGAATTTTTCAACAAATTTTAAATCACATTTGGAAAACCCAACATTCTACTAAAACATTAAAACCTTGGACTAAAAGTTTAAAAAGAAACAATTCTAATATCGAAACTTTCAACTCAAACTAGAAGTTTCAGCTTAAATTAAAAAATATATACTTAAAAACTAAACTCAAAATTTGAAATTTAAATTTTTCAACTGATTTTTAAAAATCTTTCATATGTTAATTTGAAATTTTCAACTCAACTTATTTATTTATAATTTTCTAGTAGAAAGTTATCAAATGCTAGAAAGGAGAACCACACGGTGCAGGAGGGGTTGCGCGAGGAATGAAAACCGTTCACGGTTAGCCTAGGGCGTTCACGTTGCAGGATACATAGAGTTATGTGGCAGCATACCATGTAGTTACATGATGAGGTTATACTATAAGAACACTAGCTGTAACATCATAAAAATTAATTTAAAGCACACAAAAAAAAAGAATAATTTAAAACCTTTTTTTCCCCCAAATTGCATCATGTATGGGGATGTTTACTGTGAAGAGTGCATATATAGCTTGGAATCTATCTCGGAAAGGTCTTGTCCAGGCATCTTCGGGCACCGCAACATCTCGTAAAAGGGAGGTATGGAATAGTGTGTGGAATGCCAAAGTGAAGGGCACTGTAAAGATTTTCATTTGGAAGCTGGTCTAGGACAAATTGCCAACGTGAGAGAATAAAGAGAGAAGAAAAATCGAAAGGCAAGGGATGTACCCACTCTGTGGAGCAAAAGAAAAGAATAGCTACCATGCAACAGTTGAATGTACAAAAGCTAAGGTGCTAAGGGAGGCTTTTAGAGCAGTCTGGCACCTTCGTGAAGAGGACAAATTTGCATAGACAGGACCGGATTGGTTACTGATATTGTTGGATGCTGTAAATAAAGAGGAAAGAGTGCACATTATGTATATGCTATGACGGGCTTGGTACCTACGAAACGAGTTGATTCATGGTGATGGATGAAGGCCAATAGCAGTATCAGTGAGCTTCCTTGCTAGCTATGAGGAGGTGCTGCTTCGCATCTGACAGCAGCTGGACGACACATAAGGAAAAAAGCCAATGTATAGCGAAGCCCAGACCGAATCTCATAAGGTGGAAAAGCAAACAAACAAATGCACGGCTCCACCTGAAGGCTCGGCTAAGATCAATGTTGATGCTAGATTCAGGGCAGAAACAAGGGACGCAAGTGTAGGAGTAATAATCAGTGATTGCAGAGGTCTGATCCTACTTGATGCATGCAAGACGCTACACCGATGCAGTTCAGTAGCATAGGCAGAAGCGCTGGCGTGCTTGGAAGGCATCCGACTGGCGATTGAATGGGTGCATATGCCTGCTATTCTAGAATCTGACAACGTGGAAGTTGTGGCTAGCTTGACAATGAAAAGCTCATCAATATCAGTGTGGGAAGGAATAATCTTTGAAGTGAAATCAAACAAAATACTCATGCTTTAGCTCAGCTAGCATTTAGTTCAAGAATCTACTTAGAGTGGAGATTGTGTGCCCCAATAGAAATACTTGAGCTTCCTAAAACTGGTAGATGGTTGAGGGCAGGATCTGGACTTAGTGGAATTGGTCAATTTCATTGCGTTCCCTAGAACCCAACCTATGCCTATCACATTGTCTGAGCTAGGCTAGGCTGGAGCTGAGGGTAGTTCAGCCCTCACTCTGTGGCTTCTGGTGGACCCTCCTTGTTAGTCTCGATGGTCTCGCAGAGAAAAAAGAAGCCAGCGATTGCGATGTCCCAATTTTCTAATTTCTCTTCGTCTGTCGTTCTCCTCTTCCTCCTTCGCTCCGTCTCCCCTTGAACCCTAATCATTTCCCTCAAACTCCATCTAAAAATCATGTCGGGAAAGACTTTGATCTCCCTCACCGGTTCAAACTGCACTTTCCATCTTGAAGGGGAGATGCTTTCACCGGGTGAATCCTTTTTGCTTTCACTTTGTTTTGTCCTTTGTGTATTTGAAGCACCACAGGTACAAAAACAAGTGTGGGGGTGATCTTGTGATCACACGACACATTCACATACAAGATCACCCATATCCGTGCTACACCATAATGCTTGCACATTCACGAGATGAAACGTAGCATCCATCGCACACACGGCTGCTCGTCATCACACTCACATATGAGCGTCGCTTTGCACGTTTATCCTTATTCTCCTTAATCTTTGAGTAGGATTAATTCTGCCAAATAAAAATTAAGTCAATAATGAAAAATGAGTATTGACATGATCAATTAGTGTATAGGACTTGCTTGCAACAAGGACTTACATGCTTTTTAATCTCTGAACATCACATGTTGCTTGTGAATCATATTCATTGTATCACATGTTATCTGAGTTATTGATGAATGAGATATTGCCCAATGGTATGAACTTTGTTCTTAATGTTGAACCCTTAGGAATTTTAGAAAATAAAATAAAATGAAATAACATTACATACTCCTCATTGATGTTTCATTCGTACCAAAGCTATATGTCGATCTTAATGATAAACCTTGAACATATGCTGCTTGCCATCAATTTGAGTGTTATCAAATGGTTGTAACCCTTGTTAGATTCTTTTCATATTCTCATGATCAAAGTCTTGTGAACTTATTCACTAAAATATATTGCTCTCCCTGTACAATAGAGGATTTGCAAGGTATTCCATCCACCTATCATACGCTAAACTTCTATACTAGAAATCAGCATCCACCATCTTCATCCAATAAATAAAAACTCTTGATACTAATGGTCTCTCCTCCTATGATCCATGCCAAATGAGACACGAGCTTAAAAAAATGAAAACAATGCCCAAAAGAGAATGAAACAAAGTATTATTGAGCATGATGAAAAAAAAGAGAGATAGTAATGTAGTCATTCTAAAATAAAGTATAATGAGGAGGGCCATACAAAAATGAATCACCATCCAATTTCCCATTTTTATACATTTTCCACTTCCATCCAAATATAAGTGCACAAGCTTGATCATGGTTATAGGATTGGTTATCTTCTTGGATCCTCTATTTGACTTTACAATATATTTGATACAAGTATGCTAGTTCTTATTCCCTACCCTGACCTCCACATAAGGCTCAGTAGAAAGGTAGGATAAGAAAAGGCAACATCAATGCCTTGGTGACGAATACACACATTGAGTGATTCGAGAGAAACACCAGAGGAGTATAGTAAATGTTATATTTTTATGAGCAACAAAGAAAACCCCAAGGTTCTTTGGGAGAAAGAGTAAAGGTGACTTGAGTCAAGGACCGTTCCACTCTTCAATCACCCAAGATAACATGGTAGACACATCAAGGTTTTGACAAACATAGGTATGCCTTGGAATAACTCATATGCCACATATCATTGAACGTGAAGTCATTGTTCTAGTGGATCCAGGAGCTTTACTCAGGGACGAGTAAAGGATAAGTGTGGTGGTATTGTTGATAGTCGTTATGTACAAGCTTTAACTGTCAACTTCTGCATGAAAGAAATAAACTATAAAATAAAAACTTAGTGGTAGGGGTTTATTACTAACAATTTCCACTAGCTTTGGTAAATATATGTATGTAGGTAATTTAAGGAGAAAATACACCCACCATGCGATGAAAATGAATCTCCGGCCAATCACACATGAGCACAAGGATTGAAGGGCCCATCTGATAGTCAAAACCTACTTAAAGTGGGGCCAAACCGTCCTCAACCGGGTCCACCTGTAAGGCATTGGAGAAAGGCGGTGGAGAGAGGTAGGGCCCACAAGTTTGGCCGAACTGCCACTGGCCTCCCTCATCTCCACCTCACACATGTAGGCTCCTGATGCTCTCCCAATGATGGTTGTGGAGGAGTAAACGCCATCCTCAACCGTCATAGATCTTGACTCACTTGGAATATGCACAACAAAGTAGAGTACAACTCACTTTTACAATTTATACTTTACTTTAGTATGTGGGTTTAGGAAGAGAGTGAGGGGAAGCTCCATAAGGAGGGCCCGTATATCAGAGTTTTCTTCGAGAATTTTACGGAGGAGTGCTGTAATTGTTGACATTCTTCCAACAGAGTTTCGGTGAAGCGCCGGGATTGTCGGCCTTCTTCTTGCTTGTACCTCGGTGTTTGCTGTCTTTTATTCGAGATTCTTTTATGTTATCTAATTAATTTACTTAAGTGAGATATATTCTCATAGGTGCGGGTTCGTCGCTTAGTTTGTAATTAAGTGCTCTAGTACTAGAACTCTGGATAAAGAAAGAAGTTCATGTACGAGGCTAGTATTGTAGAAGATGGTAAATACTATCCCCCTATTCAGCCTAAACATTCTAGGAAAGTTGGAATGGAGTTGTCCAAGGTGTTTTCTAACAGTGATAACTTCCTTTCGAGTTATTTCCTATGGTCAGAAGGGAAATACCCCATTCAAGCTGTTTCCCATGGCCAAAGAGAACTCTCACCGATGATTTACGTACTCAACCCATCGAGAATGGACAAAGTGGTTTTTACTTATACCCGGAGAACTTCCTAGTGGCTTTTACTCATGGCAGGTAATCTCTAGACGACCGGTACGCACATGGTTCAAGCTCAGAGTATCCGAACTCGTGGACAAAAGGAGAAGTTGCTCAAGTGAAGTTGGGGGAAACTTCTAGGAGATGCCATTGGCCAAGGAATATGCCATGGGGACCACGTAAATGTGCATTCATGTCCCCAGTATCATGCACTTTATAGTGGCATTGTAGTAACTTTCTATGCCTTTCTCCGGGGCAAAGTTGTAATAATATGCACACCCTTCTAGGCTATATAAACAACCCCAGCCCTGTATCGGGACAAGACATAATTAATAGCAAAAATATCATCTCACTCATCTCAGCATTTTCCTTTGAGCTCATTTTTAGGATAGAATTTGTGTTTTGCCGCTTATTGCCGAATTTGTCCGTGACTCAAGGACACGACAACTAGAGTAGTAATCAATATATTAGATGTGGTGTGTTGGTTAGCGGTTATCTTCGTTTGTTGTGTGCTCTATGGAAATTGAGGTAGGTGGCAAGTGGTGATAGCCCTGTTCGTCCTTTACATCCTTCTATGTTTGGGTACATAATAGAGCTCAAGGCCGAAGTCAGCCTGCCAGACTAGGGGAGGGCTGTTGCCCGAAGTATTAGATAGAGTTTTACCTTTAACATAAGCTAGCTAGTTTGATTCATAGGAATCTCTATAGCCAAACCTATCATCAGTTGTTGTCCTTGGATAGAATCCCATTCGTAGATAGTACACACATGTTCCTCATGTCCGATACACTTGGAATACTTCAAGGGAAGTGCTACAGCGGTATCTGCACGGATTTATCGTGTAGCAAATACCAACAATATTGACTAAACACGATAAATATAAAAGTGCTTATGAAGCCATAACTATTCTTTTTATCTTTGTCTACTAGCTAGTTTACTTGTTAATATGATTCTTCCGTGTCACACTACCCAATTATTATTAAAATTATCATTTACCTCTGTTAGACTATGACATAACTATAGTATGATTATGAATATATCAACCCATAATGTACACCACCATCATCCATGCAAAAAAAAAACAAATAATGATACCTATGGAATACTCCCGGGTGAACTAATATAAAAGTATACATGCGCTTGTGTATTTAATTGTGACCGTATCAAATACCAACCACAATTAAACAGTAAAACAACAGCAAAAGAAAAACATAGATTGGACTTGTCAACCGCATAACATTATCAGTTGACTCACGGCTGCAACGGATTATGATTTATTCTTCGAGAAGGCCGCATAGCTCGTTTGATTCTTAGCCATCCGGATGAATAGGAAATGAATATATAAACACAGTTGCGTTGCCCTTATCTAGATAAGTTTCATACACTCAATGTGCATGCAAGTGTAACATGCATCACTCCTGCATGGCTCTGCCTATAAATAGTATCAGCCTATGCCTGATTTAATACAACTTGTTTGATCTTTAACCACCTGAATGAATAGGAAATGGATGTATAAATACAGTTGCGCTACCCCTAATCTGCATAAGCTTCATGCACTCGATGTGAGTGCATGCGCGTGTAAAATGCATCACTCCTGCATGCCTCTGCCTATAAATAGTATCAGCTTATTCTCGATTTGATACAACATTTTTCTTTGTGAGAGGTGAGCAGAACAAACAGAGGAGTGTATTCGTTGCGGTCTCAGTCCAGACTTTCAGAGGGGTGTATTCCTTGCGGTCTCAATCTAGACTTCAGAGGGGTGTATTCCTCAGTCTCAGTCCAGACTTCAGATTTATGGATGGCAGAAATGTTACTGCTTGTTTCCTCGTATTACTTGTGTTTCTTGGGAACTCGAATATTGCAGCAGGTTAGTTTCCCTCTCCTCATCTCTTCAACTGACTATTGACAAACAAAATTTGTATGTTTTAAATTTCACCAGTTTCTTTTTTTCTAAAAAAAATAATATTCATTTCTTCAAATACTGATAATTAATTGGTAATTAACCGGTTGATATGTGCGTGTAAATATCTTGCAGCTGAATGCTGGGAAACTACTTCGAGTAGTCCGATCTGCGTAGGCTTTCTGTGCAAGGGGACGTGTTGGATTGGTGCAAAAATCTGGAAAGCCAAGGTCAAGGTTCACAAGTGTATGGGATCAACACTGAGCAGCAGCTGTTACTGTTACTATTGTGACAATAAGCCCTGAAGATAGATTATTGCCTGCAACTATTGAAAGGAAATCAAAGATTTATTCGTTGCTTTTTTAGCTAAGGAAAGAATAACTAAAACCTGGAATTTAGTAAGATAATTAGTTTTCTAGTTTATGAAATTGTTCTTCTTAATTTTCCTAGATTTTATTAGTAGTAATATTTAGTCACTTACTTCAATTAATGGTGTTTATTGTATTTATGTATCCTCCTGTATTTTTGAAGCTTGCACTTACTATGGTGAAATGATGGATTTTACAGGCGTAAAAATTGGCTATATTTATTTAGAGTAGTATGAACATCTACGGCGGCATCCTATTCATGATACTGAAAATTTTATGTCTTGGTTCAATTAGATCAACATTCTGGAATTCTATACGACGCGGGAAATGTGTTAATCGGCCTGACTAGGTTGTACTTCTGCAGAAGCGATAGAATAACTATATTTCATTTAAATGAAACTTTTCGTATGAATTACAACCTTAAACGTTATATTGAAGGACTCAAATTTGCTGCACGCTTAAAAAAATATGAATTTTCTTATTAAATTTCCTTTTATCACTTGTTTAAGGCTACTTTTTGAAATGCATATTTCTTAAAATATTAAATTTATCCTTACAATTAAGTAGATAATTAGTGCAAAAATCTAGTCAGTAATCTAAATCAAATAGGACCAATCACTCATCCAAAAATTTACTCAACTTATTTTTAGATACAAAATCTCGTAAAATACGTGATACATATTTGATGCGATTTGCACCCCTGAATAAAGATTTTTTTTTCTTTTTAAAATAAACAATGCAGGGTAAGCCTCCGCACCCCTGAAAAAAAGATAGTGACTTATTTGAGAAATCCTTTGTAGTTCTATAGTTTATATCCACTAAGTATATAGGAAATGCTATTTCTCTCATCTGTTATTAATCCACACCATCTCAATTATTTCCAGCACTGGATAATAAATTTATGGTCCAAATAACCCCTCATCTTTTCTTCTCTCACAAAGTCACATCACCTTAGTTTTTGCCTTAATCAAAGATGCAAATTATACAAAGTATCATTTTCTATCTCATTAAGCCACATCATCTATCCCTTAGATGATTAGTTTATGATCCAAATTATGTCTCTTCATTTTCTTTTCTCAAGAAGCCACATCATCTTAGATTTTTTCTTTGGAATTTGGATAATCAATCTGTATATGATCAAAATTGTCATAAAGCACATCATCTCGATTTCTCAGCTGTTTATAGCTTTTTTTATGATAGATCGAAGATGCGAACTATACAAAGTACATAAAGTTTTGTCGTTTAGCTAGCAACAAATTCATCTAACAAATTATGTATACTATTATTATGAAATATTTCAGCAGCAACGCGCTAGGTTTCATCTAGTGTAATTATAATTATAAGGTGAGTGATTAAATTGCACCACCTTATTAGTGTGGAGCCACAAATTTATTTAACAACAAAAGGAATTCAGTACCAATGATAAATTTCAGAACAACCAGCAGTCCTGTTCTTCCGGCGAGAAGATGTGTCATGCAGAGCAAGATCAAGGTTTCCTTGCTAAGCATGATCGCCTGCTGGCAACCAGCGGGATTCAGTCTTGGTTAGTTACCGTTTACCTCATCTTCATCACCATGCATGAACAATTGAGGAACCTCTGCTTTTTGCTAGCCCATTCTTTGGCTAGGTCTTTCTGCTCTATATTAATTTCGAACAGAAAATAATGGCCCTAACAGAATTCGGTTATGATATATTATTGAAGGAATATAAGCTTTTAAAGGGAGGAGATGAACTAATGCAAACAGTACATGTGATTGATTAATTTTCTGTCATTTAAGTTAACTCGTTAATCATCTAGTACCCTATAACTAGTAATATGCATGTGCTAACGCTACGATAATATTTAATAATTCAAATCAAATAATATAAAAAGATATATGTTTGAGATTGAGATATATACTGAATATTGATTGAAAAAAAAGAAACAATATAATATAGAGTTATTATACATTGTTAATTACATAGCAACTTTTTTGTCTTTCAAAACCCAAGCTGGACTTCTCATGGAATGTGTGTTTGGCACTTAGTAATTTTATTCATTGCAATGGGGACACATCAACACCTCAACAAGTCTACAATGGGCTCAGTTGCTCAGAACTGATCATCGAACATAACTTCCTAAAACCATTGTATTGGCACTTAGTCCTCTCGGTCATGGAGTATATTTGTGAGCTGGTTCACAATATTGAGAGCCAAAGCACGGTGTATGCTCTTCTCCTTCATGGACTATAAATAGCAGAAATTTGATGGGATTCATAGCACAAAAAACAAAGGAAATCCTCTTATCCTATATGCCATCGTTTGTAAATATACTTCTTGTTCCTCTTTGCATCAATATATCAGCCAACTAAAATAAATCACCAACTGATAGGGATGGATGCTTCAAGCCTTCAACCGCTACTTCATCTTGCAAGTAGGTGCGTGTTGCTAGCCATGAGAAGTTTCTTACTTCTCACAGATAGGGATGGATGCTTTGATTTTTGTTTCAAAATTTTGATCCGGAGCAATTTTTTCAGGTGGAATGGTTAAGGCGAATTTAACACTGAATTACTTTATGTCTCCAGACCCCAGACATGACACTTTATCAATTTATCTCTACGTATTTTGTATTCTTTGACCCCCAATCTAGCATTCTGTATCTTGTGGACAGCGTGTATTGCATTAGCACTGTGGTGCCACGGAGAGGACCGATCTGCATAAACTTTTAGGAGTGGATACGAAGTTTGGGGTGTAAGATAAAATCAAGCAGTTTTCAGAAACTTATATGAGTGAATCATGGTTCTTTAACCATGGATTGGGGCAACTGGTAAGGCATTAACGAATGTTCCGTCTGTTCGAATAGGTTGTAGCTTTCATGGCCCTCTGTTTGTGCTTGCTGACCTTCCAGCTGCTATGAGTCAAGGCGACAATGCCTTAAGTCCTGGTGCAGCATGATTCTTGTACTAGTGTTTCATGACCCAATTAAGTGGTTATTATCTTTTTTTTTTTTCAAATCCTTGTGAATTGGTGACAAAACTTAGAGCTCAAATGGGCTACTCTATATACCATGACAGTGCGCACTCTCAGAGATTAAAGGAGTGCAGGAGGATCTAGTTAGTGGAGCTATTTTGATTGCGACGAAGTTGGTCCGCTCCAATTATTTAGCTTTCTATATCTTTCTATCTTTTTTACAAACTCAGGAAGGAGAAGGAGGCATCTGCAGTATCAGTTACTGTATGATGTAGCTCTCTGTTTGTACTGCTTTGCTTATTTAGTAACATTTTTCAGATATTGTCTCTGTTTAGTTCTGCCTTCTCAATCTAAAATAATAAGATAAGATACACTACTAATATCTAGGCTGAATTTGATCATCGTGTGTTATGAATGGAATGTTCTAGGCCTTTTTGCGAGGTTACAGTGTCAACGGCCAGTTTACTTGCATATTAGTAAATGCAGTTCTTGTCACAACGTAGGCCTCGTTTGGCTGCCCGTGTATATTATACATGTGTGAATAGTTCCACCCGTGTATTGAGTGAATCCACACCACCCACCCAATACACAGCATGATTCAATATATAAGGGGGGGCTGGTGGTTCGACCGGTGATGCCCAGGTTTGACTCCACAGCAAGTACGTAGTGCTAGCTAAGCTAGTGGTATGCATGAAGAGTTGGGCAGAGCTAGGTTTACCTTTTAGGTCTCATTTGTTAAGTAAAAAATTAATATAAAAAATACAGAAAAACCTAAGAAATAAAATACCAGAATAGAAAATCCAACATGTATATCCATCTGTAATTCTAAAAATCCTGCTTTAAAAATTAAAAAAAAACACAAGAGTAGAATTTCACATAGAAAATAGAGAAATTAACATGCATGTGCATGTATGAACATGTTACTGATCCATGAAATATTTATAGGTGAACTAGAATAATTGATTCAACACAAATCTTCCAGGTAGAAACAGCACACACCAGACATGCACATCCAAGCATATATGACAGTAATAAATAACTTTGATAGCTAAGTCTACCACAGATGTTTAATTTGAAGTCTACTAGGTGTTCCATCTACGAATAATTTCTTTGACATGAAACATCCAAGCAAAAGATAGACAACTCCAACAGCAGCATATCTCCCTACTTTCCGTTGCATCTTTTTTCCATGCATCACCTGAAACAAAGTACAAGGCAAAAGATTAATTGGCTCCATATCTGCCGTGGCAAACTGACTGCTAGCAACAGAGAGAAACTAGAGAAAAGAGCTAATAAGGAAGCTTGCAAATTCCTAGGACAAGAGCACTAAGGGTGTGTTTGAGGAGAAGGAGATTGGAAAGATACGCAAAACGAGGTGAGCCATTAGCGCATGATTAATTGAGTATTAACTATTTTAAATTTCAAAAATGAATTAATATGACTTTTTAAAGCAACTTTCCTATAGAAATTTTTTTGCAAAAAACGCACCGTTTAGTAGTTTGGGAAGCGTGTGCGTGGAAAACGAGGTGCTTTCTCACCCTATATCACACAAACGAACGGAGCCTAAGGGACTAAGAAAAGTTGGAGCAAGATGAAATTAATTGTGCATTTTACAAGCGATATCTTGATAAATAAGTAGAAATGCTTATATTTTGGAACGGATGTAGTACATTTAAACAAATTCACTCTGTGCATCTTCAAATTTGAATAGATAAGCTCACTCCAAGTATCAGCGTTATCATTCATTCAGCAAATTCAAATCATGCTTTCAGAGCCCAGTACTACTCACCCGGAGAGAGCAACAATAATATATTGGAATATATGTATATAAAAGTTTACACTCCCAAAAAACAAAAGAGCATGAATAATATGTAAGGCATAATGAGCATCATTTTTAGCATAAATAATACACCTGCATCTCAGGTGATGCTACAATGTGAAAACTACAAATGTATCATCTGCCAATCTGCTCAACATTTACCCCCAAAAAATAGTTTTGCTGAGCATCACTGAATTGAAATTTTAGGTGATACAACAAACAAAATCCAACTGTTTAATATGACTAAAGTGTAGTACTAATTAATATATTCATCAGTTTCATAGAGGCAATAACAAGACAGAAGGAGCAGTACCAGATTTACGCAGTTGTAATCTTCCTCCTTAACCACTTCAGTCGTGTAGAGTCTTTTGCAGTCATGAAAATGGCCCTGTTTTGTGGATCTTTGAAGACATCATAAGCCAGGACCTTCTCATCATCCGACATATCTTCCATGCTGTCCACAACAGCAATGCATACTGGGATCGGGAACTCATCCTCATGCACATTACTTCTTGCCCTTTCCTGCTGCGTAATTTCAGTCTCAGCTTGCTTCTCTTTAAATTCCAGAAATTTTCCCATCATCTCAACAACTTTCCCATCCTGGCGACGCCTTTGTGTTGCCTTTTCTGTTTTGTCACTTGTACCAGCATGCTTGTTTGTTGCACTTGCAACTCTTTTTCCCATTCTTGACCTTGTAGAGGCATCACTTGCAATTGGCTGTTCCACTATTCTCAGGTCGTCATCATCACTTTCAGCATTGTGTATATGAGAGTCAAAAGGGAAATTCTCATCTTCTCCCATATAATGTTGTGTGACAGTAGCTTGAGAAGTTTGAGAAGGCTGTGTGAGAGGAATATGAGAAGGTTGTGTGACAGGAACTTGAAAAGGCTGTGTGATAGGAACTTGGGAAGGGGCAATGGAGGTGAAGTTCATGGTTCCCTCGGCAGTATGTCCCACAACAGAAAGTGAAGTCAAGTAATGTTTAGGAGAACTGAATAGAACATGCTTGGCTGGTAGGAAAATAAAGATTCAACAATGGTGACATACCATCATATAGCTCTCCTAAAGCCTCAAACAATGAGAAAGATTTATTCCGGAATTTTTTGGCCTTAGGATGAGACTGTTTATTGAATACCAGAAAGAAAAGTAATTAGCAAATGAAATTAAAGCAAGAACTATATTTAAGAATTTAACAAGAATTAACAGCAACGAGAGACAAGAAATCTCACAATAATGATGTTATTCCAAACAGCTTCATCTCCTTCAATCCTTCACAGCTTATCATCCCAGGACACACCACTTTGTTTTCTCGCTTCTTTTAGAACTCTATATTCCCTCTTCAACTCTCTCTCTCTTTGTCTTGAATTTGAACCTTTGTAAAATTGACATAGGGGAACTTCTCATGGAAGGATTTGACTATTCGGTTCCATGCTTCTGTGGACCACCCATTCTGACTCCTATAGCAGTCGTTGTTGTGATCATGTAGTAGGTCAACCAAAGCTTTTTCAAGTCCTGCATTCCAACTAGCTCTTGAACGATCAAGTACAGCTGGAATAGAGAACCACACATAAGCTACAGATAATTACATGTTTTTAATCTATCAACCTACTAAACTTGAGAAGCCCATATGTGCATTTAACATGACAAGAAAAAGCCCATACCTTTTGGCGATGCCTTTTTCTTTTGATGTCTTGAAATCTTTGGAGATGGCTTTCTTTGGACAGCTGTAGCTTGGATTAAATTGAACTTTGGGGACCCTCTTCCAAACATTGTTGCTGCGAATACAAAAAAAAAACCGTTATCAAATTTAAGCATGCAAAAACATCATGATGCAAATACAAAAGCAAAATATTTCATGAGACCAGTTAAGACTCACATTTATTAAGACAAGTTTTGACTGTAGTCATTCCACATATTTAGGGCTATCATATCTCTAACCGCGTTTCCATCATCTACTTGACTGTTAAGGGACATCACATCATTACTATATTCATCGTCACCTTCAGGGACATCAATAAACTGTTCTGGAGATATGTTGCTTCCTTGGTGATTCAACCAACCCTCATCCCCATTAAGCATCCGTATAAGATTGTGGAACACCACTATGGCAACTGGAATCTTCACTTGGTTTTCAATAGAATGATGCGTTCCAACTTTTAAAATAGGGAACCGTTTCTTAAGAACACTAATTGCTCTCTCTATGTGATTCCGCAATATGGCATGCCTATGATTGAACAACTCCGTATACTTTCTTGGTCGTTGCTGTCCACGCCCAAATTCCTTCAGATGGTATCGAACACCACGGTACGGTGCAAGGAAGGATGGCGTGTTAGCATATCCACCATCAACGAGATAATATTTGCCTTGAGGCACATTGAATCCTTTAAGCATGGCTGACCTAAGAACCCTAGCATCAGTTGTAGATCCCTCCCATCCAGATGATATAAACGAAAAATTTAGATCAAAATCACAAACCAACATCACATTTTGACTTAGGGTACCCTTTCTATTCCTATATGGGGCCTAAAGGTCTTGAGAAATGGTGATAGGAACATGTGTTCCATCGATAGCCCCCAAGCAATTTTGGAATTAAGGAAAGAACTGTTGATCTGTGCTAATCTTCCAGTGAGTTTCAACTCCAGTAGGTTGCTCGATAAATCTATAGGTCAAAGTGGGATTACATTTTAAACCGCCATAATATGCCGGTGAATCGTTTCTCCACTATGATGGAATTCATGTTGTAGATCTTCATAGCTCGCATTGTGAGATATCATGTAAAGAAAAAAATCCAAGTTTCTCCTCTACCGTAATACCTCTGTGTCACGTAGGAGATGTTCTGTTCGAAGATATGTCGCTATTGCTCTAAATATGTTAGGCTCCATGCGGAATGCAACAAGGCAATTCTTTTCATGTCCCTCTAAAATATTTCTGAGTTGTTCTTCACCGTACTGACTTGAAGTATGCCTTACTCTTTTCTCTATCCCTCCATTACTAGTTAAAAGATATAGGGCAGGCAACCAGAACATAATAATCTCCTCATCCTCCTCATCTCTTCTCTTCCTAATTAGCGAATTCATACCTTCTAACTAGAAGGAATACTGAATATTTAAGATGACCGCAGTTAGCAAAAGAAAAAAAAGGTTTCAGCACTCTAGTTTTTAGTTTCAACACTATATATGTTCATAAATAATTAAAGCTAATTATGCATGTGTATGAACTGAACACTCACTTTGTTTAATAGAAGTGCTATACTACTATGCTAGTATGCTCTTTTGTGCATTCAATGGTGTTAGTGTAAAATACTGTAATGTGTGCTGCTTGCTATACATTTGTATATCATGTAGTGGTGGTGGTACAGTCTCAGCAGTGTGTAGAGGAGAACTACTAGTTGTAGTTTATTTCTGCTCAAAATCTCTTTGCACTGACACAAGATCGAAGCTAGTGATTCCCTACTGTGTTTTATTCCCTTCAGGATGGCTGTACTTTGCATATCTCCAAGCATTGACATACCTCGTCTCCAATATTTCTCTTGCAGATCGTCAAACCCTAGCAGGATGGCTGTACTTTCCGGATCTTGAAGGTCCTAGCAGCAAAACAAGTGGATGAAAGAAGATGGGCAAAGAAAATGAGATGAGATGAAGGAGGAGAAGGAGGAGAGGACTTTGAACCTTGATCAAGCGAGTAGGCTGCCGGGGCGACGCTGGCGATGAGGCGACAGACGACGGAGGCCGACGAGGAGGCGGTGGACGGCTCGGAGAAGGCAGCGGCGTCGGCGGCATAGGAGGATGGTGAGGACGTGGTGGATAGCTCGGAGAAGGCGGCGGCGCCGGCGGCGCAGCAGGATGGCGAGGAGGCGGTGGATGGCTTGGAGAAAGCGGTGGCGGTGCAGGAGGAGCCGCGAGCTGCGGCGTGCACGCGAGAAAGTTCCAGGCCTCGGGTGAGGATTATTCTCTCATCCGTGGGTCGGCATGGATCGAGCCGCAATACACAGCAATACACGAACAGCCAAATGCACATTTGGGCCAGATGTGGGAATTGATCCAGGCGTGGGCTGCATTCCACGGAAGGGCGGGTTTGGGGCCTGTTCCACATCGAAACACAAACAGCCAAACGAGGCCTAAAATGTGATGTTTGCAATCATATGTAAGTTGTCTGATGAATTTCAAGAAGATGCAGGTAAAAGGAAGCTTGGCAAAATCAGATTAAATGGGAAAGGGCGAAGGCTGTCTCAATTTCCCCCCAAGCTTGCAAACTTGAGCTGGTCAGAAACCAGTACTGAGAACTCAGCTTTTCATTTATCACTATTTACATATACATGTGCTTTCTTCTCTCTTCCAATTCAATTAACTTTCCTTGAATTATTCAATATCTTCAAGTTGCAATGCCTTACACTCTACTGAAAAGTATATGCATGTTGTTGCCTTGCTACTTTCTTTCTTGTCGCATAACATAATATTTGGTCTACACTGTGAATCAAAACGTGGTTACATCGGGCAAGAGTTCTTTGGAGGAACAGTGAGCCTAAAGGTCCTCTCAGTGATGTCCATGGCCGACTTGAGTCCATCTTAACGTTGAGGGATCAAGAAATTGAACAAAGATGCTGAGTATACATGACATGGACACCTTAAAAGGAATCAGTCTAAATCTGCTTGCTTTTAAGATATTACTCAATGGGAACCCAAAAATAAGAGGAAAGGTTGTCCTTGTATAGATTGTCAATCCAGCAAGTACAGTGAATGATATGGAGGAAGCAATAATAAAGGAAAAATTGGTTATATAGCATCGAAAGTTTACGTTTTTGGTTTTATAGCACCTAAAGATACCGGTTCACTTTAATAGCACCCAAAGTTCACCTTGTTCCCATTTTTAGCACTTCCGTCAATTCTCGATCGTTTTCCGTCCGTCTTGATCCAGCCACACACACGATATGACGTTTCTACCCCTCACAAGTACAAGTAGAATGCATGTCAATGAGGGGTAGAAACGTCATATCGTATGCGTAGCTGGGTCAATAACGATCAAGACGGACGGAAAAGTTGACGGAAGTGCTAAAAATGGGAACATGGTAAACTTTGGGTGCTATTAAAGTGAACCGGTATTTTTCGGTGCTATAAAACCAAAAACGTGAACATTCAATGCTATATAACCAATTTTGCCAATAAAGGTGTCCTTGTAAGAATCAACGTCAAGTATCCTCCATAACTACAAGCATGTTATCTTTATTGACTATTGTATACCGTTTCTATGAAAATATTGCATTTTATGATGCTGATCTGATTGTTGTATTCTAATTGTTGTGAGCGTATAATGGACATTTTGTAATATAAATGTTGAATTGGATTAACCATGTGGCACATCAAGTGAGTCCATGAAAAATTTTGAGCCAAAAATGAATACTTAGAGGATCTATATATATGATAAGATGCAACTCATATGAGGATCTATATGAGTTGAAGGACTAGATTAGCTATTCATCCTTCTTTCTTTACATGAATTTTAAAATTAAATTGTCATCTTCATGTTGTTTTGTTTGTATTACTAAATTTCGCCGTAACGTTAGTACAGACACATTAGTAGCTATCTCTAATATATCGGTACAACTTGGAGAGAGCTACACATTAGACGTCCGACGGGAATGAAAAATCAGATCTCACGGTAATGCTTGTGTACGTACTCCCTGCCCCCTCTTTCTGTGCCTCTGAACATCAGGATGGCATCCCTCTCTCTCCCTCTTATAATTAGCAGCATGCCAGCATATGTACGTGCTTGCATAATCTTTTTATTAACTTTTAATCATTTTCCCTCCTATATTGTTTATTCAATCTATAATCCAATTATACAGTTATATTCATTACAATTAAATATTTATAATATGATATCATACAATTATATTAATTATATATGTCATAACTAGTCATGGCCTCATAGGTTGTTTCACCACTTATAGAAAATTGTTTCAACCAAGTTAATAAAATGTTTCACAAAGATAAAACACTACTGATTTTTTTTTGAGAATTATACAGTACAACGCAAGCACTCATAACACATACACACTTACCCCTATGAAGGCACGCACACAAACCCTACCTGCTGATTTAAAATGCAGGGTTTAACTCTTTTCATCGTCATTTTCTTTTCACAAACAAAAAACAATAAATACACATACATGTGCACACACTTATCCCTATGGATATACAAACGCACATTCTACCTCAAGAGACTAGGGTAGCATATATATCATTAGATTGTCGAAGTCATCATAGGCACCTCGCATCGATTGATTGGTTGGTTTGTTTATTTTAGGACCGAGCGAGTACTTTCTTATCTAAAACAATCACAAACGTCCCTATTTAATTCCACTTCATTAATACCCATACACACCTCCAAAAATCATTATATTTCAACACAGATGGGCACGCACGCACGCACGCATTTAATTCCAAAACGCATTTAATTCCAAAAAAAAAAAATCATCCGTTCACGCACGCACGCGCTCGCTCGGAGTTGGGCCCGCGTTACGCGTTTCCTCTGCACCCAGCGTCGCTGCTGATCTTTTATCTGGACCAGCTGGGCCATTTGCCCACAGGCCCCAACTGCAAGTCTAACACACGTCCTCAACCGGCACCAACCTGAGCCATTGCTAAGGAGCGATCGATCGACCCTAGGGCGCCCCCCTCTCCTTCACGTGGTTTTCTTTTTTGGCACTGTATTACTTTTTAATTTTAGTAAATTTATGCACCTAAATTTTGTGCACCTTAAGTTTACAAATCTAAAGTTTAAAGAACCAAAGTTTATAAATCAAAAGTTTGTATATCCGATTCAAATTTGAATTTGAATTCAAATATTTTTTATATATAGTATTTCTATACATCTAAAGTTTGTACACCTAAAGTTTATAGACCCAAAGTTTATAAGTCAAAAGTTTACATACTCGATTCAAATTTGAATTTAAATTATATCCGATTCAAATTTGAATTTGATTCAAATATTTTTTATATATAGTATTTTTATACATCTAAAGTTTATACACCTAAAGTTTACAGATCCAAAATTTATAAGTCAAAAGTTTACATATCCGATTCAAATTTGAATTTGAATTCAAATATTAATTTATAGACCCAAAGTTTGTAAGTCAAAAGTTTACATACCCGTTTTAAATTTATATTTGAATTCAAATTTTTTATATATAGTATTTCTATACATAAGTTTTTTCAACTTTGTGTTTTTTATTTTTTAAAATTTTATGGTGTAGTAGGAAGAGAAGAAGGAGATGAGGAAGCAAGAGAGTAGTGTATAAGAGAGTAGTGTATAGGGGGATGGGGGGCGATCACCCGCCCATTAGCGGCCCCGAGCCAAACTGCCCTTGCCATCACAAAGCTTGTGCATGACGCGATTATCAGTGCATGCACATGCGTGAACACGGTGAAATGATATTCATTTGATGATTTCAAAAATAAAATTATTCTATACTCTTTCTATTTTTATTTTTTTCATAATTTAATATAAATATTTTCACCCAACATCTCGGACCATATGAAAATTGGCTCTTTTCTGAGCATAGTGCACTGGTGGAGAAACCATCTTTGCTCGGTCGCCCAAAATCCACAATAGTCCCGATTCGAATAGGAACCGGGACTAAAGATTATTTTTAGTCCCGGTTAAAAACCTTTTGATCTTTAGCCCCGGTTGGTAACACCAACCAGGACTAAAGATCATTTTTAGTCCCGGTTCAAAAGGTTATCGGACCGAGTTAGACCCCAATTCTTTTTTAGTCCCGGTTGTTTATACCAACCGGGACTAAAAAATCAACCGAGCTGGCGCCACTGCCTCGCCCGGCCGCCTCGGTCTCTCCCCTTTCCTCTCTCCTCCCCTCTCATTAATTAAACAGCCCTTATCCCTTCTCCATCCTCAGCCTCATCCATCCTCCTCCATCCTCATCCCTTCTCCTCTCCCATTCCTCTCCCTTCTATTCTCTTCCTCCTCCTCCTCCTACCACGTGAGGCCGGGCGGCGCGCGGTGGCAGGGAGGGCGCGGAGCAGCGGGCGGCCGAGGCAGCGGCTTGCGAGGTAGGCGAGGCCGGCGGCCGGGCAGGCGGCTTGCGAGGCCGGCGGCGGGCGGCCCACCAGGCGGCCAGCGAGGTCAGCGAGGCCGGCGAGGCGGCGGAGCTCGAGGTGGCAGCAGGCACGCACCGGCCGCATAGGCGGCTGGCGGCGGGCGGCGACGCTCCCCAGGCGGCGGCGGAGCCTGAGGCCCGGGCGGGATGCCGGCGAGGCGGCGGACGGCCGGCGCCCGATCTCTGCGATGTGGTTTTTTCCTGATCTATGTGATGTGTGTGGTCGATCTGTGCGATGTGGTTTCTTTTTCTAATCTGTGCGGCCGATCTGTGCGATGTGGATTTCTTTTTCTGATCTGTGTGATATGTGATGTGTGAATGAATTTGTGGAGATGATTTTATGATTTTGTGAATGATTTGTGATGTATTTGGGGATAGAAATATTTGGGGATTTTTTGAATGATACGTGGTGTTCGAATGATTTGTGGAGATTCGTGGGGCTCGAAATCATGCAAGTAGCAGGAAACAAAAAAAAAAGAAAAAAGAGCATTAGTCCCGGTTCGGAACTCCAACCGGGACTAAAGATCCTTTTTTAGTCCCGGTTATTTGAACCGGGACTAAAAATAGGTATTTTTAGTCCTGGATTCGTAGTCCCGGTTGCATAACCGGGACTATAGGGGAGTTGTGAACCGGGATTAAAACGGGTTTGTCCACCAGTGGTGCTGATTCTCCCTATCATCAAGGTTGACTCTAAATTCTTAGTCACCAGGCCATCGGATCCAACCACCTAGCGCCGGTAAGCCACGAGGCGAGTAACAAGGCAAGGTGAGTGGCTCAGCGAAGTGGTATGAGAAGCTAGCCGAGGCGATGCTACATTGTTTGTTTTTACTTTTCTTTCTTTTCTATACTCTGGTTTTACTGATTTATCATGGTAAAAATAAATTTAATGAGATATTCTACATGATGTATAAGTAGATTTTATAAAATTTATCGAATCGTGCATTTTTTATATAAATTTTGTGTTGTGCTTTCTTTTCCTGAAGCACTTTTAGCTATTAATTGATTGTTTTTCACTGATTCACTGGTTGTGTATGTAATAAATTTTATTAAAATTTAGATAATAAAATACTTACACATCTTTTTATTAAAACCAACAAGCGTGGGCTTGATTCACCATCCCAGGCTTATCAGGTCCATGGAGTGATTTCAGCCAATTCCTTGTGGTGAATACGAATCATTAGATCTAGCAACAATACGTAAATTGACCTTTAGATCTCTATCATATGTTTCATCTATCACGTGTACTAGACCCACGCCAAACATTTTAAAAACAAATCTCTCCAAATCCCATGTGAATCATCTGTCTCACCACTATCGTATAAGTATAGAAAAAAAACAAATCATGCAATAAATAGGAATAATATATATATAATATACATATCCCGTTGCAAGTCACGGGCATATTTGCTAGTTAAGTTTTATATCAATGGCAACTACACTTAGTGCACATGGCTTATGGAAGGTTAAGATTCAAATACGATGCATACAAAGAATACTATTTTTTATTTTTAATGATGGCTCAATAGATATCAATTTTGGATTCATCTGTTTATCGAGAAATTCTATAAATATACTTCTGAAATTACCTTATCTTGTACCCCGATTGTGCAATATATATACCAGAGGGTGCGATTGAATCGCCGTGCGGGTCGACAAACAAAGGCCGATCTTCAGAAGGTTCATACGTACAGGTTACTAAACGTCGACGCACATTGAGCCGATCGATCGAGAGATACACGATGGCCATGGGGTTCTTTCGAACGGCGGCGGCTGCCTTTCTTGTTCTCAGCATGCTCGTCCTGTCTTGTCAAGGCATCCACACTGTTCCTTGAAATCTTGTTCTGATTTTTCTATTTACTGTACAGAATGTACACAGTATCTACGTACACAAGTACACACGGCATTTTGGGCTGTGTACATCCATTATGGATGTAGAGGCCGGATTTTAATCCATTTTCTAAAAAAGTACACACGGCATTTACTGGAAAAAGCTCTTCGTTTGCTTGAAAAATGAAATAGACGTCATGCATCTTTGAAATGACGCTGGTGCATTACACAACCCAAACGACATTTTTCGGTATGGGCACGTGAATGTAGTCTTAATTTGATCATCGGGATGAATGGGGATTTGGTGATAACCAGAATACCCATTAAGGAAACAAAAGAAGGAATGGTTCGCTAGCCGCTCAAGCATTTCATCAATGAAAGGCAGCGGAAAGTGATCCTTCTTCGTAGCCTTGTTGAGTTTCCTATAGTCAATGCACATCCTCCATCCCGTAATGGTTCGTTGTGGGATCAACTCGTTTTTTGAGTTTTCAACGACCGTCATGCCTCCCTTCTTAGGCACTACTTGGACATGGCTAACCCGCTCACTATATGGCACGGGATAAATAATCCCGGCATGTAGGAGTTTCAAGACTTCCTTTTTGACGACCTCCTCATCGCATTGTTTAGCCTCCTCTGAGGTTCCCTAGATGGTGTGCAAGATGGATCTAAGGGAATGCGATGGGTGCAAAGGGTCGGACTGATGCCTTTTAAATCTTGGAGGGAATAGCCAAAAGCAGCACAATGTTTTTCTAAAACGGCGATAAGTCGGGTCGTCTCCCTCTCAGAGAGTTCGTCACTTATAATGACTGGAGACTCCGCATCACCATTCAGAAAGGCATAGCGTAGGCCTGAAGGTAAGGGCTTTAGCTCAATTGGGGCTCGTGATGGCTGATCCATTTTTGGTAGATCAATCGTTTCTCCAGATTCATCCTCCCTTTCATTGAATTCTTCAATGGATTCATCGAAAATAGACTCTGGGGGCTCGAATGGAGAAATTGCCATCACTGCCTCACTTGGCTTAGGAATAGGAAGAGGCTCCGTGCAACACAGGGACAGAGGTGGCGATTCTTCCTATATTCAGGTTGAGGACACCGGTTTCGGGCACATCTAAGAGTTTATCTATGGGATGGTCTATGAGTATGTCGAAATCAGAGATATCGAACACATGGAAATCTAAGATGACCTCAACGTTATTGTGCCGTGTGGGCACTCCAGAGATAATCCCTAAACCTTCAGTAGTAGAATTTGTGGAGATTTGGAAGGTTTTGACCGTTGGTTTCAACAGTCTGTCCCCTAAGCAATCAAATGCAAAGGTAGAGGGCATGGACCAAATTCCCTCCAGGCATCGGATCTGAATTGCTTCAGAGGAGAGCTCTCCTTCCCTCAACCATTCGTTACTCATGATGGTGGTCAACTTCTTCACCATCTCTTTAAGCATAGCTTTATCGAGAGGTTCATTAGAGATGACCTTGATCGGTGGTCTCTTCTCACAGGAATAATTCGAGGTGTTCCCATAATCTTCGAAAAGATCTTCTTCGAATTGGAATGGAATTTCCAGAGGATGAATTTCTTCTTCCTCCGGCTCCTGCGATTGGGATGAGGATTTAGCAGTAGAGTCGGGTTCCGACTCCACGTGCAGAGGATCCTCATGGATAATCTCGACCTCCGGGATGGCTTCGCTTTGGCTGAAAGAATCATTCTCTAAGATCATATCCAAGAGTTCATTTCCTTCGGCGGTTGTCTTATGTGCGAATGATCCTCTGGCGGAAATATTGAGATATTCAACAGACTCTTTGTCTAACCCGTATCGAAAATGTTGTAACAACATATGGTCGGGTAAAGACAAGTCTAGGCCAGACTGAGTTAACAGTGAGAACCTGGCCCAGGCTACACCGAGAGATTCCTTCTTGTTCTGTCGGAAAGAGAGGATGTCTAATCAAAGATTAATGACACGAGTTAATGGAAAGAAAGCAGGGCAGAATTTGCACTTTAGCTCCTCCCGTTCATCATGGAATTTCTTGACAGACAGAGTGTACCATTGCTTCGCTTTATCTATAAGAGAAAAAGGAAACAACTTCTACTTTAGAGTTTCATGTTTCATGCCTACGATGGAAAGGCATGAACACACTAGCTCAAATTCCCGAAGATGGAGGTACGGGTTTTCACCGATACTACTAGAGAAGGTTTTCTCTCGAACCTTGGCTATAAAGCCAGGACTGATTTCATAGCCATCCGAAAGGATTGGTTTGAAGAACACGATGGCTCACAAAGATCAGCCCGATGGGCAGAAATGTTTTGAATTGTGGGTTGCTTTATCAAGGAAAGGAACAAAAGAAGAAGAAATAAAAATAAAGATACGAGGATGACCTAGACTCGGATAAATTAGCAACTGTTCCCGACAACGGCGCCATAAATGCTTGTTGGTATTTCTTGCGATCACAGATAAATCCGCAAGCGCACGAAATACTGCTGTAGCACTTCACCTTCGGGTGACCCTAAAAGGATATCGAACTCAGAGAACGTGTGTAATCTACGTAAGGCTAAGACTATCCAAGGACAACTGATGGTAGGCATGCTAGAGAGGACTTTCTATACGTTTTAATTATCCAAGCTAAGTTAATTTAATTTCCTATCTATTGCTTCGGGCATCGACCCCTGCTGGTCTGCCAGCATGGTTCCGGCTATAGCTCTATGATGTATCTGAATGTGGAGGATTACTAGGACGGGATTCAGGGCTGTCACCACCTACCGCCTACCTCTGATAAATCCGTGGGATACACAACAAACAAAGGTAATATCTAACCTAGACACCACGTCTAAGTTATTAATTATTACTCTAATACTTGCGCAGGAACTTCCTTCTTTATCCAGAGTCCTAGTACTAGAGCACTTAGTACGAATACTAAACAATAAACCCGCAAAGATGGAAATCTATCTTACTTAGACAAAGTAATTAAATAACATAAAAAGGAACACAAATGGTTACTTTATTGAAGAAGTTTCTCCTAACCCGGAGCAGAGTGTACCGACAGCTCCGGTACTCCTCCAGAATTCCTTCTAGGAAGCTACACTCGTTGAGATAGAAGTCGGATGAGCGCCAAACTTCCGGGCACTCCTCCAGAGCTTCCCCTCACTCCATACCTTATTCTAGTGTAGAAAAGATACAACAGAGCCTCCTTATATAGGCTCCAAATGACGGTTAGGGGTATGGGAAATGACCAAAACACCCTGCAACCGCCATAGGGGAGGAATCCAAGCCGTCCACGTGGAAATAGATGGCGGGAAGCGCCAGGAACGGTTCGGCCGAACCCAAAAACACACCTCCCGGCCTTTCCTTTGGCCGGTAGGTTGCTTAATGGTCCCCCAATAACCTACACTATGTTTTGGCCCAATTCTAAATGGTTTTCATTGACATATGGGGCTTCGAATCCGTGTAAACGTGTCCTGAATGTGCAGAGGTGTATTTTGTCGCATGACGGATGTGTTTTCTCCTCAAATTACCTGCATACACTTATTTCACCAACACTAGTAGAAATGATTAGTAATAACTCTGGCCGTCGAGCTCGCGCTGAGTGTCCGCTGAGGAGCTCACGCTGAGGAGCAGGGTGGAGGCGTTGAATGTCCATGCCGGTAGTCGGTTTTCGCGGCGAAGACGCTGAGTGTCCGCGGCGAAGACGACGACAGTGAGGGCGAGGGCAGCGGCGCGTCGCCGCCAACTCCCTCTCTGACAGCAGCTCACGGTGCCCACCACCATCTCGCCGGACAAGAGGAAGACTGGCCAGCTAGCAGCTAGCAGCAGCCAAGCACACGCCGACGAGCTCGCTCCACCAGCAAGAAGATGGCTAGCTAGCTCCTTCAGACTTGAGAGCTTGAGCAAGCAGCTGCAGCCAGCCAGGGGCTCGATCTGGTCTCTAATTTGCAAGTCGGAGCACGCACAGCCGCCCGCTCGCACTGACCTTGCCGACCTGCCCCACAGCGCGCCTTCCCAGTTAATCTGGGCATGCATTTAGGAAAATATATCACCTCTTTTGACCCGGAAATAATAAAATAATCCGACCAATGTCCTACAGCCATTTACATAATTTTTGTAGTGTCCATCAGCCATATCACGCTTTCGTGGTGTTTCCAGCTAATTACACGTTTTTGCGTGTCCTGTAGCAAATTTTGCCTTTTTGAGCAATAGCTTTCATATTTGTAGCCGATTCATTTGTACATCGACTGATAAGATACAACATCGACCTATCGACCGATCGACTATTGTGTACTAACTTCTGCTATTGTCTATCTTGTTGGTTACAGGATCAAACCAATTGGCACTCTCTGTACCCGAAGCTTTGGACCTGCACTGAAATTAATCAAAATTTTCAGGCCATCGTGTTTTGCATCAACAACTTGCCAAAGAGAAAATCGTGTGTTTCGATCCAACAATGGAAGATCATATTTGAAGGACACCATGTCGAAGAAGCTAGTATCTGATACCACTTGTTAGAAAATAGCAGGCACAACAAGTATGATCATGATCTATGAGACACTGATTTATATGGAAACTTCTTCCCGGAAAAGCCAAGGACGCAGAGGAAAAAAATTTTTAACTATTCAATATAACTGGAGGCATTTTCTGTTTACAATGAGTGGTTAACTCATCCAAGTGGATTATAAGAGGTATAGAAAGACAATAATTCTGCTAACTGCGAGAGAGTGGGAGATGGTGTTGTTCGCACGGCAAAATAACAAAGGAAAACGATAGACAACAACAGAATTGAAGGTGGATGACTAAGTCATATATATGCTACGTACTTGACTCAATTTATTCGTCCCTTGACGAGCATGGGCTGGAACTGGACATATTGGATTAATTTAACACTTTAAGTACTCGATCGGTCTCTGCCAACAGGTAAGTAGTACAGGAATGAAAAGGATAGGATGATGCATGGGATCAGAAAGACATTGGTTTAATTAGTTAAAACAAAACATCCCTGTTCGTTTTCGACAAGCTATATATGCCTGCGTCATCCTCTATATTTTTTCTGCTCAAAATTTCTAGATAGCCAAAATATGCAGTACATACACTGATATGGCTTGCATACCAGCGTTGTCTCTCAAGGTTTGTTTCCTCGTGACACGAATTGTTGAAAAAAAATATATGTATATTAGTATATATATCTTACTGGCGGTATTGTGTGGGATCAAACTGAGGGAGATGGAGCGGGTAGTGTTGGTGGTGGGCAGAAAGGTTGAAGGGAACAGAGAGCACAAGTAATAGAGCAGTGAGATCGAGTGGTTCGCTTCGGGCCTTAGACGAGAGAGGCTCTTATGTCTATTCAGTCGGCATCCTTATCGGTTCATAATAAAAACAGACAGTGATAGATAGGATTAGGAACTTAAGATAGGTGGTTCTGTATTAGTGGGTCTCGCCAGGCATTTAATTTGGAGAGAGATGATCATGGTAGCTAGCAGAGTAGCCATCTCTCACATTCCTATTGGAGGTAGGTAATTCCAAACCACCTACAGCTCATCTCTTATATCTCTCTAGGATCTAGGAACTGGTACTGAAAAAGAATCATGTGATGGCTAAATTAAAGAGAAAGTTTTGGCAAGCATGGACTTTTTAAAGCTATTTATGAACTCAATTTAGGTATGCAAACATCACTAATCTAAAAAAAAGTTACTAAACTGTTTTCTGCTAATTTGACAACTTAGATACATAACAATTTGGGGAAGCATAACGTTTACAATGTAGCTTTCTAACTAAGGACTTGTTTCTTTCAGCTTGGGATTATTATAATCCAGATTATTGGGAGTAAGCTGAAAGAAACAGACAACTTATTGGAGTAGATTATTATAATCTGGAGCCCAGCTTATTATAATCTGATAAGCTCATAATCTGATAAGCTCATTTAGGTGAGCTTTTTTCAGATTATTGGGTGAAAAATTACCCATCATGCCACCCCACTCCCTCTTTAGACTTGCAAACCTAATAATCTAGATTCTAATAATCTAGGAAAGAAACAACTAACGGCTTATTCTACTACAGATTATAATAATCTAGCTTATAGTAATCTGACTCAATAATCTAGATTATAATAATCCCAAGCTGAAAGAAACAGGGCCTAAATGGGTTTGTGACACCAAAACATTCACTATATGTACTCATCTTCTTGTCGTAATCAACCATTTCACACAATTGAACTTACCACAAGGAGTTGCAATATGAAATTGCATAGTAAATTATGTACAAAGTGATACCAGCAGGGTAATAATTGTTCTAATCAAATAAAGCAAAGTAGCAAGTAGAGCTATGGGGCCTTTAACTTTTGAGGTAATGGTCTTGATCAATTAATTTTGAAGAAAAAAATTGTTTGGAAGAAACATGCTAAACACAAAGTCAAAATCCTAAGAAAGTAAAGAGTGGCGTCCACAAGGTGGCCCGTTTGAGAAGTTTCTAGTAGCTGCAGCTTCTCTCAAAATGAAAAGCTCCCCAAATATTCAAACTTCTCGTTGAGATTAATATATTCAAAGATGTTCTAGTTACACATAATCTAAAAAATGAACTATAAATCAAAAATTAGGTTTCTAACTTCTCCAGAATTTTAGAAGCTAGCTATCAACCAACTGCTTTTTAGAATCTTAAGCTTTCCGAATAGGATGTGGCTAACTAGCTACTAGTGGGATAAGGTCATCCTAGGTACGTATAGGCCAAAGAAGCAGGTGATCAATATCTCAAACAAAGTAATAAAACCAAGGCTGGCCCGGTGAAGCAATTCTGTTCTGGTTTTGATAAAAGCAATATGGAGTTGAGGCCATATCCATATTGGAATAGAGTGTGAATTATGCTTTGAGCTTCAACTATCTCCAAAACAAAATCCATTTAAAAAATTTTAAGCAATTTTGTGCTATCGAGGAGGACGAACCACACTTGTACTATGTATGGGAGAATTTGGATACAAGCTTAACTTGTGAAAGTTAAAAGATATAACTGTTTGTTTATATATTACAAGGTTCCTAATTATAAACATATCTATGAGAAGCGCATTAAATAGTGCTCTATTTCCCAAAGCAACACATCCAAATCTACAAATGACCTCACATGATAGTTATGTCATCGTGTACATACCCGTATTATTTATCTGTCGCTATGTAGGATTTGTATGTGTGTCCAAATATATGACATCCTCATCCGGGAGTGCGGGAGAAATGTGGATAAGAATAATAAGGTTGACAAATGCCCATGGTGACCTATCCCAATATTAAAGAAGTCCAACGATGGTGCCGTACTTCTCTTTTGTTTGGGATCTTGACTTGTTCTCTGCTGTTTGTCTTAGAGTGTAACTACTACATTTCCCAACTATCAATAAATAATGCTACTACCTCCATTACACATTGTAAGTCATTTTGTCTTTTTCTCTAAGTCAAACTTCTTTAATTTTGATCAAATTTATATAACAATATAGCAATATTTTCAACATAAAAAACTATCAAAATATATTCAATGTTAAATTTAATGAAACTAATTTAGTGCTATAAATGTTGCTATGTTTTTTTATAAATTTGGTCAAACTTTTTAGAAAATTGATTTTGCAAAAGTCAAAGCGTAAAATATGAAACGGAGGGAGTATTATCTTCTGAACATATGTTTGACCATTGGATTAATTAAAAAATTATATAATTATCGTTATTTCATTATAGCTTGGTTAATTTTCAAAATATATGTTTTGTATGACTTATATTTTTATATATTTATATAAAATTTTGAATAAGTCAAATAGTTAAACATACGTCGAAAAGTCGACGGCGCCATTTATTAAAAATCCAGGAGTATTCATCAACTGACAATTCTCTTAATTTTTTTTGTCGTAAAATAAAATTTTATTTCGTATACACATGTGGCTATAATTTATAATGTTTGGTTGCACGTTCTGTACATGGACATCTATTTAACAAGCAGCGCAATGCTTGTTTTGGCAGCAATAGTGTGAGAGAGAGAGATGTGGCGTTGCTGCAGCAGCAACAGAGCCTCTGGGCTTCTCGTGTGGCTGGTGCTTGTGTGCTCATGGCAGATTGCAGCTGCTCAGCCTCAACAAGCAGCAAAAACTGATCCAACCGAAGGTAAGAACGTAACCATGTTCCCCGCAAAAAAAAAGAACGTAACCATGTTCTTGGGTTTTCTTGGCTTAATTTGTCCGTGGACACTACATGATTAATTTAGAGGAATTTGTGTTGATTCATCGCCTAATTCTGCTTACACATAGTATTAATTAATGTTGACTTTGTTGAGTTAACCGTGCAGTGGCAGCCCTGAACACGATTTTGGGAAGATGGAGCAAGAAGGCATCGTCGGAGTGGAACATCAGTGGCGAGCCCTGCAGCGGTGTGGCCTCGGATCCGAGCAACTGGGATAACTTCCCCAACATCAACCCCCTCATCAAGTGCGCTTGCACTTACTACAACAACACCGTTTGCCACATTACCAAACTGTATGCACAGTAGCAATTTTGTGTCTGACATTTTGCTATTGAAGTTAATTAGAACCTGTACAAATCAATTACAAATTAAACACCAAAATTACAAAATATTTGGCTAAATTTGAATAAACTTATGCTAAATTAGAAAGGAATGAAAATTTTGTCCTGAAGAACATCCTAGCAGGGACCGAGTGACAAACTGACAATCCCAAAATTCTGAAACTCTTCCCAAATATGGAACTGTTAGACACCTCTTCTCTCAACAAATAACAGCATATCTAATACAAGCTCGACAAGTACAACCAGCTGTTTGAGGTGAAACTGAGGAAGAAAAGGGATAGAGGATACAAGCTCTAAAAGGTCTAGAAGCTAGGAAGAGCAAGTGGAGCTAGGAGGAGAGGTAGTGGAAAGATCGCCGAGGTTCCAGCCCGGAACCAGGACACTGCCATCGCCGAGCCACCATGGCCAAGTCACCGTTTTCTGCTCTGTTCCATCGTTGAAGTCCTCCTGTTTCGGCCTTTTCTATTCCTCTACATTGCTTGTTTGAGCCTCGGCATGGATTAGCAATTGAGTAGGCCCTACAGCCCAACGGGTTCCTAATAGGAGGCAACTATTTTTTGCACCTGAAGATCCTTAATAGAAAACCCCTTATATTTTCAGGGCTTCAGGCTGGAAGGCAGAGGCATTTGGTGTTTCTTCCAATCAGTAACTTGGGATTCACATCGACTAACCATTACTTCTCTCAAATGTTTTTAGTTGGCCATAGAGGAAATGTTGGTATGTCCTTTACAAAAACCGATGGTGTATTCAGTCCTCCAGGTCAAGTGGCATGGTTTTGCATGCCCTTGCAGGAAAATCAAACGGTTTATAAGTTAGGGGTGAAAATTTAACTGTCCCTATAGAAGTTGAGAGCAGATGTCACGTCCTGATAAATTCATCCCGAAATAAAAATCATCTTCTAAAAGGAATAATAGAATTAATTAAAATTCGAAAAGAAATTGGCAAACCCTAAAATACGTACAAGAAAAATTCAAATGTGGCCCGGAGAATTTTTGTTAAATTCTCCTTGGTCTAAAAGGAGCCCTCAAATTTTAGTGGAATTTTCAGAGCACAAATAATAATTATTAAGAAATAAACAAAGTTGAAAAGGTTTTATAAAAAGAAAAATCCCTAAAAGTCTTCTTTTCCCCCCCCTTCCTCTCTTGGGCCGGCTCGGCCCAACTCTCCCTCCCTCTCTCTCCTCTCCCCCCCCCCGCGGCCCATCGGTCTCCCCCGCGCACGCGCCGCTGACAGGCGGGCCCGCCCGCCGCCCTCGCTGACGGGTGGGGCCCACCTGTCATCGCCTTCCTCCTGCCGCTCCCGCCGCTCGCCCGTGCCCTAGCGCCGCCGCCACCGCCGAATCCGCCGCATCCCGCCGTCCCCGCACGCCATAATGAGGGGGGAATCATTCCCCGCGATTCCCTCTCCCGATTCCCCCGCTTTTTCCCTCTCTCTCTCCCTCGGTTTCGTTCGGAGTTAATCCCGCAAGTTTCGCCGGCGTCTTCAAGGGCGGCCGAGATCTCCGCGCCCGTTTCCTCCCTCTCCGGCCGCGCTCTCCCCCTCCAGACGCTATATAAGAGTTCCCCGTGCTCTCCTCCTCCGTTTCCGCCACTCGCCGCCTCTCCTCCCCGTCGGAATCGAGCCCGCACCGTCGCACCTTCTCTCCGCCGTCGCCGCCGAGCTCCGGTTCGCCGCCGTCGTCGCTCCGGACCTCCTCCCCACTCGGCGTCACCTCCATCGGCTTCGCCGCGTCCCCGTCGACCTCGGCCACCCCTCCGCTTCGCTCGCCGACCGCCGGAGCACCGTCGCCCTCGCCGTCCCGAACCGCGCCGCCGCCTTCCTCCGCTTCGGCCGCCGTTCCCGTCGTCGCCGTCGACTCGGGGTGAGCCGAAGACCGCCCTTTCGCTTCCCTCTCCTCTCCGCTCTCTCGGGCGCCGCTCCGCCGCGCCGGTGGTCGCCGGCGGTGACCATCGGGGCGCGGTCGTGCCGCCTCCCGTCGGCCGTGCCGGCGAGGCCGCCTTCGGGCGCGCCCTCGCGGCTGCCAAGTGGGCCCGGCCGTCAGCCGCCCGCGCCCGCGGGTGCGGCTGACGCGTGGGACCCACGGCGCCGGCCGCCGCCAGCCGCGTGCTCCCGGTCCACCGTGGACCGAGAGGCTGACGCGTGGGCCCCACTCCCGTGGACCCGGTCCGCGCGCCCTCTCTCCCGGCTGACGCAATAAATGGGTTTTTAATTAAAATTTAAATGAAGAAATTCGCAAATATCCATTTAAAGAGCATATAAACTTCAAATGGCCATATCTTGGCCATTTGAACTCGGAATTGGACCGTTCAAGTCTCTAATTTTTCCTTAAGAAGTCAAGAACCCATTTTTGTGCTTTGTTTCTGCTGTTATGTGGAGTTTAGTAGAGTAAAAGCCTTTTCTTTTCCGTCGGTCGTGTAGACGCTGCAGCTTCGGAAGATCCGCTCTTCGTGGAAGTTGAAGCCGGTGTTTGGGAAAGCGAGCAAGGCAAGTCACATCATCCTTGAACATATTGAATCCCAGTTTGTAAAATTATGTTGATTTAAATTATTGCATTATCGCTTTATTTAAATTCCCGCGTTATCACTGTTTTATCTAGCCATACCTATTTACCTTTGTTATGACCTTATTATTATTGTTATTGTTATTATTTCCTTGTTCACCCTAGAGTAAACAAAACCCCAACTAGTGGACACTCTACTCATGGCACCACTAGTTTAATTTTAGGTAGATGCTTCGCAATTTAATTAGGTAACATTAGGTGGTTTTACAACTCTAGACTTTGGGAATTCTCATATCATTTGGACACTATGGAATTGTTGGTTTATGGTGGAATTGGACATACACCTCTCTTCCTCTTTCAAAACCCCTAAAACCTGTTTTCGGTGGGGTTTGGGTGCATGCCAGTTGTGGGAAGTAGCACCCCGGCCACTATAAGGATTAAGCTCGGGCCTCTGTTGCAAAGCACTACCGTACTTCCACATGTCTAGTGGGTAAGGCTTAGTTTGTGGCTCAGTCTGGTTATAAACAAAAGTACACGGATTGGAGATGGATGAAGTCGGGGGTCGATGGACATTCTCCAGGGCAAATGAAGGCTACACGAGCTGCGGCCCGGTAGTCGAGATGTCATGGCAGAGGGTTGGTGCCCTGCTGCTAGGGGCTCAGTCCTGCCTGCCTGTCCCGGGGGTCCCGGCCGTAGGTGGGATTGGGTCGGTACTCTTGTCTATGGCTAGGATGGGTTGGAAACTATGTCACGTCTTCCGTCTGTATACCGTGGTGGTATGTGGCACGTGGTTACACGTGAGGAAGATGTGTCTTGTGGGTAAAGATGTACACCTCTGATCAGAGTATAATCTATTCGAATAGCCGCGCCCTCGGTTATGGGCAAGCCGAGCAATGTACCCAAGTCAGTGTTTTAATTCTTAAAATTTGCTCAACAACTAAAATGTGGAATGGTTGGCCTGGGTTGGCTTGGGACGAGCTGGGACCCAGGGTCGGGTTGCCAGTTCGGTCTGAATCATCGTAGGCCTTGGGTTAAGGCAGGTTCGTGAGGGTTCACGGCCTTGATTAATAATATTGTATAGCTCTAGGATCGTGTTTACAAAATAGCTTTGGGCAACTAAGTGACTTTTAAATGCTGTTTACTGCAAAACTTAACCCCTATATTATTATCCCCTTGTACCCCCTTGCATTAATCATGCATCCGCCGGTGTGGCTTGCTGAGTACTGTGGTTGTACTCATTCTTGCTCAATCTTTCCCCCCTTCAGTAAGAGAAGCTTTGGAGAAGATGTCTTAGGTGGAGTCCTGGCTTATACCCCAGTTGAGCGCCTGTGAAGATGGAGCCGTAGGCCGCTAGTCCGCTGCTGTTTATTTTTGTTTGTCAGGCCTGAAGTGCCTTTGTAATAATGTAAATATTATCGATATAATAAAGATGTGTCTTTTATATCATGTTTGTGTGGTGTACCCCGGCTTTTCCTGGGACGGGGATTAATACACTAGCGTTCGGGAAAAGGCGATTTTCCCGGTCGCGACAGCAGAAATGGGGGATTTTACTGTTAATTCAATGATTTGGCCTGAATGGCATATAAAAGTCTACAATAATCACATATGAATATTACTTGTAGTTCTTAAAATAAAAAGAATATTACTGGTTTGTTTGGGCAGGAAGGTATATAAGTTGGACGTGGTTGGTCAAATACCAGCGGAGCTGCAGAATCTCACCTACCTAGAGGACCTGTACAGTATCTAAGACTTATCATCTTATTTCTTGACAATGAAATGTTAAACCGCCCATCTATGTTGTGCCAAAAAAAAATGCTATCTCTGGTTTTTAACAGATGCCAACATTTACTTTTTAATACATGTTTGATCAATCATCTTATTAAAAAAATTACATAATTATAATTTATTTTGTTGCAACATGGTTTATCATTAAAGGTCTATTAAGCTGACTTACATATTTGCATAAAACTTTTTAATACGACATGATCAAACGTGTGTCAAAAGTCAAAGGCATTGTTCATTTTTTAAACCAGATGACAAATTCAGCCCCTTCTTTTGAATTCTCAACTCTCAGTTTCCTGGTGAAAACCAAATATAGCTCGTTGTGAGGCATGCAAGTTTTTTTTATATATGTTGGCTAATGGACTTGATATTCTGGTGTTGTTTCAGGAACCTAAATTTTAATTACTTGACTGGCGCCATTCCGTCATTCATTGGAAAATTTCCTTCCATGAAATATTTGTAGGAGTTATTTATACATCAAGTTCTAGATTCCCCTGTACCATCGATTGCTTGGCATTTTGTCTTAACTACTTTTTATTATTTAAAGGGGTTTGGCTTTGAATCCACTATCTGGACTACTTCCAAAGGAGCTTGGGAACCTCACCAATCTTCTTTCATTGTAAGAAATATTTTCATAGATGGTGGATCAATTTTTAGCTATATAACGGGGACTGCTTGAGCTAATTTAATTATACAACAAATGTTAATCACATAAATCCTTAACAACAAAGTTATCAAGAACTCTAACTGTTATATACATTATCCATGTTAGGAACTTCCCTGTTTCACGTGGTGTTTCATATGTTTGAGTAAAATTGAGCTGACAGGGACTTGAAAACTAATAATGATGAATATTGTGGGTCAGATGGCTCAGCTGGAAAAACAATTCCTGTTTAGATTGCACCTAAAATATTTCATCTTGATTCAGGGGCATCAGCTTGGACAATTTTACTGGTGAACTTCCTGAAGAGTTGGGCAACCTGACCAAACTTCAGCAGTTGTACTAAAACACCCATCACTAACTTCCGATTCTTACTTCTAAACAAACTAAAATTTAGAATCGAGAGGTCTATTACTGAACACAATAATTACTACAAAATTTCTACAACAGGTACATTGATAGTTCTGGATTCAGCGGTCCATTCCCGCCAACATTCTCAAAGCTTAAGAATCTAAATACCTTGTACGTTCAATAACAGAGAGATCCATCTATTATGTCCGTCCTCTTCCTATATTCTAAAGGCCAAATATTTTGGTGTGCTTTCAGGAGGGCATCAGATAATGAATTCACAGGGAAAATACCTGATTATTTGGGGAGTTTGACTAATTTGATAGATCTGTAAGATTATTTAATATTAAATTCTTTATACTTCATATGATGTACCTTATTCGGAGAGATGGAAATCATGAAACATAAATCTTCTGTTTCCATTTGAACTCAGATAATATCATTTTTCACATTGGAGCCCTTTGAATAAATATACACTTCTCCATGCCATTATACTAGTTTGCATGGCATGTCGATGCGGAGATTTTCATAAAAAATGTTGATACACATGGATTACTTTCTTTTACCATTTTATGAAATTATGAACTTGTAGGGCTTTCCAAGGAAATTCTTTTGAAGGACCAATCCCAGCAAGTTTGTCGAATCTAACAAAATTGACAACCTTGTGAGTACATCTGTTTTCGCGGTGTTGATCCTTTTTCATGGTTGATAACGTCATGCTTGATTGCTGATTTTTGCTACAAATGAGCAGAAGGATTGGTGATATCGTAGATGGGACCTCTTCTTTGGTCTTTATCAGTAATCTGACATCTTTGAGCACCCTGTATGTGATGCTTTTACCTGTAGATATTATAATAATGACAAAATTGCGAGTTCCCGTGATTAAATCCTGTTATTACAGAATACTAAGGAACTGCAAGGTATCAGGTAATCTTGGACCAGTAGATTTTTCCATGTTCACAGCATTAATCTTGTTGTAAGTTTTCATTATGGACCACCAATCCAGTTTATGATGCTATTGATTATTTCCTGAAAATTGTGAAGCATCTGTTCATTTAATACTGATATCATGTGGTATAGGGACTTGAGTTTTAACAATATTACAGGCGAAGTTCCTCAATCCATCCTCAATATGGGAAAGCTTGAATTCCTGTAAGAAATTGTTTTTCGACATTAATTCAATTTATACAAACACCTCTTAAGATGATGTCCTTGTTTCATTATTTTGTCTCGCTTCCAATTCAGGTTTCTTGGTAATAATAGCCTTACAGGAAAGTTGCCAGATGTGATAAGCTCCTCGTTAAAAACAATTTATGTAAAAAAACAAGATAGCAGTATGACATAATTATTTTCGTAGTACAACGATGTGTTCATTTTGGATGTAATAGATATATATTGTTTGTAGAGATTTCTCCTACAATCAGCTCACTGGAAACTTTCCTTCCTGGGCTACCCAGAACAATTTGCAATTGTAAGTGTAAAATTATGAGATTCGTGTTGCACTGAGAAATTTGTGGATATTCTAACATTTTATATTGTACAAGGAATTTGGTAGCAAACAAATTTGATGCTGGTAGCAATAACCGCAGGTACTTATGACATTCATTCATGATTTTTCAACAGACTAATTGTAACAAAATATTTGTCAGTAACTTGAAGTTTCCGATTCAAATGATGCACAGAACTCTTCCTTCTGGATTAAACTGCCTTCAGCAAGACACTCCTTGTTTTCGTGGATCTCCAGAATGTATTTATCTTTTTATTCTTCAAAGATTGTAGTAGTCAACATGATTTTAGGAACTTCAAAAATAATGGCTATGTTTTTCACATCTTAACAGATTATTCCTTTGCGGTTGACTGCGGAAGTAATAGTTCTACACGAGGATCAGATAATACTATTTATGAAGCAGAGCCTACAAACCTTGGGGATGCATCATATTATGTTACTAGTCAAACAAGATGGGGTGTCAGCAATGTAGGAAAATTTTCCCTGGCCTCAAATGGAATGAATATAATATCTAGCTCCGAGCATTTTCAGAATGCAGTTAATTCAAGATTGTTCGAAACTGCAAGGATGTCACCATCATCGCTGAGATACTATGGCCTTGGACTTGAGAATGGAAATTACACCATTCTTCTTCAATTTGCAGAGGTTGCTTATCCGGACTCACAGACTTGGCAAAGCTTAGGAAGGAGAGTTTTCGACATATATATCCAGGTACAAATAGAGAGTGTGTCCTGTAGCAATTTGTTTACTAATTTTTTTTCATTATCTAAAGATATTGTTGATATTTGCATAGGGCTCTTTAAGAGAAAAGGATTTTGACATAAGGAAGATGGCTGGTGGAAAATCTTTTATAGTGGTTCACAGGAGTTACACAGCTACCGTGTCAAACAACTTCCTTGAAATTCATCTCTTCTGGGCTGGCAAGGGCACTTGTTGCATACCTACTAATGGTTACTACGGGCCTATGATCTCAGCATTGAGCGTCTCTCCAAGTAAGTATAATTATTAACTTAACATTGAAAAGGACTATGTTGGCTTCCACTAAGTTGGACCATTTTTTTTTCAGATTTTACTCCTACTGTGCGAAATGGAGTACCAAAAAGAAGAAGTAAAGTACACACAATTGCAGGAATATTGATTGGTGCATCAATTTTAGGATTGGCAGCCTTATTTGGAATTTTTATGATGGTTAAGAAGAGAAGAACAATGGCACAACAGAAAGAAGGTATGTTTATTAGTAACAGTAATTTAGACATGAAATTTCCAAATGATTTATTCTCTCATCTGTCTGGAAAAATGCAGAACTGTACAACCTAATTGGACGGCCTGATGTCTTCAGTAACACTGAACTAAGGCTAGCTACAGACAATTTCAGTTCTCAAAATATTCTTGGGGAAGGCGGATATGGGATGCTGTATAAGGTTATCAATTTCCTTCTATTAGCTATTTGAAATTGTGAATGAATGTTTAGCTGTATTTCATAAGGGTCTATTTATCTGATTTTGTATTTAAAAGCAACTTTAGTAAGCTTCTTTTTGGCAGGGTAAGCTATCTGATGGAAGAGTTATAGCTGTTAAACAACTTTCTCAATCATCTCATCAAGGGAAAAGCCAGTTTGTGGCTGAGGTTACGACAATATCTGCTATGCAGCATAGGAATCTTGTGAAATTGCATGGCTTCTGCATCGACAGTAATACACCCTTGTTGGTTTATGAGTACCTTCAAAATGGAAGCTTAGACACAGCACTCTTTGGTGAGTTCCCTTTTACAAAGTGACAGCTCCACTGAAATTGCAATCACTCGACTTTGTTGATAAAACCACCTTATTTCTTTCTATTTTGCCATCATTTTGTATTGTCGTGGCCTTACTGAGTTATTTCTACTTCTACAGGACATAGTAGATTAAACCTAGACTGGGGAACACGTTTTAATATCATTTTAGGCATTGCAAGTGGCCTAACTTACCTTCATGAGGAGTCCAGTGTACGCATCGTGCATAGAGATATCAAAGCCAGCAATATCCTACTTGAAACCGATCTCACTCCAAAGATATCTGACTTTGGACTCGCCAAGCTCTATGATGAGAAGCAGACTCATGTAAGCACAAGAATTGCGGGCACACTGTAAGAACATTTCAACATTTCTCTTCTTATGATTGTAACATCAAAATAAAAGCTACTTTTAACTTGTGTGGCCTTTGTCAAGTGGATATCTTGCTCCTGAATATGCAATGAGAGGCCGATTGACGGAAAAAGTTGATGTTTTTGCATTTGGGGTGGTTGTGCTGGAAATTGTCGCCGGTCGATCCAACACCAATAATTCCTTGGAGGAAAGCAAGATCTATCTCTTCGAATGGGTAAGTTGATCAATGATGTTCCCATCGAAGAACAGATAAGTCCATTCATTGTTTTATCTTCTATTTATAAACCTATGTTGGTTGACAGCTCTGGGACCTGTATGAAAAGGAGCAAGTTCTTGGAATCGTTGACCCTTCTCTCAAGGATTTCAACAACAATGAAGCTTTTAGGGTCATCCGTGTTGCGCTCCTCTGCACACAGGGCTCACCGCACCAACGACCACCAATGTCGAAGGCCTTGGCAATGTTGACCGGAGAAGTTGAGCTGTCTGAGGTGGTCGTGAAGCCAAGTTACATCACCGAGTGGCAGCTTAGGGATGTAAATAGAAGCTATGCCACTAGCAGCTACTCAGGCTCTACCAACCCTGAGTTTAGCACACAGAAAGAGATAGAGCCTCTTACCCAATCATGATCTCTAGAGCTAGTCAAGTCGGAATGCGAATGAAGAATTGAACTACTGCAGATGATCTTGCAATGCGTATTGAACCAAGATATATACAAACTAATGCACAAATTTTAAGTTTTTCTTGGAGCCAGTGATTTCAGTTTTCATGGGATACCTATATCTAAACAATAAACATATAACTGAACGAAGTTGGCAAGTGGCTCATTTTCACTAGAGCGATCTCTCAGATGTTTTTGGCTAAAATTTCAGAAAGCATATATCGAAAACTTTTTCAGTGTGTGATCAATTGCGGAGGGCTCGGTATGGTGAGATGTGGTGCTCACTATAGGCTTGTTTTGTGTAAATGTGGCTTTTGACGATTGAACCCTGGAGCAAAATTTCCCCATCTCCTCCATCTGCATTGATTCCCCAATCCCCATCGGCGGGCGGCGCGCAGGAGGAGCCTAGAGGCGGTCCGCGTTGGCACGGTATCGTGGGCAGAGCCGCGGAGGCGAGAAGGGGTGCAGGAGCGTGGCCGCCAGGCTCCCGGGTACAGAACTGCGGCATCCGCACCGTCCATCAGCTGGGGGGCGCGGCAGCTAGCAGGCAGTGGCCACTGGCCAGCCGGCTAGCTGGCAGGGGCACAGGCGCGCAGCGCAGGCAGGGCAGGGCCACTTCGCCAGAGAAAGCAGCAGCAAAGCATGCAAGCCAAGCAGGAAGCAGGCAAGTCAGTCATCAGTCCACTCCATCAGCAGAGAGGTAAATATTGTTGACAACTTCAGAACATTGCAATTTGCAAATTCAAGTGTACAGATTTGTTATTGAAATTGCATTTGTGTAATTTCATTTCTCTTCATCTTCTCCACCTCAAATATAGTATACTAATCAATCTTTCTAGGAAGGGCAGTGGCGGCAATATCGTGTGTCGTTTCCTTCTCGTAGGCATCGTCGAGAAGGTCCTTTCCTTACGTGTGTCGTGTTCGTTTGCCTTTCAGTAGCGGTATCTGGCAATAGACGCATGGTGCGGTTGTTTTTTTCCTAACTATAGCCTTCCAGTGCTATAGATTTGTAACGCTTTTCTGCTCTATCAAAAGAAACGTCGTACTATCTTATATCTTGTGTGGGTTGTTTCAAAAAAAAAATGCCACATGGATGGTTCGCAATTTCGGTTCAAAATTTCCAAAATATCAGACCCCACCGTTGAGAAACTATTTCACCCAATTTTTAATATATTTTTTGTGAATTTAGAACAAATTAATAAATTCAATTTTCTTTCTCTCGGTTCCAAAATATCCAAAATTCCTGAAATTTTGGTCCCCTAGATTTATGCATACCGGAATAGTAAACCTGTCCCATGGTGGCAGATACGTGCATGGTTATTTGTTAGAGCGGTCCGGAGTATCCCACGTGAAACCACATATGTTGCTGCGTGATCTCCTCTGCTCTCCTTGATGGATTTCTTCAGATGAAACAATGTCGTGGCTTTCCAGGATGGGCTCAACCAACGTAATTTTCCCATATGGTACTAAAATCTTGGTTTCGCACGTGAGCACTGCCTGTACATGCTGACTACGTTCAGCTATCCGCCACTGCACACGCGCGCGGTGATTTTGCATGGTGTACGTGTGCGCTGTTCGTGATCATCGTTTGGTCGATCTTTTCTCGCAGACTTCGTGATACAATATCAGCCGTGATTCAACTACCAACGGGTGCGTAATAACCTTAGATACATTTTATATTTTGGACACACGGCGAGATCGGCCACCGTTCGCCACCGGCAAACCCAAATATGGCCGCCGGCCGTCGATGCCACCCCTGTCCAGGTCGCAGGGACCTCTTCTGAGAAGAAACAAAACTCTAGGCACTAGTTTATAAAAGTTCGCTCAAATAGAGAACAGTCACAGGACTGCGGGTTGATTCCTAGAAATCTCAAGAGCCTTTCTGCATATTCTCAAGTCACTGACCAGTGGACCCCTTTGTTTAAATTCTGGATAAATACCAAGAAAATATCTAAAGCATTGTTTGCTGAACTGAAAATTATACAAACTTTAGAAATGCATAAAATGTTCATCCTAGCTCCATTTTAGATGAACAAAGTTCCAGTAAACTCATAAAATTTATGCTCTTTTATTTTGTAGATTCAAAAGATACACTTAAAGTACAAGAAAATATCTCTAAAATTTTGTACAAAGAATAATTAACATACAGCATAATCTAACTTATAAAATTTGTACAGAACTAAAATGAATCAAACTAAAACTTGTTAGCTTCACATGAGTTTGAACTTTATTTTGGTGAACTCGGATTTGGATCAAATAATGTACAAAATATATCCACCTTTAGATAGATGTAAATGATTATAATTAAAAATAAAAGATGAACTTCTAAAATTCATAAGAAATTGGTTCCAACTCTAAATGAGATTATTATAATTTTGTTAGATGCATAACTTTTTAAACTTGATTACCATTGAAAGGGTCAATTAGGGCTGGGGGGTGAATAGGCTAATACAAAAACTCAAGTAATAAATGCGGAAGTAGTAAATTTCAGAATTTCCGAAAATAGCAGAGTAAGCGCAAATCAATGTAAATTCTAGATCTAGCTGTATAGAACAAGAATATGCTAGCACAAATAGCAACTAGACATATAGCGGCACAATTAAGCAAAGCTAGAGGAGAGGAAGGAAGTAAATCACCAAGGATGAAGCACACAAAGTTATTCCCGATGTTCGAATCATTGAGGGGATTCTACTCTTTGTTGAGGAGCTCACAAAGAGCCGAGTCTTTGCTAACTCTTTCCTCAAGAGGTTACACAAAGCACTCCTCTTTCCACTAGTGGTATCTCTTCCCTTTCGGAGGTGAGATCCGACCTTCACGAACTTTTCCCGGCCAACCACACGAAGATCGGTGGCTCGAGAGTGACACCTAACTGCCTAGGAGTCCTCAACCTCCAAGAATAGCAAATGATGCAATGAACTTCCGGAGACACTACAAGAAATTAAAATCCCTATCTCTGTCCTTGGGCCTTTTTTGGCCCAAGTATTACTCTCTCCCTCCCTCAGCCCGCAGCCTCTCTCGGGGGCGGCTAACTGGCGCGTGCGCGCCAGCAGCGAGCACTCCCTCCTCCCCCTTTAGTCTTAATAACTACCTATATTAGTTAATATACTTAACACTAATGATAGTAATTAGGAAAGATTCTGGAGACCTTTTTGGGAGATTTTTTTACTAATAGATTGAATATATTTTAAGTTAGATTTGAAAACTTTCGATTTAAGTTTTAAAATTTAAAGTCAAATTTTAAAAACTTTCAACTTAGATTTGAAAGTTTTCAAATCGAGATTCGAAAACTTTCAACTCGAGATTCAAAAGTTTCAAATCAACATTTGAAAAATTTGAAAATTTTCAAATCAAGATTTGAGAACTTTCAACTCGAGATTTGAAAACTTTCAAGTCGAGATTTAAAAACTTTCAAGTTCAGATTTGAAAATTTTGAACTCAAAATTTATAAACTTTCAAACTCAAAACATGCTAAAGAAAAAAAACAGAAAAAAGTGGGAAAGAAAAGGAAAAAAAGGGTAAAAAAACGAAAAAAAGCGAAGAGGCGTGCACGCGGCGGCGCAGCGGCGCTGGGCCTTCTGGGCATTTTAGTGTTTCCGGCCTCTCTCTCGCTCCTTAGGCCGGCTTCCCCTTCCCGTCCTCCCTCTTTGGGCCGCCGGCCCAACCCTTTTGCTCCTCCCTCACCAAGAAGTCCATTTTGCCTCCCTCCTATCAATTAATTTTAAAATATTAATACTTCGGGTAGTAAATTAACAACAACAAAGTTGTATAACTTATCAATAACTACAATTTTTGTTTTGGTCATTTTTCTATATGACTTTGTTTCAATAATTTGAATTTGAATTTCAAATTATGACAACTTCAAACAACATTTTCAAATACTAAATGAATTCAACTGAAAAAGGCATCACAACAAAGTTGTATAACTCATCAATATCTATAACTTTTATTTTGGTCATTTCTTCATCCGACAAAGTGATAGTAATATTGTTCACAAAATTTACACATCACTCTTATAGTTTATAAAACCATATAAGAGATATGTAAATTTTGTGACAATGTTACTATGACTTTGTCGGATGAGGAAATGACCAAAATAAAAGTTATGGATATTGATGAGTTATACAAGTTTCTTGTTGATGACTTTCTCAGTTGAAATCATTTAGTATTTGAAAATATTGTTTGAAGTTGTCATAATTTGAAATTCAAATTCAAATTATTGAAACAAAGTCATATAGGAAAATGACCAAAACAAAAAGTCTTTGATATTGATGAGTTATACAACTTTGTTTTTGATGACTTTTTTAGTTGAAATCATTTAGTATTTGAAAATGTTGTTTGAAGTTGTCATGATTTGAAATTCAAATAATTTTTCGGTTAGTAAATGATTTCAAATGAAAAAATTATCAACAGCAAAGTTATATAACTTATCAAGATCTACAACTTTTGTTTTGGTCATTTTGCTATGTGACTTTGTTACAATAATTTGAATTTGAATTTGAATTTCAAATTATGACAACTTCAAACAACATTTTCAAATACTAAATGATTTCAGCTGAAAAAGTCATTAACAACAAAACTGTATAAATCATCAATATCTATATCTTTTATTTTGGTCATTTCTTCATCTGACAGTCATAGTAACATTGTTCACCAAATTTATACATCTCTCCCATAATTTATGAAACCATATAGGAGATATGTACAATTTGTGAACAATATTACATTCACTTTATCGGATGAACAAATAATCAAAATAAAAATTGTAGATCTAGATGGATTATACAATTTTGTTGTTGATGATTTTTTAGTTGAAGTCGTTCACTAAAAAAATTCTATTTGAAGTTCTCAAACTTTGAATTTCAAATTTCAAATTATTCAAATAGAGTCAGATGGAGAAATGACCAAAATAAAAATTTTGCATCTCGATGAGTTCTACAACTTTGGTTTTAGTGACTTTTCCATTTGAAATCATTTATTTACTTCAATTTTTGTTCGAAGTTGTAAAATTTTGAAAACTCAAAATTTGAATTTTTCAAATGAACTTATTTGTAAAAAGGACCAATACAATAGTTGTAGATCTTGATGAGTTCTGCAAAAATTAGCCTAAAATTAAATTTAAAGTTCTCATAAATTGAAATTTAAAAGTACAACATATTGTTTGTATTTTTTTTTTGCAAATTTCTGGCGCCAATCTTGGCAGTCATGCCAAAAAAAATTAAGGTGAAATGTCCATTTTGTCCGTACAATTTCATAACTACTGTGAACACACCAGGGACAGTTTGGTAAATTCGCATAGGTTATCCATGTACCCTCCAAGCCCTAGCCCAAATTCCATCCACTCCGCCGCCACCTTCATCCCCTTCTTCGCTGCCACCATCCACTCTGTCGCCGCTACCGTCCCCTTCAAAGGACAATGGCCTCCTCGACCTTGTGGTTGCGTCGAGGGGGGGGTGGAGGGAGCAGGCGGTGCCCGCCCGAGCTGCTGCTGGTGCTCCCCTCCTCCTTCTACATCTACTTGTGGTGACGGAGGCGGCGGGTCGAGGGACGCCCACCGAATCTGCCTCCGGTGCTCCTTTAGTCCTTATTCCTCCTCCACTTGGGCCAGCGGCGGCGGTGGCGGTGGGGAGGGCAGATCCGGCACCCGACGCCAGCGGATCCGCCGTCATGCCCCTTCCCTTCCCTTGAGGCGGCAATTGCGGGGGTACCTGTGTTGGCGGCAGAGCCGGCCACGCGTTTGCCGCCGATGCCCTTCCCTCATGGTGGCGTCGAACCGGCCGCCGGCACAGGACTACCGTACGCCTTCCCCCGTCGCTGCGTTGCCTCTCCGTCCTCTCCTCCACCACTTCCCAACTGTTCGCCTCTCAACTCTCGACCTCTCCTCTCAACGCAGAACACCATGGCCGTCGCCACTGTCGCGACCGAGAAAATTTGCATTTTCCCGAACGCTAGTGTATTAATCCCCGTCCTAGGAAAAGCCGGGGTACACCGCACAAACATGATACAAAAGGCACATCTTTATTATATCGATAATATTTACATTATTACAAAGGCACTTCAGGCCTGACAAACAAAAATAAACAGCAGCGGACTAGCAGGCCTACGGCTCCATCTTCACAGACGCTAAACTGGGGTATAAGCCAGGACTCCACCAAAGACATCTTCTCCAAGGCTTCTCTTACTGAAGGGGGGGAAAGATTGAGCAAGAATGAGTACAACCACAGTACTCAGCAAGTCAACCCGGGAGATGCATGATTAATGCAAGGGGGTACAAGGAGTTATAATATAGGGGTTAAGTTTTGCAGTAAACAGCATTTAAAAGTCACTTAGTTGCCCAAAGTCATTTTATAAAGACGATCCTAGAGCTACACAGTGTTATTAATCAAGGCCGTGAACCCTCACGAACCTGCCTTAACCCAAGGCCTATGATGATTCAGACCGAACTGGCAACCCGACCTGGGTCCTAGCTCGTCCGAAGCCAACCCAGGCCAACCATTCTAAATTTTAGTTGTTAAGCAAATTTTAAGAATTAAACCACTAACTTGAGTACATTGCTAGGCTTGCCCATATCCGAGGGCGTGGCTATTCGAATAGATTTACTCTGATCAGAGGTGTACATCTTTACCCACAAGACACGTCTTCCTCACGTGTAACCACGTGCCACATACCACCACGGCATACGGACGGGAGACGTGACATAGTTCCCAACCCATTCTAGCCATAAACAAGAGTACCGACCCAACCCCGCCTACGGCCGGAACCCCCGAGACAGGTAGGCAGGATTGAGCCCCTAGCAGCAGGACACCGGCCCTGTGACATGACATTTCGACTACCGGGCCGCAGCTCGTGTAGCCTTCATTTGTCCTAGAGATGTCCATCGAGCCCCGATTTCGTCCATCTCCATCCATGTACCTTTGTTTATAACCAGACTGAGCCACAAGCTAAGCCTGACCCACTAGACATGTGGAAGTACGATAGTGCTTTGCAACAGAGGCCCGAGCTTAATCCTTATATTGGCCGGGGTGCTACTTCCCACAATTGGCATGCACCCAAACCCCACCGGAAAACAGGTTTTAGGGGTTTTGAAAGAGGAAGAGAGGTGTATGTCCAATTCCACCATAATCCAACCATTCCATAGTGTCCAAGTGATATGAGAATTTCCAAAGTCTAAAGTTATAAAACCACCTAATGTTGCCTAATTAACCAGCGAAGCATCTACCTAAGTTCATACTAGTGGAACCATAAATAGAGTACCCACTAGTTGGGGTTTTGTTTATCCTAGGGTGAACAAGGTGATAATAACAATAGCAATAATAATAAGGTGATAACAAAGGTAAATAGGCATGGCTAAATAAAACAGTGATAACGCGGGAATTTAATTAAAGCGATAATGCATTAATTTAAATCAAAATAATTTTATAAACTGGGATTCAATATGCTCAAGGATGATGTGACTTGCCTTGCTCAGAGAGAACGGCCTTCTGAACCTTCGGCGACGACCACGAACCACGCTTCGGAACCTCCGGAACGGCAGAAGCTACGCAAAGCACACAAGCAAAGCTACAAGCCTATAAAGAAGTAATAACAATACATAAAAAAGAAAGCACATGGTTCTTTAGGTTATAACAAACATTAAGAGACTTGAACGGGCCGATTCGGAGCTCGTATGACCAAGATATGATCATCCGAAGTTTAATGCTGTTATATGGAGATTTACAGATTATTATAATTAGGTTTTGCAACTATAAAACATGTGTAAGCGCTAGCCTGGAAAAGACAGGAAGGCTGCGCTGTTGACATGCGGACCCCACATGTCAACCTAAGGGACCACGGCAGACCGGGTACACAGAGACGGTCCACGGGTCGACGGAAGCGGACCCCGTGTGTCAACCGATGCGAGTGGCCGACAAACGGACTCCACTAGACACCACGCGGGCTGCACACGTGGAAACCACGTGGCTACCGAGCGGGCACACTAACACGGTCACGACACGCACAAGCGAACGACTACCGACACAGATACACGGGTACCGGGGCCGACAACCGCACAACGGGCACGGTGGCAACACCGAAAGGACAAGAGCGGGCAGCAGAGGAGGGATCCTTACCACCACACGACGAGGCGTGGGAATGACAACGACGAACGGGCGCGGCGGAGACGGCCGAGAACGACGGAGATGAACGGCGAGGGGACGACTTCGGCGGCGATCCTTGGACGAAGGCGAGACACGGCCGGCACGAGGCTTGACGACGCGGAGCCGAGGACGAAGACGATGACGGGGCTGCAGCGGCTCGCTTGACGAAACGCGGATGATAGACAGGATCGGCTTGACGGAGGGATGAACGCCAAAACGAGGAGGAGGAGGAAGACGACGACCGGCGGGGAGGCGATGATGGCAGCCGGCAGCAGCTGCACGGAGGCGAGGACAGCGTGGGACACGCCGCAGCGATGCCCACGACGGTGGCGACGCAGCGAGACGACGAGCCGGCGAGGAGGAACGACCGACCGGAGGAGTCGTCGATGAGGACGAATGGAGACGACGATAACGAACACCGGTGGGGTTCGGGTGGAGGGGAGGCGAGGCCGAGGGCGACCTTGCCGCTGCGATGCCAGAGGTGGTGGTGGTGCGGCCGACGGCGCACGGGTGGAGGAAGGGCCGACCGGGGAAATTCCGGCGAGGCGGATAGAGAGGCCGGCGTGGCACGGCGGTGTTCCGGCGAAATTCAGGCGACGCCGTGGCCTGGCCAGGGAAGAGGACGGCGTTCCGGTGCCGGGAGAGGTGGTGGCGACGTCGGCCGACGCACAGGACACGCAGCAGAGGCGGCCGGAGGCGGAACAGTGGCGACAACACCACTGTTGCCGGCGGGGGCGCACCTCCGGGGGTCTCCGCGCGAAACGGAGGGCAGGCCGGGGGAGAGAAGGCTGCTGCGACGCCGGGGAAGGCGACGGCACGGCCGGCCGGCGTGCTGACGCGGCGGCAGGGGTGGCTGGAGGTCGGCCAGCGGCATGGGAGATTGAGGGAGGAGGTGATGGGGAGGTGGCTAGGGGCTCGGGAGGGAGCAAAATGGACCAAAGGAAGGAGGAGGGCTTCGTTTTATAGGGCAAGGACGGAGTGCCAGTCACGGGAGAGGCCGAAACTGCACCGGAGGAGGTGGCCGGCGGCATCAATGGCGGTCAAAGAAGAGGGATTAAATCCCGGTGATTGGGGGCGGGATTAAAGGGGGAAAGTTGGGGGAAATAATGAGGAAGGGATGGGGATTCCGTTTTTGCAATTTATTTGGCTGGAACTTGTGCAGTGGAGCGGGATCGAAGGATGGCGGCGATAGGGTTCGGGAGAGGGACAGAGAGAAGCGGCCGGCTGGAGGAGGAAGACGGGTCCGACAGGCGGGACCCGCCTGCCAGGCGCGGTTAACGCACGTGGGCGCGCGCGTGACAGGCGCGTGTGGCGCGGCCTGGGGAGGCTCGGCTGGGCCGGGACACGGCCCAAGTGGGAGGGAGCAGGGCGGCCTGGGCCGGGAGGGGGAGGGGAAGGGAGGGCGGCCCAAGAGAGAGAGGAAAGGAAAAAGAGAGGAAGGAGGGAAGGACTTTGGCCGCAGGCCGAGGGAGAGAGAGGGAGGACTTTGGGCCAGACTTGGCCCAAAGGAGGAAGGAGGATTTATTTTTAGTTTTTCTTTTTAATAAACTCTGATAATAGTTTTTGTTGCTTAATAATTATTTCCGGTGCTCTGAAAATTCAAGTAAAATTTGAGGGCTCCTTTTAGACCAAGGAGAATTTAACAAAAATTCTCCGGGCCACATTCGAGTTTTTCTTGTACGTATTTTAGTGTTTGCCAATTTCTTTTCGAATTTTAATTAATTCTATTATTCCTTTTAGAGAATGATTTTTAATTCAGGATGAATTTATCAAGACGTGAAAGCCACCGAGGTCGACGCATCCCCTGACGAAGAGGAGAGGAGGAGGCAAGCTTGCGCAATCACACAACCATCTGTCGATTTCTCCCTCCCCTTCTCTTTCTTCTTTCTTTCTTTCTTTCTTTCGTTTCCCCTTTTCACATGTGTTAGCAACCAAATTTGGTAAGCCATGAACTAAGTTCAACATCGGAATCAAAGCGGATTTGGCAGGGAATCGTATGCTGAAAACAGAGTGCGCGTCAGCTACGAGGGCATTGGCTGAAGACCGCATCGGCTAAGATGAATCGGATAGAAGATAGCCGATGTAGCTGATGTAGCCGATCTCGTTGAGATAGTTGTACAACCATCTCCGAGATCGACCAACGTGCTATACAAGGATTGCCATGATGGGGATAAGATCACTGGTTGGCAATTGTATCTATTAATTAGGATATTCTAAATAGTTTCTTTAGAGATATGTTTTGGCAAGAGTCTGCTGTAAAGACTTGTTTGTATCTTAGAGTCTCTTAGAAATAAGAGTTGTGTCCGGCAATGACTAGTAATGTATCTCGGGTATAAATATAGCCCGATCCCATGTAATTTACAAGAACAGTTCAATAACATTTTCGGCACATCGCTACCCTTTTCTCTACTTTTATTTCGACGAGTTCTTGCTTTTGGGTTGAGCTGCATCGGTTTCGATCTTCAACAAGAGGTAAACTTGTCATGACGGCTTGCGTTCTCGGGATTAGTGCTTCCATCTTTATGATACTCTAATCTTGTTTATGTAAATCGTCTAGTTATCATATATGTTTTATAATCTTTATTAATTTCACGATCTAACCCTCAATCGGCTATCATCCATCACTGAAAAGTACCCGATAGAGTTAGATCTCATTGTTAATCTAGCTTATAGAGCGTATTTACCATCTTTCTAAGGTTCATCAACTTGTTTAGATCTTGTGTTTATTCTTATGCTTAATGCTGCATCAGTTGAGTTCGATTTATTAAGTAATATTTATAACTACAATATTTAACTTATCTTATGATTGCCAATAGAGATAGCTGTATCGGGGTTTCAGCCGATCTTACCTGATTTAGTTATTTTATATATTGCATGTTCACATGATATGCTAAATCCGCCCTTTATATTAAGATATTATTGCATTAAAAGTATATTAGGCTTGTTGTTTGATATATTTTTTTTGTCTTAATATCTTAATATAGAGAAGTATTGGAGTATTAGCCGATACATGTTAGATCTATTTGATCGGCTATGCTATGAATGTATATATAATCTTCATCTTAAAGTACTTTTAGGCATAAGTGATTTATACTGTCTCGACTTGCTGTTCGATCTATCCCAATCACTTGGTTTAAATATACTTTGAGAAGAAGATTATATATCGTTAATATCTACAACTGATCGGATAGATTTAGCTTTATTATTTCCTTATCATTGAATGCCAATTTACTGCTAACAACATCGGCTCAATGATTAACGATATGTCATCGGCCTTTAGCTGATCGGCTATCGTTTATGGATTTAACCTCGTTTTCCTTGTTTTATCTTCTTGTTGATTGCAGGATCAAATCAACTAGCACGCCTTTAAACCCAAGAGCAAGATTTAGGACCTGCACTATAGCAGCTGCTGCGCCCCTGCGCCGCTGCTATGCTGGGAGCTGCCAACCCGCACCCTTGCACCGCCACTGAACTAGGGAGATGTCGAGAGGGAGGGAAGAGGAAGGAGGCGATGACGAGGCCGAGGAGGCGCGGCCGCACGGTGAGGTCTGGTGGTAGGAGGTAGATGCGACAGGGGGTAGGGGTGGTGGTGAGGAGGAGGTGGGCGGTGCTGGGGTCGGGCAGGAGTTGGGCAGCTGTGTGGGGTGGAGGTACTGAGGGAGGAAGAGGAGCGGGTGCTGGGGATAAGGTTGGTTGATTGGTAGGTCGGCTCCAACCAGTTTATTTTAATAAGGGTCGGTATCCAATTTTTAAAATAGGTGTCGGTTTTTTTTAGAGCAGTCACCTATAAGACTAATATAGATGATTAATATATGTGTTGGTTGTGAAAAACTGGGACCTAGTGTTGGTTCTTTTTTAAAAAATAAACTAGCATATCTCTACTACTTAAAAAATTGAAAACGTTCCCGTCATCTCATCCATCTTAAAATAAAGAAAGAGCGAAACAAAATCTTAGCACTATCCGATTCCGCCACCACACGAAAACTGGATACATACTCGATTTGGACTCAAAATCGGATGAAATTAACCCCATAAATACAAAGGATTTCACAGGACAATCCAATCGGGCTGGACTACTACTTAAAAAATTGAAAATGTTTCTGTCCTCCGTCTTAAAATAAAAAAAGAGCAAACAAGAATCTTCGCCCGGTCCGACTGCGCCACCACACGAAAATTGGGTACAAACTCGATTTGGACTCAAAATCGGATGAATAAAACCCCAAGAATACAAAGGATTCCACATGACAATCCAATAGGACAATCCACTATTTGAGAAAAAGAACGGGAAGAAAATTAGGAACATCAGCGTGAAGCCGCCAACGCCGTCGTCGCCACCGGATTTGTCCACGGGAAGCTGCCGGCGCCATCGGTGAAGCCGGATCGGCGACGTCTACGTCACGTTGGATACGCTGGACCTTTGTGCCCAAAGATTGTGATGCTAGCGGCATCAACCACCTCTCCCGGTCTGTGCTTCTTAGGTTCAATCCTCCCCCCCCCCATCGCTTTCATGTCTTTGACTTTGTTTGGGAGGAAATCCGTTGGGCTTCGATTCAGTATAAGAAGGGGTTGGTCTATGCCCCTCACATCATGAGGATGATTGAGATAGTCACGCTTCTACGGTATCATCATGAGGTGCCTCACCCCCAGCTTCACTTGCGCCTCATCAAGGTCGATCATTTGTCCCGAGCGAGCACTTCTGCAGCTGGGGACATCTCTTCCACCTCCACTCAGCCTCCTCCTACTCGTGAGCGCCACTCTCCTGTGGCTCGTCGTGAGTCGTCTCCCTTATTCCACATTTTGCGGAGTCTCTTTTGGCCTTTGCTCTGCGGAGGCCAAAAAGAACCGCAAAGCTCGGAATGAGGTGAAGAAGATGGCTAGGCGCGTCAAGCACATGCAGGCGCAGCTCAACGAGTGTCTTCACGTGGATGTTCCTCCCTCCCCACCGGGCTTTGAGGCTGAGCCCGATGAGCCCGAGGAGGAGATAGAGGATCCTTTTACTGGGTTGCCTCCAGATTTTGACTTCTTTGGGTTTGGCCGTGGCTATGGCTATCCCCCTCCTCCTCCTCCAGAGGATCCTCCTCAGGCCTCGTTCGTTTGAGCTCGTTGCATCGTCCTCTCTTTTTGGTGCTTTGATGCCAAAGGGGGAGAATTTCTCTATTCATTACATTCCATCTTTGGTCGAACCATGTGGTTTTTATGTGTATGAGACTATGTGTTAATAGTTTGAGTTTTTGTAATCCTTTTATGCATTTGTGTAAGACTGTCATTTGTGATATTGGGATGTAATGACTATTATATATGCCCTATATTAATGTGACGTAATGTTCTCATTTCCTTTATATATTGTGCATGCGATGAGTGAAATGGCTTATGATTGTTGTCTTGTGAGCTTCAATGTGGATGCATAGATTTAGGGGAGCTCTCCACTTGCCTTAATGCACACTTCTAGGGGGAGTTTTCACTATACCTTTACACCAAACCCTTCTATTATATTCATTCCCAATTGTAATCTAATCGTATTGTTATCAATCACCAAAAATGGGGAGATTGAAAGTGCATCTAGGCCATTAATGATTTTGGTGATTAATTACAATGCGATTAGAGTGGACTAACATTTTTTTATTCAAGTAAATGTGAAGGTTGTTATGTCCTCAATGAGTTGTAGTCCAATTCATATCCCGCAAAAAGCGTCGTTGTGATGAGATGTGTCAAATGAACAAATGATATATTGTACTTTTTCATCTGTTTCGGCCTATAGGAAAACCGCACTATTAATAGGGATGATGCATTGACATATGAGGAGTGATGAATGTGCTCAAAATCAAATTTTAAAAGTGTTTCTCCTCTGATTTGTGTGTTCTGGAAATTTTTGGAGTTATCCGAAACTGATTTTCGGAATTTTCGAAAATACCCAGAATCGGAATTCTCTTATGGGAATTTTTGGATATGTCTGAAACTGATTTTTCGAACATCCGAAAATGATAGTGGAGTCAAAAATCGTTTCTACAAATTTTTGGAGTTGTCCGAAACCATTTTTGGAATTTCTAAAAATGTTTGTGAACCCAAAAACGCTTCTGGAAATTTTTGGACTTATCCGAAAGGAATTTTCGGAATTTTCAAAAATATCCGGAGGTTGTTTTGGTTCTAGAAATTTTCGGATATATCCGAAAAGTTTTCGGAATTTCTGAAAATTCTTCGGTTGACTTCGTTGTTTCGCTGTTTTGGAAATTTTCGGATATATCCGAAATTACTTTTACGAAAATCACAATTATTGTGCATAACGGGCAGATCTGGAGCTGTGGATATAATAGCCCACTCCCCTTGGCTTGTTCATTTTGAGATTCACTTTTGAGCCTTGCTTTCTTGTTTCTCCTCTCACCTGTGTTCGATTCCGATTTGGTGTGTGTGAGAGAGTTGTCGATTCGAGTTTGTGTGAGTGCTTGTTGTTAACTTTACGAAGATTTGTGAGCGCTTGCATCATCTCCGGGAGTTTATTGCATCATTTGTTACTCTTGGAGGTTGAGGACTCTTAGGCGGCTAGGTGTCACTCTCGAGCCACCGATCTACGTGTGGTTGGCCGGGAGAAGTTTGTGAAGGTCGGATCTCACATCCGAAAGGTAAGAGATACCACTAGTGGAAGGAGGAGTGCTTTGTGCAACCTCTTGAGGAAAGGGTTAGCAAAGACTCGGCTCTTTGTGAGCTCCTCAATCAGAGAGTAGAATCCCCTCAAGTATTCAAACTTCGGGAATAACTCGGTTTGCTTCATCCTTGGTAATATTACTTCCTACCTCTCCTCTAGCTTTGCTTGATTGTGCCGCTATAGGTCTAGTTGCTGTAGCATATTCTTGTTGTTGGGAGCTAGATCTGGAATTTACTTTGATATGCGCTTACTCTGCTATTTTCGGAAATTTCGGAAGTTACTGCTTCGCATTTACTTGAGTTTTTGAATTAGCCTTTTCAACCCCCCCGCCCCCCCCCCCCCACAGGCCTAACTGACCCTTTCAATGGAAATCAAGTTTAAGAAATTATGCATCTAACAAATTTATAATCATCTCATTCAGAGTTGGAACCAATTTCTTATGAATTTTAGAAGTTCTTCTTTTATTTTTAATTATAATCATTTACATCTATCTAAAGGTGGATATATTTTGTACATTATTTGATCCACATCCGAGTTCACCAAAGTAAAGTTCAAACTCATGTGAAGCTAACAAGTTTTAGTTTGATTCATTTTAGTTCTGTACAAATTTTATAAGTTAGATTATGCTGTATGCTAATTATTCTTTATACAAAATTTTAGAGATATTTTCTTGTACTGTAAGTGTATCTTTTGAATCTACAAAATAAAAGAGCATAAATTTTATGAGTTTATGGAACTTTGTTCATCTAAAATGGAGCTAGGATGAACATTTTATGCATTTCTAAAGTTTGTATAATTTTCAGTTCAGCAAACAATGCTTTAGATATTTTCTTGGTATTTATCTAGAATTTAAACAAAGGGGTCCAATGGTCAGTGATTTGCGAATAAGCAGAAAGGCTCTTGAGATTTCTAGGAATCAACCCGCAGTCCTGTGACTGTTCTCTATGTGAGCGAACTTTTATAAACTGGTGCCTAGAGTTTTGTTTCTTCTCAGAAGAAGTCCCTGCGACCTGGACAGGGGTGGCATGGATGGCCGGCGGCCATATTTGGGTTCGCCAGGCCATATTTGGGTTCGCCGGTGGCGAACGGTGGCCGATCTCGCCGTATGTCCAAAATATAAAATGTATCTAAGGTTCTTACGCACCCTTTGGTAGTTGAATCACGGTTGATAATGTATCACGAAGTCCGCGAGACAAGATCGACCAAACGATGATCACGAACAGCGCGTACATAAACTAACCATGCAAAATTACCGCGTGTGCAGTGGCGGACAGCTGAACGTAGTCAGCATGTACAGGCAGTGCTCACGTGCGAAACCAAGATTTTAGTACCATATGGGAAAATTACGTTGGTTGAGACCCGCATAAAAGAGGAGGCGCTCATGCTCCCCCCGCTGAGCTCGGTGGTGCGGGCTTTGTAACCCTAGCTGCGGGGGGCGGGAGTTTGGCAGGTTTCGGCCGTTTGCGGATCGAGGTAGGCAATATCTCTCCCACCGGGGTGCCTGTACTTGGGTGCCTGGCATACATACGCTGCTTGCTTAGGGCCGGTCAAACGGCGTCCCACACCTGCTAACTCTCTCTTTTTTTTTTTCTGATAAGGCGAAGCCGACTGTGCACGGTGGCGTGGCGCCGGAGGGGATCAGGTGGCTGCCGCTGCAGTAAACGGTGGCGCCATGGGAGAAGAGACGCACGCATCGCCTGAGACCAAACACCTTCGACCCGCGGCTCAAAGCGTGTGTATCTGTGCTGCGTATGTGACGACGTAGCTGGATGATCTCAAACTTTCGCCGTTGGTGGTGGTGACGGCGAGGGTGGCCGGGACTCAGCTTCGGTGACATCGTGTAACCATGTCACAGTGTAACATTCGGTGGATCTCAGCCATCCAAATTAAATCCAACGCCTGTTTTGTTGGGCCCGCCTGCAGGTAAAAAAAAAATCCCCAATCCATCCATCCCGACGGGAGACGGCGCCCCAATCCATCCATCCCGCGTGCGGCTCTCCTCTCGTTCGCCCGACGACGCGAGCTGGGAGGCGCGCCGCCGCCGTGACTCGCCGGCCTCGCCGCGAGTGGGGAGGGCTGCGAGCGTCCGCCGTCGTGCCTCGCCGGGCTCGCCGCGAGCGCCGCGCGAGGCGTCCGCGCTCGCGTCGTCCTCGTCCGGCCGTCGCGGAGACCGAGGACCGCCTCGCCCGCCCGCGTCCGGCCGTCCAGCCGGGGCCCTGCCGTCCCGCCGCGGACAGGGAGGGGTCAGGGGCAGCCCGGCGGCGGCGGCGTCGTGCCACGGCAACGGGACAGCGCCCACGCGGGGCCACCCGGCGAGAGCCACAGGAGGAGCGCGGCGAGGACGACCATGAAGATGAGCGCCGTCTTGGGCCACTTCGTCGACGTTCTCCACGACCTCCATGGAGAGGAGAAGATGTCAGACTCCGACATGATCGCTGTTCTTTGGGTAAGTCTCGTCGTCGTCGTCTTTAAAGCTCGAGAAGGAAACGTCCATGGCGTTTTCATGGATTGGTTTCTTGTTTTTTTTTTCTTTAGGAGATGATCTTTAGAAGGACGGACACGGTGGCTTGAGCAATGGCGGCCGGACCTCGTCGACGTCAGGGGCAGCCGGCGGCTTCCACGCGCCTCCCTGGCCGCGGCTGGACGGCAGGGTGCCACGCTGCCGCCTCCGCCCGCAGCCGCGCGACACGCTCCTCCAGCTCGGCGCCGCGCCGCGCCGCATTCGAGGCCTCCGCCTCCTTCTCCCTCCGGCAGTCCGGCGCAGCCTCTCCGTCTGCAACAAGCAAGCAAAAGCGACGCCACCACCGTAGAAAACGCATAGTCGAACACCAGCAGCAGCAAGCAACGAATCAACACGATCGACGACGTCGACGATCCTCACATGATCCTGGAACATACGCGCCATCTCGTTCTTGTACCGGTCGAACTGCGTGGCGAGCTCGTCAGAGAGGATAGACGACGCGGAGGAGGTGGTCGTCATCGACACGTGCTCCGACCCGCCATCGTCAAAGTCGAGGCGGAGCCCCGTCGCCGCCGGCGGCCGCTTGTTGTGCAGCTGCGCCAGGCTCACCACCTTGTGCCCCTGCGCCTGGCGAGGAAGAGGGGAGGAAGCAGATGCTGCTGGTGCTGGAGGTGGGCCGGCGCTGCTTCCCGTTGGATTAGTTTTCAACGCCCCAGATCGCTCCAATGTCACACCGTGACATGCCATAGTAAAGTCACCGAATCCGAGTCCGGGTGGCCGTGGCGAAATCCAACACACGAAGAGCGCGCATTTCGTCTAAGCCACCGGAATCTTTGCACGTAGGTTTTTCCCGGTCATGCGCCTCTTCCAATGTTCTCAAGATCGAGTGAGCTTCCCTGAGAGAGGGATCTCGTTGGTCATATTGTTTCCTGTGTCAACCAACATACTGATGTTCTACACAACCAACCATGCGAGATGTTCGAGAGAAATAATTATGCGCAAGCTTCTGTACTCTACATGTTTTAAACATATATATATATATATATATATATATATATATATATATATATATATATATATATATATATATATATATATATACACATGTTCAGGTCTTCTCGATGAGAAGGAATACCCTACTCTTGTCCGTGGAAATATTCCGCCGAGTGTAATATTGATCTAATGATTCGGGTGAAAAGTTATGCTCCTAGAAGCATTCGGACCCCTCCTGAGAGAGAGAAAGAGAGAAACAGAACATGAACACAACTGGTTACCGATATCCCCCGTCGTTGGCCTGTTCATCTTGCTGAGCCATTTGTTTGAGCGCATGCATTTGGTACGGTTTATTAGACGGAATAGCGTGGTTCGGTATTGCGACATGATTCTATTGTTTCAGCTAGCTCCTCTCAGATCTTTGTGCTGGAGGATTTTCTCAACTGCTAACTGACGATGCCAATTCTCAACTGAATGTTTAGGTTTCGTAGCTGAAATTGCATGGAGCGAGATCGATCAATGTCGAAACAAGATTTCGGCAATACTAAAAGGGGTGGCAATCAAGCTAGAAAATTGGATGGGTTAGAAGAAAAAGGTTTGTACAGGTTCAGGCCTTCTCGATGAGAAGGAATACCCTACTCCTGTCCGGAGAAATATTCCGCCGATTGTATTATTGATCTGATAATTCGGGTGAGAAGTTATGCTCCTAGGAGCATTCGGACCCCTCCTGAGAGAGAGAAAGAGAGAAACAAAACATGAACACAACTGGTTACCGATATCCCCCGTCGTTGGCATGTTCATCTTGTTGAGCCATTTGTTCGAGCGCATGCATTTGGTGCGGTTTATTAGACGGAATAGCGTGGTTCGGTATGGCGACATGATTCTATTGCTTCCGCTAGCTCCTCTCAGATCTTTGTGGTGAAGGATTTTCTCAACTGCTAACTGACGATGCCAATTATCAACTGAATGTTTAGGTTTCGTAGCTGAAATTGCATGGAACGAGATCGATCAATGTCGAAACAAGATTTCGGCAATACTAAAAGGGGGTGGCAATCAAGCTAGAAAAGTGGATGGGTTAGGAGAAAAACGTTTCTATAGGTTCGGGCTTTCTCGATGAGAAGGAATACCCTACTCCTGTCCGTGGAAATATTCCGCCGAGTGTATTATTGATCTGATGATCTGGGTGAAAAGTTATGCTCCTAGGAGCACTCGGACCCCTCCTTATATAGGGGAAGGAGCCGAGATTACAATGTACAGCCCATATGCCTTACGGACTAGGCTAACAGATATATTACAATTGTAACTGACTAATACAGGATATTTCCTTGATATACAAGTTAACATAATACCCGAGTCCTTTCCTACACATATTCTATATGTATAAACTATCCCCTTTAATAACCAGTCGGATATCTATGCCATATAGGTATGTTGTATCCATAATCTCCACAGTAGCCCCTGAGACCTTCACAGTCGACGAAATAATCTTCTCCCGAGTCATTAAATAAAAATCCCGAGTGCTTCAATCATCTCTGCCTTGGCCTCCCGAGTACTTGAATCAAAGGCTGTGAAGGTTACAGCCTAATTAGCATCCATCACAACCTGACAAATATCCAATAGATGACGCTTCATTTACGTCACAAACACATAAAATTGAGAAAACTCCCTGTGTACCCCTAAAACTTCACCCAATCCCTTCTATGTCCTTGAGATTTACTCATTCTCTTCCATACCCTTAAATTTCAGTTTAGATCCTTCTATACCCTTTCCATTAGTTGACCGTTAGTTGACCATTAAATTTCTATTATAAAGTCCATTTTGCCATTTGGTATCAAGAGAATATAAATTTATGAAGTATATTGATGGAGGGTATAAATTTATTGTATGTGATTATTATATGCATAAGTTTATTTTTTGATATATTATTTAACAAAAGGAATATTTTAGTTTCGCCTCACAAAGGGAAAACAAAAAAA